>NC_088216.1:91365863-92018363 GCF_036934945.1 Oncorhynchus masou masou
CCTGTCTGGAACTGAGAGGAGTAACAGTATAACCTGTCCTGTCTGGAACTGAGAGGAGTAACAGTATAACCTGTCCTGTCTGGAACTGAGAGGAGTAACAGTATAACCTGTCCTGTCTGGAACTGAGAGGAGTAACAGTATAACCTGTCCTGTCTGGAACTGAGAGGAGTAACAGTATAACCTGTCCTGTCTGGAACTGAGAGGAGTAACAGTATAACCTGTCTGGAACTGAGAGGAGTAACAGTATAACCTGTCCTGTCTGGAACTGAGAGGAGTAACAGTATAACCTGTCTGGAACTGAGAGGAGTAACAGTATAACCTGTCCTGTCTGGAACTGAGAGGAGTAACAGCATAACCTGTCCTGTCTGGAACTGAGAGGAGTAACAGTATAACCTGTCTGGAACTGAGAGGAGTAACAGTATAACCTGTCTGGAACTGAGAGGAGTAACAGTATAACCTGTCCTGTCTGGAACTGAGAGGAGTAACAGTATAACCTGTCCTGTCTGGAACTGAGAGGAGGAACAGTATAACCTGTCCTGTCTGGAACTGAGAGGAGGAACAGTATAACCTGTCCTGTCTGGAACTGAGAGGAGTAACAGTATAACCTGTCCTGTCTGGAACTGAGAGGAGAGGAGTAACAGTATAACCTGTCCTGTCTGGAACTGAGAGGAGAGGAGTAACAGTATAACCTGTCCTGTCTGGAACTGAGAGGAGTAACAGTATAACCTGTCCTGTCTGGAACTGAGAGGAGTAACAGTATAACCTGTCCTGTCTGGAACTGAGAGGAGTAACAGTATAACCTGTCCTGTCTGGAACTGAGAGGAGTAACAGTATAACCTGTCCTGTCTGGAACTGAGAGGAGTAACAGCATAACCTGTCCTGTCTGGAACTGAGAGGAGTAACAGTATAACCTGTCTGGAACTGAGAGGAGTAACAGTATAACCTGTCCTGTCTGGAACTGAGAGGAGTAACAGTATAACCTGTCCTGTCTGGAACTGAGAGGAGTAACAGTATAACCTGTCCTGTCTGGAACTGAGAGGAGTAACAGTATAACCTGTCCTGTCTGGAACTGAGAGGAGTAACAGTATAACCTGTCCTGTCTGGAACTGAGAGGAGTAACAGTATAACCTGTCCTGTCTGGAACTGAGAGGAGAGGAGTAACAGTATAACCTGTCCTGTCTGGAACTGAGAGGAGTAACAGTATAACCTGTCCTGTCTGGAACTGAGAGGAGTAACAGTATAACCTGTCCTGTCTGGAACTGAGAGGAGTAACAGTATAACCTGTCCTGTCTGGAACTGAGAGGAGTAACAGTATAACCTGTCCTGTCTGGAACTGAGAGGAGAGGAGTAACAGTATAACCTGTCCTGTCTGGAACTGAGAGGAGTAACAGTATAACCTGTCTGTCTGGAACTGAGAGGAGTAACAGTATAACCTGTCCTGTCTGGAACTGAGAGGAGTAACAGTATAACCTGTCCTGTCTGGAACTGAGAGGAGTAACAGTATAACCTGTCCTGTCTGGAACTGAGAGGAGTAACAGCATAACCTGTCCTGTCTGGAACTGAGAGGAGTAACAGTATAACCTGTCCTGTCTGGAACTGAGAGGAGTAACAGTATAACCTGTCCTGTCTGGAACTGAGAGGAGAGGAGTAACAGTATAACCTGTCCTGTCTGGAACTGAGAGGAGTAACAGTATAACCTGTCCTGTCTGGAACTGAGAGGAGAGGAGTAACAGTATAACCTGTCCTGTCTGGAACTGAGAGGAGTAACAGTATAACCTGTCCTGTCTGGAACTGAGAGGAGTAACAGTATAACCTGTCCTGTCTGGAACTGAGAGGAGAGGAGTAACAGTATAACCTGTCCTGTCTGGAACTGAGAGGAGTAACAGTATAACCTGTCCTGTCTGGAACTGAGAGGAGAGGAGTAACAGTATAACCTGTCCTGTCTGGAACTGAGAGGAGTAACAGTATAACCTGTCCTGTCTGGAACTGAGAGGAGTAACAGTATAACCTGTCCTGTCTGGAACTGAGAGGAGAGGAGTAACAGTATAACCTGTCCTGTCTGGAACTGAGAGGAGTAACAGTATAACCTGTCCTGTCTGGAACTGAGAGGAGTAACAGTATAACCTGTCCTGTCTGGAACTGAGAGGAGTAACAGTATAACCTGTCCTGTCTGGAACTGAGAGGAGTAACAGTATAACCTGTCCTGTCTGGAACTGAGAGGAGTAACAGTATAACCTGTCCTGTCTGGAACTGAGAGGAGTAACAGTATAACCTGTCCTGTCTGGAACTGAGAGTAGTAACAGTATAACCTGTCCTGTCTGGAACTGAGAGGAGTAACAGTATAACCTGTCCTGTCTGGAACTGAGAGGAGGAACAGTATAACCTGTCCTGTCTGGAACTGAGAGGAGGAACAGCATAACCTGTCCTGTCTGGAACTGAGAGGAGGAACAGTATAACCTGTCCTGTCTGGAACTGAGAGGAGTAACAGTATAACCTGTCCTGTCTGGAACTGAGAGGAGGAACAGTATAACCTGTCCTGTCTGGAACTGAGAGGAGTAACAGTATAACCTGTCCTGTCTGGAACTGAGAGGAGTAACAGTATAACCTGTCCTGTCTGGAACTGAGAGGAGGAACAGTATAACCTGTCCTGTCTGGAACTGAGAGGAGTAACAGTATAACCTGTCCTGTCTGGAACTGAGAGGAGTAACAGTATAACCTGTCCTGTCTGGAACTGAGAGGAGTAACAGTATAACCTGTCCTGTCTGGAACTGAGAGTAGTAACAGTATAACCTGTCCTGTCTGGAACTGAGAGGAGTAACAGTATAACCTGTCCTGTCTGGAACTGAGAGGAGTAACAGTATAACCTGTCCTGTCTGGAACTGAGAGGAGTAACAGCATAACCTGTCCTGTCTGGAACTGAGAGGAGTAACAGTATAACCTGTCCTGTCTGGAACTGAGAGGAGTAACAGTATAACCTGTCCTGTCTGGAACTGAGAGGAGTAACAGTATAACCTGTCTTGTCTGGAACTGAGAGGAGTAACAGTATAACCTGTCCTGTCTGGAACTGAGAGGAGTAACAGTATAACCTGTCCTGTCTGGAACTGAGAGGAGAGGAGTAACAGTATAACCTGTCCTGTCTGGAACTGAGAGGAGTAACAGTATAACCTGTCTGGAACTGAGAGGAGTAACAGTATAACCTGTCCTGTCTGGAACTGAGAGGAGTAACAGTATAACCTGTCCTGTCTGGAACTGAGAGGAGTAACAGTATAACCTGTCCTGTCTGGAACTGAGAGGAGTAACAGTATAACCTGTCCTGTCTGGAACTGAGAGGAGTAACAGTATAACCTGTCCTGTCTGGAACCGAGAGGAGAAACAGTATTACATTTACATTTAAGTCATTTAGCAGACGCTCTTATCCAGAGCGACTTACAAATTGGTGAATTCACCTTCTGACATCCAGTGGAACAGCCACTTTACAATAGTGCATCTAAATCATTAAGGGGGGTGGTGAGAAGGATTACTTATCCTATCCTAGGTATTCCTTGAAGAGGTGGGGTTTCAGTTGTCTCCGGAAGGTGGTGATTGACTCCGCTGTCCTGGCGTCGTGAGGGAGTTTGTTCCACCATTGGGGGGCCAGAGCAGCGAACAGTTTTGACTGGGCTGAGCGGGAACTGTACTTCCTCAATGGTAGGGAGGCGAGCAGGCCAGAGTGGGTGGATGAACGCAGTGCCCTTGCTTGGGTGTAGGGCCTGATCAGAGCCTGGAGGTACTGCGGTGCCGTTCCCCTCACAGCTCCGTAGGCAAGCACCATGGTCTTGTAGCGGATGCGAGCTTCAACTGGAAGCCAGTGGAGAGAGCGGAGGAGCGGGGTGACGTGAGAGAACTTGGGAAAGTTGAACACCAGACGGGCTGCGGCGTTCTGGATGAGTTGTAGGGGTTTAATGGCACAGGCAGGGAGCCCAGCCAACAGCGAGTTGCAGTAATCCAGACGGGAGATGACAAGTGCCTGGATTAGGACCTGCGCCGCTTCCTGTGTGAGGCAGGGTCGTACTCTGCGGATGTTGTAGAGCATGAACCTACAGGAACGGGCCACCGCCATGATGTTGGTTGAGAACGACAGGGTGTTGTCCAGGATCACGCCAAGGTTCTTAGCGCTCTGGGAGGAGGACACAATGGAGTTGTCAACCGTGATGGCGAGATCATGGAACGGGCAGTCCTTCCCGGGAGGAAGAGCAGCTCCGTCTTGCCGAGGTTCAGCTTGAGGTGGTGATCCGTCATCCACACTGATATGTCTGCCAGACATGCAGAGATGCGATTCGCCACCTGGTCATCAGAAGGGGGAAAGGAGAAGATTAATTGTGTGTCGTCTGCATAGCAATGATAGGAGAGACCATGTGAGGTTATGACAGAGCCAAGTGACTTGGTGTATAGCGAGAATAGGAGAGGGCCTAGAACAGAGCCCTGGGGAACACCAGTGGTGAGAGCGCGTGGCGAGGAGACAGATTCTCGCCACGCCACCTGGTAGGAGCGACCTGTCAGGTAGGACGCAATCCAAGCGTGGGCCGCGCCGGAGATGCCCAACTCGGAGAGGGTGGAGAGGAGGATCTGATGGTTCACAGTATCGAAGGCAGCCGATAGGTCTAGAAGGATGAGAGCAGAGGAGAGAGAGTTAGCTTTAGCAGTGCGGAGCGCCTCCGTGATACAGAGAAGAGCAGTCTCAGTTGAATGACTAGTCTTGAAACCTGACTGATTTGGATCAAGAAGGTCATTCTGAGAGAGATAGCGGGAGAGCTGGCCAAGGACGGCACGTTCAAGAGTTTTGGAGAGAAAAGAAAGAAGGGATACTGGTCTGTAGTTGTTGACATCGGAGGGATCGAGTGTAGGTTTTTCAGAAGGGGTGCAACTCTCGCTCTCTTGAAGACGGAAGGGACGTAGCCAGCGGTCAGGGATGAGTTGATGAGCGAGGTGAGGTAAGGGAGAAGGTCCCCGGAAATGGTCTGGAGAAGAGAGGAGGGGATAGGGTCAAGCGGGCAGGTTGTTGGGCGGCCGTCGTCACAAGAAGCGAGATTTCATCTGGAGAGAGAGGGGAGAAAGAGGTCAGAGCACAGGGTAGGGCAGTGTGAGCAGAAGCAGCGGTGTCGTTTGACTTAGCAAACGAGGATCGGATGTCGTCGACCTTCTTTTCAAAATGGTTGACGAAGTCATCTGCAGAGAGGGAGGAGGGGGGAGGGGAGGAGGATTCAGGAGGGAGGAGAAGGTGGCAAAGAGCTTCCTAGGGTTAGAGGCAGATGCTTGGAATTTAGAGTGGTAGAAAGTGGCTTTAGCAGCAGAGACAGAGGAGGAAAATGAAGAGAGGAGGGAGTGAAAGGATGCCAGGTCCGCAGGGAGGCGAGTTTTCCTCCATTTCCGCTCGGCTGCCCGGAGCTCTGTTCTGTGAGCTCGCAATGAGTCATCGAGCCACGGAGCGGGAGGGGAGGACCGAGCCGGCCTGGAGGATAGGGGACATAGAGAGTCAAAGGATGCAGAAAGGGAAGAGAGGAGGGTTGAGGAGGCAGAATCAGGAGAAAGGTTGGAGAAGGTATGAGCAGAGGGAAGAGATGATAGGATGGAAGAGGAGAGAGTAGCGGGGGAGAGAGAGCGAAGGTTGGGACGGCGCGATACCATCCGAGTAGGGGCAGTGTGGGAAGTGTTGGATGAGAGCGAGAGGCAAAAGGATACAAGGTAGTGGTCGGAGACTTGGAGGGGAGTTGCAATGAGGTTAGTGGAAGAACAGCATCTAGTAAAGATGAGGTCGAGCGTATTGCCTGCCTTGTGAGTAGGGGGAAGGTGAGAGGGTGAGGTCAAAAGAGGAGAGGAGTGGAAAGAAGGAGGCAGAGAGGAATGAGTCAAAGGTAGACGTGGGGAGGTTAAAGTCGCCCAGGACTGTGAGAGGTGAGCCGTCCTCAGGAAAGGAGCTTATCAAGGCATCAAGCTCATTGATGAACTCTCCGAGGGGACCTGGAGGGCGATAAATGATAAGGATGTTAAGCTTGAAAGGGCTGGTAACTGTGACAGCATGGAATTCAAAGGAGGCGATAGATAGATGGGTAAGGGAGAGAGAGAGAATGACCACTTGGGAGAGATGAGGATCCCGGTGCCACCACCCCGCTGACCAGAAGCTCTCGGGGTGTGCGAGAACACGTGGGCGGACGAAGAGAGAGCAGTAGGAGTAGCAGTGTTATCTGTGGTGATCCATGTTTCCGTCAGTGCCAGGAAGTCGAGGGACTGGAGGGAGGCATAGGCTGAGATGAACTCTGCCTTGTTGGCCGCAGATCGGCAGTTCCAGAGGCTACCGGAGACCAGGAACTCCACGTGGGTCGTGCGCGCTGGGACCACCAGATTAGGGTGGCCGCGGCCACGCGGTGTGGAGCGTTTGTATGGTCTGTGCAGAGAGGAGAGAACAGGGATAGATAGACACATAGTTGACAGGGTACAGAAGAGGCTACGCTAATGCAAAGGAGATTGGAATGACAAGTGGACTACACGTCTCGAATGTTCAGAAAGTTAAGCTTACGTAGCAAGAATCTTATTGACTAAAATGATTGAAATGATACAGTACTGCTGGAGTAGGCTAGCTGGTAGTGGCTGCGATGTTGACACTACACTAATCAAGTCGTTCCGTCGAGTGTAATAGTTTCTACAGTGCTGCTATTCGGGGGCTAGCTGGCTAGCTAGCAGGTTGATTGCGTTACGTTACCTTACATTGTTACTATGACAAAGACCAAAGCTCGCAGGAGTACCGTTGAGGACAGTGGTGTCTTTCTATCACAGTTCTTTTAAACAAATAAAATAGTTTTAAAGTTGTTACAACAATAAAATAAATACAAATGTTGTTTTCAATTACTTGTGGAGTCAACTAATAAAAGAATGGACGACCTGACCAGAGAGGTCCAGTACAGTTTGCAGTTCTCCCAGGTTCAGCTCGGTGAGGTGAAACAGGAGAACGGCAAGATGACAGTAATCTGTAAGTCATTGAGAGAGGTCATCAGTTCTGTGTGTGAATCCATTATAACAATGACTGAGGAATCAGATTATCTCCAGGGATAATCAAGACAGAACAATATGGTTATGGATGAAATTTCAGAATCTCCACGAGACCTTGACGGATTCTGAGGACAAAGTGAGGAAAATGAGCTCAGAAATTGAAGATGGACCACAGGAAGATTGAGGTAGAGCACGCCCACAGGGTTGGAAAACCCACCACCGGCCAGGGTGACAGGCCCAGGCCGACAGTGATCAGATGCCTGAGGTTCAAGGACAAGGTAGTTGGACTGGAAAGAGCCAAGATCTTGAGAGGAACATATATCTTCCTCAACAAGGACTATCCTGAAGCTGTGTGCCAGAAGAGGAAAGAACTGATCCCAGCCATGATAGCTGCCAGAGCGCGTGGGGACATTGCGTACATCCCCTACGACAGACTCATTGTTCATCCTCCCTCCCAAAAGGGATGAGAGAGCCAAGTCTATGGGTTTGTAGCTTCAACCCCACAGCACACACACACACACCAACTGATCAATAGACTGCTGAATGTGTGTTTTCCCTCTTGCTTTGTTTGCTCTTTTCCATGTGTCTATCTCTGATCAGCTACCCAGGAAATGGCTGAAAATAGCCCATATTAATATATGTAGCCTTAGAAAAAAGCTTCATGAAATCAATAACTTGCTAACATCAGATAACATTCATATATTAGCCATTTCTGAGACTCACTTATATAGTTCATGTGATGATATAGCAGTATCAATACAAGGAAATAAGAAGAGACAGGTATGCTGATGGGGGAGGTGTTGCTGTATATATTCAGAGCCATATCCCTGTAATGCTTAGAGAAGATCTCATGTCAAGTGTTATTGAAGTGTTGTGGTTGTCAAGTGTTATTGAAGTGTTGTGGTTGCAGGTTTCTGGCTGTATGTAATAACACAAAAAACCTTCTGGGCTAATAATGTAAGAACTAACACACACACAAAAAATACTTTCAAAGTTGCTTCGGAGCTGAAAGCAGAGCTGCCATGTCTGTCGGCACCACCTTGTAGAAAGACAAATTCAACTCCATCTTTCATCCAATCAGATGGCTTATTCATCACAAAACCATTTAATGTTTCCAATTATTTTATTGATTACTTCATTGGCAAAGCGGTAAAATGTAGGCAAGGAAATGCCACACACGAACAGTGAGCCATCGTGCATAAAAAAAACTAAAGTTAGAATTTTGTAAAGTTAGTGGGAGAGGTGGAGAAATTATTGTTATCGAGCAATAATGACAAACCTCCTGGCTTTGACAAATTAGACAGAAAGCTACTGAGGATGGTGGCTGACTCTATCGCCACTAATATCTGTCATATCTTTAATCTGAGCCGAGAGGAAGGTGTTTGTCCTCAGACCTGGAGGGAAGCCAAAGCCATTCCGATACCCAAGAGTGGTAAAGCGGCCTTTACTGGTTCTAACAGCAGACCTATCAGCTTGCTGCCAGCTCTTAGGATACTGATGGAAAGAAATGTGTTTGACCAAATACAATACTATTTCTCTGTAAACAGATTGACACTTTCAGCATTTTTATAGAGAAGGGCACTCAACATGTACTGCACTGACACAAATGACTGATGGTTGATTGAGAGAAATTGATAATAAGAAGATTGTGTTAGATTTCAGTGCAGCCTTTGATATTATTGACCATAACCTGTTGTTAAGAAAAAACAACTAAGAGCATTGTATGTGATACAAATCATTCCCTAAGCTCTAGCCCTCCGCTGAATCTGGTAATGAATGGTGTGGCTGTTGAACAAGTTGAGGAAAGTAAATTACTTGGTGATATCTTAGATTGTAAACTGTCATGGTCAAAACATTTTTTTATTTTATTTAACCAGGAAGGGCTCATTGAGATTTGAAATCTCTTTTTCAAGGCCAAGATAGGCAGCACCAATTCATTACACAATTACAGACAGACAACATGAAAAAAACATGAAAAAGTAATCTAGTAAAAAACATAGAATTCACAAGAGTATAACAAAATCAAAAACAGAAAATTAAAAACATTGACAGGTCAGGGAATCAGCCTCAAAGTCCTTCATCTGTGATTTAAAATACCAATCGGGACAAGTTCTTCCAGTTTAAAAGTATTTTGTGAGGCGTTCCAAGACGATGACGCAGAGGACATAAAAGCCCCTTTACCAAATTCAGTTCAGACATTTGGAACAGTTAGAAGTCATAGATTCAATGGTTATAAAGATGGGGAGAGGTCTGTCTGTAATAAAGAGATGCTCTGCTTTTTTGACACCACACTCCACAAAGCAAGTCCAGCTCTAGTTTTATCGTATCTTGATTATTGTCCAGTCATATGGTCAAGTCCTGCTAAGAAAGACTGCCGCTGGCCCAGAACAGAGCGCCACGTCTTGCTCTTCATTGTAATCAGAGGACTAATATAAATATTATGCATACCAGTCTCTCATTGGCTAAGAGTAGAATAAAGACTGACTGTGACACTTCTTGTTTTATAAGAACATTTAATGTGTTGGAAATTCCAAATTATTTGCATAGTCAACTTACACACAGCTCTGACACACACACTCACCCCACCAGACATGCCACCAGGGGTCTTTTCATAGTCCTCAAATACAGAACTAATTCATGAAAGCGTACAGTATTACAAAGAGCTATTATTGCATGAAAATCCCATCATATTGCTCAAATGAACAGCTGGTTACAAAAAACATATTAAGCAACACCTCACGGCACAACGCCTCTCCCCTGTTTGACCCAGATATTGTGTGTGTATGTATTGATACTGTAATGTAGGCTATGTGAGATGCTTTTAAATGTATATGTAGTTCTGTCCTTGAGCCGTTCTTGTCTATTAATGTTCTGTATTATGTCATGTTGTGTGTGGACCCCAGGAAGAGTAGCTGCTGCTCATAAAACCCCTAACACCTGATTCCTTGCGTCCTATCCCCTCACTTCTTTCTCACTTCTTTCTCAAAATGCGTTGAAGGAGAAAGTCCAAGGTTGGTCTCCTCCGGTACATTTTGAGACCTAGTTGAGACCTAGTTGAGACCTAGTTGAGACCTCGTTGAGACCTAGTTGAGACCTAGTTGAGACCTAGTTGAGAACTCGTTGAGACCTAGTTGAGACCTCGTTGAGACCTAGTTGAGACCTAGTTGAGACCTAGTTGAGACCTCGTTGAGACCCAGTTGAGACCTCGTTGAGACCCAGTTGAGACCTAGTTGAGACCTAGTTGAGACCTAATTGAGACCTTGTTGAGACCCAGTTGAGACCTTGTTGAGACCCAGTTGAGACCTCGTTGAGACTTAGTTGAGACCTAGTTGAGACCTAGTTATCCTTGTTTTTAGTAATATCCTGATGTGTTTTATCCTATCAGAATGAGCGTCAGTGCGAGTGTCTTGATGGGTACGTGGGGAACGGGCTCCAGTGTCTGGAGAAGGTGGTTCCACCCATCGACCGCTGTCTGGAGGAGAACGGAGGATGTCACCCCCAGGCCACGTGCAAGGACCTGCACTATCACAGTAAGAACTGACCTAAGACCTGCACTACCACAGTAAGAACTGGCCTAAGACCTGCACTACCACAGTAAGATCTGACCTAAGACCTGCACTACCACAGTAAGAACTGACATAAGACCTGTATTACCACAGTAAGAACTGACCTAAGACCTGCACTAAGACCTGCACTACCACAGTAAGAACTGACCTAAGACCTGCACTACCACAGTAAGAACTGACCTAAGACCTGCATTACCACAGTAAGAACTGACCTAAGACCTGTATTACCACAGTAAGAACTGACCTAAGACCTGCACTAAGACCTGCACTACCACAGTAAGAACTGACCTAAGACCTGCACTAAGACCTGCACTACCACAGTAAGAACTGACCTAAGACCTGCACTACCACAGTAAGAACTGACCTAAGACCTGCACTACCACAGTAAGAACTGACCTAAGACCTGCACTACCACAGTAAGAACTGACCTAAGACCTGCACTACCACAGTAAGAACTGACCTAAGACCTGCACTACCACAGTAAGAACTGACCTAAGACCTGCACTACCACAGTAAGAACTGACCTAAGACCTGCACTACCACAGTAAGAACTGACCTAAGACCTGCACTACCACAGTAAGAACTGACCTAAGACCTGCACTACCACAGTAAGAACTGACCTAAGACCTGCACTACCACAGTAAGAACTGACCTAAGACCTGCACTACCACAGTAAGAACTGACCTAAGACCTGCACTACCACACTAAGAACTGACCTAAGACCTGCACTACCACAGTAAGAACTGACCTAAGACCTGCACTACCACAGTAAGAACTGGCCTAAGACCTGCACTACCACACTAAGAACTGACCTAAGACCTGTTTTTCATGGTTCATGCTCGGCCCCTTAGTTCCAGTGAAGGGAAATCTTAACGCTACAGCATACAATGACATTCAAGACGATTCTGTGCTTCCAACTTTGTGGCAACAGTTTGGGGAAGGCCCTTTCCTGTTTCAGCATGACAACGCCCCTCTGCACAAAGCGAGGTCCATACAGAAATGGACTGACCTGCACAGAGCCCTGACCTCAACCCCATCAAACACCTTTGGAATGAATTTGAAAGCTGACTGCGAGCCAGGCCTAATTGCCCAACATCAGTGCTCGACCACACTAATGCTCGTGGCTGAATGGAAGCAAGTCCCTGCAGCAATATTCCAACATCTAGTGGAAAGCCTTCCCAGAAGAGTGGAGGCTGTTATAGCAGCAATGGGGGGGACCAACTCCATATTAAAGCCTTCCCAGAAGAGTGGAGGCTGTTATAGCAGCAATGGGGGGACCAACTCCACATTAAAGCCTTCCCAGAAGAGTGGAGTGCATGTCCGTCTCCATGATTTTGGAATGAGATGTTGGACAAGCAGGTGTCCACATACTTTTGGCCATGTAGTGTATATACAGTTGAAGTCGGAAGTTTACATACACTGAGGTTGGAGTCATTAATAAAACACATTTTTCAACCACTCCACAAATGTCTTGGTAACAAACTATAGTTTTGGCAAGTCGGTTAGGACATCTACTTTGTTCAAGACACAAGTCGTTTTTCCAACAATTGTTTACAGACAGATTATTTAACTTATGATTCACTGTATCACAATTCCAGTGGGTCAGAAGTTTACATACACTAAGTTGACTGCCTTTAAACAGCTTTGAAAACTCCAGAAAATTATGTCATGGCTTTAGAAGCTTCTGATTAGCTAATTGACATAATTTGAGTCAATTGGAGGTGTACCTGTGGATGTCTTTCAAGGCCTACCTTCAAACTCAGTGCCTCTTTGCTTGACATCATGGGAAAATCAAAAGAGATCAGCCAAGTCTTCGGAAGACAATTGTAGACCTCTACAAGTCTGGGTTATACTTGGGAACAATTTCCAAATGCCTGAAGGTATCACATTTGTACAAACAATAGTACGCAAGTATAAACACCACGGGACCACGCAGCCGTCATAACACTCAGGAAGGAGACGTATTCTGTCTCCTAGAGATGAACGTACTTTGGTGCAAAAAGTGCAAATCAATCCCAGAACATGAGCAAAGGACATTGTGAAGATGCTGGAGGAAACAGGTACAAAAGTATCTATATCCACAGTAAAATTAGTCCTATATCAACATAACCTGAAAGGCCGCTCAGCAAGGAAGAAGTCACTGCTCCAAAACGGCCATAAAAAAGCCAGACTATAGTTTGGAACTGCACATGGGGACAAAGATTGTAATTTTAGGAGAAATGTCCTCTGGTCTGATGAAACAAAAATAGAACTGTTTATAATGACCATCGTTATGTTTGGAGGAAAAGGGGGAGGCTTGCGAGCCGAAGAACACCATCCCAACCGTGAAGCACGGGGGTTGCAGCATCATGTTGTGGGGGTGCTTATCTGCAGGAGGGACTGGTGCACTTCACAAAATAGATGGCATCATGAGGTTGGAAATTATGTGGATATATTGAAGAAACATCTCAAGACATCAGTCAGGAAGTTAAAGCTTGGTCGCAAATGGGTCTTCCAAAATGACATTGACCCCAAGCAAACTTCCAAAGTTGTGGCAAAATGGCTTAAGGACAACAGAGTCAAGGTATTGGAGTGACCATCACAAAGCCCTGACCTCAATCCCATAGAAAATGTGTGGGCAGAACTGAAAAAGCGTGTGCAAGCAAGGAGGCCTACAAACATGACTCAGTTACACCAGCTCTGTCAGGAGGAATGGGCCAAAATTCACCCAAATTATTGTGGGAAGCTTGTGGAAGGCTACCCGAAATGTTTGACCCAAGTTAAACAATTTAAAGGCAATGCTACCAAATACTAATTGAGTGTATGTAAACTTCTGACCCACTGGGAATGTGATGAAATAAATTAAAGCTGAAATAAATCATTCTCTATACTATTATTCTGACATTTCACATTCTTAAAATAAAGTGGTGATCATAACTGACCTAAAACAGGGAGTTTTTATTAGGATGAAATGTCAGAAATGGTGAAAAACTGAGTTTAAATGTATGTAGTTTAAATGTGTATGTAAACTTCCGACTTCAACTGTATACACACACACATATAGTACAAGTTTGGACGCACCTTCTCATTCAAGCATTTTCCTTTATTTTTTACAATTTTATACATTGTACAATAGTATAAGTAGTGAATACATCACATCTATGAAATAACACATATAGAATCATGTAGTAACCAAAAGTGTGAAATATAAATATTTTTTATTTTAAATTTGAGATTCTTCAAAGTAGCCACCCTTTGCCTTGATGACAGCTTTGAAGACTCTTGGTAATCTCTCAACCAGCTTCATGGGGTAGTCACCGGGAATGCATTTCAATTAACAGGTGTGCCTTGTTAAAATTAATTTGTGGAATTTCTTTCCTTCTTAACTCTTGGAACTCCCCATCCCGGATCCGGGATCGTGACTAAAGCCTCAGGCTCATTAGCATAACGCAACGTTAACGATTTCTGAAAATCGCAAATAAAATTAAAATAATGCGTCTGCTCTCAAGCTTAGCCTTTTCTTAACAACACTGTCATCTCAGATTTTCAAAATATGCTTTTGAACCATAGAAATTGACTAATTTGTGTAAGAGTATGCAAAGCATTTTGAGTAGCATTTAGCACGCAACATTTTCACAAAAACCAGATAACCAAATAAATAAAATCATTTACCTTTGAAGAGCTTCTGATGTTTTCAATGAGGAGACTCTCAGTTACATACCAAATGCGCAGTTTTTCCTGAAAGCGTCTGTGTGTAGGAGAAATCGTTCCGTTTTCTACATTGCATCTGGCTACCGAAACGAACCGAAAATTCAGTCACCTACAACGTAAAACTTTTTCCGAATTAACTACATAATATCGACCGAAACATGGCAAACGTTGTTTGGAATCAATCCTCAAGGTGTTTTTTCACATATCTCTTCATTGATATGCAGTTCGTGGAAGCTTGCTTTCCTCTCTGTATCCCATGGAAAAATACTGGCAGCTGACTTTTGCGCACCAATTTCGGCGCAGGACACCGGGCGGACACCTGGTAAATGTGGTCTCTTATGGTCAATCTTCCAATGATCTGCCTACAAATACGTCACAATGCTGCAGACACCTTGGGGAAACGACAGAAAGGGCAGGCTCATTCCTCTCGCATTCACAGCCATATAAGGAGACAATGGAAAACAGAGCCTCAAAAATCCTGCTCATTTCCTGGATGCCGTCTCATCTTGGTTTTGCCTGAAGCTCACGTTCTAGGGCACGCACAGAAAATATCTTGGTAGTTCTGGACACGTCAGAGTGTTTTCTTTCGAAAGCTATCAATTATATGCATAGTCGAGCATCTTTTTGTGACAAAATATCTTGTTTAAAACGGGAACATTTTTCATCCAAAAATGAAATAGCGCCCCCAGAGCATCAACAGGTTAATGCATTTGAGCCAATCAGTTGTGTTGTGACAAAGTAGGGGTGGCATACAGAAGATGGTCTTTTAGCAATTAGGGCAAGGTAGGGCTGGTATACAGAAGATACCCCTATTTGGTAAAAGACCAAGTCCATATCATGGAAAGAACAGCTCAAATAAGTACAGAAAAACGACAGTACATCATTACCTTAAGACATGAAGGTCAGTCAATCCGGAAAATGTGAAGAACTTTGAAAGTTTCTTCAAGTGCAGTCGCAAAAACCATCAAGCGTTATGACGAAACTGGCTCCCATGAGGACCGCCACAGGAAAGGAAGACCCAGAGTTACCTCTGATCCAGAGGATAAGTTCATTAGAGTTACAAGCCTCAGAAATTGCAGCCCAAATAAATGCTTCAGAATTCAAGTAACAGACACACCTCAACATCAACTGTTCAGAAGAGACTGCGTGAATCAGGGCTTCATGGTCAAATTGCTGCAAGAAACCACTACTAAAAGGATACCAATAAACATAAGAGACTTGCTTGAACAAGGAACACAAGCAATGGACATCAGACCGGTGGAAATCAGTCCTTAGGTCTGATGAGTCCAAATGTGAGATTTTTGGTTCCAACAGCCATGCCTTTGTGAGACGCAGAGTAGGTGAACTGATGATCTCTGCATGTGTGGTTCCCACTGTGAAGCATGGAGGAGGTGGTGTGATGGTGTGGGGGTGCTTTGCAGGTGACACGGTCAGTGATTTATTTAGAATTCAAGGCATACTTAACCAGCATGGCTACCACAGCATTCTGCAGTGATACACCATCCCATCTGGTTTGCGCTTAGTGGGACTATCATTTGTTTTTCAACAGGACAATGACCCAACACACCCCCAGGCTCTGTAAGGGCTATATGACCAAGAAGAAGAGTGATGGAGTGGCTCATTAGATGACCTGGTCTCCACAATCACCCGACCTCAACCCAATTGAGATGTTTTGGGATAAGTTGGACCTCAGAGTGAAGAAAAAGCAGCCAAGTGCTCAGTGTATGTGGGAACTCATTCAAGACTGTTGGAAAAACATTCCAGGTAATGCTGGTTGAAAGAATGCAAAGCTACTTTGAAGAATCTAAAAAATATTTTGATTTGTTTAACACTTTTTTTGGTTACTACATGATTCCATATGAGTTATTTAATAGTTTTGATGTCTTGACTAGTATTGTACAATGTATAAAACAATTTAAAAAAATAGAGAAAACCCCTTGATTGAGTAGATGTATCCAAACTTTTGACTGGTACTGTACTACATACATTTTTTACACACACACACGCAGACAGCCATACAGACAGCCATACAGACAGACAGACAGCCATACAGACAGACAGACAGACAGACAGACAGACAGACAGACAGACAGACAGACAGACAGACAGACAGACACTCACTCACTATCATGCATTATCATGAATGATACATGCATTATCATGCTGAAACATGAGGTGATGGTGGCAGATGAATGACACTACAATGGGCCTCGGGGATCTCGTTACGGTTTCTCTGCGTTCAAATTGCCATCGATAAAATGCACTTGTGTTCATTGTCCTTAGCTTATGCCTGCCCATACCAGAAGCCCACCACAAACATGGGACACTCTGTTCACAACATTGACATCAGCAAACCGCTCACCCACACGATGCATGTGGTCTATGGTTGTGAGGCCGGTTGGACGTACTGCCACATTTTCTAAAACGATGACGGGGGCAGCTTATGGCAGAGAAATTAACATTAAATTCTCTGGAAACAGCTCTGGTGGACATTCCTGCAGTCAGCTTGCCTATTGCACGCTCCCTCAAAACTTGAGACATCTGTGGCATTGTGTCTTTTGACAAAACTGCAAATTTTAGAAAGTGGCCTTATTATTTTATTTATCCCACAAAGTGGAGCTTTTCTTTCAGCTCCTGAAACATGGGACTTCACATGCGTTAATATGGCATCCTATTCCCTATGTAGTGCATGTAGATCAAATCAAATCAAACCTTGTCACATGCACCAAATACAACAAGTGTAGACCTTACAGTGAAATGCTGACTGACCAGCCCTTAACCAACAGCGTAGACCTTACCGTGAAATGCTTAATTACAAGCCTTTAATCAACAGTGTAGGTCAAGGAGAGGAGAGTTAAAGGAGAGTTAAATAAACTAAAGTAAAACAATTCATCCAAAGGGGGCAGTATTTCCCATAGCCCCATCAGGTTTTAAAGGAGAGTTAAATAAACTAAAGTAAAAAATAAAATAAAAAAAGTAACACAATAACGAATACCGGTACAGAGTCAGTGTGAGGGGGTACCAGTACAGAGTCAGTGTGAGGGGGTACCGGTACAGAGTCAGTGTGAGGGGGTACCGGTACAGAGTCAGTGTGAGGGGGTACCGGTACAGAGTCAGTGTGAGGGGGTACCGGTACAGAGTCAGTGTGAGGGGGTACCGGTACAGAGTCAGTGTGAGGGGGTACCGGTACAGAGTCAGTGTGAGGGGGTACCGGTACAGAGTCAGTGTGAGGGGGTACCGGTACAGAGTCAGTGTGAGGGGGTACCGGTACAGAGTCAGTGTGAGGGGTACAGGTTAGAGGTAATATGTACATGTAGGTAGGGGTGAAGTGACTATGCATAGATAATAAACAGCGAGTAGAAGCAGTGTACAAAACAAATGGGGGGGGGGGGAGGGGTTGTTAATGTAAATAGTCCGCTGGCCATTTAATGAATTGTTCAACAGTCATGGCTTGGGGGTATAAGCTGTTAAGGAGCCTTTTGGTCCTAGACTTGGCGCTCCGGTACAGCTTGCCGTGCGGTAGCAGAGAAACAGTCTATAACTTGGGTGACTGGAGTCTCCGACAATTTAAGGGGCCTTCCTCTGACACCGCCTATTATATAGTTCCTGGATGGCAGAAAGCTTGGCTCCAGTGACGTGTTGGGCCTTTCACACTACCGTCTGTAACGCCTTACGGTTAGATGCCGAGCAGTTTCCATACCAGGCGGTGATGCAACCGGTCAGGATGCTCTCGATGGTGCAGCTGTAGAACTTTTTGAGGATCTGGGGACCCATGCCAAAAAAGGTTTTGTCGTGCCATCTTCACGACTGTCAAGTTGTGGGATAGATCGTTGGTGATGTGGACACCAAGGAACTTGCTCCACTACAGCCCCGTTGATATTAATGGGGGCTAGTTCGGCCCGCCTTTTCCTGTATTCCACAATCAGCTTTTTTGTCTTGCTCACATTGAGGGAGAAGTTGTCCTGGCACCACATTGCCAGTTCTCTGACCTCCCCCCTATAGGATGTCTCATCGTTGTCAGTGTTCAGGCCTACCCCTGTTTTGTCGTCAGCAAACTTAATGATGGTGTTGGAGTCGTGTTTGGCCATGCAGTCGTGGGTGAACAGGGAGTACAGGAGGGGACTGAGTACGCATCCCAGAGGGGCACCAGTGTTGAGGATCAGCATGGCAGACGTGTTGTTGCCTATCCTTAGCACTTGGACAATGATTATTGTGATACAATACATGGCTTAACTGAGTCAGTGGGAAGGGAACGTGTTGTGGTGGGTGACCAATTACCTATTATTGTTTAATCAACAATCAACAAACAATGCCCGTCAGGAAGTCCAGGATCCAGTTGCAGAGGGAGGTGTTTAGTCCCAGGGTCCTTAGCTTAGTGATGAGCTTCGTGGGCACTATGGTGTTGAACTCTGAGCTGTAGTCAATGAACAGCATTCTCACATAGGTGTTCCTTTTGGCCAGGTGGGAAAGGACAGTGTGGAGTGCGATTGAGATTGCGTCATCTGTGGATCTGTTGGGGCGGTATGTGAATTGGAGTGGGTCTAGGGTATCCGGGAGGATGCTGTTGATGTGAACCATGATCAGCCTTTCGAATCACTTCATGGCTACTGACGTGAGTGCTATGGGGCGGTAATCATTTAGGCAGGTTACATTCGCTTCCTTGGGCACAGGGACAATGGTGGTCAGCTTGAAACATGTAGGTATTACAGACTCAGTCAGGGAGCGGTTGAAATTGTCAGTGAAGACAATTGCCCGTTGGTCCACGCATGCTTTGAGTACACATCCTGGTAATCCATCTGGCCCTGTGGCTTTGTGAATGTTGACCTGTTTGAAGGTCTTACTCACGTCGGCTACCGAGAGCGTTATCACACAGTCATCCAGAACAGCTGGTGCTCTCATGCATGCTTCAATGTTACTTGCCTCGAAGCGAGCATGAAGGGCATTTAGCTCGTCTGGGTATCCCTTTGTAGTCCATAATAGTTTTCAAGCCCTGCCACATCCGACGAGCGTCAGAGCCGGTGTAGTAGGATCCAATCTTAATCCTGTATTGACGCTTTGATGTATTGACGCTTTGATGGTTTGTCTGAGGGCATAGCAGGATTGCTTATAGGCATCCGGATTAGTGTCCCACTCCTTGAAAGCGGCAGCTCTGGCCTTTATCTCAATGAGGAAGTTGCCTGTAATCCATGGCTTCCATGGCTTCTGGTTGGGATATGTATGTACGGTCACTGTGGGGGAGGACGTCGTCGATGCACTTATAGATGAAGCCAATGACTGAGGTGGTGTACTCCTCAATGCCATTGGATGAATCCCGGAACATATTCCAGTCTGTGCTAGCAACACAGTCCTGTAGAGTAGCATCCGCACCATCTGACCACTTCCGTATTGCGTACGTCACTGGTACTTCCTGCTTTAGGTTTTGCTTGTAAGCCGGAATCAGGAGGATCGAGTTAAGGTCAGATTTGCCAAATGGAGGGCGAGGGAGAGCTTTGTATGCTTCTCTCTGTGTGGAGTAAAGGTGTTCTAGAGTTTTTTTCTTCTTTCTTCCTCTGGTTGCACGTGACATGCTGGTAAAAAATTGGTAAAACTGATTTAAGTGTGTCTGCATTA
Organism: Oncorhynchus masou masou; assembly: GCF_036934945.1. Taxonomy (NCBI): domain Eukaryota; kingdom Metazoa; phylum Chordata; class Actinopteri; order Salmoniformes; family Salmonidae; genus Oncorhynchus; species Oncorhynchus masou. The sequence continues at coordinate 91,385,753 of NC_088216.1, forward strand.
AAGTCCCCGGCCACTAGGAGCTTCTGGATGAGAATTTTATTCTTTGCTTATGGCCTAATAGAGTTGGTTGAGTGTGGTCTTGGTGCCAGCATCGGTCTGTGGTGGTAGGGAGATGGCTCCAAAAAATATAGATGAAAACTCTCCTGGTAGATAGTATGGTCTACTGCTTATCATAAGGTACTCTACCTCAGGCGAACAATACCTCGAGACTTCTTTAATATTTGACATCGTGCACTTGCTGTTATTGACCAAAAAACACACACCCACCCCTCGTCTTACCAGAAGTGGCTTCTCTGTTCTGCCGGGGCATTAAACATCCCTCTAGCTCTATATTGTCATCCGTGTCGTCGTTCAACCACGACTCTGTGAAACATAGGATATTACAGTTCTGAATGTCCCTTTGGTAGTATAATCGTAAACGTAGGTCATCCATTTTATTTTCCAATGATTGTTAGCAAGTAGAATTGATCACAGCGATCGGTTACTTGCTCGTCTACGGATTCTCAAAAGCCTGATCTGCGTGCTTTTTTCCTCCGTGTAACGGGGTTCTTCCATCGAAGGAGAGGCGGACCAATACGCAGCGTGGTTGAAGTTCATGGTTTTTTAATCAGAAAATGAACATGAACAAACTACAACACAATAAAGGTGAAACCCCGAAACCAGTCCCATGTGGTACAAACACACAAAACACAAAACAGGCTACCAAAATATGGTTCTTTTACTAACAAAACTATGGTCAGGGTGTGACACTCCGTCTTTTCTTCACGGGGATCTGGGTCTGTTCCCGGGAGAGCAGTATATCCTTCTCGTTGGACTCATTAATTTTACTAGGCAAGTCAGTTAAGAACAAATTCTTATTTTCAATGATGGCCTAGGAACAGTGGAACAGTGGGTTAACTGCCTGTTCCGGGGCAGAACGACAGATTTGTACCTTGTCAGCTCGGGGATTCGAACTTGCAACCTTTCGGTTATGAGTCCAACGCTCTAACCACTAGGCTACCTACCGCCTCTACACTCTAACCACTAGGCTACTTACCGCCTCTACACTCTAACCACTAGGCTACCTGCCATCTCTACACTCTAACCACTAGGCTACCTACTGCCTCTACACTCTAACCACTAGGCTACTTACCGCCTCTACACTCTAACCACTAGGCTACCTACTGCCTCTACACTCTAACCACTAGGCTACCTGCCACCTCTACACTCTAACCACTAGGCTACCTGCCGCCTCTACACTCTAACCACTAGGCTACCTACTGCCTCTACACTCTAACCACTAGGCTACCTGCCGTCTCTACACTCTAACCACTAGGCTACCTGCCTCTACACTCTAACCACTAGGCTACCCTGCCGCCTTCCAGTCCATGGTGAGTAATTCGAGTCCTGATGAAGTTATTTCCGGCCATAAGAGACGGTAGCAGCAACATTATGTACAAAATAAGTTACAAAATAAGTTACAAACAACACAAAAAAATAAAATAAAAAGTAGCACACTTCGGTGACGGGTCGTCAGATTGATCTTCCCAATTGTGTCAGGTTATTTATTTATACATATTAAAGGAGAAGAAGACCAGAGGAGGAGAAGAGGACTCAGCAAGATGACGTAGATGCAATACAGCAGTAGTAGTTAAATTTCCACAACAACTAAGAGCATTGAAGCGTGAGGCCAAACTTCTCTGAAGTTTTGGTCCAGTAGTTACTATGTCGTATCAACGTGACGCTAACACCTGCACACGCGCAGATACTCTGTGTGACTGCGTGCATAAACAGTCTTCAATCATCATAACACTAACCCCTCTTTTAAGCTACTGCTACTCTCTGTTTATCATTAATGCATAGTCACTGTAACTATACATTCATGTACATACTACCTCAGTTGGGCCGACCAACCAGTGCTCCTGCACATTGTCTAACTGGGCTATCTGCATTGTGTCCCGCCACCCGCCAACCCCTCTTTTGCACTACTGCTACTCTGTTCATCATATATGCATCGTCACTTTAACCATATCTACATGTACATACTACCTCAATCAGCCTGACGAACCGGTGTCTGTATATAACCTCTCTACTGTATATAGCCTCTCTACTGTATATAGCCTCTCTACTGTATATAGCCTCGCTACTTTTATAGCCTCTCTACTGTATATAGCCTCTCTACTGTATATAGCCTCGCTACTTTTATAGCCTCTCTACTGTATATAGCCTCTCTACTGTATATAGTCTCGCTACTTTTATAGCCTCTCTACTGTATATAGCCTCTCTACTGTATATAGCCTCGCTACTGTATATAGCCTCTCTACTTTTATAGCCTCTCTACTGTATATAACCTCTCTACTGTATATAGCCTCTCTACTGTATATAGCCTCTCTACTGTATATAGCCTCGCTACTTTTATAGCCTCTCTACTGTATATAGCCTCTCTACTGTATATAGCCTCGCTACTTTTATAGCCTCTCTACTGTATATAGCCTCTCTACTGTATATAGTCTCGCTACTTTTATAGCCTCTCTACTGTATATAGCCTCTCTACTGTATATAGCCTCGCTACTTTTATAGCCTCTCTACTGTATATAGCCTCTCTACTTTTATAGCCTCTCTACTGTATATAACCTCTCTACTGTATATAGCCTCTCTACTGTATATAGCCTCTCTACTGTATATAGCCTCGCTACTTTTATAGCCTCTCTACTGTATATAGCCTCTCTACTGTATATAGCCTCTCTACTGTATATAGCCTCGCTACTTTTATAGCCTCTCTACTGTATATAGGCTCTCTACTGTATATAGCCTCTCTACTGTATATAGCCTCTCTACTGTATATAGCCTCGCTACTGTATATAGCCTCTCTACTGTATATAACCTCTCTACTGTATATAGCCTCTCTACTGTATATAACCTCTCTACTGTATATAACCTCTCTACTGTATATAGCCTCTCTACTGTATATAGCCTGTCTTTTTACTGTTGTTTTATTTCTTTACCTACCTATTGTTCACCTAATACCATTTTTGCACTATTGGTTAGAGCCTGTAAGTAAGCATTTCACTGTAAGGTCTACTACACCTGTTGTATTCAGCGCACGTGACAAATAAACGTTGGTTTGATTTGGTCTGCGGTGCTGCTCATGGCAACATCATTTTGCAGATTCTACCTTTAAAGTGATAGTTATTTCCATCTTTATTAAGAGATCGTTTGTTCCTTTGTGTGGTCAGGTAACACTGCCGGAGTGTTCCACCTGCGTTCCAGTGCAGGGAAGTACCAGCTGAACTACACAGATGCTGAGCTAGCCTGTCAAGCTGAGGGGGCTACGCTCGCCACCTTCTCTCAGATGGCTGACGCACAACAGGTCAGAGGTCATCATTTAAAAGGAAAATCTGGGATTCGAAACAACAAAGCAGTCACCCTGACACTTTTCATCAAAAGCTATATATCATTACTTTAAAAAGTCCATACGTTGATGTGCCAATCACAGACTGCCCATTTAACTCAGCAAAATGATACTCTTGATTTAAAGTGTTACCAACTACCTGGTCAGTGGCAGTAGTTTGAAGTTGAACCAGGACATCATTAACTCTCAGCTACATGATACCGGTGATTGAAAGTGATAGTTCACTATTTAGAAGTTTTACAGTATGAGTGTCCCAATTCTCCCCCTGTGCACTTGCACACTCCTGGTCAGTGGAAACTCCCAGGCTACACCAAAGAGTTTTAAATCTGTGACGACCAGGAAGTGTACAAGTGCAGTTTTTAAGAGAAGGGCAGTGAATCGGGATGCCACCAGTAACTGTCTGACTGACACTCCACCACTGACGTTGCAGTTCATGTTGTGTCTTTCTCTAGCTGGGAATGCACCGATGTGTTGCTGGATGGATACAAGGGAAGAAAGTGGGCTATCCAACCAGGTTTCCCTCGGTCAATTGTGGTGACAACCATGTTGGTATAGTGCTATACAAAGATCCTGTGGACCCCAGCAGCAAATACGACACCTTCTGTTACAGACTGTCAGGTAACACCATCAGCCAGGGTTGGGCTCCACTTATAGACTGTCAGGTAACACCATCAGCCAGGGTTGGGCTCCACTTACAGACTGTCAGGTAACACCATCAGCCAGGGTTGGGCTCCACTTATAGACTGTCAGGTAACACCATCAGCCAGGGTTGGGCTCCACTTATAGACTGTCAGGTAACACCATCAGCCAGGGTTGGGCTCCACTTATAGACTGTCAGGTAACACCATCAGCCAGGGTTGGGCTCCACTTATAGACTGTCAGGTAACACCATCAGCCAGGGTTGGGCTCCACTTACAGAACATCAGGTAACACCATCAGCCAGGGTTGGGCTCCACTTACAGACTGTCAGGTAACACCATCAGCCAGGGTTGGGCTCCATTTATAGACAGTCAGGTAACACCATCAGCCAGGGTTGGGCTCCACTTATAGACTGTCAGGTAACACCATCAGCCAGGGTTGGGCTCCACTTACAGAACATCAGGTAACACCATCAGCCAGGGTTGGGCTCCACTTATAGACTGTCAGGTAACACCATCAGCCAGGGTTGGGCTCCACTTATAGACTGTCAGGTAACACCATCAGCCAGGGTTGGGCTCCACTTACAGACTGTCAGGTAACACCATCAGCCAGGGTTGGGCTCCACTTATAGACTGTCAGGTAACACCATCAGCCAGGGTTGGGCTCCACTTACAGACTGTCAGGTAACACCATCAGCCAGGGTTGGGCTCCACTTATAGACTGTCAGGTAACACCATCAGCCAGGGTTGGGCTCCACTTATAGACTGTCAGGTAACACCATCAGCCAGGGTTGGGCTCCACTTACAGACTGTCAGGTAACACCATCAGCCAGGGTTGGGCTCCACTTATAGACAGTCAGGTAACACCATCAGCCAGGGTTGGGCTCCACTTATAGACTGTCAGGTAACACCATCAGCCAGGGTTGGGCTCCACTTACAGAACATCAGGTAACACCATCAGCCAGGGTTGGGCTCCACTTACAGACTGTCAGGTAACACCATCAGCCAGGGTTGGGCTCCACTTATAGACTGTCAGGTAACACCATCAGCCAGGGTTGGGCTCCACTTACAGAACATCAGGTAACACCATCAGCCAGGGTTGGGCTCCACTTACAGACTGTCAGGTAACACCATCAGCCAGGGTTGGGCTCCACTTATAGACTGTCAGGTAACACCATCAGCCAGGGTTGGGCTCCACTTATAGACTGTCAGGTAACACCATCAGCCAGGGTTGGGCTCCACTTATAGACTGTCAGGTAACACCATCAGCCAGGGTTGGGCTCCACTTATAGACTGTCAGGTAACACCATCAGCCAGGGTTGGGCTCCACTTATAGACTGTCAGGTAACACCATCAGCCAGGGTTGGGCTCCACTTATAGACTGTCAGGTAACACCATCAGCCAGGGTTGGGCTCCACTTATAGACTGTCAGGTAACACCATCAGCCAGGGTTGGGCTCCACTTACAGACTGTCAGGTAACACCATCAGCCAGGGTTGGGCTCCACTTACAGACTGTCAGGTAACACCATCAGCCAGGGTTGGGCTCCCTTATAGACTGTCAGGTAACACCATCAGCCAGGGTTGGGCTCCACTTATAGACTGTCAGGTAACACCATCAGCCAGGGTTGGGCTCCACTTATAGACTGTCAGGTAACACCATCAGCCAGGGTTGGGCTCCACTTATAGACAGTCAGGTAACACCATCAGCCAGGGTTGGGCTCCACTTATAGACTGTCAGGTAACACCATCAGCCAGGGTTGGGCTCCACTTATAGACTGTCAGGTAACACCATCAGCCAGGGTTGGGCTCCACTTATTGTCATAAAGCATCTCAGAGTAGGATTGCTGATCTAGGTTCAGGTCCCCCTATATCCATATAATAATGAAATTATGATTAGAAAAGAAAACAGATCCTAGATCAGGTTTATGAATATAGGCCTACCAGCCATACTGTCTCCATTCTCTCTTCATTTCATATCAGTATTTCAACAGATGTGTCCTGTATATTACAACCCGTCTGTCTCTCTGTGGATGTGTACTGTATATTACAACCCGTCTGTCTCTCTGTGGATGTGTCCTGTATATTACAACCCGTCTGTCTCTCTGTGGATGTGTACTGTATATTACAACCCGTCTGTCTCTCTGTAGATGTGTCCTGTATATTACAACCTGTCTGTCTCTCTGTAGATGTGTCCTGTGGTACTATATATTACAACCCGTCTGTCTCCCTGTAGATGTGTACTGTGTATTACAACCCGTCTGTCTCTCTGTAGATGTGTACTGTGGTACTGTGTATTACAACCCGTCTGTCTCTCTGTGGATGTGTCCTGTATATTACAACCCGTCTGTCTCTCTGTAGATGTGTCCTGTGTATTACAACCCGTCTGTCTCCCTGTAGATGTGTCCTGTATATTACAACATGTCTGTCTCTCTGTAGATGTGTCCTGTAGTACTGTGTATTACAACCCGTCTGTCTCTCTGTAGATGTGTCCTGTATATTACAACCCTTCTGTCTCCCTGTAGATGTGTCCTGTATATTACAACCCGTCTGTCTCTCTGTAGATGTGTCCTGTAGTACTGTATATTACAACCCGTCTGTCTCTCTGTCGATGTGTCCTGTATATTACAACCCTTCTGTCTCTCTGTAGATGTGTCCTGTATATTACAACCCTTCTGTCTCCCTGTAGATGTGTCCTGTAGTACTGTATATTACAACCCGTCTGTCTCTCTGTAGATGTGTCCTGTATATTACAACCCTTCTGTCTCCCTGTAGATGTGTCCTGTGTATTACAACCCTTCTGTCTCCCTGTAGATGTGTCCTGTATATTACAACCCTTCTGTCTCCCTGTAGATGTGTCCTGTAGTACTGTATATTACAACCCGTCTGTCTCTCTGTAGATGTGTCCTGTATATTACAACCCTTCTGTCTCCCTGTAGATGTGTCCTGTGTATTACAACCCTTCTGTCTCCCTGTAGATGTGTCCTGTATATTACAACCCTTCTGTCTCCCTGTAGATGTGTCCTGTATATTACAACCCTTCTGTCTCCCTGTAGATGTGTCCTGTGTGTGTGGAAGTGGGTACGTGGGTAACGGGGACTTCTGTAATGGAGACCTGGCCAGTGTTGTGGCTACCAACTTAAACTACTCTGTATTCTACAATGTAAGTTTGTTGTTGTTTCATTCAGGACTAATCCTACATTAAGATCCTCACATGCAACTCAGACTTAATTGTATTAATTCAAATTAAAGTACATTTGCAAACATTTACGGGTGATATGGATCTCAAGTTAGAATTTGGCCCTATTTTTTGAGTGCAAATATTGAACAACATTAAATTCTCTCTCCTGGTTGTAGATATTGTTGAAGTATGCAGGCTCGTCTACAGAGGGAGAAGTTCTGTTGGACTTTCTGTCCAGCAGTTCATCCTATGCCACTCTGTTTGTGCCACTCAACGCTGGGTTCTCTGAGAATGAGGTGATTTTACGTCCGAAATCATGGAACAAAAAAAAATACATTTTTACTTACTTTTTTCCCCCCCAGTAAATTCATGTATTTTTTGTCATTTAAAAAGGGATAGTTCACCTAAATTTCAAAATGACATTTTGGTTTCTTTACCCAGTGAGAAGTCTGTGTACAAGCTATGACAGTAATCCATGCTTTGGTTGAGGTTCTCTGGCACGGTTTTCAAATGCTAACGTTTTAGCATTTGTGGCACAAATCTCATTCAAGTCATTTTTTGCACATCATGTCCAAATCATCTATGTGACTTGTGAGCTTCAAAATCAATGATATATTGATGATTTGGACATTATATCGGTCCCATGACTTGAATGGGATTTGTTCTTACTGGGTAAAGAAACCAATATGTCATTTTGTAATTTAGGTGAACTATCTAATTTAGGTGAACGTTTATATAATGATGTATAATTTTGTCTTAGTCGTTTGATGTATAGTTTTCTTGACTGTATGTAGACGCTATCAGACCGGGATGTGGAGTACCATATCTCCACTAACAACAGCATTACGTTCTATGAGGACCTGAAACACGATGGAGTCATCCCTTCCAGACTGGGATATAACCTCTCAGTGGTCATTTCCCCCAGCAACATCACACAGCAGAACCAGGTGAGTGGACCGGTCTGTTACAAATGTCCAGGAGCTGGTTGTGCAAATCAAACAAGTCTTTACTCCAGATCAACATGTTACTAATAACTTGTAAAAAAAAAGATATAAAAAATAGTAATAATAAACAAAACAATTAACTGTATAATATCATACATTTCTTAAAGCAACAATTAATTTCCTGGATGTTTTGATTTGGATGAAGTGATTCTTGATTTTGTGTGTGTGACATAGGAGCCCCAGACATTCAAGCTAGTGAACCGGAGGCTAGTGTTGACCTGGGACATCCCAGCCTACAATGGAATTATCCATGTCATAGAGGGCCCACTCAGAGCCCCGCCACTACCAGTGAGTTAGTTAAGCAGTTGAGTGAAGTTGTACCCTAGATGCTGATCTTGGATCAGTTTGACATTTTCCCCACTAATGGTTAAGGTTGGGGAAGGTGATCCTAGATCTGTAACTTGGGGAAACTTCAGATCATTATAACAATCCTATTTCATTGCAAATTCCACCCTATTTCAGAGCCACACAAGGAGTCTCTGGTCAACAGTAACACACTGCATTATGGGAGAATAGGGTCTCTGGTCAACAGTAACACACTGCATTATGGGAGAATAGGGTCTCTGGTCAACAGTAGTACACTGCATTATGGGAGAATAGAGTGGCTTTGTCCCTTCTAGTAATTCTATTTCTATGATTATCATTCCAGGTGCACCATGCCCAGTCATCAGGCCACGCCCACGGGGGCGGGACTGTGGCCACCTCCATCCTGGTCACCTGTCTGATAGTCTGCGTCATCGCTGGCCTCACCTATTACGTCTTCAAACACAAGAATGACGCCTTCCGCTTCCAGTACTTCAAGGTAACAAGTCAGTCCAACACTACTATAGACCAGGCCCATTTGGCCCACAGGGCTTTGATCAACTCTACTATAGACCAGGCCCATTGGGCCCACAGGGCTCTGATCAACACTACTATAGACCAGGCCCATTGGGCCCACAAGGCTCTGATCAACACTACTATAGACCAGGCCCATTTGGCCCACAGGGCTTTGATCAACTATACTATAGACGAGGCCCATTGGGCCCACAGGGCTTTGATCAACACTACTATAGACCAGGCCCATTTGGCCCACAGGGCTTTGATCAACACTACTATAGACCAGGCCCATTGGGCCCACAGGGCTCTGATCAACACTACTATAGACCAGGCCCATTGGGCCCACAGTGCTCTGATCAACACTACTATAGACCAGGCCCATTGGGCCCACAGGGCTCTGATCAACACTACTATAGACCAGGCCCATTGGGCCCACAGGGCTCTGATCAACACTACTATAGACCAGGCCCATTGGGCCCACAAGGCTCTGATCAACACTACTATAGACCAGGCCCATTGGGCCCACAGGGCTCTGATCAACACTACTATAGACCAGGCCCATTGGGCCCACAGGACCTTGATCAACACTACTATAGACCAGGCCCATTGGACCCACAGGGCTTTGATCAACTCTACTATAGACCAGGCGAATTGGGCCTACAGGTCCTTGATCAACACTACTATTGACCAGGCCCATTGAGCCCACAGGGCTTTGATCAACACTACTATAGACCAGGCCCATTGGGCACACAGGGCTCTGATCAAGTCTACTATAGACCAGGCCCATTGGGCCCACAGGGCTCTGATCAACACTACTATAGACCAGGCTTATTGGGCCCACAGGGCTTTGATCAACACTACTATAGACCAGGCCCATTGGGCCCACAGGGCTCTGATCAACACTACTATAGACCAGGCCCATTGGGCCCACAGGGCTTTGATCAACTCTACTATAGACCAGGCGAATTGGGCCTACAGGTCCTTGATCAACACTACTATAGACCAGGCCCATTGGGCACACAGGGCTCTGATCAACTCTACTATAGACCAGGCGAATTGGGCCTACAGGTCCTTGATCAACACTACTATAGACCAGGCACATTGGGCCCACAGGACCTTGATCAACACTACTGTAGACCAGGCACATTGGGCCCACAGGGCTCTGATCAACACTACTATAGACCAGGCACATTGGGCCCACAGGGCTCTGATCAACACTACTATAGACCAGGCCCATTGGACCCACAGGGCTTTGATCAACACTACTATAGACCAGGCCCATTGGGCCCACAAGGCTCTGATCAACACTACTATAGACCAGGCCCATTGGGCCCACAGGGCTTTGATCAACTCTACTATAGACCAGGAGAATTGGGCCTACAGGTCCTTGATCAACACTACTATTGACCAGGCCCATTGAGCCCACAGGGCTTTGATCAACACTACTATAGACCAGGCCCATTGGGCACACAGGGCTCTGATCAACTCTACTATAGACCAGGCCCATTGGGCCCACAGGGCTTTGATCAACTCTACTATAGACCAGGCGAATTGGGCCTACAGGTCCTTGATCAACACTACTATAGACCAGGCCCATTGGGCACACAGGGCTCTGATCAACTCTACTATAGACCAGGCCCATTGGGCCCACAGGGCTCTGATCAACTCTACTATAGACCAGTACTACTACAGTTATTCAATAGCGCAGCTTTCAAGTTTGCATTCTCCCCTAGCCCACATAATAATTTATTTATTTAGTTTTCCTCTTTTTTTAGCGGTTGAAAACGTATAAATGTAAATGAATGGGGGACCAAATCCAGCTGAAGTTGGGTTACGTTTTGACCAGTCACTCAGAGGACTTTCACTGTATTCTCCGTACTGTGTTTTAGTTGTATTGTATTTTACATTTGTGCGACTTGTCTATCAGCGTGGCGCGTTTTGTGTTGTTTTTTTTGTGGACACCAGGAAGGGGTCAGCTGCTGCAAAAAAAAAGCTCATGGGGTTTTTAACAAACACATTTTACACATTTGACATTCACCGAATAACAATAGCCAGAAATCCAGTATGTCTAATTCAACACTCCACTCCTTGTCAAGCTAAACAAATTTTGTTGCCATGACAAGGAGTAGCAAGGAGGTATGGAGGGGGAAACTGAAAACTAGCTGTTATTGGCAGAGATGTTTGTAACTCTTTCTAATTGGTCTATTAACTCATACATACAGTGGGGGGGAAAGTATTTAGTCAGCCACCAATTGTGCAAGTTCTCCCACTTAAAAAGATGAGAGAGGCCTGTAATTTTCATCATATGTATACTTCAACTATGACAGACAAAATGAGAAGAAAAAATCCAGAAAATCACATTGTAGGATTTTGAATTAATTTATTTGCAGATTGTGGTGGAAAATAAGTATTTGGTCACCTACAAACAAGAAAGATTTCTGGCTCTCACAGACCTGTAACTTCTTCTTTAAGAGGCTCCTCTCTCCTCCACTCGTTACATGTATTAATGGCACAAGTTTGAACTTGTTATCAGTATAAAAGACCTGTCCACAACCTCAAACAGTCACACTCCAAACTCCACTATGGCCAAGACCAAAGAGCTGTCAAAGGACACCAGAAACAAAATTGTAGACCTGCACTAGGCTGGGAAGACTGAATCTGCAATAGGTAAGCAGCTTGGTTTGAAGAAATCAACTGTGGGAGCAATTATTAGGAAATAGAATACATACAAGACCACTGATAATCTCCCTCGATCTGGGGCTCCACGCAAGATCTCACCCCGTGGGGTCAAAATGATCACAAGAACGGTGAGCAAAAATCCCAGAACCACACGGGGGGACCTAGTGAATGACCTGCAGAGAGCTGGGACCAAAGTAACAAAGCCTACCATCAGTAACACACTACGCCGCCAGGGACTCAAATCCTGCAGTGCCAGATGTGTCCCCCTGCTTAAGCCAGTACAAGTCCAGGCCCGTCTGAAGTTTGCTAGAGAGCATTTGGATGATTCAGAAGAAGATTGTGAGAATGTCATATGATCGGATGAAACCAAAATAGAACTTTTTGGTAAAAACTCAACTCGTCGTGTTTGGAGGACAAAGAATGCTGAGTTGCATCCAAAGAACACCATACCTACTGTGAAGCATGTGGGTGGAAACATCATGCTTTGGGGCTGTTCTTCTGCAAAGGGACCAGGACGACTGATCCGTGTGAAGGAAAGAATGAATGGGGCCATGTATCGTGAGATTTTGAGTGAAAACCTCCTTCCATCAGCAAGGGCATTGAAGATGAAAAGTGGCTGGGTCTTTCAGCATGACAATGATCCCAAACACACCGCCCGGGCAACGAAGGAGTGGCTTCGTAAGAAGCATTTCAAGGTCCTGGAGTGGCCTATCCAGTCTCCAGATCTCAACCACATAGAAAATCTTTGGAGGGAGTTGAAAGTCCGTGTTGCCCAGCAACAGCCCCAAAACATCACCGCTCTAGAGGAGATCTGCATGGAGGAATGGGCCAAAATACCAGCAACAGTGTGTGAAAACCTTGTGAAGACTTACAGAAAACGTTTGACCTCTGTCATTGCCAACAAAGGGTATATAACAAAGTATTGAGATAAACTTTTGTTATTGACCAAATGCTTATTTTCCACCATTTGCAAATAAATAAATTTAAAATCCTACAATGTGATTTTCTGCATTTTTTCCCCTCATTTTGTCTGTCATAGTTGAAGTGTCCCTATGATGAAAATTACAGGCCACTCTCATCTTTTTAAGTGGGCGAACTTGCACAATTGGTGGCTGACTAAATACTTTTTTGCCCCACTGTAAATGTCACCAAAATTCCATCCCACCAAAACAGGCTGACATTTCAGTTTTCAAATAGCTTACATTAAACAGGCATTATCATCATTTTCAAGGTATTTTTCCAACCTCAGCGTTGTTTATTAGGTACAGCAGCCCATTCACGAAAATGTACTGCTCCTACAGACCGTGAGTCTTGTGGCTGTGGCTTGTTATATAAAGTAGGCAGACAGGCATCAAGACATTCAGTTACTGTTCGGTTGAATGTTAGAATGGGTAAACTAGTGACCTAAGTGAATTTGAGAGTGGTATGATTGTCGGTGCCAGGCGCGTCGGATCCAGTATCTCAGAACAGCCAGCCTCCTGGGTTTTTCACGTAGGACAGGTTTACAGAGAATGGTGAGACAAGCCAAACATCCAGTCAGCGGCAGTCCTGTTGGCGAAAACAGCTCGTTGAGAGGGGTCTACGAAGAATGCCAAGAATCATGCAAGCGAACAGACGGGCCTCAAACAGACAAATAACGGAACAGTACAACAGTGGTGTGCAGAACAGCATCTCAGAACACACGGCTCATCGGTCCTTGTCATGGATGGGCTACTGCAGCAGACGACCACACTGGGTTCCTATCAGATAATAACAAGAAGAAACAGCTCCAGTGGGCACACAATCACCAACACTGGACAAATGAGGAGTGGAAAAACATTGCCTGCAACATGACAGCGAGTTCAGTTTACTTGAGCGGTCTGCGCAGTCCACAAACCTCAACCTTATAGAGCATCTTTGGGATGAGATGGAAAGGGCTGGTCACAGCATGAATATACCGCAGACCAATCTGCAGCAACTGTGAAATGCCATTGCGTCAGCATGGACCAGCATCCCTTTGGAATGCTTCCGACACCTTGAAGAATAACCCGAATAATTCAGGCTGTTCTGGAGGTAAAAGAGGGTCCAACCCAAAACTAGATGGGTGTACCAAATAAACAGTCTGGTGTGTATACGAAACACAGGGGAATCACATTTTTAACTGTACTGTGCCTTTAAGTGTGACTGGGGACCCCTCTGAGCCGGGTTTCTCTAGATTTATAACTGGCCGCTGTGCTCTCACTTCTGCTTGCTCTTTGGGATCGAGGCCAGGTTACTGTAGAGCACTTTGTGACAACTGCTGATGTAAAAACCCACTGGACACAAACTGGAAGTCATCAACTGTTGTGATACTATTTAGGCCCATATAACATTAGGGAAGTCAACTGTTGTGATACTATTTAGGCCCATATAACATTAGGGAAGTCAACTGTTGTGATACTATTTAGGCCCATATAACATTAGGGAAGTCAACTGTTGTGATACTATTTAGGCCCATATAACATTAGGGAAGTCAACTGTTGTGATACTATTTAGACCCATATAACATTAGTGAAGTCAACTATTGTGATACTATTTAGACCCATATAACATTAGGGAAGTCATCAACTGTTGTGATACTATTTAGGCCCATATAACATTAGGGAAGTCATCAACTGTTGTGATACTATTTAGGCCCATATAACATTAGGGAAGTCAACTGTTGTGATACTATTTAGGCCCATATAACATTAGGGAAGTCATCAACTGTTGTGATACTATTTAGGCCCATATAACATTAGTGAAGTCAACTGTTGTGATACTATTTAGGCCCATATAACATTAGGGAAGTCAACTGTTGTGATACTATTTAGGCCCATATAACATTAGGGAAGTCAACTGTTGTGATACTATTTAGGCCCATATAACATTAGGGAAGTCAACTGTTGTGATACTATTTAGGCCCATATAACATTAGGGAAGTCAACTGTTGTGATACTATTTAGGCTCATATAACATTAGGGAAGTCAACTGTTGTGATACTATTTAGGCCCATATAACATTAGGGAAGTCATCAACTGTTGTGATACTATTTAGGCTCATATAACATTAGTGAAGTCAACTGTTGTGATACTATTTAGGCCCATATAACATTAGGGAAGTCAACTGTTGTGATACTATTTAGGCCCATATAACATTAGTGAAGTCAACTGTTGTGATACTATTTAGACCCATATAACATTAGGGAAGTCATCAACTGTTGTGATACTATTTAGGCCCATATAACATTAGGGAAGTCATCAACTGTTGTGATACTATTTAGGCCCATATAACATTAGGGAAGTCAACTGTTGTGATACTATTTAGGCCCATATAACATTAGGGAAGTCAACTGTTGTGATACTATTTAGGTCCATATAACATTAGGGAAGTCAACAACAGATATTGTTTCAATTCAACCCAGGGTTAAACTAAAATATAGGCTTAGGGTTTCAGGCTTTGGCAGATTTCAAAGATAATCTTCAAGTTAATAATTGGTGTGTTGGATATACGTCTGTATCTCAACCAAAAATGCATTTAAAGTTTGATTTGATTTAGTCCTATTCGTCAGCTTGAATTTTTGGTTAAGATGGAGACGTGAATCAAACATATCAATTATTCATTTGGATTTTGGATTGGGTTTGGTTGCCTGCGTTTGTTTTTACAGGGACAGTGCACATGAACGTTTCAGTAAAAGTGCCCGTTTAGCCAGCTGGCTAATTTTCAACCGCAGTCCCTGGGCAGGTTATTACAAACTATTCCAATAACAATACAGACCAATATATTTTTTTGATATTATACAAATATCAAGATATTTGGATGCGTTGACAACTAAACACAATTCAATATCACTTTTGAAATACAGTAAATAGCCTGTTAACTTGTAGAAGTTAAGAAATGATGTTGGATTCACGTCCAATAAGAATAGGATTCAGCCAGTGGCTCAGATGAAACTGTCCAAGCATTAGATGCATCTCCTTTAAATTGTTGATATTTGGTTGCGTTGACAACCAAACGCAAATCAATATTGCTTTTGTAATACAGTACATATTCTAACATTAGACTCTCTTACAAACTAATGTAACACTATTTATGTATTCCAACTTAAAATTAATACATTCATGGCCACATTGTGGTTACTGTAACTATAAATGTCTTATGTAATTATAGATGTAAAAAAAATGTTTTTTTACGTAATTGAACCTTTATTTAACTAGGCGAGTCAGTAGAAAGCGTACATGTTCAAGATGCCGTGTAAAGGTTGCAGGTCTGTGGAGAGCTTCACTATTGCTGTAATAAATCTGTGCAGAATCTGGAACAGCGCTGATCACTTTTAATGGAATCTCAACTCCAATCCAGGTCATTTGGTTCTGCTATTAGATGGAGCACAGTGATAATAGATTGAGGCATGGATTCAATCAGATCGAGCGTTAACTAGCATCCGCATAGCAGATGTTTTGGCGGTGTTGGAGGTTTAACTGCGATATGAGCCGACATATCGGCGTGCGGCTGCTCGTCCCTAACCATTCCTTTTCCTTATCCCTGCTCCATTAGAAAGGCTACCACATTAGAAATAAAGGCTACCACGTTGGAAATAAAAGCTACCACGTTGAAAACAAAGGCTACCACGTTAGAAATAAAGGATACCACATTGTAAATAACGGCTACCACGTTCGAAATAAAGGCTACCTCATTAGAAATAACCGCTTGGCTACCACGTTGGAAATAAAGGCTACCACGTTGGAAATAAAGGCTACCATGTTGGAAATAAAGGCTACCACGTTAGAAATAAAGGCTACCTCATTAGAAATAATGGCTAGGCTACCACGTTGGAAATAATGGCTACCACGTTGGAAATAACAGCTACCACGTTAGAAATAAAGGCTACCACGTTAGAATTAAAGGCTACCACGTTAGAATTAAAGGCTACCTCATTAGAAATAAAGGCTACCTCGTTGGGAAATAAAGGCTACCACGTTAGAATTAAAGGCTACCTCATTAGAAATAAAGGCTACCTCGTTGGGAAATAACGGCTACCACGTTAGAAATAAAGGCGCCCTCGTTAGAAATAAAGGCTACCACGTTAGAATTAAAGGCTAACACGTTAAAAATAAAGGCTAGGCTACCATGTTAGAAATAAAGGCTACCTCCTAATTTAGCTCATCGTGCTCTAGCAACTCCTTGTGGCGGGCCGGGGGCCTGCAGGCTGACCTCGGTCGTCAGTTGAACAGTGTTTCCTCTGACACATTGGTGCGACTGGCTTTTGGGGTAAGTGGGCGGGTGTTAAGAAGCACGGTTTGGCGGGTCATGTTCCAAAGAACACATGACTCGACCTTCGCCTCTCGAGCCAGTTGGGGACTTGCAGCGATGAGACAAGGTCATAATGGGGGAGAAAAAGGGGGTAAAAAATAAATAATTAAAAAATAAATGAAAGCACAGTGATAAATCAAATGTATTTATAAAGCCCTTCTTACATCAGCTGATATCTCAAAGTGCTGTACAGAAACCCAGTCTAAAACCCCAAACAGCAAGCAATGTAGGTGTAGAAGCACCTGTAAGAGCACACATTGAGAATTTGCCTGTCTCTGAGTGGGTGAATCAAGGTCAGCCACATTTCCACGTTGAAATGATACGGTATGCCCAGATAAAGGGGTTTTCTAAAAACAGATTTGACTGACATGTCTTGTCTCCCATGGTGACAGAATGAAGAGGGGGATAAGCCTGCTCTGGTGTCTATTCCCAACCCGCTCTACAGCGGTTACAGGGCCTTCAACCAACCCTTTGGTATCAATGAACAATGTGTAAGTCTCAATAATGATGTGTCATATCTCAATAATGTTACTGATCAATGTACAAGTGTCAATGTCATATCTCAATAACACAACTGATCAATATGTAAGGCCAGGATTCAATCTGATCCCGCCTGTCAACAACGCTATATTTACAGGTAATTACTGATTGAGGCACGTAGTGTGGATGCAGTCTGTGAAATGTGGGAACATTGCCTTTAAAAGCTGCGTTGTCAACAACCCGAAATCAGATTGAATGTTGACCTAAGTCAATTTTATATCTCAGTTTTTATCTCAAACACGCTTTATTTTAACCACATTGGATTTACTCTTAAATCCGATCTTCTGCCTTCTGTGCTCTTAAGCCAAAAGGGGTCCCCTGAATGGACAGAAATACTGTTCAGAAATAACCTCAGGAGTAGTCATCTAGCCTAATGGTTTAACATTTTCTTTCCCTGTCTAGGAAGAGGCAGAACCAGCAGCAGCAGAACCAGCAGAACCAGAAGAACCAGTTCCTCGACTACTGGATTTATGAGAACTCTAACAACATTATGTGGGCACTAAGAAAGGGCTGGAGTGAATCGACTTTCTGCATTTGAACAAACTATGCTGGGAATGTGTAAATAAATTATGACCTAGGCCTATATTTTCCAAAGACAATGGCTGGGATTCAATCTGTAGAATGCTATCTGTGCTTTTTAAAGGAGATGGATGGGATTCAATCTGTAGAATGCTATCTGTGCTTTTTAAAGGAGATGGCTGGGATTCAATCTGTAGAATGCTATCTGTGCTTTTTAAAGGAGATGGCTGGGATTCAATCTGTAGAATGCAATCTGTGCTTTTTAAAGGAGATGGCTGGGATTCAATCTGTAGAATGCTATCTGTGCTTTTTAAAGGAGATGGCTGGGATTCAATCCATAAAATGCTATCTGTGCTTTTAAAAGGAGATGGCTGGGATTCAATCCGTGATTGTTATCTGTTCTTTTTAAAGGAGATGGCTGGGATTCAATCTGTAGAATGTTATCTGTGCTTTTTAAAGGAGATGGCTGGGATTCAATCCGTGAATGTTATCTGTGCTTTCTTTTTAAAGCGGCGATGGCATTACTGGCAAACACTATTAGAATTGACCTTAAAATATCAAACTTGTTAAAACGAGGCCTCCTTTAAAAAGGCGCGTTGCCAGCAGTCCTATGCGTTATTCTAACTACATGATTTGAATTTAATCCCGGCCTAAACTCGGCAGTAGGTCTGTTTCCCCAAAACAATGTTAAGGGTCTAGGATTAGGCTGTTCAGAACTGGGTTGAAGACTCGACCCTCCACACAGAAACAACACTGATGCAAAACGCCAGGCATGTTTATATGACACTGCATTAAAATATTCCTTCTATGCATCCCTTGTATAGATTATTGGTCATTATTTGATGGTATATATTCTGTTACTACAACAATAATCATTTATACATATGAACTCCCTTTCACCCAACAATCATATTTTTCATTTAATTGTGATTTTCCTCAGATTCATTGTTTTTTTTAGATTTAAGATGTATTATACAACACATACCAGATTAGTTGTTTCTATATATGTTAATCTGCTGGACTGACACCATCAGAACCTTAAGTTCACGTTTACCAGACTTTAGTAGAAATCCATTTTTTTATTCTAAAATGTCACCTTCTCAAAGGGGGCGCTCCCAGCTCCACCCCCAGCGCTCTGCTCCTCAGAGGGAGCTCCACCCCCCCACCCCCAGCGCTCTGTTCCTCAGAGGGAGCTCCACCCCCAGCGCTCTGCTCCTCAGAGGGAGCTCCACCCCCCCACCCCCAGCGCTCTGCTCCTCAGGAGCTCCAAGCCCCAGGGAGCTCCACCCCCCCCCCCAGCGCTCTGCTCCTCAGAGGGAGCTCCACCAACAGCGCTCTGCTCCTCGGTGGGAGCTCCACCCCCAGCGCTCTACTCCTCAGAGGGAGCTCCACCCCCCACCCCTCCCCGGGACTCTGCTCTCACAAAGCAGTGCACCCATCCCCCCCCAGAATGGAGGGAAGAGAAGGAGAGAGGGAGATGAGCCGAGCTGCAGTGTTGGCTGGAGCAACATGGAAATGGTTCAATATGAATGGACAAAGCATCACCTTAGTCATCCCAGCAGATTGACCTTTGTCAGATGGCTGCTGGGATGACGAACAAGATTGACAGTGGAAACTGATCTTTAAAAAAAAACCTGTAACCCAAACAGATTTGTCAAAATCAATATATTTATTCAATCTAACACTGAAGCGATCGAAATGTAAAGATATTTTCCATTGAGCTGACACACTACATGACCAAAAGTGTGTGGACACCTGCTCGTCAAACATCTCATTGCAAAAATCATGGGCATGAATATGGAGTTGGTCCCCCCTTTGCTGCTATAACAGCCTCCACTCTTCTGGGAAGGCTTTCCACTAGATGTTAGAACATTGCTGCTATAACAGCCTCCACTCTTCAGGGAAGGCTTTCCACTAGATGTTGGAACATTGCTGCTATAACAGCCTCCACTCTTCTGGGAAGGCTTTCCACTAGATGTTGGAACACTGCTGCTATAACAGCCTCCACTCTTCTGGGAAGGCTTTCCACTAGATGTTGGAACATTGCTGCTATAACAGCCTCCACTCTTCTGGGAAGGCTTTCCACTAGATGTTGGAACATTGCTGCTATAACAGCCTCCACTCTTCTGGGAAGACTTTCCACTAGATGTTGGAACATTGCTGCTATAACAGCCTCCACTCTTCTGGGAAGGCTTTCCACTAGATGTTAGAACATTGCTGCTATAACAGCCTCCACTCTTCTGGGAAGGCTTTCCACTAGATGTTGGAACATTGCTGCTATAACAGCCTCCACTCTTCTGGGAAGGCTTTCCACTAGATGTAGGAACATTGCTGCTATAACAGCCTCCACTCTTCTGGGAAGGCTTTCCACTAGATGTAGGAACATTGCTGCTATAACAGCCTCCACTCTTCTGGGAAGGCTTTCCACTAGATGTTGGAACATTGCTGCTATAACAGCCTCCACTCTTTAGGGAAAGCATCTACTAGATGTTGGAACATTGCTGCTATAACAGCCTCCACTCTTCTGGGAAGGCTTTCCACTAGATGTTGGAACATTGCTGCTATAACAGCCTCCACTCTTTAGGGAAGGCTTTCTACTAGATGTTGGAACATTGCTGCTATAACAGCCTCCACTCTTTAGGGAAGGCTTTCTACTAGATGTTGGAACATTGCTGCTATAACACCCTCCACTCTTCTGGGAAGGCTATCCACTAGATGTTGGAACATTGCTGCTATAACAGCCTCCACTCTTCTGGGAAGGCTTTCCACTAGATGTTGGAACATTGCTGCTATAACAGCCTCCAGTCTTCAGGGAAGACTTTCTACTAGATGTTGGAACATTGCTGCTATAACAGCCTCCACTCTTCTGGGAAGGCTTTCCACTAGATGTTGGAACATTGCTGCTATAACAGCCTCCAGTCTTCTGGGAAGTCATTAATATGGAGTTGGAGCCTCCTTTGCTGCTATAACAGCCTCCACTATTCTGGGAAGGCTTTCCACTGGATGTTGGAACATTGCTGCAGGGACTTGGTTCCATTCGGCCACAAGAGTATTAGTGAGGTCGGGTACTGATGTTGGGTAATGAGCCCCGGCTCGCAGTCAGCCTGCCAATTCATCGCAAAGGTTTCCGATGGGGTTGAGGTCAGTCAAGTTCTTCCACACTGGTCTCGACAAACCATTTCTGTATGCACCTCGCTTTGTGCATGGGGCATTGTCAGGCTGAAACAGGAAAGGGCTTCCCTAAACTTCTGCCACAAAGTTGGAAGCACAGAATCATCTAGAATGTCATTGTATGCTGTAGTGTTAAGATTTCCCTTCACTGGAACTAAGGGGTCTAGCCCAAACCATGAAAAACAGCCCCAGACCATTATTCCTCCTCCACCAAACTAACCCAGATCCATCCGTTGGACTGTCAGATGGTGAAGCATGATTAATCACTCCAAAGACTGCATTTCCACTGCTCCAGAGTCCAATGGCGGTGAGCTTTACAGCACTCCAGCCGATGCTTGGCATGGTGCATGGTGCATGGTGACCTTAGACTCGTGTGCGTCTACTCGGCCATGGAAACCCATTTCATGAAGCTCCCGACGGACAGTTCTTGTGCTGAAGTTGCATCCAGAGGCAGTTGGGAACTCGGTAGTGACTGTTGCACAGACAACTTTTACGCGCCATGCGCTTCAGCACTCGGCAGTCGTGTTCTGTGAGCTTGTGGCCTACCATTTCGCGGCTGAGCCGTTGTTGCTCCTAGACGTTTTCACTTCAACAATAGCACTTAAATTTGACCTACCTATGATGGTGCTACGTTGAAAATCTATGAGCTCTTTAAGGCCATTCTACTGTTAATGTTTGTCTATGGAGATTGCGTGGCTGC
The DNA here is from genome assembly GCF_036934945.1 of Oncorhynchus masou masou. Taxonomy (NCBI): domain Eukaryota; kingdom Metazoa; phylum Chordata; class Actinopteri; order Salmoniformes; family Salmonidae; genus Oncorhynchus; species Oncorhynchus masou. The sequence goes on from NC_088216.1 coordinate 91,407,700, forward strand.
GTGCTCGATTTTATACACCTGTCAGCAACAGGTGTGGCTGTAATAGCCAAATCCACTAATTTGAAGATGTGTCCACATACTTATGTATATATAGTGTATTTTCTACAGATGGTCATACTACCAACAAACTATCTATTGTTAAGAAACTGCTTGCTCGGGTTAGAAAAAGGTTTTAGTTTACGGTTAGAATAATGCTTTAGTTTAGGTTTAGAATAAGGCTTTGGTTTAGGTTTAGAGTGAAGACATTTATTCACTTCTCAACTGTTTTATTTGATGTTTGTATTGAATGAATCATTACAATATTTAAAGCTTATGCTAGCATCTACATCTCTACAGTTGATTAATTATGCCTAGCTCTGTGTGTGTGAGAGAGAGAGAGAGAGAGAGAGAGAGAGAGAGAGACAGAAAACAGGCATGACCGTGCTGCTGCTCCAGTTTCAACTGTTCTGCCTTATTATTATTCGACCATGCTGGTCATTTATGAACATTTGAAAATCTTGGCCATGTTCTGTTATAATCTCCACCCGGCACATCCAGAAGAGGACTGGCCACCCCACATAGCCTGGTTCCTCTCTAGGTTTCTTCCTAGGTTTTGGCCTGTCTAGGGAGTTTTTCCTAACCACCGTGCTTCTACACCTGCATTGCTTGCTGTTTGGGGTTTTAGGCTGGGTTTCTGTACAGCACTTTGATATATCAGCTGATGTACGAAGGGCTATATAAATAAATTTGATTTGATGAGAATATTTTAGGTGGTAATTGGCCATACCCCTCATTAAGTCCTGACCCAGGAACGGTGCTTACTAAAACCCATAATTAAAGTGTAGTCAAAAGAACTGAATAGCATACTCTGAGTTGTCCTTATGTTCGGCCCTGATATGGCAATGCCATATGGCTGTGGGCTACACTCGTTCATCTAGCAGAAAAGATATGCTTAGAATTACGTGGCGTTTCTTATTATTTTATAGTAGAAGAATACAATTTAACATAGCTTAATAGCATAGAAAGGGTATTTTCTCCAAACGATTTCAAAAGGAGGCACTTTCGGCTGTTCTGTGTTGAGGGGTTAACAAAGAAACTGGTCCTCCAATATGCTTAATTTATAGTTATTTATGTAACTTTAGTTGTGATACAAAACGTTGGCCTATATGTTTTGATTTTTAATACTGCATGATGGGACTCAAATGATGATTTTTTAAAAGTCGAACTACACTACACTGGACGTTGTGCAAACTGGTAAACACGTATCCCGAGGCCATTTATTGTAGCCGAGGACTAAATCATATTTGAGGAAAACTGAAGTTCTATCAACACATTGACTGTCGTACTCGCTTCGGAAAAACAGATCACTGCTACTCACCTTCTCGACAAGGCTCTCCCTCGCCCTCCTTTCGGCAAATCAGATCACAACTCTATTTTGCTCCTCCCTTCCTATAGGCAGAAACTCGAACAGGAAGCACCCTTGCTAAGATCTATTCAATGCTGGTCTGACCAATCAGAATCCATGCTTCAAGATTGTCTTGATCACGTGGACTGGAATATGTTCCGGGTCACCTCTGAGAATAACATTGATGTAAACACTGACACGGTGACTGAGTTCATCAGGAAGTGGATAAGGGATGTTGTTCCCACTGTGACTACTAAAACTTAACCAAACCAAAAACCGTGGATAGATGGCATTATTCACGTAAAACTGAAAGCATGAACCAAAGCATTTAACCATGGCAAGGTGACTGAGAATATGATTGATTACAAACAGTGTTATTCCCTCCGTAAGACAATCAAACAGGAAAAATGTCAGTACAGAGACAACGTGGAGTTGCAATTCAACGGCTCAGACATAAGACGTGTGGCAGGGACTCCAGACAAACACGGATTACAAAGGAGAAAACACCCACTTTGCGGACACCCACGTCTTGCTCCTGGACAAGCTAAACACCTTCTTCACCCGCTTTGAGGATAACACAGTGCCACCGACGTGGGCCACTCCCGAGGACTGTGGGATCTCGTTCTCCGTGGCCGAAGTGAGTAAGACATTTAAGAGTGTTAACCCTCGCAGGGCTGCAGGCCCAGACAGCATCCCTAGCCGCGTCCTCAGAGCATGTGCAGACGAGCTGGCTGGTGTGTTTACGGACATATTCAATCTCTCCCTATCCCAGTCTGCTGTACCCACTTACTTCAAGATGGCCACCATTGTTCCTGTACCCAAGAAAGCAAAGGCAACTGAACTAAACGACTACCGCCCCGTAGCACTCACTTCCGTCATCATGAAGTGCTTTGAGAGGCTAGTTAAGGATCATATCACCTCCACCTTACCTGACACCCTAGACCCACTTCAGTTTGCATACCGCCCCAATAGCTCCACAGACGACGCTATCGCCATTGCACTGCACACTGCCCTATCCCATCTGGACAAGAGGAATACCTATGTAAGAATGTTGTTCATCGACTACTTAAAAAAAATATATGTATTTAACCTTTATTTAACTAGGCAAGTCAGCTAAGAACAAATGATTTTACAATGATGGCCTACCCCGGCCACAACCTCCACTAACCCGGACAACACTGAGCCAATTGTGCACCACCCTATGGGACACCCGATCACGGCTGGTTGTGATACAGCCCGGGATCGAACCAGGGTCTGTAGTGATGCCTCTAGCACTGAGATGCAGCTCCTTAGACAGCTGCGCCATTCGGGAGGGGAATACCTACATCAAAACACTGTTCATTGACTATAGCTCAACCTTCAACACCATAGTAGCCTCCAAGATCATCAGTAAGCATTGCCCTGGGTCTGAACCCCGCCCTATGCAACTTGGTCGTAGACTGCCTGGAGGTGAGGGCCCTGGCAGAGTGGTGGCAGGAAAATAACCTCAACTAAACAAAGGAGCTGATCGTGGACTTCAGGAAACACAGAGGGAGCACCCCACTATCCACATCAACAGGGCCACAATTGAGAAGGTGGAAAGCTTCAAGTTCCTCAGTGTACACATCACTGACAATCTGAAATGGTCCACCCACACAGACAGACAGTGTGGTGAAAAGGGCACAACAGTGGTCTGCACAACGCATCACTAGGAGCCCACTGCCTGCCCTCCAGGACACCTACAGCACCCGTCACAGAGAGGTCAACAAGATCAATCAACCACCCGAGCCACAGCCTGTTCACCCCACTATAATCTAGAAGGTGAGGTCAGTACAGGTGCAATAAAGCTGGGACTGAGACGCTGAAAAACAGCTTATATCTCAAGGCCATCAGACTGTTATATAGCAATTACTAGCAAGCCTCCAACCTCTTAGGGGCCCCTGTGTTGAGGATCAGCGTGGCAGATGTGTTGCTACCTACCCTCACCACCTGGGGGCGGCCCGTCAGGAAGTCCAGGATCCAGTTGCAGACGGAGGTGTTTAATCAGAGTTGCAGAGTGTTTAGTCCCAGGTTCCTTAGCTTGGCGATGAGCTTTGAGGGCACTATGGTGTTGAACGCTGAGCTGTAGTCAATGAACAGCATTCTCATGTAGGTGTTCCTTATGTCCAGGTGGGAAAGGGCAGTGTGAAGTGCAATAGAGATTGCATCATCTGTGGATCTGTTTGGGCGGTATGCAAATTGGAGTGGGTCTAGGGTTTCTGGGATAATGGTGTTGATGTGAGCCATGACCAGCCTTTCAAAGCACTTCATGGCTACAGACGTGAGTGCTATGGGTCTGTAGTCATTTAGGAAGGTTACCTTAGTGTTCTTGGGCACAGGGACGATGGTGGTCTGCTTGAAACATGTTGGTATTACAGACTTAATCAGGGACATGTCAGTGAAGACACCTGCCAGTTGGTCAGTACATGCCCGGAGCACACGTCCTGGTAATCCGTCTGGCCCCGCAGCCTTGTGTATGTTGACCTGTTTAAAAGGTCTTACTCACGTCGGCTACGGAGAGCGTGATCCCACAGTCGTCCGGAACAGCTGATGCTCTCATGCATGCCTCAGTGTTGCTTGCCTCGAAGCGAGCATAGAACTGATTTAGCTCGTCTGGTAGGCTCGTGTCACTGGGCAGCTCGTGGCTGTGCTTCCCTTTGTAGTCTGTAATAGTTTGCAAGCTCTGCCACATAAGATAAGCGTCGGAGCCGGTGTAGTATGATTCAATCTTAGCCCTGTATTGACGCTTTGTTTGATGGTTCGTAGGAGGGCATAGCAGAATTTCTTAGAAGCTTCCGGGTTAGAGTTCCACTCCTTGAATGCGGCAGCTCTACCCTTTAGCTCAGTGTGAATGTTGCCTGTAATCCATGGCTTCTGTAATCCATGGCTTCCCGGAACATATTCCAGTCTGTGCTAGCAAAACAGTCCTGTAGTTTAGCATCTGCTTCATCTGACCACTTTTTTATAGACCGAGTCACTGGTGCTTCCTGCTTTAATTTTTGCTGGTAAGCAGGAATAAGGATAGAATTGTGGTCTGATTTACCAAATGGAGGGAGAGGGAGAGCTTTGTACGCGTCTCTGTGTGTGGAGATTTTTTTTCCTCTGGTTGCACATTTAACATGTTGATAGAGATTTGGTAGAACTGATTTAAGTTTCCCTGCATTAAAGTCTCCGGCCACTAGGAGCGCCGCCTCTGGGTGAGTGGTTTCCTGTTTGCTTATTTCCTTATACAGCTGACAGAGTGCGGTCTTAGTGCCAGCATCTGTCTGTGGTGGTAAATAAACAGCCATGAAAAGTTTAGCTGGAAACTCTCTCGGCAAATAGTGTGGTCTGCATTTTATCATAAGATATTCTACTTCAGGTGAGCAAAATCTAGAGACTTCCTTAGGTTTCGTGCACCAGCTGTTGTTTACAAATATGCACAGACCCCCCCCCCCTCACTCAAGAACATCGAGACTTGTCCCGAAGCCACTCCTGTTTTGTCTTGGCTGTGTGCTTAGGGTCGTTGTCCTGTCTGTAGCAGGTTTTCATCAAGGATCTCTGTAATTACGATCCTGACTGGTCTCCCAGTCCCTGCCACTGAAAAACCCCATCCCCACAGCATGATGCTGCCACCACCATGCTTCACCATAGGGACGGTGCAAGGTTTCCTTTAAGCCAATGAGTTCAATCTTGGTTTCATCAGACCAGAGAATCTTGTTTCTCATAGTCAGAGTCCTTTTGGCAAACTCCAAGCGGGCTGTCATGTGCCTTTTACTGAGGAGTGGCTTCCGTCTGGCCACTCTTCCATAAAAGCCTGATTGGTGGAATGCTGCAGAGATGGTTGTCCTTCTGGAAGGTTCTCCCATCTCCACAGAGGACCTCTTTCAGAGTGATCACCTCCCTGACCAAGGACCTTCTACCCGATTGCTCAGTTTGGCCTGGCAGCCAGCTCTAGGAAGAGTCTTGGTGGTTTCAAACTTCTTCCCTTATAGAATGATGGAGGTCACTGTGTTCTTGGGGTCCTTCAATGCTGCAGAAATATTTTGGTACCCTTCCCCAGATCTTTGTCTCAGGGCTCTACGGACAATTCCTTCGACCTCATGGCTTGGTTTTTTCCTCTGACATGCACTGTCAACTGTGGGACCTTATATAGACAGGTGTGTGCCTTTCCAAATCATGTCCAAATCAATTGAATTTACCACAGGTGGACTCCAATTAAGTTGTAGAAACATCTCAAGAATGATCAATGGAAACAGGATGCACCTGAGCTCAATTTCAAGTCTTGAGCTTGGGTCTGGGTCTGCAAAGAGTCTGAATACTTATGTAAATGTGATTTCATTTATTTTTAATACATTTGCAAATATGTCTAAAAATCTGTTTTTGTTTTGTCATTATGGGGTATTGTGTGTAGATAAGGGGAAAAAAACGGTTTAATCCATTTTAGAATAAGGCTGTAACAAAAACATGGACACAGTCAGGGGTCTTAATACTTCTTGAATGCACTGCGCACACACACACACACTCTCTCAGGACTGACATTGCTCGTCCTAATATTCATATATATTTCTTCATTCCATTCTTTTAGATGTGTGTATTGTTGTGAATGGTTAGATATTACTGTGGGAGCTAGGAACACTTGAGTTTCACTACACCTGCAATCACATCTGCTAAAAGCATGCGTGTGACCAATCACATCTGCTAAATGTGTGTGTGTGTGTGACCAATCACATATGCCAATTGTATGTGTGTGACCAATAACACTTCATTTGGATTTGAAAGGCTCTGATTCGTTTCTTGTTCAAGCTGCACAGACTTCATCAGGCTCGCATTCACAATTTGACTAGCACTTGATAAAATCCTCACCAGGCCTCGTATTTCCCAGCAGTGTCCCCCTTGTGTGGCTGTAGTGTCCCCTAAAAAAATATCTGCCTTTTGCGGCCAAAGTTGCCATTGTGCCCTTGGGCTGAATATAATAATTATGATTCCCTTCTCCCGGCTGCCACGCTCCGAAGCACCTCAACACTCAGATGGCTCTCTCAGATACTTCAACTCTTATTAGCCAACACCAGTCACTGTTTCGGCATGACAATGACCCCGTGCACAAAGCGAGGTCCATACAGAAATGGTTTGTCGAGATCGATATGGAAGAACCTGACTGGCCTGTACAGAGCACTCACCTAAATTCCATCAAACACCTTTGGAATGAATTGGAACGCCGACTGCGAGCCAGGCCTAATCGCCCAACATCAGTGTCCGACCTCACTAATGCTCTTGTGGCTGAATGGAAGCAAGTGTCTACAGCAATGTTCCAACATCTAGTGGAAACCTTCACAGAAGAGTGGAGGCTGTTATAGCAGTAATGTTCCAACATCTAGTGGAAAGCTTCCCAGAAGAGTGGAGGCTGTTATAGCAGCAATGTTCCTACATCTAGTGGAAAGCCTTCCCAGAAGAGTGGAGGCTGTTATAGCAGCAATGTTCCTACATCTAGTGGAAAGCCTTCCCAGAAGAGTGGAGGCTGTTATAGCAGCAATGTTCCAACATCTAGTGGAAAGCCTTCCCAGAAGAGTGGAGGCTGTTATAGCAGCAATGTTCCAACATCTAGTGGAAAGCCTTCCCAGAAGAGTGGAGGCTGTTATAGCAGCAATGTTCCAACATCTAGTGGAAAGCCTTCCCAGAAGAGTGGAGGCTGTTATAGCAGCAATGTTCCAACATCTAGTGGAAAGCCTTCCCAGAAGAGTGGAGGCTGTTATAGCAGCAATGTTCCAACATCTAGTGGAAAGCCTTCCCAGAAGAGTGGAGGCTGTTATAGCAGCAATGTTCCAACATCTAGTGGAAAGCCTTCCCAGAAGAGTGGAGGCTGTTATAGCAGCAATGTTCCAACATCTAGTGGAAAGCCTTCACAGAAGAGTGGAGGCTGTTATAGCAGCAATGTTCCTACATCTAGTGGAAAGCCTTCCAAGAAGAGAGGAGGTTGTTATAGCAGCAATGTTCCTACATCTAGTGGAAAGCCTTCCCAGAAGAGTGGAGGCTGTTATAGCAGCAATGTTCCTTCATCTAGTGGAAAGCCTTCCCAGAAGAGTGGAGGCTGTTATAGCAGCAATGTTCCAACATCTAGTGGAAAGCCTTCCCAGAAGAGTGGAGGCTGTTATAGCAGCAAAGGGGGGACCAACTCCATATTAACCTCTTACATCTATGGGGGCGCTATTTCATTTTTGGATGAAAAACGTTCCCGTTTTAAACAAGATATTTTGTCACAAAAAGATGCTCGACTATGCATATAATTGATACCATTCGAAAGAAAACACTCTGACGTGTCCAGAAATACCAAGATATTCTCTGTGCGTGCCCTAGAACGTGAGCTTCAGGCAAAACCAAGATGAGATGGCATCTAGGAAATGACAAGGATTTTTGAGGCTGTTTTCCATTGTCTCCTTATATGGCTGTGAATGTGAGAGGAGTGAGTCAACCCTTTCTGTCGTTTCCCCAAGGTGTCTACAGCATTGTGACGTATTTGTGGGCAGATCATTGAAAGATTGACCATAAGAGACCACATTTACCAGGTGTCCGCCCGGTGTCCTGCGCCAAAATTGGTGCGCAAAAGTCACCTGCCAGTATTTTTCCATGCGATACAGAGAGGAAAGCAAGCTTCCACGAACTGCATATCAATGAAGAGATATGTGAAAAAACACCTTGAGGATTGATTCCAAACAACGTTTGCCATGTTTCGGTCGATATTATGTAGTTAATCCGGAAAAGTTTTACGTTGTAGGTGACTGAATTTTCGGTTCGTTTCGGTAGCCAGACGCAATGTAGAAAACGGAACGATTTCTCCTACACACAGACGCTTTCAGGAAAAACTGCGCATTTGGTATGTAACTGAGAGTCTCCTCATTGAAAACATCAGAAGCTCTTCTAAGGTAAATGATTTTATTTATTTGGTTATCTGGTTTTTGTGAAAATGTTGCGTGCTAAATGCTACTCAAAATGCTATGCTAGCATTGCATACTCTTACACAAATTAGTCAATTTCTATGGTTCAAAAGCATATTTTGAAAATCTGAGATGACAGTGTTGTTAAGAAAAGGCTAAGCTTGAGAGCAGACGCATTATTTTCATTTTATTTGCGATTTTCAGAAATCGTTAACGTTGCGTTATGCTAATGAGCCTGAGGCTTTAGTCACAAACCCGGATCCGGGATGGGGAGTTTCAAGAAGTTAATACCCATGATTTTGGAATGAGATGTTCGACGAGCAGCTGTCCACATGCTATTGATCGTGTGTGTACACACAAAATTAAAAACATAAACTGTCATTTTGTGAGCCAAATCTCCAACTTGGGATCATTTTAGCATTGCAGTAGATTACAACGCCGACGGACAAAGAGTATGTCACCACAGCTCAACAAGATGCAGCCGCCAACATCTCAGACATGTTGACACATTTACAACACCCCGGTATTCCTAGCACCAGAGCAAGACAGAAACGCAAATAAATAACTTTGTCTCCCCTCTGCATTTAAGCAGCCCTTTCACAGCTCATTCTGACCGGGCCAAAGAAATGACAAGAACGATAGGCATGTTTATAGCCGCAGATATGCGTCCACCATTCTCGCTGGTTGAGAAGATGTCAGAAAGTGCCAGAACTTCATGAAACCGAGTCACATCATGAACCCATTTCAGCAAACAGGAAGTACCCCGCTCTATATAAGCACCCATTTCAGCAAACAGGTAGTACCAGCTCTATATAAGCACCAATTTCAGCAAACAGGTAGTACCAGCTCTATATAAGCACCAATTTCAGCAAACAGGTAGTACCAGCTCTATATAAGCACCAATTTCAGCAAACAGGTAGTACCAGCTCTATATAAGCACCCATTTCAGCAAACAGGTAGTACCAGCTCTATATAAGCACCCATTTCAGCAAACAGGAAGTACCCGCTCTATATAAGCACCCATTTCAGCAAACAGGTAGTACCAGCTCTATATAAGCACCCATTTCAGCAAACAGGAAGTACCCGCTCTATATAAGCAAGCTAAAGCCAAACTTGGCAATGAATTTGCGAATGCACCCTGCGCTGCATTTCAGACAGATGGACCTTCAGGGAGAACTCTCTCTCTCTACATAGAGATACTTAAGCTAGGCTAATTAACAGTGAAAGGCCATCACCCCAGAGGGAAATGTGATTTACCGCGCCACAGACGCAAAAGGGGTTTATTATGGATACCCATTAGCACTCTCCCTGGGGTTTATTGTGGATACATATCACCACTCTCCCTGGGGTTTATTATGGATACATATCAGCACTCTCCCTGGGGTTTATTATGGATACATATCAGCACTCTCCCTGGGGTTTATTATGGATACATATTATCACTCTCCCTGGGGTTTATTATGGATACATATCAGCACTCTCCCTGGGGTTTATTATGGATACCCATTAGCACTCTCCCTGGGGTTTATTATGGATACATATCACCACTCTCCCTGGGGTTTATTATGGATACATATCAGCACTCTCCCTGGGGTTTATTATGGATACATATTATCACTCTCCCTGGGGTTTATTATGGATACATATTAGCACTCTCCCTGGGGTTTATTATGGATACATATTAGCACTCTCCCTGGGGTTTATTATGGATACATATTAGCACTCTCCCTGGGGTTTATTATGGATACATATTAGCACTCTCCCTGGGGTTTATTATGGATACATATTATCACTCTCCCTGGGGTTTATTATGGATACATATTAGCACTCTCCCTGGGGTTTATTATGGATACATATTAGCACTCTCCCTGGGGTTTATTATGGATACATATCAGCACTCTCCCTGGGGTTTATTATGGATACATATTAGCACTCTCCCTGGGGTTTATTATGGATACATATTAGCACTCTCCCTGGGGTTTATTGTGGATACATATCACCACTCTCCCTGGGGTTTATTATGGATACATATTATCACTCTCCCTGGGGTTTATTATGGATACATATTATCACTCTCCCTGGGGTTTATTATGGATACATATTAGCACTCTCCCTGGGGTTTATTATGGATACATATTAGCACTCTCCCTGGGGTTTATTATGGATACATATTATCACTCTCCCTGGGGTTTATTATGGATACATATTAGCACTCTCCCTGGGGTTTATTATGGATACATATTATCACTCTCCCTGGGGTTTATTATGGATACATATTAGCACTCTCCCTGGGGTTTATTATGGATACATATTAGCACTCTCCCTGGGGTTTATTATGGATACATATTAGCACTCTCCCTGGGGTTTATTATGGATACATATTAGCACTCTCCCTGGGGTTTATTATGGATACATATTAGCACTCTCCCTGGGGTTTATTATGGATACATATTAGCACTCTCCCTGGGGTTTATTATGGATACATATTAGCACTCTCCCTGGGGTTTATTATGGATACATATCAGCACTCTTCCTGGGGTTTATTATGGATACATATTAGCACTCTCCCTGGGGTTTATTATGGATACATATTAGCACTCTCCCTGGGGTTTATTATGGATACATATCAGCACTCTCCCTGGGGTTTATTATGGATACATATTAGCACTCTCCCTGGGGTTTATTATGGATACATATTATCACTCTCCCTGGGGTTTATTATGGATACATATTAGCACTCTCCCTGGGGTTTATTATGGATACCCATTAGCACTCTCCCTGGGGTTTATTATGGATACATATTAGCACTCTCCCTGGGGTTTATTATGGATACATATCAGCACTCTCCCTGGGGTTTATTATGGATACCCATTAGCACTCTCCCTGGGGTTTATTATGGATACATATTATCACTCTCCCTGGGGTTTATTATGGATACATATTAGCACTCTCCCTGGGGTTTATTATGGATACATATTAGCACTCTCCCTGGGGTTTATTATGGATACATATTAGCACTCTCCCTGGGGTTTATTATGGATACCCATTAGCACTCTCCCTGGGGTTTATTATGGATACATATTAGCACTCTCCCTGGGGTTTATTATGGATACATATTAGCACTCTCCCTGGGGTTTATTATGGATACATATTAGCACTCTCCCTGGGGTTTATTATGGATACCCATTAGCACTCTCCCTGGGGTTTATTATGGATACATATTAGCACTCTCCCTGGGGTTTATTATGGATACATATTATCACTCTCCCTGGGGTTTATTATGGATACATATCAGCACTCTCCCTGGGGTTTATTATGGATACATATTAGCACTCTCCCTGGGGTTTATTATGGATACCCATTAGCACTCTCCCTGGGGTTTATTATGGATACATATCAGCACTCTCCCTGGGGTTTATTATGGATACATATTATCACTCTCCCTGGGGTTTATTATGGATACCCATTAGCACTCTCCCTGGGGTTTATTATGGATACATATTAGCACTCTCCCTGGGGTTTATTATGGATACATATTAGCACTCTCCCTGGGGTTTATTATGGATACATATTAGCACTCTCCAATGGGGTTTATTATGGATACCCATTAGCACTCTCCCTGGGGTTTATTATGGATACATATTAGCACTCTCCCTGGGGTTTATTATGGATACATATTATCACTCTCCCTGGGGTTTATTATGGATACATATCAGCACTCTCCCTGGGGTTTATTATGGATACATATTAGCACTCTCCCTGGGGTTTATTATGGATACCCATTAGCACTCTCCCTGGGGTTTATTATGGATACATATCAGCACTCTCCCTGGGGTTTATTATGGATACATATTATCACTCTCCCTGGGGTTTATTATGGATACCCATTAGCACTCTCCCTGGGGTTTATTATGGATACATATTAGCACTCTCCCTGGGGTTTATTATGGATACATATCAGCACTCTCCCTGGGGTTTATTATGGATACATATCAGCACTCTCCCTGGGGTTTATTATGGATACATATTATCACTCTCCCTGGGGTTTATTATGGATACCCATTAGCACTCTCCCTGGGGTTTATTATGGATACATATTAGCACTCTCCCTGGGGTTTATTATGGATACATATCAGCACTCTCCCTGGGGTTTATTATGGATACCCATTAGCACTCTCCCTGGGGTTTATTATGGATACATATTAGCACTCTCCCTGGGGTTTATTATGGATACATATTAGCACTCTCCCTGGGGTTTATTATGGATACATATTAGCACTCTCCCTGGGGTTTATTATGGATACCCATTAGCACTCTCCCTGGGGTTTATTATGGAGAGCCATTAGCACTCTCCCTGGGGTTTATTATGGAGAGCCATTATCACTCTCCCTGGGGTTTATTATGGATACATATCAGCACTCTCCCTGGGGTTTATTATGGATACCCATTAGCACTCTCCCTGGGGTTTATTATGGATACATATCACCACTCTCCCTGGGGTTTATTATGGATACATATTAGCACTCTCCCTGGGGTTTATTATGGATACCCATTAGCACTCTCCCTGGGGTTTATTATGGATACATATTAGCACTCTCCCTGGGGTTTATTATGGATACATATCAGCACTCTCCCTGGGGTTTATTATGGATACATATTAGCACTCTCCCTGGGGTTTATTATGGATACATATTAGCACTCTCCCTGGGGTTTATTATGGATACATATTAGCACTCTCCCTGGGGTTTATTATGGATACCCATTAGCACTCTCCCTGGGGTTTATTATGGATACATATTAGCACTCTCCCTGGGGTTTATTATGGATACCCATTAGCACTCTCCCTGGGGTTTATTATGGATACATATTAGCACTCTCCCTGGGGTTTATTATGGATACATATTAGCACTCTCCCTGGGGTTTATTATGGATACATATTAGCACTCTCCCTGGGGTTTATTATGGATACATATTAGCACTCTCCCTGGGGTTTATTATGGATACATATTAGCACTCTCCCTGGGGTTTATTATGGATACATATTATCACTCTCCCTGGGGTTTATTATGGATACATATTAGCACTCTCCCTGGGGTTTATTATGGATACATATTAGCACTCTCCCTGGGGTTTATTATGGATACATATTAGCACTCTCCCTGGGGTTTATTATGGATACATATTAGCACTCTCCCTGGGGTTTATTATGGATACATATTAGCACTCTCCCTGGGGTTTATTATGGATACATATTAGCACTCTCCCTGGGGTTTATTATGGATACCCATTAGCACTCTCCCTGGGGTTTATTATGGATACATATTTGCACTCTCCCTGGGGTTTATTATGGATACATATTATCACTCTCCCTGGGGTTTATTATGGATACATATTAGCACTCTCCCTGGGGTTTATTATGGATACATATTAGCACTCTCCCTGGGGTTTATTATGGATACATATTAGCACTCTCCCTGGGGTTTATTATGGATACATATTAGCACTCTCCCTGGGGTTTATTATGGATACATATTAGCACTCTCCCTGGGGTTTATTATGGATACATATCAGCACTCTCCCAGGGGTTTATTATGGATACCCATTAGCACTCTCCCTGGGGTTTATTATGGATACCCATTAGCACTCTCCCTGGGGTTTATTATGGATAGATATTAGCACTCTCCCTGGGGTTTATTATGGATACATATTAGCACTCTCCCTGGGGTTTATTATGGATACATATTAGCACTCTCCCTGGTGTTTATTATGGATACCCATTAGCACTCTCCCTGGGGTTTATTATGGATACATATTAGCACTCTCCCTGGGGTTTATTATGGATACATATTAGCACTCTCCCTGGGGTTTATTATGGATACATATTAGCACTCTCCCTGGGGTTTATTATGGATACATATTAGCACTCTCCCTGGGGTTTATTATGGATACATATTAGCACTCTCCCTGGGGTTTATTATGGATACCCATTAGCACTCTCCCTGGGGTTTATTATGGATACATATTAGCACTCTCCCTGGGGTTTATTATGGATACATATTAGCACTCTCCCTGGGGTTTATTATGGATACATATCACCACTCTACCTGGGGTTTATTATGGATACATATTAGCACTCTCCCTGGGGTTTATTATGGATACATATTAGCACTCTCCCTGGGGTTTATTATGGATACATATTAGCACTCTCCCTGGGGTTTATTATGGATACATATCACCACTCTACCTGGGGTTTATTATGGATACCCATTAGCACTCTCCCTGGGGTTTATTATGGATACATATTAGCACTCTCCCTGGGGTTTATTATGGATACATATTAGCACTCTCCCTGGGGTTTATTATGGATACATATCAGCACTCTCCCTGGGATTTATTATGGATACCCATTAGCACTCTCCCTGGGGTTTATTATGGATACATATTAGCACTCTCCCTGGGGTTTATTATGGATACCCATTAGCACTCTCCCTGGGGTTTATTATGGATACATATTAGCACTCTCCCTGGGGTTTATTATGGATACATATTATCACTCTCCCTGGGGTTTATTATGGATACATATTAGCACTCTCCCTGGGGTTTATTATGGATACATATTATCACTCTCCCTGGGGTTTATTATGGATACATATTAGCACTCTCCCTGGGGTTTATTATGGATACATATTAGCACTCTCCCTGGGGTTTATTATGGATACATATTAGCACTCTCCCTGGGGTTTATTATGGATACATATTAGCACTCTCCCTGTGGTTTATTATGGATACATATTAGCACTCTCCCTGGGGTTTATTATGGATACATATTAGCACTCTCCCTGGGGTTTATTATGGATACCCATTATCACTCTCCCTGGGGTTTATTATGGATACATATTAGCACTCTCCCTGGGGTTTATTATGGATACATATCACCACTCCACCTGGGGTTTATTATGGATACATATTAGCACTCTCCCTGGGGTTTATTATGGATACATATTAGCACTCTCCCTGGGGTTTATTATGGATACATATTAGCACTCTCCCTGGGGTTTATTATGGATACATATCACCACTCTACCTGGGGTTTATTATGGATACCCATTAGCACTCTCCCTGGGGTTTATTATGGATACATATCAGCACTCTCCCTGGGGTTTATTATGGATACCCATTAGCACTCTCCCTGGGGTTTATTATGGATACATATTAGCACTCTCCCTGGGGTTTATTATGGATACATATTAGCACTCTCCCTTGGGTTTATTATGGATACATATTAGCACTCTCCCTGGGGTTTATTATGGATACATATCAGCACTCTCCCTGGGGTTTATTATGGATACCCATTAGCACTCTCCCTGGGGTTTATTATGGATACATATTAGCACTCTCCCTGGGGTTTATTATGGATACCCATTAGCACTCTCCCTGGGGTTTATTATGGATACATATTAGCACTCTCCCTGGGGTTTATTATGGATACATATTATCACTCTCCCTGGGGTTTATTATGGATACATATTAGCACTCTCCCTGGGGTTTATTATGGATACATATTAGCACTCTCCCTGGGGTTTATTATGGATACATATTAGCACTCTCCCTGGGGTTTATTATGGATACATATTAGCACTCTCCCTGGGGTTTATTATGGATACATATTAGCACTCTCCCTGGGGTTTATTATGGATACATATTAGCACTCTCCCTGGGGTTTATTATGGATACCCATTAGCACTCTCCCTGGGGTTTATTATGGATACATATTAGCACTCTCCCTGGGGTTTATTATGGATACATATTAGCACTCTCCCTGGGGTTTATTATGGATACATATCAGCACTCTCCCTGGGGTTTATTATGGATACATATTAGCACTCTCCCTGGGGTTTATTATGGATACATATTATCACTCTCCCTGGGGTTTATTATGGATACATATTAGCACTCTCCCTGGGGTTTATTATGGATACATATTATCACTCTCCCTGGGGTTTATTATGGATACATATTAGCACTCTCCCTGGGGTTTATTATGGATACATATTAGCACTCTCCCTGGGGTTTATTATGGATACATATCAGCACTCTCCCTGGGGTTTATTATGGATACCCATTAGCACTCTCCCTGGGGTTTATTATGGATACATATTAGCACTCTCCCTGGGGTTTATTATGGATACCCATTAGCACTCTCCCTGGGGTTTATTATGGATACATATTAGCACTCTCCCTGGGGTTTATTATGGATACATATTAGCACTCTCCCTGGGGTTTATTATGGATACATATTAGCACTCTCCCTGGGGTTTATTATGGATACATATTAGCACTCTCCCTGGGGTTTATTATGGATACATATTAGCACTCTCCCTGGGGTTTATTATGGATACATATTAGCACTCTCCCTGGGGTTTATTATGGATACCCATTAGCACTCTCCCTGGGGTTTATTATGGATACATATTAGCACTCTCCCTGGGGTTTATTATGGATACATATTAGCACTCTCCCTGGGGTTTATTATGGATACATATCAGCACTCTCCCTGGGATTTATTATGGATACATATTAGCACTCTCCCTGGGGTTTATTATGGATACATATTAGCACTCTCCCTGGGGTTTATTATGGATACATATTATCACTCTCCCTGGGGTTTATTATGGATACATATTAGCACTCTCCCTGGGGTTTATTATGGATACATATTAGCACTCTCCCTGGGGTTTATTATGGATACACATTAGCACTCTCCCTGGGGTTTATTATGGATACCCATTAGCACTCTCCCTGGGGTTTATTATGGATACATATTAGCACTCTCCCTGGGGTTTATTATGGATACCCATTAGCACTCTCCCTGGGGTTTATTATGGATACATATTAGCACTCTCCCTGGGGTTTATTATGGATACATATTAGCACTCTCCCTGGGGTTTATTATGGATACATATTAGCACTCTCCCTGGGGTTTATTATGGATACCCATTAGCACTCTCCCTGGGGTTTATTATGGATACATATTAGCACTCTCCCTGGGGTTTATTATGGATACATATTAGCACTCTCCCTGGGGTTTATTATGGATACATATTAGCACTCTCCCTGGGGTTTATTATGGATACATATCACCACTCTCCCTGGGGTTTATTATGGATACATATCAGCACTCTCCCTGGGGTTTATTATGGATACATATTAGCACTGTCCCTGGGGTTTATTATGGATACATATCAGCACTCTCCCTGGGGTTTATTATGGATACATATTAGCACTCTCCCTGGGGTTTATTATGGATACATATTTGTACCCTTCATTGGGTCCAGAAAAATGAAAGCAGTTATGCAATTTTAAAAACATCGCAACCAGTTCACAACACACTGTGTTCCCTCAGACCCATTCACCACTACAATATATTTACAATACAAAATCAATGTGCACATGCTTGTATAGTACGTATGTTATCATGTGTGTGTGTGTGTGTATACATCAGTGCCTGTTTGTGTCTCTTCACAGTCCCCGCTGTTCCATAAGGTGTATTTTATCTATTTAAAAAAAATCTGATTCTACTGCTGCATCAGTTACCTGATGTGGAATAGAGTTCCATGTTGTCATGGCTCTATGTAGTACTGTGGAATAGAGTTCCATGTTGTCATGGCTCTATGTAGTACTGTGTGTCTCCCATAGTCTGTTCTGAACTTGGTGACTGTGTCATGTCTTGCTGGGTATGCATGGGTGTCCGAGCTGTGTGTCAGCAGTTCAAACAGACAGCTTGGTGCATTCAACATGTCAATACCTCTCACAAATACATGTAGTGAGGAAGTCAATCTCTCCTCCACATTGAGCCAGGAGAGATTGACATGCATACTTGTCATGTCAGCTCTCTGTGTACATCCAAGGGCCAGCCGTACAACCCTGTTCTGAGCCAATTTCAATTGGCCAAGGTCCCCCTTTGTGGCACCTGACCACACGACTGAACAGTAATCCAGGTGTGACAGAACTAGAGCCTGTAGGACCTGCCTTACTGATAGTGCTGTTAAGAAGGTAGAGCAGCACTTTATTATGGACAGACTTCTCCCCATCTTAGCCACTGTTGTATCAATATGTTTTTACAATCCAGGGTTTAGTGAATAATTTTGCTTATATAATGCTTTTAGTTTTTGAAATATTTAGGCCTAACTTATTCCTTGTAACCCATGGTAGGGGTGTAAAGCCGCAACACATGCATTTTTCCAGCAGCAGACTATGATCGATAATGTCAAAAGCCGCACTGAAGTCGACAGCCCCCGCATTATTTTTATTGTCAATTTCTCTCATGTCGTCAGATCCCGGTGGCTTGTCATTGTTGATAGACCAAAAAATAAAATCTTCCGCACTCACTTTACAGAATTCAAAATTGGAATACTTGTCTTTCATTTTGGTCAGATATACTTGGATGTGTGGTGGCAGTGCTTGTTGCTGGCATGTCATGCTTAAATTTGCTAATCTTGCCAATGTAAAGTAGTTGGCAATATCAGTCACTTTTGTGATGAGCCATCTGATTCAATGCATGATGGAGCTGAGTTTGCCTTTGATGTGACTATGCTTAATCTGATGATTTACTTATTTTAATCAACTATGAACTACTATTTTAATCAACTATCAACTAGAACCCTAGCCCTTTTGAATATTCAGTACTACACAATTTATTTAATCATTAATTTATTAACGAACTAAATTACAACACACTTACATGACATAAGTCCCTAGTGGACTGACATGATATGACATCTTGGAAAGTGGAAAGTGGGTGGGGAATGGAAAGTGGGTGGGGAAGATAAAGAGAGGGTGGGACAAAGATTCAACTTATTGTTCATACATTTGGAAGCTAAACTCATGGAAATATGAGTACTTAGCACCCTAACCACCATTCATTCAGATTAGAACTGCAATAAATATATACGCGTAGATGTCTTTCTCTGTTGTCTATCTGTTGAATTCGATGGCTCCTATGGTGAAGTTGTTGAGGGATGTAAGACCCTGGTTTGTCCACCAGAGGTTGCAATGTCCTTTGTAGTTGTAGAAATTCTCTGGTCTTGCCCATTAGAATAGATACTTCAGACGTACCCACGGTTGTATCAGAGATACCCACGGTTGTATCAGAGTCTATAGACAAAGTTCTAGGACAACTTTTTACATGCACAGCTATAGATTGGGAACATTCCTGGTCTCCTAGGTGAGGTTTTCTTCTGTAGAGATTGAGAGTTTCAGGGCTTCTAACAATTTTGTGACGTTCAGCTGACGCTGTCTGTCAGGCTGGTCTGTAGAGTTTAAACCATTTTGTGACGTTTGGCTCACAGTCCATCTACGTGGTCTGGTCTCGGTACACAAAAGTTTCTAACCATTTCAACATGTAGCCACAGCCTCAAGTCTTTCTGGTATGATATGTTACTTCTTAGCAAGTCCTTTTAAGCACTCTGGCAAAGGGGACATTGCATTATGCAGGCACAAACACTGAGCTCACTGGTCGTGGCTAAAATCACATTGCTAGCTTCACAAAAGTATTCTTATATTTAATCATATAATTTTTCACAACATTTAGATGTAAACCTGATACATAGAATGTGTATGTTTTCAGAGTGTTAACCCACTGTTCCTAGGCCGTCATTGTAAATAAGAATTCGTTCTTAACTTCCTTGGGACTGGGGGTCAGTATTGAGTAGCTTGGATAAAAAGGTACCCAGAGTAAACTGCCTGCTACTCAGGCCCAAAAGCTAGAATATGCATATAATTAGTAGATTTGGATAGAAAACACTCCAAAGTTTCTAAACCTGTTTGAATGATGTCTGTGAGTATAACAGAACTTATATGGCAGGCAAAAACCTGAGAAAAAAATCCAACCAGGAAGTGGGAAATCTGCAGTTTGTAGTTTTTCAACTCATTGCCTATCGAATACACAGTGTCTATGCGTACATATTGCACTTACTAAGGCTTCCACTAGATGTCAACAGTCTTTATAACCTTGTTTCAGGCTTCTGCTGTGAAGGGGGAGAGAAAGAGAGCTGTTTGAGCCAGAGGTCTGGCAGAGTGCCATTAGCTGATCACGCGTGAGCCCGTGAGAGGTAGTTTTGTTCCATTGCATTTCTAAAGACAAAGGAATTCTCCTGTTGGAACATTATTGAAGATTTATGCTAAAAACATCCTAAGGATTGATTCTATACATCGTTTGACATGTTTCTATGAACTGTAATATAACTTTTTTGACATTTTGTCTGAACAAGTGATTGCGCATTATGAAAAACAAAACAAACACTCATTGTGGAACTGGGATTCCTGGGAGTGCATTCCGATAAAGATCATCAAAGGTTAGTGAATATTTATAACTCTATTTCTGACTTTTCTGACACCTCTCCTTCTTTGAAATCTGACACAGCGGTTGCATTAAAGAGAAGTGTATCTATATTTCCATGCATAACACTTGTATCTTTTATCAATGTTTATTATATGTTTATGATGAGTATTCCTGTAATTTGATGTGGCTCTGCACTTTCACCGGATGTTTGTTTGAGACAATGCATTTGTGATCATAACACACAAATTTCAAAATGAGGTGTTTGGACAAAGATGAACTTTTTCGAACAAAACACACATTTGTTGTGTAACATGAAGTCCTGTGAGTGCCATCTGATGAAGAGGTTAGTGATTAAGGTTAGTGATTAATTTAATCGCTATTTCTGATTTGTGAGCCCTCTCCTTGGCTGGAAAATGGCTGTATGGTTTTCTTTGACGAGGTGTTGACCTAACATAATCGTTTGGTGTGCTTTCGCCGTAAAGCCCATTTGTAATCGGACACTGTGGCTGGATTCACAAGAAGTTTCTTTAAAATGGTGTAAAATACTTGTATGTTTGACAAATTTTAATTATGGGATTTCTGTTGTTTTGAATTTGGTGCCTTGCAATTTCACTGGCTGTTGGTGAGGTGGGACGCCACCGTCCCACATATCCCAGAGAAGTTAACTGCCTAGTTAAATAAAGGTATAATATTTTAAAAAGTCCCCTCCGGACCATTCTTAACATTTGGACGTCAGAAATTAATGTTCCAATCTTTGACATTGGTGTTACCATGGTCGTCATTTCCGGTCACAACTTGCAGACTTGTTTACGTGTTGCTGTGCGTTTTGTTGCCAACCTTACTTTGCTACCTGACAACTTCACCTTTTTTTCTTTTTAATTACCGCTAATATTTTTTTGTTTCTCAACTTTTTTTCATTCAACTTTTTCACTCCGGATGCTTTATCTGGACGTGGTTCGTCAGGACCTCCAACAGCCGAAGCTAAGTAGTAACATTAACATGATGCCTTCTAATTGCAGTCGCTGTACTCATAATATACAGGCGAACGATCGCCTTACGGCGAGTATAGCTGTGCTACGGGCCCAGCTTCAGATGCAATTGGGAAATTTCAGTGTCGGAAAGGATGAAACAGTGTCTGCCATCAATAAGTACAGAGAGTAGGATAAATCCCCTCGCACGGTCCCCGCAGCCGGACAACTTTCTCATGGCTTCTGGATGGAAATGCTGTAGGAACGCTCAACCGGTGTCGCTCATTCAGCCGACAGAAACTTTCAACCAGTTTTCCCCATTAAGCAGCGAGTCGGAGTCTGAGGCCGAGCCTTCTCTTGTCTCTACTCCTCCCGTTACGGGGTCTGAGATGCCGAAGCCTCCCACCATTAGCTCTGACAAATTGAAAACCCTAGTCAGTCATTGGTGACTCCATTACCCGCAGTATTAGACTTAAAACGAATCATCCAGCGATCATACACTGTTACCCAGGGGGCAGGGCAACCGACATTAAGGTTAATCTGAAGATGGTGCTGGCTAAAGCTAAAACTGGCAAGTGTAGAGAGTATGGAGATATTGTTATCCACGTCGGCACCAACAATGTTAGGATGAAACAGTCAGAGGTCACCAAGTGCTTCAGCGTGTAAATCAGCTAGAAAGATGTGTCGCATCGAGAAATTGTCTCTGGCCCCCTCCCAGTTAGGGGGAGTGATGAGCTCTACAGCAGTCTCACAACTCAATCGCTGGTTGAAAACTGTTTTCTGCCCCTCCCAAAAGATAGAATTTGTAGATAATTGGCCCTCTTTCTGGGACTCACCCACAAACAGGACCAAACCTGGCCTGCTGAGGAGTGATGGACTCCATCCTAGCTGGAGGGGTGCTCTCATCTTATCTACCAACATAGACAGGGCTCTAGCTACACAATGAAATAGGGTGCAGGCCAGGCAGCAGGCTGTTAGCCAGCCTGCCAGCTTAGTGGAGTCTGCCACTAGCACAGTCAGTGTAGTCAGCTCAGCTATCCCTATTGAGACCGTGTCTGTGCCTCGACCTAGGTTGGGAAAAACTAAACATGGCGGTGTTCACCTTAGCAATCTCACTAGGATAAAGACCTCCTCCATTCCTGCCATTATTGAAAGAGATTGTAATACCTCACATCTCAAAATAGGGCTACTTAATGTTAGATCCCTCACTTCAAAGTCAGTTATAGTCAATGAACTAATCACTGATTATGATCTTGATGCCCTTCCAGACTCTCTCTGCCTGCCCAAGGAAGTAAGAAGACAAAAATCAGTTAACCACCTAACTGAGGAGGAACTCAATTTAACCCGCAATACCCTAGATGCAGTTGCACCCCTAAAAACATTTGTCATAAGAAACTAGCTCCCTGGTATACAGAAAATATCTGAGCTCTGAAGCAAGCTTCCAGAAAATTGGAACGGAAATGGCGCCACACAAAACTGGAAGTCTTCCAACTAGCTTGGGAAGACAGTACCGTGCAGCATCAAATAGCCCTCACTGTTGCTCGATCATCCTATTTTTCCAACTTAATTGAGGAAAATGAGAACAATCCGAAATGTATTTTTGATACTGTCGCAAAGCTAACTAAAAAGCAGCATTCCCCAAGAGAGGATGGCTTTCACTTCAGCAGTGATGAATTCATGAACTTCTTCAAAGAAAAGATCATGATCATTAGAAAGCAAATTACGGACTCCTCTTTAAATCTGCGTATTCCTCCAAAGCTCAGTTGTCCTGAGTCTGCACAACTCTGCCAGGACCTAGGATCAAGGGAGACACTCAAGTGTTTTAGTACTACAGCTCTTGACACATTGATGAAAATAATCATGGCCTCTAAACCTTCAAGCTGCATACTGGACCCTATTCCAACTAAACTACTGAAAGAGTTGCTTCCTGTGCTTGGCCCTCCTATGTTGAACATAATAAACGGCTCTCTATCCACCGGATGTGTACCAAACTCACTAAAAGTGTCAGTAATAAAGCCTCTCTTGAAAAAGCCAAACCTTGACCCAGACAATATTTAAAAAACTAAAAATCAGCCAATCGAACTTTCCATTCCTCTCAAAGTGTTTTAGAAAAAGCTAACTGCCCTCCTGAAGACAAACAATGTATACGAAATGCTTCAGTCTGGTTTTAGACCCCATCATAGCACTGAGACTGCACTTGAGAAGGTGGTAAATGACCTTTTAATGGCATCAGACCGAGGCTCTGCACCTGTCCTCATGCTCCTAGACCTTAGTGCTGCTTTTGATACCATCGATCAACACATTCTTTTGGAGAGATTGGAAACCCAAATTGGTCTGCAAGGACAAGTTCTGGCCTGGTTTAGATCTTATCTGTTGGAAAGATATCAGTTTGTCTCTTTAGGACCACAATTGTTTTCACTATAGTGAAACTATATTTCACTATACCTCTTGGGGATGTCATTAGAAAACAATGTTAACTTTCACTGCTATGCGGATGACACACAGCTGTACATTTCAATGCAACATGGTGAAGCCCCAAAATTGCCCTCGCTAGAAGCCTGTGTTTCAGACATAAGGAAGTTGATGGCTGCAAACGTTCTACTTTTAAACTCGGACAAAACAGAGACACTTGTTCTAGGTCCCAAGAAACAAAGAGCACTTCTGTTGAATCTGACAAATAATCTTGATGGTTGTACATTCGTCTCAAATAAAACTGAAGGACCTCGGCGTTACTCTGGACCCTGATCTCTCTTTTGCTGAACATATCAAGACCGTTTCAAGGACAGCTTTTTTTCCATCTACGTAACATTGCAAAAATCAGAAACTTTATGTCCAAATATAATGCAGAAAAATGTATCCATGCTTTTGTCACTTCTAGGTTAGACTACTGCAATGATCTGCTTTACACCTACCCGGATAAAGCACTAAATAAAACTTCAGTTAGTGCTAAATAAGGCTGCTAGAATCCTGACTAGAACCAAAAAATTTGATCATATTACTCCAGTGCAAGCCTCCCTACACTGGCTTCCTGTCAAGGCAAGGGCCGATTTCAAGGTTTTACTGCTAACCTACAAAGCATTACATGGGCTTGCTCCTACCTATCTTTCTGATTTGGTCCTGCCGTACATACCTCCACGTACGCTACGGTCACAAGACGCAGGCCTCCTAATTGTCCCTAGAATTTCTAAGCAAACAGCTGGAGGCAGGGCTTTCTACTATAGAGCTCCATTTTTATGGAATGGTCTGCCTACCCATTGAGAGACGCAGACTCTGTCTCAACCTTTAAGTCTTTACTGAAGACTCATCTCTTCAGTGGGTCATATGATTGAGTGTACGGAAAGGTGAACGGAAAGGCTCTGGAGCAACGAACCGCCCTTGCTGTCTCTGCCTGGCCGGTTCCCCTCTCTCCACTGGGATTCTCTGCCTCTAACCCTATTACAGGGGCTGAGTCACTGGCTTACTGGTGCTCTTTCATGCCATCCCTAGGAGGGGTGCGTCACTTGCATGGGTTGAGTCACTGACGTGATCTTCCTCTCTGGGTTGGCACCCCCCCTTGGGTTGTGCCGTGGCGGAGATCTTTGTGGGCTATACTCGGCCTCGTCTCAGGATGGTACGTTGGTGGTTGAAGATATCCCTCTATTGGTGTGGGGGCTGTGCTTTGGCAAAGCGGGTGGGGTTATACCCTTCCTGTTTGGCCCTGTCCGGGGGTATCATCGGATGGGGCCCCAGTCTCTCCAGACCCCTCCTGTCTCAGCCTCCAGTATTTATGCTGCAGTAGTTTGTGTGTCGGGGGGCTAGGGTCAGTTTGTTATATCGGGACTACTTCTCCTGTCTTATCTGGTGTCCTGTGTGAATTTAAGTATGCTCTCTCTAATTCTCTTGCTTGCTGCTTGGGGCTTTAGGCTGGGTTTCTGTACAGCACTTTGAGATATCAGCGGATGTAAGAAGGGCTATATAAATACATTTGATTTGATTTTGACTTTAGAGGTTTTTTTAGGCAGGCCAAACTCTCTAGACAAAGCATTCCTTTGGTGGATATTGAAAGGCAGAGAGGGAAAGATCCCTCTAAATTTACGACCAGCTGTTAAGTCATAAAACCAGCTCAACTGCCCCCTCTCCTCTCCTGTGGGCTGGTATCTGTCCACCATGTTCCAAGCTGATCTGGCACCTTTGATCCTCACAAAGGAGAGTCAAATTTCATTTAAGGTGCTCCAAAGCTTTTTACTATCATTCTTGATATAATTTCTCATTGTTTCATAGTGGAGTTTCTTATTTTTAATTCAGTTTAGCAACATGATTTCTCAATTTGCGATACGTTTGTCAAGAAGTTGTGCAGCCAGACTTATTTGCCATATCCTTTACCTCTGCCCTTTCAACCATACCATTTTTCAATTAATCATCAATCATGGGGGATTTAACAGTTTTGACAGTCATTTACTTAACCTGTTGCGTCGCGCAATCCCGGATCCGGGATTCTATTTATAGCCTCAAGCTCATTAGCATAACGCAACGTTAACTATTCATGAAAATCGCAAATGAAATGAAATAAATATATTTGCTCTCAAGCTTAGACTTTTGTTAACAACACTGTCATCTCAGATTTTCAAAATATGCTTTTCAACCATAGCTAAACAAGCATTTGTGTAAGAGTATTGATTGCTAACATGGCTATAAGCCTAGAATTCAGCCAGCAACATTTTCACAAAAACAAGAAAATAATTCAAATAAAATCATTTACCTTTGAAGAACTTCAGATGTTTTCAATGAGGAGACTCAGATAGCAAACGTTCAGTTTTTCAAAAAAATATTATTTGTGTAGGACAAATCGCTCCGTTTTGTTCACGTTTGGCTATGAAAAAAACCTGTATACAGTTATAGCCTCAAGCTCATTAGTATAATGTAACGTTAACGATTTCTGAAAATTGCAAATAAAATGAAAATAATGCGCCTACTCTCAAGCTTAGCCTTTTCTTAACAACACTGTGATCTCAGATTTTCAAAATATGCTTTTGAACCATAGCAATTCACTAATTTGTGTAAGAGTATGCTAAGCTAGCTTAGCATTTTGAGTAGCATTTAGCACGCAACATTTTCACAAAAACCAGATAACCAAATAAATAAAATCATTTACCTTTGAAGAGCTTCGGATGTTTTCAATGAGGAGACTCTCAGTTACATAGCAAATGTCCAGTTTTTCCTGAAAGCATCTTTGTGTAGGAGAAATCGCTCCGTTTTGTACATCACATTTGGCTACCGAAACGAACCGAAAATTCAGTCACCAACAAACGTCAAACTTTTTCCGAATTAACTCCATAATATCGACCGAAACATGGCAAACGTTGTTTGGAATCAATCCTCAAGGTGTTTTTTCACATATCTCTTCATTGATATATCGTTCGTGAAAGCATGCTTTCTTCTCTGAATTCCATGGAAAAATACTTGCAGCTGAGTTTTGCGCACCAATTTCGGCGTAGGACACCGGGCGGACACCTGGTAAATGTTTTCTCTTATGGTCAATCTTCCAATGATATGCCTACAAATACGTCACATTATGAATTTTAGATGTGTGTTACTGATTTGTGAAATCTGTGGTGTTGTGTATTTTTGTGATTATTTTAGATGTTTTGTTACCTTGGGGAAACAACAGAAAGGGCAGACTCATTCCTCTCGCGTTCACAGCCATAAGGAGACAATGGAAAACGGAGCCTCAAAAATCCTGCTCATTTCCTGGATGCCGTCTCATCTTGGTTTTGCCTGTAGCTCACGTTCTAGGGCACGCACAGAGAATATCTTTGCAGTTCTGGACACGTCAGAGTGTTTTCTTTCCAAAGCTACCAATTATATGCATAGTCGAGCATCTTTTTGTGACAAAATATTGCGCTTAAAACGGGCACGTCTTTTTATCCAAAAATGATATAGCGCCCCTAGAGTTTCAAGAGGTTAACCTTTTTGGGATAGGGGGCTGCATTTTCACTTTTGGATGAATAGCGTGCCAAGAGTGAACTGCCTCCTACTCTGTCCCAGATGCTAATATATGCATATTATTATTAGTATTGGATAGACAACACTGACGTTTCTAAAACCGTTTGAATGATGTCTGTGTATAACAGAACTCCTCATATGGCAGGCAACAACCTGAGAAAAATCCAACCAGGAAGTGCGAAATCTGAGGTTTGTAGTTTTTCAACTCCACTCCCATTGAAGATACAGGGTGATATTAGTTATGTTTCACTTCCCAAGGCTTTCACTAGATGTCAACAGTATTTAGAGGATTCTACTCTAAAGGAAGGGCTCATAAGAGCTCTTTGAGTGAGTGGACTGGCAGAGTGCCACAGCCTCATGTGAAAGGTAGCTACGTTCCACTTCATTTGTACAGACAAAGGAATTGTCCGGTTGTATCATTAAAGTTGTATGTTAAAAACATCCTAAAGATTGATTCCATACTTAGAAACATGCAAAACTACGGGCTGTAACGGAACTTTTTAAACTTTTCGTCTGACGTTCGGCGTGACCCGAACGCGCTTTTGGATTTGTTTACCAAACGCCCTAACAAAAGATGATATTTGGACATAACTGATGGACATTATCGAACAAATCAAACATTTATGGTGGAACTGGGATTCCTGGGAGTGCATTCTGATGAAGCTCATCAAAGGTAAGTGAATATTTAAAATGCTATTTCTGAGTAATGTTGACTACCCAATATGGCAGGTATCTTTTTGGCTGCTTTGTTGTCTAAAGGCTGTACTCAGATTATTGCATGGTTTGCTTTCGCCGGAAATAATTTTTTGAAATCTGACACAGCGGTTGCATTAAGGAGAGTTTATCTAAAGTTCCATGTATAATAGTCATATCTTTATCAATGTTTATTATGAGTATTTCTGTAATTTGATGTGGCTCTCTGCACAATCACTGCATGTTTCAGAACTACTGAACGTAACGCGCCAAAGTAAACTCAGATATAAAAAAAAATATAAATATGACCTTTAGCAAACAAAACATACATGTATTGTGAAACATGAAGTCTTGAGTATCATCTGATGAAGATCAAAGGTTAGTGATTCATTTTATCTATTTCTGCTTTTTGTGACTCCTCTCTTTGGCTGGAAAAATGGCTGTGTTTTTCTGTGGCTTGGTGGTGACCTAACAATTGTTTGTGGTGCTTTCGCTGTAAATTCTTTATATAAGGTATTATATAAGTTTTAGAGATTGTCAGAATATAAATGTCATCGTTTACTAGCAAATTTTTGATTTCATGAACCTTATTTCTTAAGCTACACACGCTAAAGTTGGCTATTAAGCTGTTGAGTGTAGGGGGCAGTATTTTGATGTTTGGATGAAAAACGTACCCAAATGAAACTGCCTATTTCTAAGGCCCAGAATCTAGAATATGCATCCAATTGTGAGATAAGGATAGAAAACTCTCGAAAGTTTCCAAAACTGTCAAAATATTGTCTGAGTATAACAGAACTGATCTTGCAGGCGAAAATCTGAAGAAAATCCAACCCGGGGGCGCTGTTTTTCCTTAAAGCTCTCTGTTCCATTGCCTGCCTTCACTCCATTTAAAGGGATATCAACCAGTTTCCTTTTCCTACGGCTTCCGCATGTTGTGAACAGTCTTTAGACAGTTTCGGGCTTTTATTTTGAAAAATGAGCGAGAAAGATCACATCGCGCCATTCATTGAATGGCTGGGTGCCAGCAGCGTTTTGCAAGCGCAACAGCTTGGAGCAGGCATTTTCTCTCTCTCTCTCCTATTGAAGAAGGTACAGTCCGGTTGAAATATTATTGATTATTTATTGAAAAAAAAAACAACCTGAGGATTATAAAAAAACGTTTGACATGTTTCTACGAACTTTACGGATACTATTTGGAATTGTCGTCTGCCCGGGTCGTGACCTGCTCGAGCCTGTGAATTTCTGAACAAAACGCGCCAACCAAATGGAGGTATTTTGGATATAAAAATAATCTTTATGGAACAAAAGGAACATTTAGTATGTAACTGGGAGTCTCGTGAGAGCAAACATCCGAAGATCAAAGGTAAGCGATACATTTTTTTTTCTGACTTTCGTGACCAATCTACTTTGCTGCTAGCTGTTTAATGTTTTGTCTGCTGAGAGAGATGTCCTTACATAAACGCTTGGTATGCTTTCGCCGAAAAGCTTTTTTGAAATCTGACATGCCAGGTGGATAAACAACAAGCTAAGCTGTGTTTTGCATATTGCACTTTTGATTTCATGAAAATGTAAATATTTTTAGTAATTTAATTTGAATTTGGCGCATTGCAATTCAGAGGATGTTGACAAAAATGATCCCGCAAAACAGGATGGTGCATCAAGAAGTTAACACTTTTCTGGGATGCTTTTCTTGCTTTACATGTAGGACCAGCGCTCTCCACCACGTAGGACCAGCGCTCTCCACCACGTAGGACCAGCGCTCTCCACCACGTAGGACCAGCGCTCTCCACCACGTAGGACCAGCGCTCTCCACCAGCGCTCTCCACCACGTAGGAGCAGCGCTCTCCACCACGTAGGAGCAGCGCTCTCCACGAGGTAGGACCAACGCTCTCCACCAGGTAGGACCAACGCTCTCCACCATGTAGGAGCAGCGCTCTCCACCAGCTCTCTCCACCATGTAGGAGCAGCGCTCTCCACCAGCTCTCTCCACCACGTAGGAGCAGCGCTCTCCACCAGGTAGGAACAGCGCTCTCCACCACGTAGGACCAACGCTCTCCACCACGTAGGACCAACGCTCTCCACCACGTAGGACCAGCGCTCTCCACCAGCGCTCTCCACCACGTAGAAACAGCGCTCCCCACCACGTAGGAGCAGCGCTCTCCACCAGCGCTCTCCACCATGTAGGAACAGCGTTCTCCACCAGCGCTCTCCACCAGGTAGGAACAGCGCTCTCCACCACGTAGGACCAACGCTCTCCACCACGTAGAAACAGCGCTCCCCACCACGTTGGACCAGCGCTCTCCACCATGTAGAAACAGCGCTCCCCACCACGTAGGAGCAGCGCTCTCCACCACGTAGGAACAGCGCTCTCCACCATGTAGGAACAGCGTTCTCCACCAGCGCTCTCCACCATGTAGGAACAGCGTTCTCCACCAGCGCTCTCCACCACGTAGGACCAGCGCTCTCCACCACGTAGAAACAGCGCTCTCCACCACGTAGGAGCAGCGCTCTCCACCAGCGCTCTCCAACATAGGAGCAGCGCTCTCCACCACGTAGAAACAGCGCTCTCCACCACGTAGAAACAGCGCTCTCCACCACGTAGGACCAGCGCTCTCCACCATGTAGGAGCAGCGCTCTCCACCAGCTCTCTCCACCATGTAGGAGCAGCGCTCTCCACCAGCTCTCTCCACCACGTAGGAGCAGCGCTCTCCACCAGGTAGGAACAGCGCTCTCCACCACGTAGGACCAACGCTCTCCACCACGTAGGACCAGCGCTCTCCACCACGTAGAAACAGCGCTCTCCACCATGTAGGAACAGCGTTCTCCACCAGCGCTCTCCACCAGGTAGGAACAGCGCTCTCCACCACGTAGGACCAACGCTCTCCACCACGTAGGACCAGCGCTCTCCACCAGCGCTCTCCACCACGTAGAAACAGCGCTCCCCACCACGTTGGACCAGCGCTCTCCACCATGTAGAAACAGCGCTCCGCACCACGTAGGAGCAGCGCTCTCCACCACGTAGGAACAGCGCTCTCCACCAGCGCTCTCCACCATGTAGGAACAGCGTTCTCTACCACGTAGGACCAGCGCTCTCCACCACGTAGGACCAGCGATCTCCACCACGTAGGAACAGCGCTCTCCACCACGTAGGAACAGCGCTCTCCACCACGTAGGAACAGCGTTCTCCACCAGCGCTCTCCACCACGTAGGACCAGCGCTCTCCACCACGTAGGAACAGCGCTCTCCACCACGTAGGACCAGCGCTCTCCACCACGTAGGAACAGCGCTCTCCACCATGTAGGAACAGCGCGCTCCACCAGCGCTCTCCACCACGTTGGAACAGCGCTCTCCACCACGTAGGAACAGCGCTCTCCACCACGTAGGAACAGCGCTCTCCACCAGCGCTCTCCACCACATAGGAACAGCGCTCTCCACCAGTGCTCTCCACCATGTAGAAACAGCGCTCTCCACCAGCACACTCTCCACCACGTAGGAACAGCACTCTCCACCACGTAGGAACAGCGCTCTCCACCACGTAGGACCAACGCTCTCCACCACGTAGGACCAGCGCTCTCCACCAGCGCTCTCCACCACGTAGAAACAGCGCTCTCCACCATGTAGGAACAGCGTTCTCCACCAGCGCTCTCCACCAGGTAGGAACAGCGCTCTCCACCACGTAGGACCAACGCTCTCCACCACGTAGGACCAGCGCTCTCCACCAGCGCTCTCCACCACGTAGGAGAAACAGCGCAGCGCTCCCCACCACGTTGGACCAGCGCTCTCCACCATGTAGAAACAGCGCCCGCACCACGTAGGAGCAGCGCTCCACCAGCGCTCCACCACGTAGGAACAGCGTTCTCCACCAGCGCTCTCCACCATGTAGGACCAGCGCTCTCCAACAGCGTCTCCACCAGCGCTCTCCACCACGTAGGACCAGCGCTCTCCACCACGTAGGACCAGCGATCTCCACCACGTAGGAACAGCGCTCTCCACCACGTAGGAACAGCGCTCTCCACCACGTAGGAACAGCGTTCTCCACCAGCGCTCTCCACCACGTAGGACCAGCGCTCTCCACCACGTAGGAACAGCGCTCTCGACCAGCGCTCTCCACCACGTAGGAACAGCGCTCTCCACCATGTAGGAACAGCGCGCTCCACCAGCGCTCTCCACCACGTTGGAACAGCGCTCTCCACCACGTAGGAACAGCGCTCTCCACCACGTAGGAACAGCGCTCTCCACCAGCGCTCTCCACCACATAGGAACAGCGCTCTCCACCAGTGCTCTCCACCATGTAGAAACAGCGCTCTCCACCAGCACACTCTCCACCACGTAGGAACAGCACTCTCCACCACGTAGGACCAGCGCTCTCCACCATGTAGGAGCAGCGCTCTCCACCATCACTCTCCACCACGTTGGAGCAGCGCTCTCCACCACGTAGGAGCAGCACTCTCCACCACGTAGGAGCAGCGCTCTCCACCACGTAGGAGCAGCGCTCTCCACCACGTAGGAACAGCGCTCTTCACCAGCGCTCTCCACCAGCGCTCTCCACCACGTAGGAACAGCGCTCTCCACCAGCGCTCTCCACCATGTAGAAACAGCACTCTCCACCATGTAGGAGCAGCGCTCTCCACCATGTAGGAGCAGTGCTCTTCACCATGGAGAGATAGACATGCTCTGGTTATTTATGTTAGTGCAGGATGAGCTGCAAACGGTGGACTTCCTGCTAGGGCACACCACCTCATACTGTTAGCACCAACTCTGGTTCATAGGCATAGGATTTCCGCATACAATAGCTGTAGGATCAGCAGAGGCATTCAGGGCAGTAAGAGGGACATAAATTAGGTTACTTACATTGTGTCTTCCAACACCCCTGGGATAATGTACATTTGTTGAAGCATTATGACAACTCAGCATCACAATGATAGAAATTAACTGAGCTAGGCTTGGGTCATTGATAAGTCAGTGTCTCAATGTAGCCTTATAGGGATCCAGGAACTCAAATGATTTAGGCGGATCCCATCCTCCTTATTAAACGTGTTGTATGCTAAAGGTTTCGAAATTGTCAACAAAAAGTTACACCCATTGATCTTCAATAATCGCATAGCCAGTTGTGACAAGAAATAATCTGGCTAAAGTGTTCAATAGGGCCAGAGGGCACAGGGCTCTTTAAAACCCAGTTTCAACTGTTCAGGAGGTGCCCTTCATAATGTCATTCAAACCGACAGGACATGGAAATCGATTCCGTCTATGTCGTAGCACATTTGGGAGCAGCTTGGTAATGTAATTTACTGGAGCTCCGGGGAAGGTCACATTTCTTACCATGGAGCTGCACAAAAATCGCAGCTGGCGAGAAGGACAAGAAAATTCACCCACTCCCACGCATCACAAGATTCTGAGAACCCTTTATGGACAGGCGAGAGGCAGGATAACTTGAGCCCGTTGCTCCTGGCGCAGGCCTCCGACAGATGGAGAAGCTCGATCCAGAGCAGGGATGGAAGGCTGACGACGTTGACTTCGAAATCGTATGAATAGGCACTGCGGCCGCAGTGATTGAACAGTCGTTGACTGCAATGCTCCTCTTGCTGTGTTCCTTCGACTCTACTATCAGATGGGGAGGAAAGGCAAGAGATTGCTCCCCTGGCAAACTCTGGGCAACCCCGGCCTGATAACAAGGCGGAGATGCATCCAACGAGCGCCGTCCAGGAAACCATTCCATCATACCTTTTCCCCAGTTTCTTACGTAGGCTGGCGACCAGCGTGATCAAGGACGCCTCCTCAAGCCTATAATCCTCGACAATTGGTGCAATGATTGATCCAGTTTGTCCTGAAACAGAGTGTAGTAGATACATCTCCCACAGTGCTGGAACAGTTGATTTACTTCTCCAGACAAAGAGGGCTCCATTGTTTTTCACTTCAGAATATCCAAGGGATTGTTATTCCTGATAGTGCTCTCATCAGGTATAGGTCTCATGATCATGTGGAATCAGGAATACCATTTAAAATGTCCCTGCTGTACCAAAACGTGACCCCAAAACCTCCATAGTACCTAAACGTGGGTTTGGTGAACCATTACACCAATGTATTTGGTCTACTTAGTAGGGTGTTAGGGGTGAGCTTGATTAAGCTTGGGGTTTGCACCTAGTTTTGGGACAAAACCTAGTCATTGGTTCCCAGTGGTGGAAAAAGTACCCAATTGTCATACTTGAGTAAAATTAAAGATACAGGATTACAAGTGACCCAGTAAAATAGTAATACTTCAGTAAAAGTATTTGATACTTACGTATTAAAAAGTAAATGTAATTGCTAAAATATACTTAAGTATCAAAAGTAAAAAGTTCAAGTATAAATAATTTCAAATTCATTATATTATGCAAACCAGATGGTACGATTTACAAACAAAGCATGTGCGTTTAGAGGGTCCGCCAGGTCAAGATACAGTATGGACGACCAGGGATTTTCTCTTGATAAATGCGTGAAATGGACACATTTCGCTGTCCTGCTAAGCATTCAAAATGTAACAAGTACTTGTGGGTGTCAGGGAAAATATACAGTAAAAATAACATTATTTTCTTTAGGACTAGAAGACCAGTTCTTATATCCTTTAGCCGTACCCTCATCCTCCTCTGTTCTCTGGTGATGTAGAGGTTAACCCAGGCCCTGTGTGTCCCCAGGTGCTCTCATTTGTTGACTTCGGGGTGGCAGGGTAGCCTAGTGGTTAGAGCGTTGGACTAGTAACCGGAAGGTTGTGAGTTCAAACCCCCGAGCTGACAAGGTACAAATCTGTCGTTCTGCCCCTGAACAGGCAGTTAACCCACTGTTCCCAGGCCGTCATTGAAAATAAGAATGTGTTCTTAACTGACTTGCCTGGTTAAATAAAAGGTAAAATTAAAAAACTTTGCAACTGTAAAAGCCTTGGTTTCATGCATGTTATTAGAAGCCTACTCCCTAAGGTTGTTTTACTCACTGCTTTAGCACACTCTATCAACACGGATGTCCTATCACCAAAAATTCTGTAATTTCCACCCTCAATTACAACATTTTCCGTCAAGACAGAACTGCTAAAGGGGGCGGAGTCACAATCTACTGTAGAGATAGCCTGCAGAGTTCTGTCACACTATCCAGGTCTATGCCCAAACAGCTCGAGCATCTACTTTTAAAGATCCATTTTATCAGAAATAAGTCCCTCACTGTTGCTGCTTGTTATAGACCCCCCCCCAGCTGTGCCCAGGACTCGTGCTGTTAGCTGTCCTAAACTGGGATATGCTTAACACACCGGTCGTCCTTCAATCTAAGCTATATGCCCTCAATCTCCCACAAATTATCAAGGAACCTACCAGTTACAACCCAAATCTGTAAACCCGGGGTACACTCAGATATTATCCTAACCAACTTGTCCTCCAAATACACCTCTCGTCTTCAACCAGGATCTGAGATCAATGACTCATTGCCTGAGTCCGTTATGGGTCCGAGGTTAAACGCCCACCCCTCATCACTGTCAAACGCTCCCTAAAACACTTGTGCGAGCAGGCCTTTCTATAATCGACCTGGCCCGGGTCTCCTGGAAGGATCAAATCAAACTGTCTGTCACCTTATACACACACACACACACACACACACACAAGTGTAAAGGAATGAATAAGAATATGTACAAACAAATATATAGATGAGCGATGGCCGTGCGGCATAGGCAAGATGCAGTAGATGGTATAGAGTACAGTATATACACATGAGATGAGTAATGTAGGGTATGTAAACATTATATAAAGTGGCTGGTGATACATTTTTTATTATTAAAGTGGCTAGAGATGAGTCAGTATGTTGGCAGCAGCCACTCAATGTTAGTGATGGCTGTTTAACAGTCTGATGGCCTTGAGATAGAGACTGGAAAACATCTTATTGGTCCCCGCTTTGATGCATCTGTACTGACCTCGCCTTCTGGATGATAGCAGGGAGAACAGGCAGCAGCTCGGGTGGTTGTTGTCCTTGATGATCCTTTTGGCCTTCCTGTGACATCGGGTGGTGTAGCTATTAACCTCATCCCATCAGTGGAGGATGCCTGGTTGTTCTATAAAAAAAGTGTTTTCCTCACCATCGTAAGCATGCCCCTTTCAAAAAATGTAGAACTAAGAACAGATGTAGCCCTTGATTCACTCCGGACTGCCCTTGACCAGCGGAAAAACACCCTGTGGCATACAGCACTAGCATCGAATAGTCCCCGCGAAATGCAACTTTTCAAGGAAGTCAGAAACCAGTACACACAGTCAGTTAGGAAAGCAAAGGCTAGCTTTTTCAAAACAGAAATGTGCATCCTGCAGCACTAATTCCAAAAAGTTTTGGGACACTGTAAAGTCCATGGAGAATAAGAGTACCTCCTCCCAGCTACCCACTGCTCTGAGAATAACAAACACTGTCACCACTAAAAAAATCCACAATAATAGGCTACCCCAACAGCTCTGTACCCCCCACAGCAACTGGTCCAAGCCCCTCCAGCTTCTGCTTCACCCAAATCCAGACAGCTGATGTTCAGAAAGAGCTGCAAAACCTGGACCCGTACAAATCAGCCGGGCTAGACAATCTGGACCCTCTCTTCCTAAAATTATCCGCCGCCAATGTGGCAACCCCTATTGCTAGCCTGTTCAACCTCTTTTGTATCGTCCAAGATTCCTAAAGTTTGGAAAGCTGCTGCGGTAATCCCCCTCTTCAAAAGGGAGAGACACGCTAGACCCAAACTGTTATAGATCTATATCCATTCTTCCCTGCCTTTCTAAAGCCAAGTTAACAAAACAGATCACCAACCATTTCGAATCCCACCGTACCTTCTCCACTATGCAATCTGGTTTTCGTGCTGGTCATGGGTGCACCTCAGCCACGCTCAAGGTCCTACACAATATCATAACTGCCATCGATAAAAGACATTATTGTGCAGCCGTATTCATCGACCTGGTCAAGGCTTTCGACTCTGTCAATCACCACATTCTTATTGGCAGAGTCAACAGCCTTGGTTTCTCTAATGACTGCCTCACCTGGTTCACCAACTACTTCTCAGAGTTCAGTGTGTCAAATCAGAGGGCTTGTTGTCCAGACCTCTGGCAGTCTCAATGGGGGTGCCACAGGGTTCAATTCTTAGGCCGACTCTTTTCTCTGTATAAATCAATGATGTCGCTCTTACTGCGGGTGATTCTTTGATCCACCTCTAAGCAGATGACACCATTCTGTATACATCTGGCCCTTCTTTGGACAGTTAACAAACACTCCTTCCGTGGCCTCCAACTGCTAGACTGTAAACTCTCCTTCCAGACTCACATTAAGCATCTCCACGCTCCAGCAGATGTATTTCACTGGTCATCCCCAAAGCAAACACCTGCTTTGGCCACCTTTCCTTCCAGTTCTCTGCTGCCAACGACTAGAACGAATTGCAAAAAAAAAATCACTGAAGCTGGAGACTCATATCTCCCTCACTAATGTTAAGTATCAGCTGTCAGAGCAGTTTACCGATCGCTGCAGCTGTACACAGCCCATCTGTAAATAGCCCATCCAACCAACCACCTCATCCCCATATTTGTTTTTCTATTATTTTTCAAACCAGTATTTCTACTTGCATATCCATCACTCGTGTAAATTGCTAAATTGTAATTACTTCGCCACTATTAGCCTATTTATTGCCTTCTCATTTGCACATACTGTATACAGACTTTTCTGTTGTGTTATTGACTGTATGTGTGTTTAACCCATGTGTAACTCTGTGTCGCACTGCTTTATCTTGGCCAGGTCGCAGTTGTAAATGAGAACTTGTCTCAACTGGCCTACCTGGTTAAATAGATAGGAATATAGTTCAAATAAATGGTAGTTTTACACCACTGTTGGTTCCATTGGACAGGACTAAATCAAGTGCAGCTCCAGTATTTGACATATGATATACCGTAATTGCTGGACTATTAAGCGCACCTGAATATAAACCGCACCCACTGAATTATTTAAAAAAATATGTATTTTTTACATAAATAAGCCACACTTGTCTATAAACCTCAGGTGCCTACCGGTACATTGAAACATATTATTAGTCATTGGTCACCATCTTCCTCCTCCTGTGCACTGAAACCACTGAAGTCATCTCCTTCAGTGTCAGAGTTGAATAGCCTCAGAATTGCTTCATCCGATGTTGGATCGCTGCCCTCTTCAACACGCAGCAGTCCAGCCTTTCGAAACCCTTTGATGATAGTGGATTTTTTGACAATGCTCCACGCTGTCAGCAGCTCCATTTCCTTTTCCAACAGCCAGATCGATCGCCTTCAACTTGAAAGCTGCATCATATGCATTTCTCCGTGTCTTTGATGAGGGTGACAAAATGACTAGCGTAATCAGAATGATGGGAAGTTTGAGCGCGCTCGATTTACAGCACATATGACGGTGCTCAGTTTTTTGGCGGCATGAATCTTGTGAAAGCGGGGAAAATCCATAAATTAGCCGCGTCATGGTATAAACCACGAGGTTCAAAGCGTGGGAATAAAGTAGCGTCTTATAGTCCGGAAATTACTTGACCAAGGAAGTCTGAAAGGAAGTCAAGTATTGATGGTACGAAGTAGACGCCACACCCGTGGAGAAGTAGACGCCACACCCGTGGAGAAGTAGACGCCACACCCGTGGGAATCTCATTCAAATGCCTTTCTTAGATTCATTTTATTGAGCAATTTCTGAAAATTTAATCCAACACACACTGTACAGTTTTGTTCAGCAAATTTCAACCAACTGCAACAAAATCGGACACATCTGGGAGACACACGGTTGGTTGAGAAACTGCAGCACTGTGTCATGTGACAAGAGTACTTATCTATACAAGACAAGAGCGCAACGCAAATAACACAATTATCTAAATGGCCATTCTGCGTACATACAAATTGCAGGGCTGCACATGTTTGTGTAATTTGAAACTATGCAGGATCGCCATTTTGAGTAGATAATTACGTTCTTGCGTTGCATACTTGCATGAGGTATAAATTAGGCTTTAAAGATCCCGTGAAAAATGTATTTGCTGCAAATAAGTGTTGTATAAAACCCATGACCTATTGTACATACATACATACCCTAGTTCAAAATAACATGGCAACTTCATTTAGTCATTTTATACCGGTACACTGAAATTAAGATTGGCTGAAAAACAAAACAAAAAAACAACATTTTACAGCCATAGTAGTCTGCTGTCATTTTCTCGAAGAACGCCTTTGGCAATCGCAATGTTGTTCCCTGGCCTGAACGCAACCATTCAGTAACATTTACAATATTTTCAACATATGGCAACAAAGGATCAACTTAAGACCCTGATTTTTGGGCCACACCATGATTCAAAACATTTGAACACTTCACTTTAAACCCGACCTAACAAAATCCTTAAACTTAACCCATTCCTGAATTTGAATGTACTTTTGTTCTGCAACTTCTGGGATGGTGAAAATGTTAAATTAAATCCAGATGAAGACGCAGCAAGCCAATAAAAAAACACTAAAGAGTTGCTAAACCACAGTTATGGATGTATCCCAAAAGGCACCCAATTCAGTCCATTACATTTGACCAGAACCCTGTGTGACCCGGGTCAAAAGTAGTGCACTATATAGGGAAAAGGGTGTCATTTGGGACAGGACCCGTGAAGTAGGCTACCCTTGATGGACTGTGCCACTACAATACAACATGTTCAATACCAAACTTAAAATAAGTCATGGAAACAACGCATCTGAAACCATTCAACTAAACTAATGATGAAAGGATCACAAAACACTTTGTGGCAACTTCTTCACAAATGGCCAGATTTAGCTGGTTCCCAGTTAGCACCAATGCAAAGTTAGCGTCCGATCTAAAACTAATATCTGTTCCATGTTTCCAATTTTCAAAAGTCTGGAATAATTCTGCGGTTCAATAAAATACTTCAAAGATGAAGAGGGTGGTTGATGATGCTATTAAATGCTTTGCCCAGAGAAAATATAATTATATATATATATAAAAAAAAAAGCCACTACAAAAATACTATTTATTTTAGTTAAAAAGAATAAGGCCATTTTAAACTTAGTCCTGCAATGGAATTGCTACGATTCAAGTGCTTACATTCAGAAAAATATGAGGCCGTCAAAGTTTAAACTCAATGAAACAGTCTAGACTACACAAAAGTAGATAAAAATGGCAATCAAATGAGTCAGTGACAACAGGAAGAGCTAAATCAAGAGAAGTCTTGCACATTCATTTCAGGTGACCAAAATCAGCAAACTGTCGTGTAGGCTAGACCAAATAGGGTAAACATTTTATTTTTGTTCTTGCAAGAAAAGTGGTCCTACAGTGACACCGTTTACCAAATCCATCAGTCCATCCTCAAGGTACAAAACAGAAGGCTGTAAAAAAATCTAAATGTGCACCATTCTGCACTGTAAGGTCCAAGGAGTGTCTTTCAAGCACCACCGTGTGAAACTTCTGTGACACGTCAGTTTCTTCAGTCCTGTTGACACGTGAGATCCATGACATCATCCCGTTGTTGCACAATACAAGAAACGTACTTTACTGTCGTCAGACGATGCCGACGTCATGTTCCCCTTCTGGCTTCAACAGTAAAAGTCAAACCTCAGCGTGCTCAGTCAAGCCGTGTTGCAAAATGAACGCTAGCCTAAACCAAGAAGTCACTGGAGATATCACGCTGGTATTCTGCTACAGTTTCATATAGCGGTCGTATCTGTATCACAGGGGACAGGTTCACCTGCAGGACCCTCTGGGCCTTCCTCCTCAGTTCCTCCACTGTGATGCAGTCGTCCACTTTGACCACCTTCCACCGCAGGCTGTTCTCATCCAGACGACACTCCTCCTGATCGTTCATCACCCACAGAGGATGGTCGTCCCTCCAGGACCGTCTGTGGTTTGACACGTCAGTCTTGTAGTTGTAAACTCCTCGGCCGTTCTGATACATCACTGGGGCGGAGTCTCCGATAAGGGCCCCGTTCCATTCCGGACAGGAGGGATGATACCTTTGACCGACCAATGCCACTGCTTTTGGTGTTCTACCCATGTTCTGCAACGGTATCCCTGAAAGTTGAGAGTGAATCTGTAGTCTCGCGGTGTGGCCTCTCGTCAAACCTGCAATGTTTGTTAGTTTCAGACATTGCTGTATCAGTGGAGGTTCCATAGTCATAACCGGAGGTCGGGAAAAGACAGATCCTTTGTGAGATTCTGATGCACTAGTAGTCCACGATGCATACTTGTTAGACTCCTTCTTCTTCTTCCTTCCCCTCTTCTTGCCTGTCCTTGAGCCCTTGCTAGTCGTGTCTGTACAGCACATCTCTTCTGGTAGTGTTCTGGCTGTACAAGATCTATATCCATAAACATCTTTGCTTCGTAGCACTGTGGGCTTGTGGCCTTCTTCTTTAAGCCCTTGGAGAAAAGTTACTAGTTCCTCGGTGTCCGAGAGATCCTTTGACATGGGGTTGAGGATCTGTAATGCCTCTAGAAGGACAGTCTGTCCAGCCGAGGCGATTCTGGACCAGGAGTTGACGGCCTTCTCCACAACCGGGTCTGTGTAATTCATGACATCTGCCTTGAGGTAAAATGTTTGAGAGCTCCCGAAGTCTGTCTTGCTTTTCACCCTGTTGAGAGAATTGAGAGTAGCAGTTTCCAATAAAAAACAAGTCAAGAAGACAAACTAAAAACTAATGCATGCTTACTGCTGTAGGCTGGAAAGGGTACCTAAATGGGATCACTTCTATGGGTTGGGACTGAATTCAAGCACTTATTTCAATTGCAAAAGAAGAAACAATCTGCACAAACATGTACGAAATAGCTATATTGTCACAGTGTAATGTAGGCTAAACATAAGCAGAGTTGGCTTTCCAGTTTGCTTGCAAAGAGCGGTGCTATAGCTAACTAGCCATAAATAACTTAATTGTTTAGCTAGTAGGGATGGGCACAAGTACTCGGTTCAAGGTTTGTATTCAGTTACCAATGAGTACTTAACATTCTCAAATGCAACCAATTAGCAAGTTGATATAACATTTCAAACAGGGATTGACACAAAGGGTTTCCTTATTGC
This sequence comes from Oncorhynchus masou masou, assembly GCF_036934945.1. Classification (NCBI taxonomy): domain Eukaryota; kingdom Metazoa; phylum Chordata; class Actinopteri; order Salmoniformes; family Salmonidae; genus Oncorhynchus; species Oncorhynchus masou. The sequence goes on from NC_088216.1 coordinate 91,450,052, forward strand.
CTGGGGGGGGGGAAACAAAACAATCTGCAAAGAATTACAGTAGCCTAAAGCTGATCTTTCTGGTTCCCCAGTATTGTAAGTGAAAGACCGACAATGTATGGCAGTTGGGCAAGTTGAGCTTGCTCTGATTTTTTTTCTTCTTCCATACAGTCAACCAAAATACCAAGAATCCAGAACTGGTCTTTCTTTCTGGTTCCTCCCCTGAAAGGAAGGCAATATTGTATATGGCATTTCTGCATGTAAATAGCTAATCATATAATTTACAGGCAAGTGATCATAATCTTCAGGCAAGTGAAAAATACTCCCGACTTGCCTGACAAAAAAACAATGTGTTAAATTAATATATATTTTATATTTGACATTCTTCTTGAGTCGGACCGCAGAGTGAAGGAAAAGCAGCCAACAAGTGGTCAGCATATATGTGAACTCCTTCAAGACTGTTGGAAAAGCATTCCAGGTACAGCTGATTGAGAGAATGCCAAGAGTGTGCATAGCTGTCAACAAGGCAAAGGGTGGCTACTTTGAAGAATCTCAAATATATTTTTATTTGTTTAAAACTTTTTTGGTTACTACATGATTCCATGTGTTATTTCATAGTTTTGATGTGTTCACTATTATTCTACAATGTAGAAAATTGTAAAAATGAAGAAAACCCCTTGAATGATTAGCTAAAACTGTGTATTTCCTACTTAGAGACGCTTGACATGATCCCCAGTCTTATTTTTCATGATCTGAACAGAAAAGGTGGTCCTAGATCAGCACTCATAGTCTCGGATACCTTGTAAATATGGGCCCAGAAGTGTTGGTGAAAAACCCAGTATATCCCTGAAGCTGGTTGAGAGAATGCGAATATTTTGCTGTGTCCAAACTGTTGACTGGTAATATAAATACAGATACACAGTGCCGTCAAAGTATTCAGACCCCCTTGACTTTTCCACATTTTATTCTAAAAATGATTACATAAAAAAAAATAATCCTCAGCAATCTACTAATGACAAAGCCAAAATAGCTTAAGAAATTTCCACATGTTAAATTATTATTATTTTTTAATATATACCTTATTCACATAAGTATTCAGTCCTTTTGTTATGACTTGGAATTGAGCTCAGGTGAATCCGGTTTCCATTGATCATCCTTGAGAAGTTTCTACAACTTGAAGGAGTCCACCTGTGGTAAATTCAATTAAATCGGACATGATTTGGAAAGGCACACACCTGTCTATACAAGGTCCCACAGTTGACAGTACATGTCAGAGGAAAAACAAAGCCATGAGGTCAAAGGAATTCTCTGTAGACCACCCGAGACAGGATTGTGTCGAGGCACAGATCTGGGGAAGGGTACCAAAACAGTGACCTCCATAATTCTTAAATGTTAGAAGTTTGGAAATACTAAGACTCTTTCGAGAGCTGCCCGGCCAAACTGAGCAACCGGAGGAGAAGGGCCTTGGTCAGGGAGGTGACCAAGAACCCGATGGTCTGTGGAGAGGGGAGAAACTTCCAGAAGGACCATCTCTGCAGCACTCCACCAATCAGGCCTTTATGGTAGAGTGACCGGACGAAAACAATTCCTCAGTAAAAAAGGCACATGACAGCCAGCTTGTAGTTTGCCAAAAGGCACCTAAATTGTCTCAGACCATGAGAAACAAGATTCTGTGGTCTGATGAAACCAAGATTGAACTCTTTGGCCTGAATGCCAAGTGTCACGTCTGGAGGAAACCTGGCACCATCCTTACGGTGAGGCATGGTGGTGGAAGCATCATGCTGTGGGAATGTTTTTCAGAGGAAAAGACTGGGAGGCTAGTCAGGATCGAGGGTAAGATGAACGAAGCAAAGTACAGAGAGATTCTTGATTAAAACCTTCTCCAGAGTGCTCAGGGCCTCAGACTGGGGTGAAGGTTCACCTTCCAACAGGACAACGACCCTAAGCACACAGCCAAGACAACGCAGGAGGGGCTTCAGGACAGGTCTCTGAATGGCTATGAGTGGCCCAGTCAGAGCCTGGATTTGAACCTGATCGAACATCTCTGGAGAGACCTGAAAATAGCTGTGCAGTGACGCTCCCCATGCAACCTGACAGAGCTTGAGAGGATCTTGTAGTGTCATACCCAAGAAGACTGGAGGCTGTAATCGCTGCCAAAGGTGCTTCAACAAAGTACTGATTAAAAGGGTCTGAATACTTATGCAAATGTGATATTTTTGGTTGTTGAAATGAGCAAACATTTCTACAAACCTGTTTTGCTTTGTCATTATGGGGTATTGTGTGTAGATTGATAAGGGAATAAATTATTTAATCAATTTTAGAATTAGGCTGTAACCTAACAATGTTCCAATAGTTCCTTTGGAAAGTATTCAGACCCCTTGACTTTTTCCACATTTTGTTAGGTTACAGCCTAATTCTAAAATTGATTAAACATTTACATTTTCCTTTATTATATTCTACTACCACCACTCCCCTAATTGGAATAAACTAAATGAACACTTAGGCTTCTACTTCCAGTTTATACGTACTATATACATTTTACTGACTATTTTAGAATAGTTATATTTTGTTAATTAAGTCCTGGCCTTCCTCCATTTCTGATGTCAATCCAGTTCGATTTCTAATTTTCCATTCATTTTTAAAATGTTCTGTTAAAGGTTCTGAACATATATACATATATACATATATATATATTATGGACACAGTATATTTAGTCATCTTGGTTATTATAGTCCCACCCTTCAGCTCCATTCAACCCCTCCCATCTATCTCTCAACACCATCCAGTCCCTTCAGCTCCATTCAACCCCTCCCATCTATCTCTCAACACCATCCAGTCCCTTCAGCTCCATTCAACCCCTCCCATCTATCTCTCAACACCATCCATTCCTTTCAGCTCCATTCAACCCCTCCCATCTGAAAGTTCTGAGCCATTCCATTCTCAGTTTCTACAGATTGAAAATTAAAGATACACATTTCTGCTCAAAGTATTATATTATTGATTGACTATGACTTTTCAGATCGCCCAGTAGTGCTATCTGCAGGGTTAGCTCCAGGTAGATATTTCAATTATTCAGCCATTCCTGGACCTGTGACCAAAAACCAGCTACATATGGACAGCACCATAATAAATTATCTAATGACTTGTCTCTTCGCAGCAAAATCTGCAGAGCTGGGAAGGTTGTGTCCGCCATTTATATAACATATTGGTTATAATTTTGCAAGAATTTTGTATAGTAAATTAAATTGAAAAATTCTTAGTCTTGAATCTGGTGTCGTATCAGTTCATAAACCATGTGCCATAAAATAAGTACATTGAAAATCTCTTTTCTTTAACCAATTGTGGTCTTTAATGCAGGTCCGATAGACAAGTTCCTTACTTTTCCCCCCTTCCACTTGCCTCTTCCATTTTTGCAGTAATGCTGCAATTAGTTGGTTGTCATTTTGGGTAGAGCAGATATTTCCATATCTATGAGTTAGCTGCATGTGTGATATAACACCACCAGTCTTATTTATATAATTTACAAAGATTCTACCATTTTTAAATCAATAAGTATATTTCAGTTTAAATCACAATATTTGCTGTATTATTGGTTCTGCCTATTCTGGTGGATTAAACTGAAATTGCAACCAACTTTCTATGGCTGGTTTTAATAAATGTCCATATTTTGGAGATGATTTCATTTTCATTTTTTCATTTTCAAATAAACCTAAGTAAGTATTTTCCTTTCCATGGTAGCCAGAGCTTCTCTTTTTGCTAACTTTCTATAAAAATGAATTGAGTGAGAATTGATTTATTTAGGGATATGTATCCAGAGTATATCCACATGGCCATCAGACCATTTTATTGGTAAATTACATGGTAATGTCAAAGTTGTATTTTTTTGTTGTCTAATACACATTTATAATTTGGTTGTAATCCGGAGAGGTTAGAAAAAGTATCTAGATCCTCTATGAGGCGGTGGAGCTGAAGGGGTCATTGTATGGTGTTAAGCCCTGAATTTCTAATCCTTTAAGAATATTGTTGGACCTGATTTTAACAGCTAACATTTCGATGGCAATATAAATAGATATGCCGATAGTGGACAACCTTGTATTACTCCTCTTGAGAGTTTAAAACTTTGAGAAGTAGCCATTATTTACCATTTTACACCTAGGGTTACTATACATGACTTTAACCCATTTTATAAGAGATTCTCCAAAATTGAAATGTTCTAGGCATTTATATATAAACTCCAGTCATACTTTATTTATCTGCCTTTTCAAAGTCAGCTATGAAAACCAGGCCTGGTTTCCCCAGATGCTAATATATGCATATTATTAGTAGTATTGGATAGAAAACACTAAAACTGTTTGAATGATGTCTGAGTATAACAGAACTCATATGGCAGGCAAAAACCAGAGAAAAAAATCCAAACAGGAAGTGGGAAATCTGAGGTTTGTAGTTTTTGAACTCAGCCCCTATCAAATTCACAGTGGGATATGGGTTATGTTGCACTTCCTAAGGCTTCCACTAGATGTCAACCGTCTTTAGAACGTTGTTTCAGGCTTCTACTGTGAAGGGGGGGGTCGGATGAGAGCTGTTTGACTAAGGGGTCTGCCTGCAGCCTCATTCTCAGTCACGCGCTTTCACACGAGAGGTATCTCTTGTTCCATTGCTTTTCTACAGACAATGGAATTCTCCGGTTGGAACATTATTGAACATTTATGATAAAAACATCCTAAAGATTGATTCTATACTTAGTTTGACAAGTTTCTTCGACTTGTAATATGACTTTTTGAACTTTTCGTCCGACTGGACCTGAACGCAATTTTGGATTTGTTAACCAAATGCCCTAACAAAAGAGGCTATTGGACATAAATGGACATTATCGAACAAAACAAGCATTTATTGTGGAACTTTGATTCCTGGGAGTGCATTCTGATGAAGATCATCGAAGGTAAGTGAATATTTATAATTCTATTCATGAATAATGTTCACTAGCCAACATGGAGGATATTTCTCTGGCTGGTTTGGGCTCTGAGCGCCGTTCTCAGATTATGCTTTTTCTGTAAAGTTAAAAAAATAAATCTGACACAGCACTTGCATTAAGGAGAAGTTTATCTAAAGTTCCATGCATAACACTTGAATTTTCATCAACATTTATAATGAGTATTTCTGTGAATTCATTGTTGTGGCTCTCTGCAATATCACTGCATGTTTTGGAACTACTGAATGTAACACGCCAATGTAAAATAAGATTTTGGATATAAATATGAACTTTACCGAACAAAACATACATGTATTGTGTAACATGAAGTCCTATGAGTGTCATCTGATGAAGATCAAATGTTAGTGATTCATTTTCTCTCTATTTGTGCTTTTTGTGACTCCTCTCTTTGGCTGGAAAAATGGCTGGGTTTTTCTGTGAGTTGGTGGTGACCTGACATAATCGTTTGTGGAGCTTTCGCTGTAAAGCATTTTTGAAATCAGACACTGTGGCTGGATTAGCAAGAAATGGTGCTGCTAGTGGAACCACAGTCCTAGACAGGTTAAGAATCGGTACATTTATATTAACAACCTTAACTTCATTAGATTTTAATCTCATATCAAAATGAAAACAAACCAGTAAAATGTTATTTTTCAAAATCTCAACTGTGTTTGTATATTCTCCCATACAATAATCTCACTGCAGTTTGCGAACCCATGGGTTCCTCCGTCAACAAGAAGGGTGTGAACGGCTTGTGTCATGAACAGCCCATAGAAATAGACGTGGCAGCGCATTCCCCAATGCTGGAAGGGGGCCCTGAGAGAAAAGTTTGGGAACCCCTGATCTAGCTTAGTTTCTTCCAAAAATCAAGCGTCGCTTTCTTGTTAACAGTAGAGAGAATCCCCTCCTGGATCTAGAGCCTTGCTGTGTAATATTTATTTTGTGCAGCAAACTGTAGCATTTTTGAGTTACTTGTATAACTTTAAGCTGGGATGTCTGTTCTGCAAATAGCTTAGGTCAGACTGTATAAAAATAAAAATGTCTGCAATGTGCTTGTTAGCATTCTCTATGGGATTTTACATGTATATGGGGATAGAAAATGTCACCCCTTGTGTTCAGTGCCGGTATTACCAAATCTCAGTATGGCACTAGGTCGGTATTAAAAAAAAATGGTATGACAATCTGGATACCGCTAAACCTAAATGTTAGTGTTAAATTCAGTGATACCCGATCCCTAACCTAGTTAATGAGAAAAACAATCCCTAACCATACCCTAGTTCATGAGAAAACAATCCCTACCCAGCCCTAACTCAAGTGTTGGGCCTGTCGAGCTCAGTAGAAACAACAAGATTAAATATCCGCTCTTGGAGGGGGGGGGGGCGTTGTCTGATTTATTCGGCCATTCAGAGACATGTCCTAAACGAACACGTCTGGACTCTCTTTAATAACAATCAACTGCTCTTGTCATTAGTTCATCTGGTAAAAGGACTGTTTTCAGTTGGCTAAATGATTTATAACATTACGACGCCCTCCCAGCCAACTTGACAACTGTGTGAAGCATTGGAGTCAACATGGACTAACATCCCTGTAAATGCTTTCAACACCTTGTCGAGTCCACGCCCTGACGAATTAAGGCTGTTCTGAGGGCAAGGGGGGGGGGGTGCAACTCAATATTAGGAAGGTGTTCCTAATGTTTAGTACAGTGCTTTGCAAAAAATATTCACCCCCGTGGCATTTTCCTATTTTGTTGCATTGTAACCTGTAATTTACATGGATTTGTATTTGTATTTCATGTAATGGACATGCACAAAATAGTCCAAATTGGTGAAATGAAAAAACGTGTTTCAAACAATTCCGAAAAATGACAAATGGAAAAGTGGTGTGTGCATATGTATTCACCCCCTTTGCCAGGAAGTCCCTAAATAAGATCTGGTGCAACCAATTACCTTCAGAAGTCACATAATTAGTTAAAGTCCACCTGTGTGCAATCTAAGTGTCATATGATCTGTCACATGATCTCAGTATATACACACACCTGTTCTGAAAGATCCGGATTCTGCAACACCACCAAGCAAGGGGCACCACCAAGCAAGGGGCACCACCAAGCAAGCGGCCCCATGAAGACCAAGGAGCCTCTCCAAACAGGTCAGGGACAAAGTTGTGGAGAAGTACAGATCAGGGTTAGGTTATAAAAACATCAGAAACTTTGAACATTCCACGGAGCACCATTAAATCCATTATTAAAAAGTTGAAAGAATACGGCACCACAACAAACCTGCCAAGAGAGGGCCGCCCACCAAAACTCACGGACCAGGCAAGGAGGACATTTATCAGAGAGGCAACAAAGACACAAAAGATAACTCTGAAGGAGCTGCAAAGCTCCACAGTGGAGATCGGAGTATCTGCCTATAGGACCACTTTAAACTGAACTCGCCACAGAGCTGGGCTTTATGGAAGTGTGGCCAGAAAAAAAGCCATTGATTAAAGAAAAAAATAAGCAAACACATTTGGTGTTCACCAGAAGGCATGTGGGAATCTCCCCAAACATATGGAAGAAGGTACCTCTGGTCAGACGAGACTAAAATATAAAATATAGCTTTTTGGCCATCAAGGAAAACGCTATGTCTGGCGCAAACCCAACACCTCTCATTATGCGGAGAACACCATCCCCAGAGTGAAGCATGGTGGTGGCAGCATCATGTTGTGGGGATGTTTTTCCATCGGCAGGGACTGTGAAACTGGTCAGAATTGAAGGAATGATGGATGGTGCTAAATACAGGGAAATTCTTGAGGGAAACCTGCTTCAGTCTTCCAGAGATTTGAGACTGGGACTTAGGTTCACCTTCCAGCAAGACAATGACCCTAAGCATACTGCTAAGCAACACTCGAGTGGTTTAAGAGGAAACATTTAAACGTCTTGGAATGGCCTAGTCAAAGCCCAGACCTCAATCCAATTGAGAATCTGTGGTTTGACTTAAAGATTCCTGTACACCAGCAGGAACCCATCCAACTTCTAGGAGCTGGAACAGTTTTGCCTTGAAGAATGGGAAAAAAATCCCAGTGGCTAGATGTGCCAAGCTTATAGAGACATACCCCAAGAGACTTGCAGCTGTAATTGCTGCAAAAGGTGTCTCTACAAAGTATTGACTTTGGTGGGTGAATAGTTATAGTACACTCAAGTTGTTTTTTTTTTATCTTGTTTGTTTCACAATAAAAATATACTGTGCATCTTCAAAGTGGTAGGCATGTTGTGTCAATCAAATGGCGGCAGGGTAGCCTAGTGGTTAGAGCGTTGGACTAGTAGTTGCAAGTTCAAACCCCCGAGCTGACAAGGTACAAATCTGTTGTTCTGCCCCTGAACAGGCAGTTAACCCACTGTTCCTAGGCCGTCATTGAAAATAAGAATGTGTTCTTAACTGACTTGCCTAGTAAAATAAAGGTTAAAAAAAAAAAACTTTTAAAAAGTTGTAAGGCAACAAAATAGGAAAAATGCCAAAGGTGGTGAATACTTCCGCAAGGCACTGTATAGTTGGTGTAGTAAAATATACCGCAAAGTAGGGCTGTGACGGTCTTGGAATGTTTGATGACTTCATTGGTTATCCAAATGACCACGGCCACCAATATAATCATTCTAATAGCAAAACAAGATTTGTATATTTTTTTTTTACCGGCTAATTCTGCTCAACCTCCGCTCCTGATTGCATGTGCTGCAGGGAGGAGGGGGAGCTTTGCCTAGGCAACCGAAGCATCAGTACAACACCTTGCTGAAATAAGGAGCAAAAGTTATTACGTTTTTATATTTAAAAAAATACACACGTCATCTTTTTGACCGCCTTCAATCAGCTGTTTGTTCCACAACATAATACTGAAACTGTACTTTTTCCTCCTCCCATCTCTCCTGATGTTGACGTTAGATGAAAACCAGGCTTACTTTTACTTTGTTGCTTTTGGGTCAAGTTTGTGGACTTGAAGTTAATTTTATAATATACATTTATTTGTTAGGTTATTATATTTTCATGGTCTTCATCAATAATCATTAGGTATACAAATATAAAATGACCTGACAGTGCTAATGTCAAGTGCAGTGAAAATGTGTTATGGTAAATTCCCTTCTCAGTTAATAATTGGCCTTCAGTCTAGTTTTACTTTAAAAAGGCTTAAATGAGAGTAAACTATACTTTCACAAGTATATGAAAACAGACCTCTCAAATGACAAACTAGGCTAGTTAGCTATATTTATTAACAGTTAGCAGCCACCCCTAAAGTATTTTCTACTAGCTACCATATCACTTTGTTCAATAACATGGTCTTCAAAAAGTGTCTTGACTACTCAATATTCAATCAAGGGAGGGAAAATGTTCGCCGTGCTGAATAGGCTGCCAACCAACTGTTTCCCATGCTGTTCCGTAGAGATGTAGGCGATGCCTTCTTACAAAAGGTAGTAGGCTATAATGTGAGCATCCTCGTACTAATCAGAGACTACGAAACACAAACTACAAACTCTTTGGTGGAGCAGTTGTAGCACAGGAAAGCAGTGGGCGCGGCTCACCTCCACAACAGTTGAACAGTGAAATCTAAATATTGATAATTTTTCAGTGATATAACAAGTTACTTTCGATGGAAAGTAGGCCTAAAATGTTATTTATACCATTACGCAAGAACAATCTACACAAATTGGTGATCTTTCGTAATTCTGCAGAGTTACAAATTGAGAAGTTTCTGTATTTTTTGCCAAACAACTACAGTGGATAATTGCCATTTTGCGTGGCTAAATTTTACTTTTTGCATGTAGTTTGTTTAGTTTAACGTAGGGTATAAATTAGGCTTAAACGTAATGGATTACTGTTCTTAGAAGTAACGAGTCGTGAATTATTACACATAAACAACCCCAACATTGGTGGTAGCGCCCCTTGTGGTATGAAGGAACAAATTCCCCCCCATATGAAAACCTTTGGTAACTCCCATCCCAAAACTAGCTAGTTTTAAATTAAATGTAAATATGACCAAATAAACTTAGTAAGAACAGAAAGGGGTTTACAATAAACTACAAACAAAGAAAATCAAATGTATTTTAAAATTTAAATCTCAGTAATAAGACGTAAATTAGACTTCACACAAAGCTAGCTAGCGACAGCCGGGTCACTAGTAGACTGACGTTAACACACACTTCCCTCTCAGTTATCAAGCAACACAGTTTGCTATGCGATATTGTGTTTCCTTACGCTTTCTCTGCGTTCAACGCGAAATTGGAGCCCAGAATTGGAGGGAAATGTCATTAGATGAAACACTGACAGCTACCAAGAGACGCACATTTTTTAAATCTAAATAAAACCTTACCTTTCAACGGTCTTAAACAAGCATCATTCAGTCCACTGGCAACTGAAGTCTAGATTAAAATGGCTGCAATGGGGCGAATTGACTCAGTGAAAAGAGGCGGGGATAATAAAAAAAAAAGAAAACTGGGTGGAATGAACACCCATATAAGGAAGAAGGGGCGTTTGTGAACGTTCACCCGTCCCGTAAAAAGGCTGCTTTTTTTAGTTCGGTCAAAGATTGTCTATTATATTGACAAGATATTCGAGTGACCAATCTAATAATGGCAACACATGTCCACAAATATGTAAAGCAGGCGGGAGGAGACGAGGTCAGGTGGGACCATTCTAGCCAATGAGACGGCAGATACGCGAGTGCACAACAGGCCATAGATATCGGAAGAGGACTCATCTTTGTATCTGTGCCATTATAGCGTCTGTGACAACATGGGCTTCGCAGGGGTTGGAACCGAAATTATTGCCCAATAGTTTCGTTTTGAACAGAAGCACTATTTTTTTGTTCTGTTCCAGTGTTTCTGACCAGCAAAATAAAGTTCTGAACCGGATCTAACCCCCAAAAAGTAATGGTTTATATTGCTCCTTTCTGTTCCTTTTTTAACCTGTGAAATCAACCAATTTTTACCTTTAGCTCATGAAATGACTTCACCAATCAGTACGAATGGAGCAGGCAAGCTAGTTGTTCTCATGCATGATGGACAGAGAAGTGTAGCTTATGTTGCAAAATGTGACAGAAATTTTACAGGTGGGGAGAGAGCGAGAGAGAGGGTTGAGGAGCAGGCTTGAAGCGCTAAGCATTTTATTACAAGCATTATCTGAATTAGGTCCATAGAATTATACCTAGGACGAGAGGCTTCTATGAAGGAATCTTGAATATCCTTTGAGCTAGTGTTGCACATGGGGGTGTGTGAAACTTACTCCTCAGCCTAAAATGTCCCCACTTGCGCCAGTGTATAGCTAACTTTTCGAATTGCACCAACTGGTAAGACACTTCTGGAAGGCAGTCATGAGTGCTAGCAAGGCAGAGGTCCCAAGTTTGTGCCAGGTCTGGGCCAAATCCGGAGAAAGAGGTACTTGCTAAGCATGCAGTGGTTGCATCCCCGCCTGGTATTGCAATAGCTCGGCATCTGACTGTAAGGCGCTACCCGGGTAGTGTGTCAGATGCTGTGCAGTACATCACTGGGGCCAAGCTTCCTGACATCCAGGACCTATATACTAGGCGGTGTCAGAGGAAGGCCCCAAAAATGGTCATAGACTGTTCTCTCTGCTACCGGGCAGAACCGGAGCACCAAGTCTAGGAACAAAAGGTCCTTAACAGCTTCTAACTCCAAGCCATAAGACTGCTGAACAATTAATCAAATGGTCACCGGGACTATTTACAATGACCCTCCCCCCACTGCTACTCACTGTACATTATCTATGCACAGTCACTTTACAACTGACCTCGACTAACCTGTACCGCCACAGATTGGCTCAGTACTGATACCCCCTGCATATAGCCTTTTTATTATTTTGCAATTTTCTTCTGTTACTTTTTATTTTATAAATATATATTTTTGCTTTAGTTTATTTAGTAATATTTTCTTAACTGTATTTCTTGAATATTGCATTGTTGGTTAATTAAGGGCTTGTAAGTCAGCATTTCACAGTAAGGTCTACACCTGTTGTATTCGGAGCAAGTCCTTCACAGTGGTGCAATGACCTGGATCTACAGCTGGGGGGCACTGTTGAGTACATTTGAGTAGTGACTGTAGCACATGGGGATGTGTGAAACTTACTTCTCAGCCTGAAATGTCCCCACTTCCGCCAGCGAATAGCTAGCTGTTCGTGTGGCACCAACTGGTAAGTTTGGGCCGAATCGGGAGGAAGTTGTACTGCTAAGCGAGCAGTGTGACGTCCCTTACACTAGCAAGCTAACAAGCTTGAGTTTCAGAGCGGCACCAGAATTAAAAACACATCTTACCTTAGTGGAATGAATAAATCCATTGTGAAACGTGATATCTAGGCTTACAGTATCCTTCAATAGTTTAAAAAAGTGAATTTGATGTTCTCTAGCTAATAAAACACCTCTTTCCCTATCTTCTCACACTTCAAACGTCAGTACAGTAACCTATGGTAACGTCAGGTCAGTACCGTAGCCTATGGTAACATCAGGTCAGTAACCTATGGTAACGTCAGTACAGTACAGTAACCTATGGTAACGTCAGTACAGTACAGTAACCTATGGTAACGTCAGTACAGTAACCTATGGTAACGTAAGTACAGTAGCCTATGGTAACGTCAGTACAGTAACCTATGGTAACGTCAGTACAGTAACCTATGGTAACGTCAGTACAGTAACCTATGGTAACGTAAGTACAGTAACCTATGGTAACGTCAGTACAGTAACCTATGGTAACGTCAGTACAGTACAGTAGCCTATGGTAACGTCAGTATAGTAACCTATGGTAACATCAGGTCAGTACAGTAGCCTATGGTAACGTCAGGTCAGTACAGTAGCCTATGGTAACGTCAGGTCAGTACAGTAGCCTATGGTAACGTCAGGTCAGTACAGTAGCCTATGGTAACGTCAGGTCAGTACAGTAACCTATGGTAACGTCAGGTCAGTACAGTAACCTATGGTAACGTCAGGTCAGTACAGTAGCTATGGTAACGTCAGTACAGTAGCCTATGGTAACGTCAGTACAGTAGCCTATGGTAACGTCAGGTCAATACAGTAACCTATGGTAACGTCAGTACAGTAGCCTATGGTAACGTCAGGTCAATACAGTAACCTATGGTAACGTCAGTACAGTAGCCTATGGTAACGTCAGGTCAGTACAGTAGCCTATGGTAACGTCAGAACAGTAACCTATGGTAACGTCAGTACAGTAGCCTATGGTAACGTCAGGTCAATACAGTAACCTATGGTAACGTCAGTACAGTAGCCTATGGTAACGTCAGGTCAGTAGCCTATGGTAACGTCAGGTCAGTACAGTAACCTATGGTAACGTCAGGTCAGTACAGTAACCTATGGTAACGTCAGGTCAGTACAGTAACCTATGGTAACGTCAGGTCAGTACAGTAACCTATGGTAACATCAGGTCAGTACAGTAACCTATGGTCCAATTTGTAAGTCGCTCTGGATAAGAGCGTCTGCTAAATGACTTAAATGTAAATGTAAATGTAATGCCAGTACAGTAGCCTATGGTAACGTCAGTACAGTAGCCTATGGTAACGTCAGAACAGTAACCTATGGTAACGTCAGTACAGTAGCCTATGGTAACGTCAGGTCAGTAGCCTATGGTAACGCCAGGTCAGTAGCCTATGGTAACGCCAGGTCAGTAGCCTATGGTAACGTCAGTACAGTAACCTATGGTAACGGCAGTACAGTAGCCTATGGTAACGTCAGGTCAGTAGCCTATGGTAACGTCAGGTCAGTAGCCTATGGTAACGTCAGGTCAGTACAGTACCCTATGGTAACGTCAGTACAGTAACCTATGGTAACGTCAGGTCAGTACAGTAACCTATGGTAACCTCAGTACAGTAACCTATGGTAACCTCAGTACAGTAGCCTATGGTAACGTCAGGTCAGTAGCCTATGGTAACGCCAGTACAGTAACCTATGGTAACGTCAGTACAGTAGCCTATGGTAACGTCAGGTCAGTAGCCTATGGTAACGTCAGTACAGTAACCTATGGTAACGTCAGGTCAGTAACCTATGGTAACGTCAGGTCAGTAACCTATGGTAACGTCAGTATAGTAACCTATGGTAACGTCAGGTCAGTAACCTATGGTAACGTCAGGTCAGTACAGTAGCCTATGGTAACGTCAGTACAGTAGCCCATGGTAACGTCAGGTCAGTACAGTAACCTATGGTAACGCCAGTAGAGTAACCTATGGTAACGTCAGGTCAGTAACCTATGGCAACGTCAGGTCAGTAACCTATGGCAACGTCAGGTCAGTAACCTATGGTAACGTCAGGTCAGTACAGTAGCCTATGGTAACGTCAGGTCAGTACAGTAACCTATGGTAACGTCAGGTCAGTACAGTAGCCTATGGTAACGTCAGGTCAGTACAGTAGCCTATGGTAACGTCAGGTCAGTACAGTAGCCTATGGTAACGTCAGTACAGTAGCCTATGGTAACGTCAGGTCAGTACAGTAGCCTATGGTAACGTCAGGTCAGTACAGTAGCCTATGGTAACGTCAGGTCAGTACAGTAACCTATGGTAACGTCAGGTCAGTACAGTAACCTATGGTAACGTCAGTACAGTAACCTATGGTAACGTCAGTACAGTAGCCTATGGTAACGTCAGTACAGTAGCCTATGGTAACGTCAGTACAGTAACCTATGGTAACGTCAGTACAGTAGCCTATGGTAACGTCAGTACAGTAACCTATGGTAACGTCAGTACAGTAACCTATGGTAACGTCAGGTCAGTACAGTAGCCTATGGTAACGTCAGTACAGTAACCTATGGTAACGTCAGGTCAGTAACCTATGGTAACGTCAGGTCAGTAACCTATGGTAACGTCAGGTCAGTACAGTAACCTATGGTAACGTCAGTACAGTAACCTATGGTAACGTCAGTACAGTAACCTATGGTAACGTCAGGCCAGTAACCTATGGTAACGTCAGGCCAGTAACCTATGGTAACGTCAGGTCAGTACAGTAACGTCAGTACAGTAACCTATGGTAACGTCAGTACAGTAACCTATGGTAACGTCAGGTCAGTACAGTAACCTATGGTAACGCCAGTACAGTAACCTATGGTAACGTCAGGTCAGTACAGTAACCTATGGTAACGTCAGTACAGTAGTCTATGGTAACGTCAGTACAGTAGTCTATGGTAACGTCAGTACAGTAACCTATGGTAACGTCAGGTCAGTACAGTAACCTATGGTAACGCCAGTACAGTAACCTATGGTAACGTCAGGTCAGTACAGTAACCTATGGTAACGTCAGTACAGTAACCTATGGTAACGTCAGTACAGTAGCCTATGGTAACGTCAGGTCAGTACAGTAGCCTATGGTAACGTCAGGTCAGTACAGTAACCTATGGTAACGTCAGGTCAGTACAGTAACCTATGGTAACGCCAGTACAGTAACCTATGGCCGATTTGGGCTTGATTTGAGTTCCAATTCCAGTCCCCATTTCTCTCCCTATGCCGTCGTTCCCTCCGCCTTCCTCTCGTTGACTCCTACCTGTCCCCCTATGCCCTCATTCCCTCCCACAGTCCCCCTCAGTTTTGAATACATTCAGTGCCAGACAAAGCTGATACTTTCTTCAAGTGCACTGGATCATTGGACATGCTAAGTGAGTGGGCAGAAAGATGTTTAGTAATATACTGGGAAAAATATATACACACAACAATTTGACTGATTTACAGTTCATATAAGGAAATCAGTCAACTGAAATACATTTTTAGGCCCTTATCTATGGCTTTCACATGACTGGGCAGGGGCGCAGCCATGAGTGGGCCTGGGTGGGCCTCGGCCATTCCACTTGGGAACAAGGCCCAGTCAATCAGATTTAGTTTTTCCCCCACAAAAGGGCTTTATTACATGCAGAAATACTCCTCTGTTTCATCAGCTGTCCGGGTGGCCGGTCTCTGTTTCATCAGCTGTCCGGGTGGCCGGTCTCCGTTTCATCAGCTGTCCGGGTGGCCGGTCTCCGTTTCATCAGCTGTCCGGGTGGCCGGTCTCCGTTTCATCAGCTGTCCGGGTGGCCGGTCTCCGTTTCATCAGCTGTCCGGGTGGCCGGTCTCCGTTTCATCAGCTGTCCGGGTGGCCGGTCTCCGTTTCATCAGCTGTCCGGGTGGCGGTCTCCGTTTCATCAGCTGTCCGGGTGGCCGGTCTCCGTTTCATCAGCTGTCCGGGTGGCGGTCTCCGTTTCATCAGCTGTCCGGGTGGCCGGTCTCCGTTTCATCAGCTGTCCGGGTGGCCGGTCTCCGTTTCATCAGCTGTCCGGGTGGCCGGTCTCCGTTTCATCAGCTGTCCGGTCTCCGTTTCATCAGCTGTCCGGTCTCCGTTTCATCAGCTGTCCGGTCTCTGTTTCATCAGCTGTCCGGTCTCTGTTTCATCAGCTGTCCGGTCTCTGTTTCATCAGCTGTCCGGTCTCTGTTTCATCAGCTGTCCGGTCTCTGTTTCATCAGCTGTCCGGTCTCTGTTTCATCAGCTGTCCGGTCTCTGTTTCATCAGCTGTCCGGGTGGCTGGTCTCTGTTTCATCAGCTGTCCGGGTGGCTGGTCTCTGTTTCATCAGCTGTCCGGGTGGCCGGTCTCTGTTTCATCAGCTGTCCGGGTGGCCGGTCTCTGTTTCATCAGCTGTCCGGTCTCTGTTTCATCAGCTGTCCGGTCTCTGTTTCATCAGCTGTCCGGTCTCTGTTTCATCAGCTGTCCGGTCTCTGTTTCATCAGCTGTCCGGTCTCTGTTTCATCAGCTGTCCGGTCTCTGTTTCATCAGCTGTCCGGTCTCTGTTTCATCAGCTGTCCGGTCTCTGTTTCATCAGCTGTCCGGTCTCTGTTTCATCAGCTGTCCGGTCTCTGTTTCATCAGCTGTCCGGTCTCTGTTTCATCAGCTGTCCGGTCTCTGTTTCATCAGCTGTCCGGTCTCTGTTTCATCAGCTGTCCGGTCTCTGTTTCATCAGCTGTCCGGTCTCTGTTTCATCAGCTGTCCGGTCTCTGTTTCATCAGCTGTCCGGTCTCTGTTTCATCAGCTGTCCGGTCTCTGTTTCATCAGCTGTCCGGGTGGCTGGTCTCGGTTTCATCAGCTGTCTGGATGGCTGGTCTCTGTTTCATCAGCTGTCTGGATGGCTGGTCTCAGACGATCCTGCATGTGAAGAAGCCAGATGTGGAGGTCCTGGGCTGGCGTTGTTACATGTAGTATGCCATTGTGAGGCCGGTTGGACGTACTGCCAAATTCTCTAAAACTATGGAGGAGGCTTATGGCAGAGAAATTAACATTCAATTCTCTGGCAACAGCTCTGGTAGACATTCCTGCTGTCAGCATGCCACTTGCACAAAAAGTTGATACTGTAAGTGTTTTACAGTATAACATAATGGAACAGAATTTAGAAACATATCTTGTCTGCTAAATGAACTAGTCTACAGCCAGATAACATACAGTATCTAGTCTGATAAATGAACTAGTCTATAGCCAGATAACATACAGTATCTAGTCTGATAAATGAACTAGTCTATAGCCAGATAACATACAGTATCTAGTCAGATAACATACAGTATCTAGTCTGATAACATACAGTATCTAGTCTGATAAATGAACTAGTCTATAGCCAGATAACATACAGTATCTAGTCTGATAAATGAACAAGTCTACAGTCTATAGCCAGATAACATACAGTATCTAGTCTGATAAATGAACTAGTCTATAGCCAGATAACATACAGTATCTAATCTGATAAATGAACAAGTCTACAGCCAGATAACATACAGTATCTAATCTGATAAATGAACAAGTCTATAGCCAGATAACATACAGTATCTAATCTGATAAATGAACTAGTCTATAGCCAGATAACATACAGTATCTAGTCTGATAAATGAACTAGTCTACAGTCTATAGCCAGATAACATACAGTATATAGTCTGATAAATGAACTAGTCTACAGCCAGATAACATACAGTATCTAGTCTGATAAATGAACTAGTCTATAGCCAGATAACATACAGTATCTAGTCTGATAAATGAACAAGCCTACAGCCAGATAACATACAGTATCTAGTCTGATAAATGAACTAGTCTATAACCAGATAACATACAGTATCTAGTCAGATAAATGAACTAGTCTATAGCCAGATAACATACAGTATCTAGTCTGATAAATGAACTAGTCTACAGCCAGATAACATACAGTATCTAGTCTGATAAATGAACTAGTCTATAGCCAGATAACATACAGTATCTAGTCTGATAAATGAACAAGTCTACAGCCAGATAACATACAGTATCTAGTCTGATAAATGAACTAGTCTACAGCCAGATAACATACAGTATCTAGTCTGATAAATGAACTAGTCTATAGCCAGATAACATACAGTATCTAGTCTGATAAATGAACTAGTCTATAGCCAGATAACATACAGTATCTAATCTGATAAATGAACTAGTCTATAGCCAGATAACATACAGTATCTAGTCTGATAAATGAACAAGTCTACAGTCTACAGCCAGATAACATACAGTATCTAGTCTGATAAATGAACTAGTCTATAGTCTATAGCCAGATAACATACAGTATCTAATCTGATAAATGAACTAGTCTACAGCCAGATAACATACAGTATCTAGTCTGATAAATGAACTAGTCTATAGTCAGATAACATACAGTATCTAGTCTGCTAAATGAACAGTCTACAGCCAGATAACATACAGTATCTAGTCTGATAAATGAACTAGTCTATAGTCTATAGCCAGATAACATACAGTATCTAGTCTGATAAATGAACTAGTCTACAGTCTATAGCCAGATAACATACAGTATATAGTCTGATAAATGAACTAGTCTACAGCCAGATAACATACAGTATCTAGTCAGATAAATGAACAAGCCTACAGCCAGATAACATACAGTATCTAGTCAGATAAATGAACAAGCCTACAGCCAGATAACATACAGTATCTAATCTGATAAATGAACTAGTCTATAGCCAGATAACATACAGTATCTAGTCAGATAAATGAACAAGTCTACAGTCTATAGCCAGATAACATACAGTATCTAATCTGATAAATGAACTAGTCTACAGTCTATAGCCAGATAACATACAGTATCTAGTCAGATAAATGAACAAGTCTACAGTCAGATAACATACAGTATCTAGTCTGATAAATGAACTAGTCTACAGCCAGATAACATACAGTATCTAGTCTGATAAATGAACTAGTCTACAGCCAGATAACATACAGTATCTAGTCTGATAAATGAACTAGTCTATAACCAGATAACATACAGTATCTAGTCAGATAAATGAACTAGTCTATAGCCAGATAACATACAGTATCTAGTCTGATAAATGAACTAGTCTATAACCAGATAACATACAGTATCTAGTCAGATAAATGAACTAGTCTATAGCCAGATAACATACAGTATCTAGTCTGATAAATGAACTAGTCTATAACCAGATAACATACAGTATCTAGTCAGATAAATGAACTAGTCTATAGCCAGATAACATACAGTATCTAGTCTGATAAATGAACTAGTCTACAGCCAGATAACATACAGTATCTAGTCTGATAAATGAACTAGTCTATAGCCAGATAACATACAGTATCTAGTCTGATAAATGAACAAGTCTACAGCCAGATAACATACAGTATCTAGTCAGATAAATGAACAAGTCTACAGTCTATAGCCAGATAACATACAGTATCTAATCTGATAAATGAACTAGTCTATAGCCAGATAACATACAGTATCTAGTCTGATAAATGAACTAGTCTATAGCCAGATAACATACAGTATCTAATCTGATAAATGAACTAGTCTATAGCCAGATAACATACAGTATCTAGTCAGATAAATGAACAAGTCTACAGTCTATAGCCAGATAACATACAGTATCTAATCTGATAAATGAACTAGTCTATAGCCAGATAACATACAGTATCTAGTCTGATAAATGAACTAGTCTATAGCCAGATAACATACAGTATCTAGTCTGATAAATGAACTAGTCTATAGTCAGATAACATACAGTATCTAATCTGATAAATGAACTAGTCTATAGCCAGATAACATACAGTATCTAGTCTGATAAATGAACTAGTCTATAGCCAGATAACATACAGTATCTAGTCAGCTAAATGAACAAGTCTACAGTCTACAGCCAGATAACATACAGTATCTAGTCTGATAAATGAACAAGTCTACAGTCTACAGCCAGATAACATACAGTATCTAGTCAGCTAAATGAACAAGTCTACAGTCTACAGTCAGATAACATACAGTATCTAGTCTGATAAATGAACTAGTCTATAGCCAGATAACATACAGTATCTAGTCTGATAAATGAACTAGTCTACAGTCAGATAACATACAGTATCTAGTCTGATAAATGAACTAGTCTATAGCCAGATAACATACAGTATCTAGTCTGATAAATGAACTAGTCTACAGTCTATAGCCAGATAACATACAGTATCTAGTCTGATAAATGAACTAGTCTACAGTCAGATAACATACAGTATCTAGTCTGATAAATGAACTAGTCTACAGTCTACAGCCAGATAACATACAGTATCTAGTCAGCTAAATGAACTAGTCTATAGTCAGATAACATACAGTATCTAGTCTGATAAATGAACTAGTCTACAGTCAGATAACATACAGTATATAGTCTGATAAATGAACTAGTCTATAGCCAGATAACATACAGTATCTAGTCTGATAAATGAACTAGTCTACAGCCAGATAACATACAGTATCTAGTCTGATAAATGAACTAGTCTATAGCCAGATAACATACAGTATCTAGTCAGATAAATGAACTAGTCTATAGCCAGATAACATACAGTATCTAGTCAGATAAATGAACTAGTCTATAGCCAGATAACATACAGTATCTAGTCAGATAAATGAACTAGTCTACAGCCAGATAACATACAGTATCTAGTCTGATAAATGAACTAGTCTACAGTCTATAGCCAGATAACATACAGTATCTAATCTGATAAATGAACTAGTCTACAGTCTATAGCCAGATAACATACAGTATCTAGTCAGATAAATGAACAAGTCTACAGTCTATAGCCAGATAACATACAGTATCTAGTCAGCTAAATGAACTAGTCTATAGTCAGATAACATACAGTATCTAGTCTGATAAATGAACTAGTCTATAGCCAGATAACATACAGTATCTAGTCTGATAAATGAACTAGTCTACAGTCTACAGCCAGATAACATACAGTATCTAGTCTGATAAATGAACTAGTCTACAGTCTATAGCCAGATAACATACAGTATCTAGTCTGATAAATGAACTAGTCTACAGCCAGATAACATACAGTATCTAGTCTGATAAATGAACTAGTCTACAGTCTACAGCCAGATAACATACAGTATCTAGTCTGATAAATGAACTAGTCTACAGTCTATAGCCAGATAACATACAGTATCTAGTCTGATAAATGAACTAGTCTATAGCCAGATAACATACAGTATCTAGTCTGATAAATGAACTAGTCTATAGCCAGATAACATACAGTATCTAGTCTGATAAATGAACTAGTCTACAGCCAGATAACATACAGTATCTAGTCTGATAAATGAACTAGTCTATAGCCAGATAACATACAGTATCTAGTCTGATAAATGAACTAGTCTATAGCCAGATAACATACAGTATCTAGTCTGATAAATGAACTAGTCTACAGCCAGATAACATACAGTATCTAGTCTGATAAATGAACTAGTCTATAGCCAGATAACATACAGTATCTAGTCTGATAAATGAACTAGTCTATAGCCAGATAACATACAGTATCTAGTCTGATAAATGAACTAGTCTACAGTCTACAGCCAGATAACATACAGTATCTAGTCTGATAAATGAACTAGTCTATAGCCAGATAACATACAGTATCTAGTCTGATAAATGAACTAGTCTACAGCCAGATAACATACAGTATCTAGTCTGATAAATGAACTAGTCTACAGTCTACAGCCAGATAACATACAGTATCTAGTCTGATAAATGAACTAGTCTATAGCCAGATAACATACAGTATCTAGTCTGATAAATGAACTAGTCTACAGTCTACAGCCAGATAACATACAGTATCTAGTCTGATAAATGAACTAGTCTACAGCCAGATAACATACAGTATCTAGTCTGATAAATGAACTAGTCTACAGTCTACAGCCAGATAACATACAGTATCTAGTCTGATAAATGAACTAGTCTACAGTCTATAGCCAGATAACATACAGTATCTAGTCTGATAAATGAACTAGTCTATAGCCAGATAACATACAGTATCTAGTCTGATAAATGAACTAGTCTATAGCCAGATAACATACAGTATCTAGTCTGATAAATGAACTAGTCTACAGTCTATAGCCAGATAACATACAGTCTACAGCCAGATAACATACAGTATCTAGTCTGATAAATGAACTAGTCTATAGCCAGATAACATACAGTATCTAGTCAGATAAATGAACTAGTCTACAGCCAGATAACATACAGTATCTAGTCTGATAAATGAACTAGTCTATAGTCAGATAACATACAGTATCTAGTCTGATAAATGAACTAGTCTACAGCCAGATAACATACAGTATCTAGTGTGATAAATGAACAAGTCTACAGTCTATAGCCAGATAACATAGCAGGCCAACTCATATTCTGTTCTTCTGAAATACATTTTCTTCATATAGTGTTTCTTTAGACCTGCCTAAAATAAATACATGAGTTTATTGTGATGGTGTTTAATCAGGTGATTTATTAGACTTTAAAATGTAGATGTTCCAAAGGTGCATCATCAGCTTGAATGGAGGCCTGGAGATGATCAACATGTTTATGTTCATTAACGGTCAATTAACGTGAGACCGGCAGTCTTCTGCTTGACAATAACCAGCTGATAGAATATAACTGCCACAGCCCTTAGGTCCCCAACACATGACCTTAACCCTGACAGTGTCAACATGTTTATGTTCATTAACGGTCAATTAGTTCCCTAGACTGGCTCAGTCCCTGACCCATGACCTTAACCCTGACAGAATATAACTGCCACAGCCCTTAGGTCCCCAACACATGACCTTATATTCTGTCAGAATATAACTGCCACAGCCCTAGTCAGACGCACTGGTTTGTATCAAAAACTGCAATGCTGCCTGGTTTTTCTAGTGTATATCAAGAATGGTCCACCACCCAAAGGACATCCAGCCAACTTGACACAACTGTGGGAAGCATTGGAGTCAACATGGACCAGCATCCCCGTGGAACGCTCGACACCTTGTAGAGTCAACATGGACCAGCATCCCCGTGGAACGCTCGACACCTTGTAGAGTCAACATGGACCAGCATCCCCGTGGAACGCTCGACACCTTGTAGAGTCAACATGGACCAGCATCCCCGTGGAACGCTCGACACCTTGTAGAGTCAACATGGACCAGCATCCCCGTGGAACGCTCGACACCTTGTAGAGTCCAACGCCCCGACGAATTGAGGCTGTTCTGAGGGCAAAAGGGGGTGTAACTCCCTTTAAGTGATCAACTTCAATTTATAAAGGCAGGTCCCAAATCGTGGACTCAATCCAAGGCAGGTTATAGCGCAACGTACTTTTAAAAGGCCATTTGAGCCGCCATGCGGAGGGCTGAAAGAGTTCAGTCAACGTCAGTGAATGTCTTTAAAAGACTGTGTAGTGACCTACGCTATAATGCGTTTTGGATTTAAAACCGACCAAAACTTTGAAACCCTTGTTCAGTTAAATAAAAGAGGGGGCGACTTCACAACGTCTCGTTGTACCCCATCATTTCACAACGTGCCGTTGTACCCCATCATTTGACAACGTATCGTTGTACCCCATCATTTCACAACGTATCGTTGTACCCCATCATTTCACATGCTGCTATATAATTAAAAGCGCTTTGAAATCTGTTTTATAAACGCTAATGATTATCATCATCATCATCATCATATCAATATGTACCACATCAGCCAGTTACCAACTGGGTCCTACTACCTTCACCATCGAGGACCGATGTTGATGTTGAATCCCAAGTCAACCCAAAGTAATACGGCCAAACTTCCAACATCAAAACTTCAAAAAGCAACATGAATAATAACATTCTGTGAACATATACACTCCTTTCAGGCTTAAAGTAATACCGTTGTGAGATTTGGTTCTGGGTGCCAGGGTGATTATGACCAGGGTTACAGCCAGGGTGATTATGACCAGAGTTACAGCCAGGGTGATTATGACCAGGGTTGATTATGACCAGGGTTGATTATGACCAGGCGTATAGCCAGGGTGATTATGACCAGGGTTGATTATGACCAGGGTTACAGCCAGGGAGTAAGTACAAGGAGGTGATGTCCACTCAGCAATAAATGAACCCCAAATAATCCTGGTCAGTCGTCGACCTTGTGAGCCAGCCGGGAGAAAGTCCTGCAGTGCTCCACTGTTTTCTCGTTGGCCCTCTCACTCATCTGGTGGACCCTGGTGTTCCTGGAGCCCTGTTTGGAGATACAGTCCACCTTGAACACTCTCAGAGACACCTCCTGCTGATCGTCACACGGACCAAAAGGTGAAGGACACCTGGAAGTGTTTGATCCACTTGGTGAAGCTGTTACACACCCTCTCCAGTAGGGAGTGGACTTTGGTGGTGATGGTGACGACGCCAATAGGGTTGGAGTACTTGGACAGCTTCCTGGTTGACGAGAGCTTCACCACCTCCTCAAAAGGTGTCCAGGGGGGGGTAGAGGGGTTTAGTGTCGGTGAGAGACTGCATCAACGGCTTGATCTGGTAGAAGTCTGCCTCCGAAGAAGTAGAAGGATATTACTTTAATGTCAAAACAAAGACACTGAAATGTTTATTTATGCTTACCAAGAAGACAGTGGATGTTTCTGAATGGCCGAATTACAGTTCGGACTTAAATCTAGTTGAAAATCTATGGCAAGACCTGAAAATGGTTGCCAAGCAATAATTAACAACATATTTGCCAGAGCGTGAAGAATTTTTAAAACAATAATGGGCAAATGTTGTACAATCTGTGTGGAAAGCTCTTACAGCTGTCTTTCTGGTAAGTCTGTAACTGCAGATTTTTCTACAAAATATTGACTCAGGGGTGTGAATGGAAATTAGACATTTCTGTACTTCATTTTCAATAAATTTGCAAACATTTCAAAAAACATGTTTTCACTTCATCATTATAAGTTATTGTGTGTTGATGGGTGAGAAAAATAATACATTTTAAATGCAGGCTGTAACAACAAAATGTGGATTAAGTCAAGGGGTGTGAATACCTTCTGAAGGCTCTGAACCAGTCAAGGGGTGCGAATACCTTCTGAAGGCTCTGTACCAGTCAAGGGGTCTGAATACCTTCTGAAGGCTCTGTACCAGTCAAGGGGTGTGAATACCTTCTGAAGGCTCTGTACCAGTCAAGGGGTGCGAATACCTTCTGAAGGCTCTGTACCAGTCAAGGGGTGCGAATACCTTCTGAAGGCTCTGTACCAGTCAAGGGGTGCGAATACCTTCTGAAGGCTCTGTACCAGTCAAGGGGTGTGAATACCTTCTGAAGGCTCTGTACCAGTCAAGGGGTGTGAATACCTTCTGAAGGCTCTGTACCAGTCAAGTGGTGTGAATACCTTCTAAAGGCTCTGTACCAGTCAAGTGGTGTGAATACCTTCTGAAGGCTCTGTACCAGTCAAGGGGTGTGAATACCTTCTGAAGGCTCTGTACCAGTCAAGGGGTGTGAATACCTTCTGAAGGCTCTGTACCAGTCAAGGGGTGTGAATACCTTCTGAAGGCTCTGTACCAGTCAAGGGGTGTGAATACCTTCTGAAGGCTCTGTACCAGTCAAGGGGTATGAATACCTTCTGAAGGCTCTGTACCAGTCAAGGGGTATGAATACCTTCTGAAGGCTCTGTACCAGTCAAGGGGTGTGAATACTTTCTGAAGGCTCTGTACCAGTCAAGGGGTGCGAATACCTTCTGAAGGCTCTGTAAAGAAAGCAATCTACAGGAGACAGAAAGAAACTGGCAGTGTAAATCCTGGGTCAAATGTCTCGTCTGGCCCAGGGCCCGCCTGTACCGTCTAGTCTGGCCCAGGGCCCGTCTGTACCGTCTAGTCTGGCCCAAGGCCCGTTTGTACCGTCTAGTCTGGCCCAAGGACCGTCTAGTCTGGCCCAAGGCCTGTTTGTACCGTCTAGTCTGGCCCAAGGCCTGTTTGTACCGTCTAGTCTGGCCCAAGGCCTGTTTGTACCGTCTAGTCTGGCCCAAGGCCTGTTTGTACCGTCTAGTCTGGCCCAAGGCCTGTTTGTACCGTCTAGTCTGGCCCAAGGCCTGTTTGTACCGTCTAGTCTGGCCCAAGGCCCGTTTGTACCGTCTAGTCTGGCCCAAGGCCCGTTTGTACCGTCTAGTCTGGCCCAAGGCCCGTTTGTACCGTCTAGTCTGGCCCAAGGACCGTCTAGTCTGGCCCAAGGACCGTCTAGTCTGGCCCAAGGACCGTCTAGTCTGGCCCAAGGCCTGTTTGTACCGTCTAGTCTGGCCCAAGGCCTGTTTGTACCGTCTAGTCTGGCCCAAGGCCTGTTTGTACCGTCTAGTCTGGCCCAAGGCCTGTTTGTACCGTCTAGTCTGGCCCAAGGCCTGTTTGTACCGTCTAGTCTGGCCCAAGGCCTGTTTGTACCGTCTAGTCTGGCCCAAGGCCTGTTTGTACCGTCTAGTCTGGCCCAAGGCCTGTTTGTACCGTCTAGTCTGGCCCAAGGCCTGTTTGTACCGTCTAGTCTGGCCCAAGGCCTGTTTGTACTGTCTTGCCAACTGGACCATATATGTTAACAGAAGCCACCTGTTAGATCTACTCATCGTCACATGACAACACAAACAGATCTGGGATCAGGCTACCACTGACCTGTCCTAGCAGATCTGGGATCAGGCTACCACTGACCTGTCCTAGCAGATCTGGGATCAGGCTACCACTGACCTGTCCTAGCAGATCTGGGATCAGGCTACCACTGACCTGTCCTAGCAGATCTGGGATCAGGCTACCACTGACCTGTCCTAGCAGATCTGGGATCAGGCTACCACCGACCTGTCCTAGCAGATCTGGGATCAGGCTACCACTGACCTGTCCTAGCAGATCTGGGATCAGGCTACCACTGACCTGTCCTAGCAGATCTGGGATCAGGCTACCACCGACCTGTCCTAGCAGATCTGGGATCAGGCTACCACTGACCTGTCCTAGCAGATCTGGGATCAGGCTACCACCGACCTGTCCTAGCAGATCTGGGATCAGGCTACCACTGACCTGTCCTAGCAGATCTGGGATCAGGCTACCACCGACCTGTCCTAGCAGATCTGGGATCAGGCTACCACTGACCTGTCCTAGCAGATCTGGGATCAGGCTACCACCGACCTGTCCTAACTGTTGTAGCCGATTTCGTCACATTTCACCTCCTTCATAAGACATGGATTGTCACTTACTCTTATTGACACTCACCATATATCCCCAGTCTCCATCTTCCTATTCACTACCATACGGCCCCCACCGCCGCCCTCCTCCCCGGGTGAACAGAGGATCTGTTCTCGGGAGCAACACAGAACAAGCAGCTCCAGTGGAGGACCCTGCAGAAGTCAGAGAGAAAAAGAGTCATAAATAAATAAATATATATATGCAGGGAGGAAAAACTGTCAACAAGACATCAATAGATTTGTCTGATTTGACCCTTGTCAAATGTCAATATAGCTAGTAGGGCTGGGCGATATGGCCAAAATATTATATCATGGTATTTTATGTTTTTGATGAATAAAAGTTCTAAATTTGCTTCATGAGTAGTGCATAACCCTAGGGTGGCAACACATATATTCTACATTATTTCAATGGATCCTTCTCCGTTCTGATTGGTTTATACTGTTCAATTCAACAATCATTTCCTGCACTCATTTGAGATCATTTCCACACTGCCACAATATGGGCAATAATACTAGGCCTTATTTTAATCCAAATGTTGCAATTGCGATTTAGATCAAAACACTTGGGTGAACTTTTGGAATCATGGAAATAGAATGTTTATTATAATTCTATAGTTAGAATATAAATAATAGTGGGCACTTTGAATAGTGTTGTTTGACATGACAACAAATGAAAATGCCACCAGACAAATTTTTGTGACAGGGTAGGAACCAAAGTGATGTTCAGTGTTTCCTAGGGGACCCTATAATCTTTGGCTACATTAAATCTTTATTCATATAGCCAACATATTCATGCTTTGCCTATTCCTCTTTGATTTAGAAGATAATGTTGCACAAACAACATGCTGATTTAAGCCTCCACCAGTACTGGAATCATGCTGTATTAGCAAGCTACGTAGCCAGCTAACTAGCAATTAGCATTAGTGGCTAACACGATTTAGCTTAACATGCTAAGAAAATACAAACTAGCTGTTTGCAGATGTAATAAACACAAACTAATATTCTAATTATAGGATGTTTGTCAATTTATATTAAGATGAAAGGGGAAACAACAACGTCATCAAGATTGTTGCATTGACCATGCAGACTGAACACAAGTGTTTTGAGGTCAAGCAACAACAAACAAGCTCCTTGAGTGACGGGGGAGGGGGGTCTGTGTGGAAAGCAGTAAAATATAGATTTGGAGTTAGATAACCTTGGATTTTTGGGGGGCAGGGACATGTACAGGATTCTACCCTCCACATCATAACCTTCGCTCCAGATCAAAACATGCAACCTGTTTTTGGACGGAATTACCTGGAAGGCCCAAGCTATACAGCAAATGCTCTGTGTACCACGTAAAACACCAAATAATGCATGCAGAGCAGAATTAAGCCGATGCCCGCTAATTACCAAAACACCGAAAAGATCTTTAAAATTATACAACCACGTAGAGGAAGCGATTCCCAAACAAAGCCATCACCTACAGAGAGATTAACCTGGAGAAGAGTCCACTAAGCAAGCTGGTCCTATGTTCACAAACGAGCCCCAGGACAGCAACACAATTAGACCCAACCAAAACATGATAAAACAAGAAGATAATTACCTGACACATTGGAAAGAATTAACAAAAAACAAAGCAAACTAGAATGCTATTTGGCCCTACACAGAGAGTACACAGTGGCAGAATACCTGACCACTGTGATTGACCCAAACTTAAGGAAAGCTTTGACTATGTACAGACTCAGTGAGCATAGCCTTGCTATTGAGAAAGGCTGCCGTAGGCAGACATGGCTCTCAAGAGAAGACAGGCTATGTGCTCACTGCCCACAAAATGAGGTGAAAATGCACTTCCTAACCTCCTGCCAAATGTATGACCATATTAGAGACACATATTTCCCTCAGATTACACAGAACCACAAAGAATTCAAAAACAAACCCGATTTTGATAAACTCCATATCTACTGTGTGAAATACCAGTTTTTATTTTACCAGGCAAGTCAGTTAAGAACAAATTCGTATTTTCAATGACAGCCTAGGAACAGTGGGTTAACTGCCTGTTCAGGGGCAGAACGACAGATTTGTACTTTGTCAGCTCGGGGATTTGAACTTGCAACCTTTCGGTTACTAGTCCAACTCTCTAACCACTAGGCTACCCTGCCGCCCCAAAGTGTGCCATCACAGTGTGCCATCACAGCAGCAAGATGTGTGACCTGCTGCCACAAGAAAAGGGCAACCAGTGAAGAACAACCATTGTAAATACAACCCATATTTATGTTATTTATTTTCCCTTTTGTACATTGTTACAACACTGTATATATATATATATATATATATATATATACACACACACACACACGACATTTGTAATGTCTTTATTCTTTTGCAACTTCTGTGACTAATGTTTACTGTTCATTTTTATTGTTTATTTCACTTTTGTATATTATTTACTTGACTTGCTTTTTCAATGTTAACATATGTTTACCATGTCAATAACACCCCTTGAATTGAGAGAGAGGGATGACTCAAGTAGCAGACTAAACTATACAAATGGAAGTTCAACACGCCGTATCACATTTAACAAACCAAATACCGTTATAAAAGATCAGTTAAAAACCCAAACCGGTCCGTGCATCAATACCAGTATATAGTCAAATACAGTATACCACTCAGCCATACGAGTATCACATTCA
This sequence comes from Oncorhynchus masou masou, assembly GCF_036934945.1. Taxonomy (NCBI): domain Eukaryota; kingdom Metazoa; phylum Chordata; class Actinopteri; order Salmoniformes; family Salmonidae; genus Oncorhynchus; species Oncorhynchus masou. The sequence continues at coordinate 91,480,143 of NC_088216.1, forward strand.
TGCACCAATTTAATTCATTTAACTTGGGCTAGATCAAAAGTGGTGGCTAGAAATGATCCACACACAGAGCCTTCAGAAGGTATTCACACCCCTTGACTGGTACAGAGCCTTCAGAAGGTATTCACACCCCTTGACTGGTACAGAGCCTTCAGAAGGTATTCGCACCCCTTGACTGGTACAGAGCCTTCAGAAGGTATTCGCACCCCTTGACTGGTACAGAGCCTTCAGAAGGTATTCGCACCCCTTGACTGGTACAGAGCCTTCCGAAGGTATTCACACCCCTTGACTGGTACAGAGCCTTCAGAAGGTATTCACACCCCTTGACTGGTACAGAGCCTTCAGAAGGTATTCATACCCCTTGACTGGTACAGAACCTTCAGAAGGTATTCACACCCCTTGTCTTATTCCACATTTTGTGTTACAGCCTGAATTCAAAATTGATTAAAATTAATGTTTCTTACCCATCTACACACAATACACCATAATGACAAAGTTAAAACATGTTTTTCGAAATGTTTGCTAATTTATCAGTATATTATTGTTACAGTCGTATATCGTTCTCATTCTCAGAGTGGACACATTGTTTGCAGAGCTCAAAACCTATCCTACACTTGTGAGAAACAAGTTTTGGTTTATTTCCATTCCATTTACGAGATGTAAATCTATTTATTGTCATTTTTTGGAGCGCTCATGTCAATATTTGAGTAAAGACACGCACCTGATTATGCATATAGAAGTAGGCCTAGGCTAGCTGGCCTGCCCGCAAATGTAGGCCTATAAATGGGGATGTCCGATAGTATTTCTGATTGCCTTAACTTACCACCACTCATGAGCTGTGGAGCTTCTCAAAGTTCTATTTATTTCTTTACCTCAAAACAAGTATTTTTTAATCCATTGAGTGACAATAGTTCCTCAATGTATTTAAAAAATATTTCCAGCTCTCGGTTGCCACTCGGGATGAGAGGGAAAAATGTCACTGATCCAGCCATAAAATACCTGATGACTTCTGAGCGCTTGTACAAATAGCCTACAGCTGTGTCTGTTCCGAGCTCACTGTGGGACAGAATATTTTATACAAGCTTAGGCTGGACCCAGTTAATAGTTAATATAATGTTTCACGTTTGTTGTAGAGATGCCATGCCTAGCCAATGTGATTCACAGGATATTATTCTATATATTTTAAATCAGGATATTTTCTACCTGTAAGCTGTTATGTTTTTATTTGTTGGCTTTATGTAGGGTCTTTTTACATCGTTGGCAATGGAAGTTATTTTTAGATTGGTATCATTTACATTTAGATAGAATTTAGATGAACCACATAATAATAATAATAATAATATATCCCATTTAGCAGACGCTTTTGTCCAAAGCGACTTACAAGTCGGCTGGGGCCACTACTTTTTTACATATGGGTGGCACCAGCGGGAATCGAACCCACGACGCTTGGCGTTGCAAGCGCCATGCTCTACCGACTGAGCCACACATGACAATGATTTTAAGATACAAAAGACTATTATAAATTAAATGAAACTGTTCCACGAAAAGGTGCTTATGAAAATCATAACTGGCCTGCAGATCGGGTTGAAATGGTAATATAACTTGGCAGTCCGAATGGAAAAGGCTGCCCGACACAGCCTATTACCAGCAACTACAGGAGTATAATGGCTGAATCTGCCAAGACCAGCAGCTGGAGAAGGGTCATCTTCAGGATAGGCTCTCTCTGTTTCCCTCGAGTCATGTATGTCTTAAATATTTAATCAAACAGTGAGCGTAAAAGCATCAGACAAGCTCAGTACATATAGTTGATTTGATTAAAACACAGTGTCTATATGGAAAAAACACATTTTTAAAATTTCAACCAATCGATTGGTCAAAAAAAAAAAAAAAAAAAAAAGGGCAACTCTCGGTTGCTCAAGATTTTATTTTAACCGGGGACTGCCCTATGAGACTCTCGCGAACATGAGCCGGGGACTGCCCTATGAGACTAACGAACATGAGTCTCCGTTTTGCTCTACGCCCTCCTCAAGCTCGCGGGACTCGTCTCTAGTTGGTACCGCCGATCTGCCAACTTGTGTCTGTCGCGTCCCAACAGTTTGGACTACAAACTAATGTGACCCCTCTGTGGAAAGGTGAGACGCTGTAGGATTCCCACAAGACTCGTCTGAAGGTAGCCTGGTACCAGTTTATTTTTTTAAGAATGGAAGTGTCTGTATGTGTATGTGTACACACACACACACACACACACACACACACACACACACACACACACACACACACACACTGCCTTGCGAAAGTATTCGCCCCCCTTGAACTTTGCGACCTTTTGCCACATTTCAGGCTTCGAACATAAAGATATAAAACTGTATTTTTTTGTGAAGAATCAACAACAAGTGGGACACAATCATGAAGTGGAACGACATTTAATGGATATTTCAAACTTTTTTAACAAATCAAAAGTTAATACTTTGTAGCGCCACCTTTTGCTGCGATTACAGCTGTAAGCCGCTTGGGGTATGTCTATCAGTTTTGCACATCGAGAGACTGAATTTTCCTTGCAAAACAGCTCGAGCTCAGTGAGGTTGGATGGAGAGCATTTGTGAACAGCAGTTTTCAGTTCTTTCCACAGATTCTCGATTGGATTCAGGTCTGGACTTTGACTTGGCCATTCTAACACCTGGATATGTTTATTTTTGAACCATTCCATTGTAGATTTTGCTTTATGTTTTGGATCATTGTCTTGTTGGAAGACAAATCTCCGTCCCAGTCTCAGGTCTTTTGCAGTCTCCATCAGGTATTCTTCCAGAATGGTCCTGTATTTGGCTCCATCCATCTTCCCATCAATTTTAACCATCTTCCCTGTCCCTGCTGAAGAAAAGCAGGCCCAAACCATGATGCTGCCACCACCATGATTGACAGTGGGGATGGTGTGTTCAGGGTGATGAGCTGTGTTGCTTTTACGCCAAACATAACGTTTTGCATTGTTGCCAAAAAGTTCAATTTTAGTTTCATCTGACCAGAGCACCTTCTTCCACATGTTTGGTGTGTCTCCCAGGTGGCTTGTGGCAAACTTTAAACAACACTTTTTATGGATATCTTTAAGAAATGGCTTTCTTCTTGCCACTCTTCCATAAAGGCCAGATTTGTGCAATATACGACTGTTGTCCTATGGACAGAGTCTCCCACCTCAGCTGTAGATCTCTGCAGTTCATCCAGAGTGATCATGGGCCTCTTGTATGAGCTGAAAGTTTAGAGGGACGGCCAGGTCCCTTGCAGTGGTCTGATACTCCTTCCATTTCAATATTACCGCTTGCACAGTGCTCCTTGGGATGTTAAAAGCAGGGGAAATATTTTTGTATCCAAATCCGGCTTTAAACTTCTTCACAACAGTATCTCGGACCTGCCTGGTGTGTTCCTTGTTCTTCATGATGCTCTCTGCGCTTTTAAATCAAATCAAATTTTATTTGTCACATACACATGGTTAGCAGATGTTAATGCGAGTGTAGCGAAATGCTTTTAACGGACCTCTGAGACTATCACAGTGCAGGTGCATTTATACGAAGACTTGATTACACACAGGTGGATTGTATTTATCATCATTAGTCATTTAGGTCAACATTGGATCATTCATTCAGAGATCCTCACTGAACTTCTGGAGAGAGTTTGCTGCACTGAAAGTAAAGGGGCTGAATAATTTTGCATGCCCAATTTTTCAGTTTTTGATTTGTTAAAAAAGTTTGAAATATCCAATAAATGTCATTCCACTTCATGATTGTGTCCCACTTGTTGTTGATTCTTCACAAAAAAATACAGTTTTATATCTTTATGTTTGAAGCCTGAAATGTGGCAAAAGGTCGCAAAGTTCAAGGCGGCCGAATACTTTCGCAAGGCACTGTATATATATATATATATATATATATATATATATATATATATGAGAAGTAATTTAGTGCTAAACATTTTTAAATAAAGGGGGATAATATTCTGATCTTATATCCCTCAAAAGAAAAGGTCTGACACTTTAAAAAACAAACTTCCTTTAGATAGATTTGACTATTTCCCCATGTATGAATCTGTTTTCCAATGTGTTTCTATGGGCTAATAGCAGTAAGGCCATACTTAATGTTTCATCAAGCATTTGTCCTATACCTAAAAAGGGACCTAAAATTCAAATAGCTAAATGTTCCTTGGTATGACCATCTTTAAAAAATTCCACGTTAGCTTAGCACGTTTTCATGCATTTTGTTTTTTGAGAAATACTGCACCAAATATCTTAGAGCTCAATTTTACGCCCTAAGATTTATGACAAAAACGTCAAAATGTATGATTTCTTAAGGAAGAGTATACTGGCTACGGTGTCTCAAAATTGATAAATGCAATTTCGGGGTAAAAAGCCAACACGGCTCCTTCATTCATTGAATCAGATGGCTCATTCATCAAAGTCCACTGATATTGCAAACTACTTTAATGACTTTTTCATTGTCAAGATAAGCAAACGTAGGGATGACATGCCGGCAACAAACGCTGACACTACACATCCAAGTATATCTGACAAAATTATGAAAAACAAGAATTGTACTTTTGAATTCTGTAAAGTCAGTGGGGAAAAGGTGAAAAAAGTACTGTCTATTAACAATGACAAGCCACCAGGGTCTGACAATATGGATGGATAATTACTGAGGATAATAGAGGACGATATTGACACTGCTATTTGTCACATCTTCAATTTAAGCCTACAAGAACGTGTGCCCTCAGGCCTGGAGAGCAGTTAGTCATTCCGCTACCCAAGAATAGTAAAGCTCCCTTTACTGGCTGAAACAGCCAACCTTTAGCAAACTAATTTCCCGCTGCTTGGGCACCTACAATTTTCTATGGAGTCGAAGTCTACGCCCCTTCGTCAGGTGATTGGTCAAAAGAAGAGATTCTTCAATAAAATCTTCGTTGTCATTCAACGAGAGAACTTGTTCTCATGCACACAAAAAAATCATTGATAAAAAAAATACTGTCACCAAACATTTTAGTTAGATGTCAAATTGCGCGACTAACATCTCTTCGGCAGAAACGTTAAAATGAATGACATTTCTTGAGTTACCTTAGATTAATTCAGACTATTTCAAGAAAGTGAATACTGGCTACGGCGTCTCAAAATAGACAAACGGTACTATTGACGTCTTTTCCCCTCGTATTTCAAGTATGCTCTTGGGGGAACCCCCGCGGACATATTTGTCGTTGGTCCAACGATTGGCCAAACAAGGGAAGTCCGCAACGTAAACCCCTCAGCCCTCGTTTTTGATCGCGTTTACAATTATTTTCACTTCGGGGCCTGAAATGCCCCATAATTCAATTCGCGATGATTGTACATCCGCTAAGAAAAGTCGGCCAAAACGTAAAACCTCAATATGGAGAAGATAACATACAAGTCTAGGTACAAACAAATGTAAATCAATTTGACATTGTGCTACTAATGCACATTATGGCACAAACACGTCGCGTAAAAGTAATTGTGTATTTGTTTGGTTAGTTTTTGGAAATTGTAGAAATAAAACATGTTCCTTCTTCAGAAGTTCCAGCTAGGCAGGCTAACATTTGCTAGCTATCATACAGTAGGCCAATATTCATAATTATATATTTAATGTAAGCAGACATGCAATCACAAGTGACTTTAGCGCAAATAAACCCACAAACTACCGGTGGTTGAAAACAATCATTGCGGGACAAACGCGTAACGATTTCCAGACAAGGGCGGTCCATTTACAATTCCTCCCTTCCTCGCCCTGCAAGTGTGTACTCATCAAATGTCATCAGAAGTGGCCACCTAATTTGCGGGTGTGGCTTTTAGGTGTTTGGAATTCAGACAAAGTATTTTAAGGGAATATAAGGAGCACATTCGTTCGGGTCAGCAAGGCGCTAGGCGCATGCCGACTCATTTAGTCCATTATAGGGATAATAACTAGCCAGTCTTGCTTATTATCACAGGTTACTAGTTAGCTAGCTAAACTCCCATAGCAAAAATAGCAAAAGCGAATTATTTACAGACCATAGTAGGTCATGTTTTAAGCGTAGTAACGTTAACTAGCTGGCTACATCCATGATTGGAAGCTGGGATACAAACAGTAGGGGATGTTAGCCAGTTAGCATTAGTTAGTCAGTTAGCCAGTTAACATTAGTTAGCTAACTGAAACAAATACTAGTTAGTTGCACACTAGCTCGCCCTTTCTAATAAACATTTGATCATGAACTAGGTTTATGAGATTAATTTACCCAACCTGTTTGCTTTGTTGCATTTGTTCTTCGGTAGCTAAAGATGGGATCCATGTTGAAGCAGTGAGTTGGTCAGTCGGACATTTTAAACCATGGCACCAATATCAAAGAGGATGTTTCAGTGTGGCTCCGCTACCTGCGCCACAAATAGCGTGACTAGGCAACCAACAAACCAACCAACCATCAACAACATTGTCGCTAACTAACAACTTCCACCTGGATGGTCTTCTGTGGGGAGTTAGTCTGAGCACCAGTCTGTATGCTGTCAGAGAGGAAGAGGCGAAGCGAGAGGTTTTACTCCGACACAAATATACACAGGGTCGTTAAAATATGGCCACAAAGTGAGAGTGATAGAGGGGGGTTGTTGTTGTTATTGCTCATTTGTTTACGTGAGGCTTATTTGATCGAATTCAAGTTTCATAATGATTAAGTTGTTACGAATGCACCGATAATAGTGGACACGCATGTGGCCTTCCGGCAACTTTGGAGAAAAACAATTTACGTTATATTGGAGTTGTGCCCGTTGTCATAGAGATATAAGGGATAATGGATCATGGATATCACCAGTTTTAGCATGGACATTGCCATTGAGCGCTTCCTTATTTTTAAAGTAGTCAACTGGGTGGGTTTTCATGCGTTGGGAGCGATCAGCCAATGAAGAAAATTAACTACTTTAAAATGTTGTCACAGACGTTAAAATAGCAACGACACAAAGATCAGTCCTGTATCTCAATGGTCTGTGGTGCACAGCGTATCTGCCGTTTCATTGGATAGAATGGTCCCACCTGATCTCGGCTCCTCCCGCCTGCCTTCCATCTTTGAGGACATGTATTTCCATTGTTACAGTCACTCGAATAGCTTGTCAATATAATATGTAATCATTGGTAATAAACGCCATTGTGAAGCAGGCAAGAATAACAAAGTACTTCCGGGTCACAAACTTTTGGAACGTTTCAGAATAAATCCTGTCCTTATACTATGTTATTTAATAATTATGGAACATATATTATACTTCTTATCATACAAATAAAAGTATTTCTATAAGATATTGGTTTATTTAAAAAAAAAAATGTTCAAACCTAAATGGTCATTTTTGTGTCCTGAGTGTTACGGACTGCTGTGGACAACTGTTTTTCAAGACAAGCCATGTATCCTGAATTTTTTAACCGGAAATCAATTGAAGAATTGTTTTTCTCCAACCGTGGGTCCTGCTCATTCCCACCTGCCTTGGCTACTCTGGTCCTTGAGTCTACACATGGACCCCTTCCCCCTTTTACTGTGACACAACATAGACATTTTGTAAGATGCCTTTTTTTTTAACCAGGCAAGTCAGTAAAGAACAAATTCTTATTTATAATGACGCCAATATGCATGTCCAATATGAAAAAACTACTGAACATCCTGCAGTACGAAATAACAATGTGATTTCAATGTTTCCTAAAGTGTATTTTATGATTATCAATATTAAACAGAATGATACAGGTTTATTTTATTGGTATTACTCCCTTTAATGCCCAATGCTATAATACTTGTGCTATTCACTTTTTCCTTTTTTGTTAAACAAAATTCTAAGTCAACTAACAGTTTCTAAATAAAATGTTATGAATTTTTACCATTTGTATAATTTACCATCTTCATTGCGGGACTTAATGGAAATGGTCGAGGCCTTATTCTTCCTAGGTCCTCGCTCATTACAGCATTTAGTAGCTTGTGTCCCGGGCATTCCGTGCGTTTGCATGACACCTCCCCTTCTGCACTGACGGACATGTAACACCTCGTCTACAAGGATATTTGCATATTTGAACTACAGCTAGATCCTGGGCTGGATTAGCTTGTAAGTGAAAATCCATTTGTCCCGAGTCGTTCAATGTAATCACCATGCACTTACATTTATCACTTTAGTCATTTAGCTGCTACTCTCATCCAGAGTTTATGCTTGGGATTAAAAACAGCAATATTTCAAGACTGATAAAATGGGAGTTTTATTTCTGTAACAGAGCAAATGTATAGCAATCAAATAGTCTGATGATGTTACAATAAGAAATACACTTCCTTACAATCCACAATGTATTCTTCTTATTCTTAGAGTTTCTTTTCACCAATGGACCAATGACAGATCCCTACGAGATGACTTGGTTTACATGACATCACCATCTTATTTGTCCCCCATCCAATCAGGAAACAGAAGAGCAAGTCATTGTAGCTATTAATGTATCTGAATAAGGACAATGTTCCCGTAGCCACGTGATGTGAATAAGAACTATGATCCCGTAGTGATGTGCGTATATTTTCTGGTAAATTGACATGGGAGGGTTGGGGGAAAAAGTACTTCCTGCAGTACTTACTATTGTATAAGTATATACTGAGAAGGTAAATAAGGTCGGTCTGCAAGTAACGGAGGGGTCAGAGGGAGACATTTGGTATGTTTACATATTCAAGACCTTCTTGACTGAGAAGATGATGTCTTTGATCTGAGGTACACTGTGGTCCTCCAGGATCTTAGCGTAGGGCATGGGGATGTCGACACCGGTCACGCGGACAGCAGGGGCATCCAGGTAGTTGAAGGCTGGGCCTGGAAACAGGACAGATCATTATTAAACGTAAACCCTGAGAATGACTTGTCTTTGTGTGTTTTTTTAATAGTCATAACTCTCAGAGAAAGACACATCCATGTATGTATTCCTACAATTAGCATAATACAACTTCAGGTTGCTTTATGGGCTGTTTTCCCAGATACAGATTAAGCCTAACGTGCCGGAGTGATCTGGGAAAACTGCCCATAAAGCTCTGTTCACTCGGTTTGAAGGCAATAACCCATCCACACCGTGCATTCAGAAAGGATTCAGACCCCTCGACTTTTTCCACATTTTGCTACGTTACACCTTTATTCAAAAATATCTATTAAATTATTTTTCCCCTCAATCTACACACAATACCCAATAATAACAATGCAAAAACAGGTTTGTAGAATTGCTTGCAAAAAATAAATATTACATTTACATAAGTATTCAGACCCTTCACTCAGTACTTTGTTGAAGCACCTTTGGCAGCGAGTAGCCTTGAGTCTTCTTGGGTATGACACTACATGCTTGGCACACCTGTATTTGGGGAGTTTCTCTCATTCTTCTCTGCAGATCCTCTCAAGCTCGGTCAGGTTGGATGGGGAGCGTCGCTGCGCAGCTATTTTTCAGGTCTCTCCAGAGATGTTAGATCGGGTTCAAGTCTGGGCTCTGGCTGGGCAACTCAAGGACATTCAGAGACTTGTTCCGAAGCTCCTGCGTGGTCTTGGCTGTGTGCTTCTGATCGATGTCCTGTTGGAAAGTGAATTGTCACCTCGGTCTGAGGTCCTGAGCAGGTTTTCATCAAGGATCTCTGTACTTTGCTCCGATCATCTTTCCCTCGATCCTGACCAGTCTGCCAGTCCCTGCCGCTGAAAAACATCCCACAGCATGATGCTTCCACCACCGTGCTTCGCAGTAGGGAAGGTGGCAGGTTTCCTCCAGACGAGATGCTTGGCATTCAGGCAAAAGAGTACAATCTTGGTTTCATCAGACCAGAGAATCTTGTTTCTCATGGTCTGAGTCTTTAGGTGCCTTTTGGCAAACTCCAAGTGGGCTGTCATGTGCCTTTTACTGAGGAGTGGCTTCCGTCTGGCCACTCTACCATAAAGGCCTGATTGGTGGAGTGGCTTCCGTCAGCCTGAGGTGGGCTGTCTGTCCTCCATCCTGAGATGGGTTGTCAGTCTCCACCCTGAGCATTAATGATTCATCATTAGAGGCCATAGAGAGGCCAGATTTAGACATCACATATAATGTAACAGATCCATTTCACACCCTGCTGTTCATATAAATACTTTATTATAATTTACCGGTTTATCTCAGTTATTTATCCTGGGAAAGGGGACTGGTTTTAGGCGGTAAATCCTAGTAACCAGGTTCCCCCCCCCCCAACACCAGACCTGTACTGCCCCCCCCAACACCAGACCTGTACTGCCCCCAACACCAGACCTGTACTGCCCCCCCCCCCAGCACCAGACCTGTACTGTACTGCCCCCCCCCCAGCACCAGACCTGTACTGCCCCCCCCCAACACCAGACCTGTACTGCCCCCCCCAACACCAGACCTGTACTGCCCCCCCAACACCAGACCTGTACTGCCCCCCCCCAACACCAGACCTGTACTGGCCCCCAATACCAGACCTGTACTGGCCCCCCCCCCAACACCAGACCTGTACTGCCCCCCAACACCAGACCTGTACTGCCCCCCAACACCAGACCTGTACTGCCCCCCCCCAACACCAGACCTGTACTGGCCCCCCAACACCAGACCTGTACTGCCCCCCCCCAATTCGATTCGCCTCTTCCACTACGGTACATTTCAAATCGCACTACGAAAACGTAGCCGTAATGTATAATACAAGAGAACTTCAACGTACCCTCCATGACTCTGGCACAGATCTCAGCCCCCACTCCGTACTGGGGCCAGCCCCCCTCCACTGTGACCAGATGGCCGGTTTTCATCACACTGGCCTCAATGGTGTCCACATCCAGGGGCCTTATGGTGCGCAGGTTAACCACCTAGGAGGAGGAGACAGGACAGGTTAACCCCCTAGGAGGAGGAGACAGGACAGGTTAACCACCTAGGAGGAGGAGACAGGACAGGTTAACCACCTACGAGGAGGAGACAGGACAGGTTAACCACCTACGAGGAGGAGACAGGACAGGTTAACCCCCTACGAGGAGGAGACAAGGACAGGTTAACCACCTACGAGGGCACAGAACAGGTTAACCACCTAGGAGGAGGAGACAGGACAGGTTAACCACCTAGGAGGAGGAGACAGGACAGGTTAACCCCCTAGGAGGAGGAGACAGGACAGGTTAACCCCCTAGGAGGAGGAGACAGGACAGGTTAACCACCTACGAGGAGGAGACAGGACAGGTTAACCACCTAGGAGGGCACAGAACAGGTTAACCACCTACGAGGAGACAGAACAGGTTAACCACCTACGAGGAGGAGACAGGACAGGTTAACCACCTACGAGGAGGAGACAGGACAGGTTAACCCCCTAGGAGGAGGAGACAGGACAGGTTAACCACCTACGAGGAGGAGACAGGACAGGTTAACCCCCTAGGAGGAGGAGACAGGACAGGTTAACCACCTACGAGGAGGAGACAGGGCAGGTTAACCACCTACGAGGAGGAGACAGGGCAGGTTAACCACCTACGAGGAGGAGACAGGGCAGGTTAACCACCTACGAGGAGGAGACAGGGCAGGTTAACCACCTACGAGGAGGAGACAGGGCAGGTTAACCACCTACGAGGAGGAGACAGGGCAGGTTAACCACCTACGAGGAGACAGGACAGGTACTTTAGAAATGTTGTACATTTTCAAAAACACTCGTTGACTCAAACCACATTCCAGGGACTGTTTAAATTAATAATAAGATTTCAATTACCTATACAGAGCCTTCAGAAGGTATTCACACCCCTTGACTGGTACAGAGCCTTCAGAAGGTATTCACACCCCTTGACTGGTACAGAGCCTTCAGAAAGTATTCACACCCTTTGACTGGTACAGAGCCTTCAGAAAGTATTCACACCCTTTGACTGGTACAGAGCCTTCAGAAGGTATTCACACCCCTTGACTGGTACAGAGCCTTCAGAAGGTATTCACACCCCTTGACTGGTACAGAGCCTTCAGAAGGTATTCACACCCCTTGACTGGTACAGAGCCTTCAGAAAGTATTCACACCCTTTGACTGGTACAGAGCCTTCAGAAAGTATTCACACCCTTTGACTGGTACAGAGCCTTCAGAAGGTATTCACACCCTTTGACTGGTACAGAGCCTTCAGAAGGTATTCACACCCCTTGACTGGTACAGAGCCTTCAGAAGGTATTCACACCCCTTGACTGATACAGAGCCTTCAGAAGGTATTCACACCCTTTGACTGGTACAGAGCCTTCAGAAGGTATTCACACCCCTTGACTGGTACAGAGCCTTCAGAAGGTATTCACACCCCTTGACTGGTACAGAGCCTTCAGAAGGTATTCACACCCCTTGACTGATACAGAGCCTTCAGAAGGTATTCACACCCCTTGACTGATACAGAGCCTTCAGAAAGTATTCATACCCCTTGACTGATACAGAGCCTTCAGAAGGTATTCACACCCCTTGACTGGTACAGAGCCTTCAGAAAGTATTCATACCCCTTGACTGATACAGAGTCTTCAGAAGGTATTCACACCACTTGACTTGTGTCTTTTGTGCCTTTTGCACACATTGAATATTTATTTACTTTTTTATTTTATTTTACCTTTATTTTACTAGGCAAGTCAGTTAAGAACAAATTCTTATTGTCAATGACGGTCTAGGAACAGTGGGTTAACTGCCTGTTCAGGGGCAGAACGACAGATTTGTACCTTGTCAGACTCCCCTTTTTTTCCTACTGTGTTATTGACTTGTTTATTGTTTACTCCATGTGTAACTCTGTGTTGTTGTCTGTTCACACTGCTACGCTTTATCTTGGCCAAGTCTCAGTTGTAAATGAGAACTTGTTCTCAACTAGCCTACCTGGTTAAATAAAGGTGAAATAAAAAATAAAATAAAAAAACTTATTCCACAGTTTGTTTGTGTTACTGCCTGAATTCAAAATGGATTAAATAATTTTTTTACTGGTGAACTGAAGGGGTTGAATACGCATTGACTCATCAGTTTTCATTTATTTATATATTTTTTTCAAATCAATTCCATTTTGGGGTGTGAATACTTCCTGAAATTAAATGTTATCTGTCACATGCTCCGAATGTAGACCTGACAGTGAAATGCTTACTTACAAGCCCTTAACCAACAATGCAGTTAAGAAAAAGTAAAAAGAAAATAACGAGGCAGGAGGGGGTTCCGAGGCAATTTGCGGGGTCCAGGTTAGATGAGGTAATATGTCCATGTCATTAGGGGTGAAGTGACTATGCAGTGACTATGTGCGGGGTCCAGGTTAGTGGAGGTAATATGTCCATGTCATTAGGGGTAAAGTGACTATGCAGTGACTATGTGCGGGGTTACAGGTTAGATGAGGTAATATGTCCATGTCGTTAGGGGTAAAGTGACTATGCAGTGACTATGTGCGGGGTTACAGGTTAGATGAGGTAATATGTCCATGTCGTTAGGGGTAAAGTGACTATGCAGTGACTATGTGCGGGGTTACAGGTTAGATGAGGTAATATGTCCATGTCGTTAGGGGTAAAGTGACTATGCAGTGACTATGTGCGGGGTCCAGGTTAGTGGAGGTAATATGTCCATGTCATTACTGACTATATGGGACTATGCATAGATAATAGACAAACAGCAAGTAGCAGCAGCGGGGGGGAAAGGGTCAAATAGGCCGGGTAGCCAGGATGATCTCGATGGTGCAGCTGTAGAAGTTTGAGGATCTGGGGACCCATGACAAATCTTTTCAGTCTCCTGGGGGAGAAATAGGCATTGTCATGCCCTCTTCACAACTGTCTTGGTGTGTTTGGACCATGATAGTTTGTCAGTGATGTGGACACCAAGGAACGTGAAGCTCTCAACCTGCTCCACTACGGCCCTCCTTTTCCTGTAGTCCACGATCAGCTCCTTTGTCTTGCTGACACGGAGGGAGAGGTGGTTGTCCGATAATGACGACCTCCCTATAGGCGGTCTCATCGTTGTCGGTGATCAGTTGTGTCGTTGCTAAACTAAATGATGGTGTTGGAGTCGTATTGGCCATGCAGTCATGAACAGGGAGTACTGGAGGGGACTAAGCACGCACCCCTGAGGGGCCCCAGTGTTGAGGATCAGCGTGGCAGATGTGGTAAGGGTAGGTAGCAACACCTGGGGACAGCCCGCCTTTTACTGAGGAGTGGCTTCCGTCTGGTCACTCTACCATAAAAGGCCTGATTGGTGGAGTGCTGCAGAGATGGAAGAACCTTCCAGAAGGACAACCATCTCACCAGAAGAACTCTGGAGCTCGGTCAGAGTGACCATCGGCCCTAATCCCCTGATTGCTCAGTTTGGCCGGGCGGCCAGCTCTAGGAAGAGTCTTGGTGGTTCCAAAATTCTTCCATTTAATGATGGAGGCCACTGTGTTCTTAAGGACCTGCTGCAGAAATGTTTTTGTACCTTTTCCCAGATCTGTGCCTCGACACAACTCTGTCTCGGAACTCTATGGACAATTCCTTCGACGTCATGGCTTGGTTTTTGATCTGACGTGCACCGTCAACTGTGGAACCTTATATAGACTGGTTTGTGTCTTTCCAAACCATGTCAAAATCAATTCATTTTTACCACAGGTAGATTCCAATCAAGTTGTAGAAACATCAAGGATGACAAATGGAAACAGGATGCTCAATTTCGAGTGTCAGCATAGGATCTTAATACTTAAATAATGTATGTTTTTTTTTTAATACAGTTGCAAAAATGTCCAAAAACCGTTTTAGCTCTGTCATTATGGGGTATTGTGTGTAGATTGAGGATTATTATATATATTTTTTAATACATTTTAGAATAAGGCTGTAACGTAACAAAATATGGAAAAAGTCAAGGGGTCTGAATACTTTCTGAATGCATGGTCACTGTAGGGATGACGTCATCGATGCACTTAGAGATGATGCCGGTGACTGATGTGCTATACTCCTCAATGCCATTGGATGAATCCAAGAACATATTCCAGTCTGTGCTAGAAACAGTCCTGTAGCGTTGCATCCAGGTCATCTGACCACTTCCGTATTGAGTGAGTCACTGCATTGGTTTATGCTTGTAAGCAGGAATCAGGAGGATAGAATTGTGGTCAGGTTTGCCAAATGGAGGGCAAAGGAGAGCTTTGCATCCGTCTCTGTGTGTGGAGTACAGGTGGTCTAGAGGTTTGTATCCGTCTCTGTGTGTGGAGTACAGGTGGTCTAGAGGTTTGTATCCGTCTCTGTGTGTGGAGTACAGGTGGTCTAGAGGTTTGTATCCGTCTCTGTGTGTGGAGTACAGGTGGTCTAGAGGTTTGTATCCGTCTCTGTGTGTGGAGTACAGGTGGTCTAGAGGTTTGTATCCGTCTCTGTGTGTGGAGTACAGGTGGTCTAGAGGTTTGTATCCGTCTCTGTGTGTGGAGTACAGGTGGTCTAGAGGTTTGTATCCGTCTCTGTGTGTGGAGTACAGGTGGTCTAGAGGTTTGTATCCGTCTCTGTGTGTGGAGTACAGGTGGTCTAGAGGTTTGTATGTGTCTCTGTGTGTGGAGTACAGGTGGTCTAGAAGTTTGTATGTGTCTCTGTGTGTGGAGTACAGGTGGTCTAGAAGTTTGTATGTGTCTCTGTGTGTGGAGTACAGGGGGTCTAGAATTTTTTTTTCACTGGATGCACGTGACATGCTGGTAGAAATGATGTAAAATGGATTTAAGTTTCCCTGCATTAATGTCCCCGGCCACTAGGAGCGCCACTTCTGGATGAGTATTTCCTGGTTTGCTTATGGCCTGATACAGCTGGTTGAGTGCGGTCTTAATGTCAGCATTCGTTTGTGGTGGTAAATAGACAGCTATGGAAAATATAGATAAACTCTCTTGGTAAATATTATGGTCTACAATTTATCATGAGGTACTCTACCTCAGGCGAGCAACACCTTGAGACTTCCTCAATATCGCACACCAGCTGTTATTGACAAATAGACAGACCACTTCCGCTCGTCTTACCGGAGGTAGCTGTTCTGTCTTGCCGGAAAACCCAGCCAACTGTATATTATCCATGTTGTCGTTCAATGACGACGACTCGGTGAAACATAAGACATTGCAGTTAATGTCCCGTTGGTAGTATGGTCTCGAACAGAGCTCATCCAGTTTATTCTCCAGCGATTCCACGTTGGCCAATAGGTCGGATGGTAGAGGCGGGTTACCCACTCTCCGACGAATTCTCACAAGGCACTCCGACTCCCCTTCATGTGGATTTGGGTCTGGTCTGGGAGCAGCAGCATGTCCCCTGGTCTGGGAGCAGCAGCATGCCCCCTGGTCTGGGAGCAGCAGCATGCCCCCTGGTCTGGGAGCAGCAGCATGCCCCCTGGTCTGGGAGCAGCAGCATACCCCCCCTGGTCTGGGAGCAGCAGCATCCCCCCATGTGGATTTGGTCTGGGAGCAGCAGCATGCCCCCTGGTCTGGGAGCAGCAGCATGCCCCCTGGTCTGGGAGCAGCAGCATGCCCCCTGGTCTGGGAGCAGCAGCATGCCCCCTGGTCTGGGAGCAGCAGCATGCCCCCTGGTCTGGGAGCAGCAGCATGCCCCCTGGTCTGGGAGCAGCAGCATGCCCCCTGGTCTGGGAGCAGCAGCATGTCCCCTGGTCTGGGAGCAGCAGCATGCCCCCTGGTCTGGGAGCAGCAGCATGTCCCCTGGTCTGGGAGCAGCAGCATGTCCCCTGGTCTGGGAGCAGCAGCATGTCCCCTGGTCTGGGAGCAGCAGCATGTCCCCTGGTCTGGGAGCAGCAGCATGTCCCCTGGTCTGGGAGCAGCAGCATGTCCCCTGGTCTGGGAGCAGCAGCATGTCCCCTGGTCTGGGAGCAGCAGCATGTCCCCTGGTCTGGGAGCAGCAGCATGTCCCCTGGTCTGGGAGCAGCAGTATATCCTTTGCGAGCGACTGTTAAAGAGGTGAGTAATCACTGCTCTGATATCCAGAAACTATTTTTGGTCATAAGAAACATACAGTTGAAGTCGGAAGTTTACATACACCTTAGCCAAATACATTTAAACTCAGTTTCACAATTCCTGACATTTAATCATAGTAAAAATTCCCTGTATTAGGTCAGTTCGGATCACCACTTAATTTTAAGAATGTGAAATGTCAGAATAATAGCAGAAAGAATGATTTTCAGCTTTTATTTCTTTCATCACATTCCTGGTGGGTCAGAAGTTTACATACACTCAATTAGTATTTGGTAGCATTGCCTTTAAATTTTTTAACTTGGGTCAAACATTTTGGGTAGCCTTCCACAAACTTCCCTGAATAAGTTGGGTGAATTTTGACCCATTCCTCCAGACAGAGCTGGTGTTTGTTGGCCTCCTTGCTCGCACATGCTTTTTCAGTTCTGCCCACAAATTGAGGTTAGGGCGTTGTGATGGCCACTCCAATACTTTGACTTTGTTGTCCTTAATAAGCCATTTTGCCACAACTTTGGAAGTATGCTTGGGGTCATTGTCCATTTGGAAGACCCATTTGCGACCAAGCTTTAACTTCCTGACTGATGTCTTGAGATGTTGCTTCAATATATCCACATAATTTCCCATCCTCATGATACCATCTATTTTGTGAAGTGCACCAGTCCCTCCTGCAGCAAAGCACCCCCACAACATGGTGCTGCCACCCCCGTGCTTCACGGTTGGGATGGTGTTCTTCGGCTTGCAAGCCTCCCCCTTTTTCCTCCAAACATAACGATGGTCATTATGGCCAAATAGTTCTATTTTTGTTTCATCAGACCAGAGAACATTTCTGCAAAAAGTACAATCTTTGTTCCCATGTGCAGTTGCAAACTGTAGTCTGGCTTTTTTATGGCGGTTTTGGAGCAGTGGCTTCTTCCTTGCTGAACGGCCTTTCAGGTTATGTCCATATTAGACTCGTTTTACTGTAGTTCTAGATCCTTTTATACCTGTTTCTTCCAGCATCTTCACAAGGTGTTTTGCTGTTGTTATGGGATTGATTTGCACTTTTCACACCAAAGAACGTTCATCTCTAGGAGACAGAATGCGTCTCCTTCCTGAGCGGTATGACAGCTGCGTGGTCCCATGGTGTTTATACTTGCATACTATTGTTTAAAGGTAGGCCTTGAAATACATCCACAGGTACACCTCCAATTGACTCAAATTATGCCAATTTGCCTATCAGAAGCCATGACATCATTTTCTGAAATTTTCCAAGCTGTTTAAAGGCACAGTCAACTTAGTGTATGTAAACTTCTGACCCACTGGAATTGTGATACAGTGAATTATAAGTGAAATAATCTGTAAACAATTGTTGGAAAAATGACACAAAGTAGATGTCCTAACCAACTTGCCAGAACTATAGTTTGTTAACAAGAAATTTGTGGAGTGGTTGAAAAACTAGTTAAATGACTCCAACCTAAGTGTATGTACAAATAAAGTTAAAAAATAAAAATAGCATAATTTGTTAGTAGCCCATAAAAACGGCAGCCACCCACTCCGGCGCCATTCGTATCTAACAGTTGGGCTACAGGTGATAATGCTTACTGGACCCAAACTGTTACAGACCTATATCCATCCTGCCCTGCCTATCTAAGGTCTTCGAAAGCCAAGTCAACAAACAAAATGACCATCTCAAATCCCACCGTACCTTCTCCGCTGTGCAATCTGGTTTCCGAGCCGGTCACGGGTGCACCTCAGCCACGCTCAAGGTACTAAACGATATCATAACCTCCATCGATAAAAGACAGTACTGTGCAGCCGTCTTCATCGACCTTGCCAAGGCTTTCAACTCTGTCAATCACCATATTCTTATAGGCAGACTCAGTAGCCTCGGTTTTTCTAATGACTGCCTTGCCTGGTTCACCAACTACTTTGCAGACAGAATTCAGTGTGTCAAATCGGAGGGCATGCTGTCCGGTCCTCTGGCAGTCTCTATGGGGGTGCCACAGGGTTCAATTCTCAGGCCGACTCTTTTCTCTGTATACATCAATGATGTTGCTCTTGCTGCGGGCGATTCCCTGATCCAACTCTACGCAGACGACACCATTCTGTATACTTCTGGCCCTTCCTTGGACACTGTGCTATCTAACCTCCAAACGAGCTTCAATGCCATACAACACTCCTTCCGTAGCCTCCAACTGCTCTTAAACGCTAGTAAAACCAAATGCATGCTTTTCAACCGTTCACTGCCTGCACCCGCACGCCCGACTAGCATCACCACCCTGGATGGTTCCGACCTAGAATATGTGGACATCTATAAGTACCTAGGTGTCTGGCTAGACTGTAAACTCTCCTTCCAGACTCATATCAAACATCTCCAATCGAAAATCAAATCTAGAGTCGGCTTTCTATTCCGCAACAAAGCCTTCTTCACTCACGCCGCTAAACTTACCCTAGTAAAACTGACTATCCTACCGATCCTCGACGATGTCATCTACAAAATAGCTTCCAATACTCTACTCAGCAAACTGGATGCAGTTTATCACTGTGCCATCCGTTTTGTTACTAAAGCACCTTATACAACCCACCACTGCGACCTGTATGCTCTAGTCGGCTGGCCCTCGCTACATATTCGTCGCCAGACCCACTGGCTCCAGGTCATCTACAAGTCCATGCTAGGTAAAGCTCCGCCTTATCTCAGTTCACTGGTCACGATGGCAACACCCACCCGTAGCACGCGCTCCAGCAGGTGTATCTCACTGATCATCCCTAAAGCCAACACCTCATTTGGCCGCCTTTCCTTCCAGTTCTCTGCTGCCTGTGACTGGAACGAACTGCAAAAATCGCTGAAGTTGGAGACTTTTATCTCCCTCACCAACTTTAAACATCTGCTATCTGAGCAGCTAACCGATCGCTGCAGCTGTACATAGTCCATTGGTAAATAGCCCACCCAATTTACCTACCTCATCCCCATACTGTTTTTATTTATTTACTTTTCTGCTCTTTTGCACACCAATATCTCTAACTGTACATGACCATCTGATCATTTATCACTCCAGTGTTAATCTGCTAAATTGTAATTATTCACCTACCTCCTCATTCCTTTTGCACACAATGTATATAGACTCTTTTTTTCTACTGTGTTATTGACTTAATTGTTTACTCCATGTGTAACTCTGTGTTGTTGTCTGTTCACACTGCTGTGCTTTATCTTGGCCAGGTTGCAGTTGTAAATGAGAACTTGTTCTCAACTGGCCTACCCGGTTAAATAAAGGTGAAAAAATAATAATAATAGGCATTGTAAGTTCAGTTTATATAAAAACAAGTACAAATCTAATTGTTGACCCCATAAATAGAACACTCACCTCACATTCAACCCCCTCCTTAGCCAGGACAGTCGCTGCATCCAGACAGAAACCCACACACCGGGAATGTGACACGAGAGTGATGTGGGTTCCTGGAGGAAACAGACAGGCAGAAATGGTTGGTAGTGTACAGGAGGAGGGGGTCAGGAGGAGGAGGGGGTCAGGAGGAGGAGGGGGTCAGGAGGAGGAGGGGGTCAGGAGGAGGAGGGGGTCAGGAGACCGAAAAAACAGATGCCTTCTGCAAATCAGCAGACCGCCTTGTGATCTGCATGTTTTGCTGGGAATGACCAGCCAGGCTTTCAAATAGCCAAGGAAAAGCAGTAACCAGGGTAGTGTATTGCAGGGGAAGAGCAGTAACCAGGGTAGTGTATTGCATTACAAGGGAAGAGCAGTAACCAGGGTAGTGTATTGCATTACAAGGGAAGAGCAGTAACCAGGGTAGTGTATTGCAGGGGAAGAGCAGTAACCAGGGTAGTATATTGCAGGGGAAGAGCAGTAACCAGGGTAGTGTATTGCATTACAAGGGAAGAGCAGTAACCAGGGTAGTGTATTGCAGGGGAAGAGCAGTAACCAGGGTAGTGTATTGCATTACAAGGGAAGAGCAGTAACCAGGGTAGTATTGCATTGCAAGGGAAGAGCAGTAACCAGGGTAGTGTATTGCAGGGAAGAGCAGTAACCAGGGTAGTGTATTGCATTGCAGGGGAAGAGCAGTAACCAGGGTAGTGTATTGCAGTAACCAGGGTAGTGCATTGCATTGGGAAGAGCAGTAACCAGGGTAGTGTATTGCAGGGGAAGAGCAGTAACCAGGGTAGTGTATTGCAGGGGAAGCAGTAACCAGGGTAGTGTATTGCAGGGGAAGGGCAGTAACCAGGGTAGTGCATTGCATTGCAAGGGAAGAGCAGTAACCAGGGTAGTGTATTGCAAGGGAAGAGCAGTAACCAGGGTAGTGTATTGCAGGGGAAGAGCAGTAACCAGGGTAGTATATTGCAGGGGAAGAGCAGTAACCAGGGTAGTGTATTGCATTACAAGGGAAGAGCAGTAACCAGGGTAGTGTATTGCAGGGGAAGAGCAGTAACCAGGGTAGTGTATTGCAGGGGAAGAGCAGTAACCAGGGTAGTGTATTGCAGGGGAAGAGCAGTAACCAGGGTAGTGTATTAAGGGGAAGGGCAGTAACCAGGGTAGTGTATTGCAGGGGAAGGGCAGTAACCAGGGTAGTGTATTGCAGGGGAAGAGCAGTGACCAGGGTAGTGTATTGCAGGGGAAGAGCAGTAACCAGGGTAGTGTATTGCAGGGGAAGTGCAGTAACCAGGGTAGTGTATTGCATTGCAGGGGAAGAGCAGTAACCAGGGTAGTGTATTGCATTGCAGGGGAAGAGCAGTAACCAGGGTAGTGTATTGCAGGGGAAGAGCAGTAACCAGGGTAGTGTATTGCAGGGGAAGCGCAGTAACCAGGGTAGTGTATTGCAGGGGAAGAGCAGTAACAGGGTAGTGTATTGCAGGGGAAGGGCAGTAACCAGGGTAGTGTATTGCAGGGGAAGAGCAGTAACCAGGGTAGTGTATTGCAGGGGAAGAGCAGTAACCAGGGTAAGTGTATTGCAGGGGAAAGCAAACACAGGGTAGTGTATTGCAGGGGAAGAGCAGTGACCAGGGTAGTGTATTCAGGGGAAGAGCAGTCAAGTGTATTGCAGGGAAGAGCAGTGACCTGGGTAGTGTATTGCAGGGGAAGGGCATTAACCAGGGTAGTGTATTGCAGGGGAAGGGCAGTAACCAGGGTAGTGTATTGCAGGGGAAGAGCAGTGACCAGGGTAGTGTATTGCAGGGGAAGAGCAGTAACCAGGGTAGTGTATTGCAGGGGAAGAGCAGTGACCAGGGTAGTGTATTGCAGGGGAAGAGCAGTAACCAGGGTAGTGTATTGCAGGGGAAGGGCAGTAACCAGGGTAGTGTATTGCAGGGGAAGAGCAGTGACCAGGGTAGTGTATTGCAGGGGAAGAGCAGTAACCAGGGTAGTGTATTGCAGGGGAAGAGCAGTAACCAGGGTAAGTGTACAGGGGAAGAGCAGTAACCAGGGTAGTGTATTGCAGGGGAAGGGCAGTAACCAGGGTAGTGTATTGCAGGGGAAGAGCAGTAACCAGGGTAGTGTATTGCAGGGGAAGAGCAGTAACCAGGGTAGTGTATTGCAGGGGAAGAGCAGTAACCAGGGTAGTGTATTGCAGGGGAAGAGCAGTGACCAGGGTAGTGTATTGCAGGGGAAGAGCAGTAACCAGGGTAGTGTATTGCAGGGGAAGAGCAGTAACCAGGGTAGTGTATTGCAGGGGAAGGGCAGTAACCAGGGTAGTGTATTGCAGGGGAAGAGCAGTAACCAGGGTAGTGTATTGCAGGGGAAGAGCAGTAACCAGGGTAGTGTATTGCAGGGGAAGAGCAGTAACCAGGGTAGTGTATTGCAGGGGAAGAGCAGTAACCAGGGTAGTGTATTGCAGGGGAAGAGCAGTAACCAGGGTAGTGTATTGAAGGGGAAGAGAACTAGGGCCTTTACTCTTTTTAACATAAGAAATGGCACCAATACAGCCCAGTGACCCTTATGAACAATATGTTAAACTGGAGGACATGTTGGCATAACGTGAAACATAACGTGACCATTTTCTCCTGGTTGTTACGTCATTGAAAGGGGTCCACAACAGAATGAGGATTTAGTGTTTGGCACCTGCAGGCTACCATTTCATCCTAGAGACAAACAGTTTACTGTACAGCATTCTACGAACACTTCTGAACATACATGTGTGGGGTTCCTCCAATCAGAGTCCGCCCTCTGTGAGGATCACTATAAATTACAGGATTCTCTAACAAACGCGGGGATCAAGTTTCTTCGAGATGCGTCCACACCAAGTTGAACTGAATAATTCCATCTCCTTGGAAAACAAACACCTACCGACGAAACCCTATCCTACTCAGACAGAATCAATCATCCCAGAGAAGCGGAGAGCACTGTTGCTCATTCAAGACCAACGGACTGAGTTCACAATACATCCCGGGTGGGATCAGAGTCCGGTGGAAAAAAGAGTAGACATTACTTTCCTGGACTGAGGCCAGAGCGAAGCTGGTCTGTCCATTCCTGTTGGCTGTGAGCTATTTTCTGGCCTCAGCACGACTGTCAAGAGAAGAGGACAACAGACCTTGACTTCATCCTATCCTAGCGGGAGCTCACCGGGCAGGCAGCGTCAGCATTCAGTAAATGACCCATAGCATGCTTAAATTCCTCTGAAAGGGGCATTGTGTGTGTGTGTGTCTGTAAAGTAGTGGAAGTCATTGAGTAATAGTGGGATGGCATATAATTTACAAGCCCATGATCAATACTGTCAAACTGCATTGTCCACAACAGATGCTAACTGACAGCCGAGCCCATTGTCCATTCCTGTTTGGTCAAGCTCTCTATGATTCACAGTTGTGACAGCTGTCAATGTAGCCCTCTCACACTTTCTCTTTCAATGACTACGAACCCTATAATTCTCAGAGTCCTGTGAAAGTGTTTCTGTATTTGAGTTGAGGACAAAAGCCATTCATATTCAACTTTGGAGACTCACCTCAAACTGCAATGTGTCTGTCAACTAATATTACAACTTATTCTAGTAAATAAAACCTTGAATTCATTATTTGTGACATTAAGTTAATTTGTGAGCGATTGGGTAAACGTTTTCCAGGGGTAAATAAAAATCCCATAACTTCAGTCTCAGATGGACATTCTGGCGCCAAGTTAACCTCCCCATCCATGTCAGAAAGTCACGGCCATCTTGCTTTTAAGGAAAGAGGATCATTTTTGTACATGTAGGGGGAAACTCCAAGTTGGACCAATTCCAGTCGCCTTCCTCAGGTAGTCCAGGGACTGAAAAGCTCAGTTCTGGTGACTTTAAAAAAAGGACTACTAAAAAAAAAAAAAAACGATGCCACACAGGCAACTGAAGGAGTAGAGACAAACGTTGTAGCGATGGAAAACCGGGATCCCCTCTTTTCTAACAAAGGACAAAACTATTTTCAAACGTGTTTCCCGCAATTGGATTAAGAATTGTTGTGCATTGACTGGAAGACATGTTCCTCTCCTATGGCTCTCCCAACTGGAATGGATCCTGAGAGGAATATTAGTTGAAACACAAGCCGACGAGGCAAACAGATCATCTATTGTCTGGTTTAATAACAGGACGAGGTAAATAGATCATCTATTGTCTGGTTTAGTTTAAAAACACCATTGGACTATTTAATTCATCTGAACATTGGTGTCAGCAACAATCACGAATGGCAGTTCAGTGCACACAGCTTAACAGAAAAATAAAATACATTTGGGAATATATTTCCTAGAACAGACATGCTTCTGTCTGATCGACAAACCATCAATCCCCAACTCTCGCTCACAATGAAATTATCAATAAACTCTCAATGTGTTTCTAGGGGAGGGTACAATGAACATAACTTTTTTTTAAAATATATATTGCAAAAACATTTAAATTCTCCAGCGGCTGCTAGTTACCTTGTCTTTCCACCTTGGCCTTTCCAATAGGTACGACAAAGTCTTTCTGCATAACCTCCTCAGACAGGTCAAAGGGCACACCATACATCAGCTCATTCTCCAGGAACACCACTGTTGAAGGAAAAATACAAGACAACGTGTGCTTTTGATTAGCAGGTGTCACCATGGTTACAGCACAGGAACTTATGTCTATACTACAGGACATGAGCAGACTGCCAGTGATTCCCCTCATCTACACTACAGGACATGAGCAGACCGCCAGTGATTCCCCTCATCTACACTACATGAGCAGACCGCCAGTGATTCCCCTCATCTACACTACAGGACGTGAGCAGACCGCCAGTGATTCCCCTCATCTACACTACAGGACGTGAGCAGACCGCCAGTGATTCCCCTCATCTACACTACAGGACGTGAGCAGACCGCCAGTGATTCCCCTCATCTACACTAGAGGACGTGAGCAGACCGCCAGTGATTCCCCTCATCTACACTACAGGACGTGAGCAGACCGCCAGTGATTCCCCTCATCTACACTACAGGACGTGAGCAGACCGCCAGTGATTCCCCTCATCTACACTACAGGACGTGAGCAGACCGCCAGTGATTCCCTCATCTACACTACACTACATGAGCAGACTGCCAGTGATTCCCCTCATCTACACTACATGAGCAGACCGCCAGTGATTCCCCTCATCTACACTACAGGACGTGAGCAGACCGCCAGTGATTCCCCTCATCTACACTACAGGACGTGAGCAGACCGCCAGTGATTCCCCTCATCTACACTACATGAGCAGACCACCAGTGATTCCCTCATCTACACTACATGAGCAGACCGCCAGTGATTCCCCTCATCTACACTACAGGACGTGAGCAGACCGCCAGTGATTCCCCTCATCTACACTACAGGACGTGAGCAGACCGCCAGTGATTCCCCTCATCTACACTACAGGACATGAGCAGACCGCCAGTGATTCCCCTCATCTACACTACAGGACGTGAGCAGACCGCCAGTGATTCCCCTCATCTACACTACAGGACATGAGCAGACCGCCAGTGATTCCCCTCATCTACACCACAGGACATGAGCAGACCGCCAGTGATTCCCCTCATCTACACTACAGGACGTGAGCAGACCGCCAGTGACTCCCCTCATCTACACTACATGAGCAGACCGCCAGTGACTCCCTCATCTACACTACAGGACGTGAGCAGACCGCCAGTGATTCCCCTCATCTACACTACATGAGCAGACCGCCAGTGATTCCCCTCATCTATACTACATGAGCAGACCGCCAGTGATTCCCTCATCTACACTACAGGACATGAGCAGACCGCCAGTGATTCCCCTCATCTACACTACAGGACGTGAGCAGACCGCCAGTGATTCCCCTCATCTACACTACAGGACGTGAGCAGACCGCCAGTGATTCCCCTCATCTACACTACAGGACGTGAGCAGACCGCCAGTGATTCCCCTCATCTACACTACAGGACGTGAGCAGACCGCCAGTGATTCCCCTCATCTACACTACAGGACATGAGCAGACCGCCAGTGATTCCCTCATCTACACTACATGAGCAGACCGCCAGTGATTCCCCTCATCTACACTACAGGACGTGAGCAGACCGCCAGTGATTCCCCTCATCTGCACTACAGGACGTGAGCAGACCGCCAGTGATTCCCCTCATCTACACTACATGAGCAGACCGCCAGTGATTCCCCTCATCTACACTACAGGACGTGAGCAGACCGCCAGTGATTCCCCTCATCTATACTACATGAGCAGACCGCCAGTGATTCCCCTCATCTACACTACATGAGCAGACCGCCAGTGATTCCCCTCATCTATACTACATGAGCAGACCGCCAGTGATTCATCTATTGTCTGGTTTAGTTTAATCCTCATCTACACTACAGGACGTGAGCAGACCGCCAGTGATTCCCCTCATCTACACTACAGGACGTGAGCAGACCGCCAGTGATTCCCCTCATCTACACTACAGGACGTGAGCAGACTGCCAGTGATTCCCCTCATCTACACTACATGAGCAGACCGCCAGTGATTCCCCTCATCTACACTACATGAGCAGACCGCCAGTGATTCCCCTCATCTACACTACATGAGCAGACCGCCAGTGATTCCCCTCATCTACACTACAGGACATGAGCAGACTGCCAGTGATTCCCCTCATCTGTTCTACAGGAGCGGATGTGAGGAGACATGAAAAGGCGATTAGCATCCTATTCCCTTCATAGAGCAATACTTTTCAACAGAGCCTTACGGGCCCCTGGTAAACAGAGCCTTACGGGCCCCTGGTAAACAGAGCCTTACGGGCCCCTGGTCAACAGAGCCTTACGGGCCCCTGGTCAACAGAGCCTTACGGGCCCCTGGTCAACAGAGCCTTACGGGCCCCTGGTCAACAGAGCCTTACGGGCCCCTGGTCAACAGAGCCTTACGGGCCCCTGGTCAACAGAGCCTTACGGGCCCCTGGTCAACAGTAGTGGAATAGGGTGCTAAACTCAGAGGAGAAGAAAATCAACTTTCGCTCACTGTCAACGCCGTATATTTTCAGCTAACTTAACATGTGTAAATATTTGTATGAACATAACAAGATTCAACAACTGAGACATAAACTGAACAAGTTTCACAGACATGTGACTAACAGAAATGGAATAATGTGTCCCTGAACAGGGGGGGGCAAAATCAAAAGTAACAGTCAGTATCTGGTGTGGCCACCAGCTGCATTAAGTACTGCAGTGCATCTCCTCCTCATGAACTGTACCAGATTTGCAAGTTCTTGCTTCTTAGGCGTCTCACAGTACTGACATCGCAATTTATCGCCCTGGCCACATCTGCAGTCCTCATGCCTCCTTGCAGCATGCCTAAGGCACATTCACGCAGATGAGCAGGGACCCTGGGCATCTTTCTTTTGGTGTTTATCAGAGTCAGTAGAAAGACCTCTTTAGTGTCCTAAGGTTTCATAAGTGTGACCTTAATTGCCTACCGTCTGTAAGCTGTAAGTGTCTTAACGACCGTTCCACAGGTGCATGTTCATTAATTGTTTATGGTTCATTGAACAAACATGGGAAACAGTGTTTAAACCCTTTACAATGAAGATCTGTGTAATTATTTGGATTTTTACAAATTATCTTTGAAAGACCGGGTCCTTCTTTTTTTTTCTCAGTTTATTTGGGATGCAACTCAATGCTCACCAGGGTTGTCGTCCCTGATAGCTGCTTTAAGAAGCCCTCTGGCGTCCTCAGAGTTCCAGGGGCTGACTACTTTGAGACCGGGGCAGTGGCCGTACCAGGCAGCGAAGCACTGGGAGTGTTGGGCTGCCACGCCTGCAGACAAAGAAATCAAAAAAGGTTTCTTCGTCAAGACACTTCAAGTTTCGCCAAAGGTGACGTTCCCAGAATAAAACTCAGAACGGAGCATAGAGTCCGCATAGATCAATGCTGATCCTGGGGAACCAAAGGGGCCAAAAACCCCAGGACCAGGATTGGGCAACACTGGCATAGATGTTTGTTTACCTGCGGAGGAGCCGTTGGGGCCGCGGAACACAATGGGGACAGGCTGGGCTCCGGCTGACATGTAGTAGGTCTTAGCAGCTGAGTTGATCACCTGGTCGATGGCTTGCATGGAGAAGTTCCAGGTCATGAACTCACAGATTGGCCTCAGCCCGGCCTGGAAACACAGCATGATGGATGACTCTCAAACGGCAGCCTATATAGCGCACTTCCTTTGGCCAGGGCCCATGCACACGATGAGAAGGCTGTCATCTTTCTACCAAAATCAGATGTAGAAATTCAATCGTTTGTGTGTTTATTACATTTAACACTCAATGTAAAGGGTTAGTGAAGAGACGCTTGTACAACGTTACACTCTATAGGAATAGGACATTTCCATACATACCATTATAATAATACTAATTGACTTACGAATGCAGCACCAACAGCAATGCCAGCAAACCCCATCTATAAGGGGAGGAGAAAACACATCCATTATATTCTTTAAGAGACCATCAGACTGACAACATAGAAACAACTTTCAAAATAAACAATCTTGTGTTTACCTCTGTGATTGGCGTGTCGATGATGCGTTTGTCTCCATATTTCTTCCACAACCCTCTGCTGACCTACGAATACACAAGCCAAAATAAATTAATACCATTCAAGTTGTCAAATATACCATAGATTGTTTGAAAAAAGTACATTTTTAACCACTTTTGAATCCACAAATAGTTTGTCATACATTGTTGTCAAGACAGTCCAGTTTGGTGCCGTCGGAAAGCATTCAGATCCTTCGACTTTTTCCACATTGTTAGGTTACAACCTTATTCTAAAATGGATTCAAATTGTCCCCCCCACCCTCAATCTACACACACTGCCCCATAATGACAAAGCAATGTTAGCTATTTTTTATTTTAAAAAATTTAAGCCTGAAAAATCATAATCATAATTTATTCAAACCCTTTACTCAGTACTTTGTTGAAGCACTTTTGGCAGCGATTACAGCCTCAAATCTTCTTGGGTATCACGCTACCAGCTTGGCACACCTGTATTTGGGGAGTTTCTCCCATTCTTCTCTTCAGATCCTCTCAAGCTCTGTCAGGTTGGATGGGGAGCGTTGCTGCACAGCTATTTTCAGGTCTCTCCAGAGATGTTTTAAATCAGGTTCAAGTCCGGGCCCTGGCTGGGTCACTCAAAGACTGCTGCACTGTCTTGGCTGTGTGCTTAGGGTCGTTGTCCTGTTGGAAGGTGAACCTTCGCCCCAGTCTGAGGTCCTGGGCTCTCTGGAGCAGGTTTTCATCAAGGATCGCTCTGTACTTTAATCCGTTCATCTTTGCCTCCATCCTGACTAGTCTCCCAGTACCTGCCGCTGAAAAATATCCCCACAGCATGATGCTGCCAACACCATGCTTCACCATAGGGATGGTGCCAGGTTCCTCCAGACGTGACGCTTGGCATTCAGGACAAAGAATTCAATCTTGGTTTCATCAGACCAGAGAATCTTGTTTCTCCTGGTCTGAGAGTCCTTTAGGTGCCTTTAGGTAAACTCAAAGCGGGCTCTCATTTGCCTTTTACTGAGGAGTAACTTCCGTCTGGCCACTCTACCATTAAGGTCTGTGTACGCCTATGTAGATATTCCATTACAAATCAGCCATTTCCAGCTACAATTTGCTGTTATTTAATGGACAAATATTTTTGCTTTTCTTTCAAAAACAATGATATTTCTAAGTGACCCCTACTTGAAAGTGTGAGTGCGTGTATACACACACACACCAGTCAAAAGTGTGGACACGCCTATTCATTCAAGGGTTTTTCACTTTGACTATTTTCTACATTTTAGAATAGTGAAGACTTCAACACTATAAAGTACCCGTTGTTTGTCTGTTTGTTGCCGGCCTGTTAGCCTGTCATTCTCCTTTGACCTCTCATCAGCGAGCCGTTTTCCCTCACAGGACTGACTGGATGTTGAGTCGCACCATTATCAGGAAACCCCTTGACAATGTCGATCGTGAAATGGACGGTGGACGTTTTTGAGATACTGTCGCCGGCGCGCCTGGCACTGACGATCATACCACTCTCAAATTCACTTAGGTCACTGGTTCATTCAATCCAACAGTAACCGGATACCTCGATGCCCGTTTGCCTGCTTTATATATCAGGCCACGGTCACATGACTCGCGGTCCGTAGGAGCGATCCATTTTGGTGAAAGGGGTGGTGTACCTAATAATGAGTGTACATTCTTACCTTGTAGGCTCCATCATACTGGGCCACCTCCTCCCCCAGAAGGAAGACTCTCTCATCCCTCTCCAGTTCCTCATCCATGGCCTGGTTGAGGGCATCTCGGACATTCACCTGAAATAAAGACACATTTGAAAATACATTCAGAAAGTATTCACACCAAACGTCCCAAACCTGGGTCACTAAGGAGAGAGAGAGAGAGAGAGAGAAACACACACAAGTTTAGGAGACATTACAAGGGTCACTGAGGAGAAAGAGAGAGAGAGATACAAGGTTAGGAGACATTATTACATGGGTCTGAATACTTATACGAATGTGATACTTCAGTTTATTTTTAATACATTTGCAAACATTTCTAAAAACCTGTTTTGCTTTGTCATTATGGGGTATTGTGTGTAGATTGAAGTCAAAAATAAAAAGTAATTTAATCAATTTTAGAATAAGGCTGTAATGTAACAAAATGTTTAAAAAGTCAATGGGTCTGGAAACTTTCCTGAATGCACTGTATGTGTTTTATATAGAGATGTTCATTACAAGCTACATCTCAAAGTCACGTTAAAAAACAAAGGTGGGGTGAGTTAACATCCTGGCTCTAGACACATATCCTCCTCTCGCCACCGGAGATCGATGGAGACAGCAGTTCACATTCAAGTCATTATGTCAAGTCATTAGTCAGAATGAATCTAAGATAACTCAAAAAAATCTGTCATTGACATATTTTCCATGGAGATCTTAGTTGCGCAATTTTACATTATGATGTTTGGTGCAGTATTTCAATGAAGAAAATGTGCATGAAAACACATCGTCGCTCGTTGAACAACAAATACTTTATTGAAGAATCCCTACAGGGGAACCAATCACGGACGAAGGTTTAGTGTGCCAGCACAGCCCCCGCCCCCCCCCAAAAAAACTACCCTAGTCCAAAAACAATAACATGACAAAATGTATTCATAATATATGTAGAAACTCCTCCGAACTGTTTCCGCTGGGAAGCATGTGGACACCTTAAGAGGTGACAGAGGCTGCCCTGCCCCATGCTGCCCTGCTCCATGCTGTGACTGTCTTTAGCTCCTACCTTGACTAGTTGTTACTCTATGTGGCTCAGTTGGTAGAGCATGGCGCTCACCACACCAGTGTGGTGGGTTCAATTCCCACGGGGAACGAGTACAAAAAATGTATGCACTCACTACTGACTAACTCGATCTGGTAAGAGTGTCGGCTAAATTACCAGACTGTAAAATGTTTAAACTATTTTCGGAAAATGTCAATTCATGTTAAAGTCAAACAAACAGAAGATTTAACAAAACGCTGCCCAACCCTGGGTAGGTCAGCGGTTGGCCCAACCCTTGAAAGTTTTCACATTTCTAGGTTTCCAGAACTGCTTTAATAGCACATTATGTGCATAAACATCAAATAGACATGCACCTAGACTATCTTTTTGGTTTCTGTCATGGTAGGAAGCAGAGGTAATAATGAAAAGTCAGTGGCGTTTCCCTTCTATCCACCAATCTGTCTGTCCTCCGTCCCCCCTTCATTCCCTCCATCCCCTCCGTGTGTTGTTGCTTTCTTCTTCACCTTCATTGTTTTGGTCTCACATGCTGAGTGTTCATTGGTTATTTACAGTAGTCCTTACCCAACCGCGTTGTAGCACTGCTCAAACTACAAGACGCATGATCAACATTTCTGACATATCAGGGAATTATCCAGACATCCGAAAGGGGTCTAGAGAACGGAACAGACATCATCCGTGGGTCCTTGGCCCACTCAAACGACGCAAATCGCGAAGCATGAAAATGTGTCTGGGATGGTGTAACAGTATAACTTTAGACCGTCCCCTCGCCCCTACCTGGGCGCGAACCAGGGACCCTCTGCACACATCAACAGTCACCCACGAAGAATCGTTACCCATCGCTCCACAAAAGCCGTGGCCCTTGCAGAGCAAGGGGAACCACTACTTCAAGGTCTCAGAGCAAGTGACGTCACCGATTGAAACGCTATTTAGCGCGCACCACCGCTAACTAAACTAGCCGTTTCACATCCGTTACAATGGCAAAAATGTGGCGAAATCGTGTAGTGTATGCCCAGCATAAAATAATCTGCCCTTGTTAATGGGTCAATCAGGCCTTAACATCGCACAAGACTATAAGACGTTCATCATAGGCCGTGAGCTGGCCAACTTGTTATGATGACTTGAATCGACTGTACATGCTACCGTTCAAGCAATTCAATGACACAAGCAAATATTATGTTTTGGGGTATACAACATTGACAGCTGCAAGCCACAAAGCCAGAAACCCCACCTATTTCTACATTTAAAAAAACATTAATACGGAAAAGGCACGTTTTTGTTTTTCATGAATTTTTACGATATAGACCATTTTGACTTTGCCTGTGGTAACTAGTGAAAACACGTTGAAGGTTGTTAGTTAGATCAACCCATTAGCACAGATGAAACTAGCCCTCACCTGCACAGCAGCCGGAGGTGTCTTGCTGAACTCCCTTCGTAGGACCACCGACACCGCATTCTGCACAAGGCAACACACAAAAGGCCTCTCGTTTTTATTGTCTCATCCGAACAAATAGGTCATTGTCTGCACATGGATTTAAAGTTAATAAATACCTTCCCGGAGCGAAGAAAACACCCCAACGACGCCATCTTTGACCTGTCCTCTGAGTGGGAGGAGCGACTTGTCCTGGAGAAGGATCCGGTCCAATCAGAGCAGCTGTCTGAGTCCGTCCAGAGATACTACTTGAGGAGATGGGCATCTCATTAACACTCATAAAGCACAGGCGTCTGCAATGGGCCTCGCGGTGCATTCTGGGAGATTCTACGACAATTCTGGGACAACGCGTTCTCTCCTTCAATTTGCTCCAAAACCCAACATTAGCATGAATTTCGTCAACAAGTGGTACACCACATTTTACAAGATGTGAGATAATTAGCTATGCCCTCTGTAATGTAGTATAGCTGTGGAATTGTGACATTATGTACTTTGATAAAAAAATAGGCAAGTTTCTCGACTCATACCCGAACTTTGAGAAGGGAGTGCGTGACGACTAGTTTAGCAACCGAGCGACGCAGCATAACAATGTGAAGGCGATTGGTCGACCGTCTGCTGGGTGCGTTGATTTAAACGTTTTTCCATTCAATCACCCTTGGGATTTATAGTATCCTCGTTTCTGAAATGTTTCTGGTCAGTCGAAGCAAGGAAGGTGTTGAGAACCAATCAGGACCACTCTCATGAAAAGGAAGCGGAAGAACTCGAGCGACTGGGGAAATTCAAGGGCAAGAGCAAAAACCATCATCATCCTGTTGCCCTAACCTTAACCCTTATGTTTTACCATGAACCTACAGTCAACTTCTGTGTAGCACAGCGGTCCAAGGCACTGCATCTCATTGCTAGTGGTGTCACTACAGACCCTGGTTCGATTTCAGGCTGTATCACAACCGGCCGTGATTGGGAGTCCCTTCGAGCGGCGCACAATCGTCCCTGCGTCGTCCGGGTTAGGGCTGTCATTGTAAATAAGAATTTGTTCTTAACTGACTTGCCTAGTTAAATAAATAGCATATATTTTAATTACATCTGTGTGCATATCTGTCACTTTAGACTATTATGTTGAAGTTTGATGGAGCCTAGCTCAGACTCGAGGCAGTGATTACAGCTACCACCAGAGGCTGTCTGGGTATTTACATAGAAGGCTCACAGTGCTCGTCGTATTTAGGCATCATGATGTTGGACATATTTGGACAGCGCACAGGCAGGGTTGGGGAGTAACAGATTATATGTAATCCTTTACATGAAAGGGATTACAAAAACCGGTAACTGTAATCCATTACGTTACCAGCAAAAATATTGTAATCAGATTACAGATACTTTTGAAAAACTAGATGATTACTTCTAAATTCAGAAAGGATGTTTGCGAAAAAAATTCTTAGAAATGTCTCTGCTTTCTCAATGATATTCAAATCAGCATTGATAAAAAGCGCAAGTTTAAATTTGTTCCACCTGGGCGAGTCTGACCATAAATCAGAGACCACTATGATGACACACCAAATGTGTTTGATGGATCGAGGGAAAAGAGCAGGAATAGGCGTTTGTAGGCTCCAGTCCAAGCTATGTCTTCCAATGGTGCGACTGCTGTCGGCATCCAAAGATGATCCAATTTGAATAAACGCTTGGAGGTAAGGATGACAGCAGTGGTGTAGTCTACGGCGATACGGACATCACGTATTATTGATATCTACATAGAGCATTGATGTGAATCACACTGCTGCTCTCTCATTTAGCTATTTGCGCCTTACGGATTGTAGTTGTTGAATGTGTATTTTAACCCAATAACCCAATATAGAATAACAGTGTGGATCCCAGCCTATAGAACAACAGCTGTATAGTGTGGATCCCAGGCTATAGAATAACAGCTGCATAGTGTGGATCCCAGCCTATAGAATAACAGCTGCATACTGAGGATCCCAGCCTATAGAATAACAGCTGCATACTGAGGATCCCAGCCTATAGAATAGCAGCTGCATAGTGTGGATCCCAGCCTATAGAATAGCAGCTGCATAGTGCGGATCCCAGCCTATAGAATAACAGCTGTATAGTGTGGATCCCAGGCTATAGAATAACAGCTGCATACTGAGGATCCCAGCCTATAGAATAACAGCTGCATACTGAGGATCCCAGCCTATAGAATAACAGCTGCATAGTGTGGATCCCAGCCTATAGAATAACAGTGTGGATCCCAGCCTATAGAATAACAGTGTGGATCCCAGCCTATAGAATAACAGCTGCATAGTGTGGATCCCAGCCTATAGAATAACAGCTGCATAGTTTGATCCCAGCCTATAGAATAACAGCTGCATAGTTTGATCCCAGCCTATAGAATAACAGCTGCATACTGAGGATCCCAGCCTATAGAATAACAGCTGCATACTGAGGATCCCAGCCTATAGAATAGCAGCTGCATAGTGTGGATCCCAGCCTATAGAATAACAGCTGCATAGTGTGGATCCCAGCCTATAGAATAACAGCTGCATAGTGTGGATCCCAGCCTATAGAATAACAGCTGCAGAGTGAGGATCCCAGCCTATAGAATAACAGCTGCATAGTGTGGATCCCAACCTATGGAATAACAGCTGCATAGTGTGATCCCAGCCTATAGAATAACAGCTGCATAGTTTGATCCCAGCCTATAGAATAACAGCTGCATAGTGTGGATCCCAGCCTATAGAATAGCAGCTGCAGAGTGAGGATCCCAGCCTATAGAATAACAGCTGCATAGTGTGGATCCCAACCTATGGAATAACAGCTGCATAGTTTGATCCCAGCCTATAGAATAGCAGCTGTATAGTGTGGATCCCAGCCTATAGAATAACAGCTGCATAGTGTGGATCCCAGCCTATAGAATAACAGCTGCATAGTGTGGATCCCAACCTATGGAATAACAGCTGCATAGTGTGATCCCAGCCTATAGAATAACAGCTGCAGAGTGAGGATCCCAGCCTATAGAATAACAGCTGCAGATCCCAGCCTATAGAATAACAGCTGCATAGTGTGGATCCCAGCCTATAGAATAGCAGCTGCATAGTGTGGATCCCAGCCTATAGAATAACAGCTGCATAGTGTGGATCCCAACCTATGGAATAACAGCTGCATAGTGTGATCCCAGCCTATAGAATAACAGCTGCATAGTGTGGATCCCAGCCTATAGAATAACAGCTGCAGATCCCAGCCTATAGAATAACAGCTGCATAGTGTGGATCCCAGCCTATAGAATAACAGCTGCATAGTGTGGATCCCAGCCTATAGAATAACAGCTGCATAGTGTGGATCCCAGCCTACAGAATAACAGTGTGGATCCCAGCCTATAGAATAACAGCTGTATAGTGTGGATCCCAGCCTATAGAATAACAGTGTGGATCCCAGCCTATAGAATAACAGCTGCATAGTGTGGATCCCAGCCTATAGAATAACAGCTGCATAGTGTGGATCCCAGCCTATAGAATAACAGCTGCATAGTGTGGATCCCAGCCTACAGAATAACAGTGTGGATCCCAGCCTATAGAATAACAGCTGCATAGTGTGGATCCCAGCCTATAGAATAACAGCTGCATAGTGTGATCCCAGCCTATAGAATAACAGTGTGGATCCCAGCCTATAGAATAACAGTGTGGATCCCAGCCTATAGAATAACAGCTGCATAGTGTGGATCCCAGCCTATGGAATAACAGCTGCATAGTGTGATCCCAGCCTATAGAACAACAGCTGCATAGTGTGGATCCCAGGTTACATTTAACAGTGCCCATCCTCAGCTTTTTACCAACAGCTGCGGTGTGTCCAGTTTTGTTGTTTCATTTGTGGATTTGCATCTAAACAGCTGTATATTATGAAGATATCAAAGTGTCACCAAACTAAAGGTAAACAATTGGCCTACAGCAAATGCAGCATATGGCATTCATTTTTCACATGTAAATAACACTTTTTAGTAGTGCTCAAAGCCATTCCATGAGCGCAGCATTTATTTTTCAACTTGAATCAGTGAGCCCAATCAGTCCTCCATGACAACACAATCATAAACAACAGAGTAGGGCTGGCTAATAAGTCCTTAGTTTTGGGGTCATGCTCAGGTAAAACAATTTGTCTAATCTATACTTCCATATTTCCAAGTCCTATTCTTGAAGATCATTTACATTTTACATTTAAGTCATTTGCAGACGCTCTTATCCCAGCGACTTACAAATGGTGAATTCACCTTCTGACATCCAGTGGAACAGCCACTTTACAATAACAGCTAAATCATTTAAGGGGGGTGAGAAGGATTACTTTATCCTATCCTAGGTATTCCTTGAAGAGGTGGGGTTTCAGGTGTCTCCGGAAGGTGGTGATTGACTCCGCTGTCCTGCCTCGTGAGGAGTTTGTTCCACCATTGGGGGCCAGACAGCTGAACAGTTTTGACTGGGCCCAGCCGGGAACTGTACTTCCTCAGTGGTGGGATCGAGCAGGCCAGAGGTGGATGAACGCAGTGCCCTTGTTTGGGTGTAGGGCCTGATCAGAGCCTGGAGGTACTGCGGTGCAGATCACAGCTCCGTAGGCAAGCACCATGGTCTTGTAGTGGATGAGAGCTTCAACTGGGAGCCAGTGGAGAGAGCGGAGGAGCCGTGAGAGAAGATCAAGAGGTATAACATTTAATGGAATTAATGGGATTCTGATACTTTGGTGTTTAATGTAAAGATATCATTTAATCGTATTATTATATGTAGTAGAAAGCGATGGGTTAGAAGAAGCCAACATAACCAACCCATAAAGTAAAATGTAACATCCATAT
This sequence comes from Oncorhynchus masou masou, assembly GCF_036934945.1. Lineage (NCBI taxonomy): Eukaryota > Metazoa > Chordata > Actinopteri > Salmoniformes > Salmonidae > Oncorhynchus > Oncorhynchus masou. The sequence continues at coordinate 91,517,975 of NC_088216.1, forward strand.
ATGGCCAGGAAATGTAAACGTTAACATTGATTTATCCTGCAATAGATCTCATTCAATTGGTAACATACATTTTTGTCTTCTTCTAATGCCTCTGCATTAGAAGGGGCATCCCAGTATCCTACCCAACCCTGCACACAGGCTATGACATAATCTGTCCCAGCCTATAGAATAACAGCTGCATAGTGTGGATCCCAGCCTATAGAATAACAGTGTGGATCCCAGCCTATAGAATAACAGTCTTCTTCTAATGCCTCTGGAAGGGCATTAGAAGGCATTAAGGTATCTACCCAACCCTGCACACAGGCTATAGACATAATCTGTCCCAGCCTATAGAATAACAGCTGCATAGTGTGGATCCCAGCCTATAGAATAACAGTGTGGATCCCAGCCTATAGAATAACAGTCTTCTTCTAATGCCTCTGGAAGGGTGATTAAGGTATACCCAACCTGCACACAGGCTATAGACAGAATCTGTCCCAGCCTATAGAATAACAGCTGCATAGTGTGGATCCCAGCCTATAGAATAACAGTGTGGATCCCAGCCTATAGAATAACAGTCTTCTTCTAATGCCTCTGGAAGGGCATTAGAAGGGGCATTAAGGTATCCTACCCAACCTGCACACAGGCTATAGACATAATCTGTCCCAGCCTATAGAATAACAGTGTGGATCCCAGCCTATAGAATAACAGTCTTCTTCTAATGCCTCTGGAAGGGCATTAGAAGGGGCATTAAGGTATCCTACCCAACCTGCACACAGGCTATAGACAGAATCTGTCCCAGCCTATAGAATAACAGTGTGGATCCCAGCCTATAGAATAACAGTCTTCTTCTAATGCCTCTGGAAGGGCATTAGAAGGGGCATTAAGGTATCCTACCCAACCCTGCACACAGGCTATAGACATAATCTGTCCCAGCCTATAGAATAACAGTGTGGATCCCAGCCTATAGAATAACAGTCTTCTTCTAATGCCTCTGGAAGGGCATTAGAAGGGGCATTAAGGTATCCTACCCAACCTGCACACAGGCTATAGACATAATCTGTCCCAGCCTATAGAATAACAGTGTGGATCCCAGCCTATAGAATAACAGTCTTCTTCTAATGCCTCTGGAAGGGCCCCATAGAATATCCTACCCAACCTGCACACAGGCTATAGACATAATCTGTCCCAGCCTATAGAATAACAGTGTGGATCCCAGCCTATAGAATAACAGTCTTCTTCTAATGCCTCTGGAAGGGCATTAGAAGGGGCATTAAGGTATCCTACCCAACCTGCACACAGGCTATAGACAGAATCTGTCCCAGCCTATAGAATAACAGTGTGGATCCCAGCCTATAGAATAACAGTCTTCTTCTAATGCCTCTGGAAGGGCATTAGAAGGGGCATAGGTATCCTACCCAACCTGCACACAGGCTATAGACAGAATCTGTCCCAGCCTATAGAATAACAGTGTGGATCCCAGCCTATAGAATAACAGTCTTCTTCTAATGCCTCTGGAAGGGCATTAGAAGGGGCATTAAGGTATCCTACCCAACCCTGCACACAGGCTATAGACATAATCTGTCCCAGCCTATAGAATAACAGTGTGGATCCCAGCCTATAGAATAACAGTCTTCTTCTAATGCCTCTGGAAGGGCATTAGAAGGTGCATTAAGGTATCCCAGCCTGCACACAGGCTATAGACAGAATCTGTCCCAGCCTATAGAATAACAGTGTGGATCCCAGCCTATAGAATAACAGTCTTCTTCTAATGCCTCTGGAAGGGCATTAGAAGTGTAAGGTATCCTACCCAACCTGCACACAGGCTATAACAGTGTGATCCCAGCCTATAGAATAACAGTGTGGATCCCAGCCTATAGAATAACAGTCTTCTTCTAATGCCTCTGGAAGGGCATTAGAAGGGGCATTAAGGTATCCTACCCAACCCTGCACACAGGCTATAGTGTGGATCCCAGCCTATAGAATAACAGTGTGGATCCCAGCCTATAGAATAACAGTCTTCTTCTAATGCCTCTGGAAGGGCATTAGAATAACAGTGTGGATCCCAGCCTGCACACAGGCTATAACAGAATCTGGATCCCAGCCTATAGAATAACAGTGTGGATCCCAGCCTATAGAATAACAGTCTTGGATCTAAGCCTCTGGAAGGGCATTAGAATAATCCTACCCAACCTGCACACAGGGATCTGTCCCAGCCTATAGAATAACAGTGTGGATCCCAGCCTATAGAATAACAGTGTGGATCCAGCCTCTGGAAGGGCATTAGAACATTAAGTATCCTACCCAACCCTGCACACAGGCTATAGACAGAATCTGTCCCAGCCTATAGAATAACAGTGTGGATCCCAGCCTATAGAATAACAGTCTTCTTCTAATGCCTCTGGAAGGGCATTAGAAGTGGGCATTAAGGTATCCTACCCAACCCTGCACACAGGCTATAGACAGAATCTGTCCCAGCCTATAGAATAACAGTGTGGATCCCAGCCTATAGAATAACAGTCTTCTTCTAATGCCTCTGGAAGGGCATTCCCAGCATTACAGTGTATCCCAGCCCAACCTGCACACAGGCTATAGACAGAATCTGTCCCAGCCTATAGAATAACAGCTGCATAGTGTGGATCCCAGCCTATAGAATAACAGTGTGGATCCCAGCCTATAGAATAACAGTCTTCTTCTAATGCCTCTGGAAGGGCATTAGAAGGGGCAATTAAGGTATCCTACCCAACCCTGCACACAGGCTATAGACAGAATCTGATCCCAGCCTATAGAATAACAGTGTGATCCCAGCCTATAGAATATCCTACCCAACCCTGCACACAGGCTATAGACAGAATCTGTCCCAGCCTATAGAATAGCTGCATAGTGTGGATCCCAGCCTATAGAATAACAGCTGCATAGTGTGGATCCCAGCCTATAGAATATCCTACCCAATCCCAGCACAGAAGGCTATAACAGAATCTGTCCCAGCCTATAGAATAACAGCTGCATAGTGTGGATCCCAGCCTATAGAATAACAGTGTGGATCCCAGCCTATAGAATAACAGTCTTCTTCTAATGCCTCTGGAAGGGCATTAGAAGGGGCATTAAGGTATCCTACCCAATCCTGCACACAGGCTATAGACAGAATCTGTCCCAGCCTATAGAATAACAGTCTTCTTCTAATGCCTCTGGAAGGGCATTAGAAGGGGCATTAAGGTATCCTACCCAACCTGCACACAGGCTATAGACAGAATCTGGCAATTCTGTTCAAAATCCAATCCATAGATGTACAGTATTATGAACAGTAGATTACAGTAGGCGATAATACTGTAGATTACAGTAGGCTATAATACTGTAGATTACAGTAGGCTATAATACTGTAGATTACAGTAGGCTATAATACTGTAGATTACAGTAGGCTATAATACTGTAGATTACAGTAGACTATAATACTGTAGATTACAGTAGGCTATAATACAGTAGATTACAGTAGGTTATAATACTGTAGATTACAGTAGGCTATAATACTGTAGATTACAGTAGGCTATAATACTGTAGATTACAGTAGGCTATAATACTGTAGATTACAGTAGGCTATAATACTGTAGATTACAGTAGGCTATAATACTGTAGATTACAGTAGGCTATAATACTGTAGATTACAGTAGGCTATAATACTGTAGATTACAGTAGGCTATAATACTGTAGATTACAGTAGGCTACAGTACTGTAGATTACAGTAGGCTACAATACTGTAGATTACAGTAGGCTACAATACTGTAGATTACAGTAGGCTATAATACTGTAGATTACAGTAGGCTATAGTACTGTAGATTACAGTAGGCTACAATACTGTAGATTACAGTAGGCTATAATACTGTAGATTACAGTAGGCTATAATACTGTAGATTACAGTAGGCTATAATACTGTAGATTACAGTAGGCGATAATACAGTAGATTACAGTAGGCTATAATACTGTAGATTACAGTAGGCTATAATACTGTAGATTACAGTAGGCTATAATACTGTAGATTACAGTAGGCTATAATACTGTAGATTACAGTAGGTTATAATACTGTAGATTACAGTAGGTTATAATACTGTAGATTACAGTAGGCTACAATACTGTAGATTACAGTAGGCTACAATACTGTAGATTACAGTAGGCTACAATACTGTAGATTACAGTAGGCTACAATACTGTAGATTACAGTAGGCTACAATACTGTAGATTACAGTAGGCTACAGTACTGTAGATTACAGTAGGCTATAATACTGTAGATTACAGTAGGCTATAATACTGTAGATTACAGTAGGCTATAATACTGTAGATTACAGTAGGCTATAGTACTGTAGATTACAGTAGGCTACAGTACTGTGATTACAGTAGGCTATAATACTGTAGATTACAGTAGGTTATAATACAGTCGGTGGCAGTAGGCGATAATACAGTAGATTACAGTAGGCTATAATATTGTAGATTACAGTAGGCTATAATATTGTAGATTACAGTAGGCTAAATAAGATTACAGTAGGTTATAATACAGTCGGTGGGATAATACAGTAGATTACAGTAGGCTATAATATTGTAGATTACAGTAGGTTATAATACTGTAGATTACAGTAGGCTATAATACTGTAGATTACAGTAGGCTATAATACTGTAGATTACAGTAGGCTATAATACAGTAGATTACAGTAGGCTATAATACTGTAGATTACAGTAGGCTATAATACTGTAGATTACAGTAGGCTATAATACTGTAGATTACAGTAGGCTATAATACTGTAGATTACAGTAGGCTATAATACTGTAGATTACAGTAGGCTATAATACTCCTAGATTACAGTAGGCTATAATACTGTAGATTACAGTAGGCTATAATACTGTAGATTACAGTAGGCTATAATACTGTAGATTACAGTAGGCTATAATACTCTGATTACAGTAGGCTATAGTACTGTAGATTACAGTAGGCTATAATACTGTAGATTACAGTAGGCTATAATACTGTAATTACAGTAGGCTACAGTACTGTAGATTACAGTAGGCTACAGTACTGTAGATTACAGTAGGCTACAGTACTGTAGATTACAGTAGGCTATAATACTGTAGATTACAGTAGGTTATAATACAGTCGGTGGCAGTAGGCGATAATACAGTAGATTACAGTAGGCTATAATATTGTAGATTACAGTAGGCTATAATATTGTAGATTACAGTAGGCTACAGTACTGTAGATTACAGTAGGTTATAATACAGTCGGTGGCAGTAGGCGATAATACAGTAGATTACAGTAGGCTATAATATTGTAGATTACAGTAGGTTATAATATTGTAGATTACAGTAGGCTAATTACTGTAGATTACAGTAGGTTATAATACAGTCGGTGGCAGTAGGCGATATACAGTAGATTACAGTAGGCTATAATATTGTAGATTACAGTAGGTTATAATACTGTAGATTACAGTAGGCTATAATACTGTAGATTACAGTAGGCTATAATACTGTAGATTACAGTAGGCTATAATACTGTAGATTACAGTAGGCTATAGTACTGTAGATTACAGTAGGCTATAATACTGTAGATTACAGTAGGCGATAATACTGTAGATTACAGTAGGCTATAATACTGTAGATTACAGTAGGCTATAATACAGTAGATTACAGTAGGCTATAATACTGATTACAGTAGATTACAGTAGTAGATTACAGTAGGCTAGTAATAGATTACAGTAGATTACAGTAGTCGGTGGCAGTATAATACAGTAGATTACAGTAGGCTATAATACTGTAGATTACAGTAGGCTATAATACTGTAGATTACAGTAGGCTACAGATTACAGTAGGTTATTACAGTAGGCGATAATACTGTAGATTACAGTAGGCTATAATACTGTAGATTACAGTAGGCTATAATACTGTAGATTACAGTAGGCTATAATACTGTAGATTACAGTAGGCTATAATACTGTAGATTACAGTAGGCTATAATACTGTAGATTACAGTAGGCTATAATACTGTAGATTACAGTAGGCTATAATACTGTAGATTACAGTAGGCTATAATACTGTAGATTACAGTAGGCGATAATACTGTAGATTACAGTAGGCTATAATACTGTAGATTACAGTAGGCGATAATACTGTAGATTACAGTAGGCTATAATACTGTAGATTACAGTAGGTTATAATACTGTAGATTACAGTAGGTTATAATACTGTAGATTACAGTAGGTTATAATACTGTAGATTACAGTAGGCTACAATACTGTAGATTACAGTAGGCTACAATACTGTAGATTACAGTAGGCTAGGCAATACTGTAGATTACAGTAGGCTGTAGATTACAGTAGGCTATAATACTGTAGATTACAGTAGGCTATAATACTGTAGATTACAGTAGGCTATAATACTGTAGATTACAGTAGGCTATAATACTGTACAGATTACAGTAGGCTATAATACTGTAGATTACAGTAGGCTATAATACTGTAGATTACAGTAGGCTATAATACTGTAGATTACAGTAGGCTATAATACTGTAGATTACAGTAGGCTATAATACTGTAGATTACAGTAGGCTATAATACTGTAGATTACAGTAGGCTACAATACTGTAGATTACAGTAGGCTACAATACTGTAGATTACAGTAGGCTATAATACTGTAGATTACAGTAGGCTATTGTAGATTACAGTAGGTTATAATACAGTAGGTGGCAGTAGGATTACAGTAGGCTACAGTACTGTAGATTACAGTAGGCTATAATACTGTAGATTACAGTAGGTTATAATACAGTCGGTGGCAGTAGGCGATAATACAGTAGATTACAGTAGGCTATAATATTGTAGATTACAGTAGGCTAAAGTACTGTAGATTACAGTAGGTTATAATACAGTAGGTGGCAGTAGGCGATAATACAGTAGATTACAGTAGGCTATAATATTGTAGATTACAGTAGGCTACAGTACTGTAGATTACAGTAGGTTATAATACAGTCGGTGGCAGTAGGCGATAATACAGTAGATTACAGTAGGCTATAATATTGTAGATTACAGTAGGTTATAATACAGTAGGTGGCAGTAGGCGATAACATAGTAGATTACAGTAGGCTATAATATTGTAGATTACAGTAGGCTAAAGTACTGTAGATTACAGTAGGTTATAATACAGTAGGTGGCAGTAGGCGATAATAAAGTAGATTACAGTAGGCAATAATACAGTAGATTACAGTAGGCTATAATATTGTAGATTACAGTAGACGAGGGTACTGTAGATTACAGTAGGCTATAATACAGTAGTTTATTTACATTAGCTACAGCACATGCAGAAGCTACTCCTCCTGGGGTCCACATAACTGTACAAATACAAGACAAAGTACAGAACAGTTATAGACATATATATACACTACCGTTTAAAAGTTTGGGGTCACTTAGAAATGTCCTTGTTTTGAATGAAAAGTACATTTAATGTCCATTAAAATAACATCAAATTGATAAGAAATACAGTGTAGGCATTATTAATGTTGTAGATGACTATTGTAGCTGGAAACGGCAGATTTTTTTTTGGAATATCTACATAGGCGTACAGAGACCCATTATCAGCAACCATCACACCTATGTTCCAATGGCACGTTGCGTTAACTAATTCAAGTTTATCATTTTAAAAATGCTAATTGATTATTAGAAAAGCCTTTTGCAATTATGTTAGCACATCTGAAAACTGTTGTTCTGGTTAAAGAAGACATAAAACTGGCCTTCTTTAGACTAGTTGAGTATCTGGAGCATCGGCATTTGTGGGTTTGATTACAGGCTCAAAATGGCCAAAAACAAAGATCTTTCTTCTGAAACTAGTCAGTCTATTCTTGTTCTGAGAAAGGAAGGCTATTCCATGCGAGAAATTGCCAACCTGGCGGATCTGGAAGAGTCTGGCTGACTGGCGGATCTGGAAGAGTCTGGCTGACTGGCGGATCCTGGCAGACTGACGGATCTGGCTGCTCCATGCTGACTGGCGGCACTGGCTGCTCCATGCTGACTCACAGCTCTGGCGGCTCCATGCAGACTGGCAGCTCTGGCTGCTCCATGCAGGCTGGCAGCTCTGGCTGCGCTGAACAGGCAGGAGACTCCAGCAGCGCTGTAGAGGAGGAAGGCTCTGGCAGCGCCGAACAGGTGGGAAACTCCGGCAGCGCAGGAGAGGAGGAAGGCTCCGGCAGCGCTGGAGAGGCGAGGCGCACTGTAGGCCTGATGCGTGGTGCTGGCACTGGTGGTACTGGGCCGAGGACACGCACAGGAAGCCTGGTGCGGGGAGCTGCCACCGGAGGGCTGGTGTGTGGAGGTGGTACAGGGTAGACCGGACCGTGCAGGCGCACTGGAGCTCTTGAGCACCGAGCCTGCCCAACCTTACCCGGTTAAATACTCCCGGTTGCTCTGCCAGTGCGGCGAGGTGGAATAGCCCGCACTGGGCTATGTAGGCGAACCGGGGAAACCGTGCGCAAGGCTGGTGCCATGTAAGCCGGCCCAAGGAGACGCACTGGGGACCAGATGCATAGAGCCGGCTTCATGGCATTTGGCTCGACGCTCAATCTAGCCCAGCTGATACGCGGAGCTGGAATATACCGCACTGGGCTATGCACCCGCACTGGAGACACCGTGCGCACCACAGCATAACACGGTGCCTGCCCGGTCTCTCTAGTCCCCCGGTAACCACAGGAAGTTGGCGTAGGTCTCCTACCTAGCGTCGCCATACTCCCTGTGAGCCCCCCCCCAAGAAATGTTTGGGGCTCCCGGGCTCCCTATCACGCCGCCGTGCTTGCTTCGCCAACTCCATTCTTCTACACCCCTCTTCGCACTGCTCCAGCGAATCCCAGGCGGGCTCCGGCACTCCTCCTGGGTCGACCGCCCACCTGTCTATTTCCTCCTAAGTAGTGTAGTCCAGATTCTGCTCCCATGTCCATTCCTCTCTTTGTTGTTCCTGCTGTTGCCTGTTACCACGCCGCTTGGTCCTGTTGTGGTGGGTGATTCTGTAACGGCTTTCATCTGGTGGAAAAGAAGCGGACCAAAATGCAGCATGGCAGTTATTCATGTTCTTTAATAAATGAACTCGACATGACATAACTAAACAAAACAATAAATGTGTGAAAACCTATACAGCCTATCTGGTGACAATAAACACAGAGACAGGAACAATCACCCACGAAACACTCAAAGAATATGGCTTCCTAAATATGGTTCCCAATCAGAGACAAAACGAAAAACACCTGCCTCTGATTGAGAACCACTCCAGACAGCCATAGACTTTGCTAGATACCCCCACTAAGCCACAAACCCAATACCTAACAAAAACCCCAAGACAAAACACACCACAATAAACCCATGTCACACCCTGGCCTGACCAACTAAATGCAGACAAACACAATATACTTCGACCAGGGCGTGACAGTGATTTATCATTAGTTGTGTCATTTCCTAGTGGTTAATCAGTAGTTGGGTCATTTCCTAGTGGTTTATAATAGTAGTTGGGTCATTTCCTAGTGGTTAATCAGTAGTTGGGTCATTTCCTAGTGGTTAATCAGTAGTTGGGTCATTTCCTAGTGGTTTATAATAGTAGTTGGGTCATTTCCTAGTGGTTTATAATAGTAGTTGGGTCATTTCCTAGTGGTTTATAATAGTAGTTGGGTCATTTCCTAGTGGTTTATAATAGTAGTTGGGTCATTTCCTAGTGGTTTATAATAGTAGTTGGGTCATTTCCTAGTGGTTTATAATAGTAGTTGGGCCATTTCCTAGTGGTTTATCATAGTAGTTGGGTCATTTCCTAGTGGTTTATAATAGTAGTTGGGTCATTTCCTAGTGGTTAATCAGTAGTTGTGTCATTTCCTAGTGGTTTATAATAGTAGTTTTGTGATTTCCTAGTAGTTGATCATTTATGTATCCACCCGGTACAAAACATGCACAGGTAAAGTAAACAACATCAGATTTCCTAATAAGCTACAAGCTCAAATATCTCCACTGGTAAAATGGTAAACCACAACAGCCCACAATAACAATAGAGCTCCATGGTCTCCATTCTGTGTGATATTTGTAACAGTGTGTGTAATCCGGGTTATATGAGGTACTGCCAGGGTCAAGGCTGACACTAGAGAAGCCTTTCTTTCAGTGATTGAAATGGATACATCCTCCTGCCATTTCAGTTCAGTGCAGGTGGTTTCACCTGAACAGAGACTCCCAGGGCTTCAGGTTACCTCACTGTGATGAGCTCATACAGGCCTTCTTGTTTCTATATTCAGGCTGAATCATCATACAACTTCACTGCAAATGTTTAGACTACTATGGGTCTTCGCCAATATCATTTATATAAATGGTGAACAAAACAGGCCCTAAAACGGAACCTTGCTGAACACCTTTTCGGTGTAATATAAACTGTAATCTATACAAGATTAAGCCAGTTTATTCCAGGGATAAAACATGACCATTGAGCATCCTTTTTTTAGTCCAGGAGCTTAATCTGGGTCCAGGAAAACATCACTTTAGTTTTCTACTTTGTCCCCCTGTGTTAGTTTTCAGTCTCAAACCAGGTTTCCATCCAATTTCTTTATGCGAGTAAAGTACATGTCGGATAAAACATGTCACGACAGGCCTGATGGAAACAGCACATTTATGAGTAATCTTTCCAAATCTTGACAAAACAAAATACGCTAGACAAGGTGGGATCTATTTGTGTCTAAAATGAATAATGAGAGAAATGGTGATCAATATAACTAATATTGATATACCAACTATGGTAACATTTACATTTACATTTAAGTCATTTAGCAGACGCTCTTATCCAGAGCGACTTAACACTTTACAATAAGGTTACATGTCTAAAGGGTTTAAATAGAGGTTATAACTACATTATGAATGATTATTTAATCATTTCTAAATACACTAAACCAAAACGGTTATATCGCATTGGTCAAAATAGTGCAATAACTTGTCAGCGTTTGCCAAATAGTGAGCAGATATTTACCTCCAGTTGTTACAAATGCACTTATAACATGAACCCTTGTTATCCTGCTACCTTATTTTCAACAGTTGCCAAGTTGAACAACAATTATTTTCTCTCTTCTGGTGTGATGCATTGTGGTGCCTTGTCCCAGGAACAGAAGAGGCTGGTTTTCATGATGTCTTGACGCACCTTTGAAAACCCTGATGCCCTGGACAATTTTACATCCCTAACATTCTTCAATGAATGTTACTTACAGTGGGCCAAAAAAGTATTTAGCCAGCCACCAATTGTGCAAGTTCTCCCACTTAAAAAGATGAGAGAGGCCTGTAATTTTCATCATAGGTACACTTCAACTATGACAGACAAAATGAGAAAAAAAAATCCAGAAAATCACATTGTAGGATTTTTAATGAATTTATTTCCAAATTATGGTGGAAAATAAGTATTTGGTCTTTCAACTCCCTCCACAGATTTTCTATGGGGTTGAGATCTGGAGACTGGCTAGGCCACTCCACTGAACCCTAATTGCTCCTGCTAAAGGATGAAAACGTCAGCATGAATCTCTACCGTGCCAGTCATAGGTCAGGGTATTTATACCAGGCAACTGATGAAGAGGTGACCAGACCATGCTAGCTTGTTAATTATAAACCACAACATTTCAGATGTGGGTTTCCTTGTTACTAGGAGACCAGTTGAACCTGTGACCAACTCATGTCGAGCGTGGCAGCCTGCTTCCTCCTCATGCTTGGCAATTTTTTCACATCTATTATTTTCACACAGGAATGTTTAAACCACACAAACATGACAGCAAATAACTAGAGAAACGTTTATCCAAACATGTATTATAACACATTTTCTCCAACAGTTATAACAGTTTGTATATGTAAAGGAACAGTGTTTTCATAAGAATTGCATATGAACATAATTTATAGCTAACACACATCTGTATATCCTATAGAAGAGAATATATTTGTTATAAATCAAACAGAGATAGCATGCTTATACAGCGAAAACAAATTAAAGTTCATCTTCATCAATATCGAGAGAATTTAAGAATAAAGTATAAAACCAGCTGAAAAATGAAGCCTTTCGCTCGTCATCCAAGACGATCCGTTTCGGAGGGAAAATGGAATATTCCATTCCTGGCGTAAAAATTGTTCCTCACGACTCCTGATCTCCCATTGGCTGGCGACCTGTAGTCTCTTCCATAGTCACCTACACACAGATGGAATGTTGGCGTTGTAATACCCCATTTAAACGTGTATTTCAACGCCTTTCTTCACCGTGCATTGCTTTGTGATAAACAAACACAGACTACTTTGTGATCCTTTCAAGCATCTTTATTTTCTTATTGTGTTTTATTTGATTTGGTTATATTTATTAGCCAGGGAAATAGCATTGAGGATCAACATGATATTTTTCCATTCAGCCCTTTAAAAGGTCTGGCTATATGAAGCATTGCAGAACCAATCTCCATCCATAGTCATTATAAAAGCTTGCTTATAACCAGCAATTAAGCATTATACCTGCAGACATAAAGTGTTATTAAATGGTGATATTAAGTGTTACCATACATTTCACCAACTCTCCATCCATAGTTATAGAATGTCATACACGCTTATAACAAGTACTCAAGCTTCAAGTACAAGATTACCAAACATCTCACCCAGTCTCCATCCGTAGTCCCAGGAAGACAGTAGAGGGTAGTCAAACTTCTCCTCTGGGCCTTTCTGGGTGCGTGTATGGAGGTACAGGCTGCGCCCCTTCCCCTCCTTGGAAAAACCCTGGTAGAGAGATTCCTTGGTCTGGGGTGTCACTTCTCTCATCAGGGGAGCCTCGCTCAGTGACCTGGGTTGAAGGTAGCCAGGAACATATTAATGTCTACCAGAATGATGTTTTAAATCCTCAAAGTGACCTGGGTTGAAGGTAGCCAGGAACATATTAATGTCTACCAGAATGATGTTTTAAATCCTCAAAGTGACCTGGGTTAAAGGTAACCAGGAACATATTAATGTCTACCAGAATGATGTTTTAAATCCTCAAAGTGACCTGGGTTAAAGGTAACCAGGAACATAGTCATGTCTACCAGAATGATGTTTTAAATCCTCAAAGTGACCTGGGTTGAAGGTAACCAGGAACATAGTCATGTCTACCAGAATGATGTTTTAAATCCTCAAAGTGACCTGGGTTAAAGGTAACCAGGAACATATTAAAGTCTACCAGAATGATGTTTTAAATCCTCAAAGTGACCTGGGTTAAAGGTAGCCAGGAACATATTAATGTCTACCAGAATGATGTTTTAAATCCTCAAAGTGACCTGGGTTAAAGGTAACCAGGAACATAGTCATGTCTACCAGAATGATGTTTTAAATCCTCAAAGTGACCTGGGTTAAAGGTAACCAGGAACATATTAATGTCTACCAGAATGATGTTTTAAATCCTCAAAGTGACCTGGGTTGAAGGTAACCAGGAACATATTCATGTCTACCGGAATGATGTTTTAAATCCTCAAAGTGACCTGGGTTGAAGGTAACCAGGAACATATTCATGTCTACCGGAATTATGTTTTAAATCCTCAAAGTGACCTGGGTTGAAGGTAACCAGGAACATATTCATGTCTACCGGAATTATGTTTTAAATCCTCAAAGTGACCTGGGTTGAAGGTAACCAGGAACATAGTCATGTCTACCGGAATGATGTTTTAAATCCTCAAAGTGACCTGGGTTAAAGGTAACCAGGAACATAGTCATGTCTACCAGAATGATGTTTTAAATCCTCAAAGTGACCTGGGTTGAAGGTAACCAGGAACATAGTCATGTCTACCAGAATGATGTTTTAAATCCTCAAAGTGACCTGGGTTGAAGGTAACCAGGAACATATTAATGTCTACCAGAATGATGTTTTAAATCCTCAAAGTGACCTGGGTTAAAGGTAACCAGGAACATATTCATGTCTACCAGAATGATGTTTTAAATCCTCAAAGTGACTTGGGTTGAAGGTAACCAGGAACATAGTCATGTCTACCAGAATGATGTTTTAAATCCTCAAAGTGACCTGGGTTAAAGGTAACCAGGAACATAGTCATGTCTACCAGAATGATGTTTTAAATCCTCAAAGTGACCTGGGTTGAAGGTAACCAGGAACATATTAATGTCTACCAGAATGATGTTTTAAATCCTCAAAGTGACCTGGGTTAAAGGTAACCAGGAACATATTCATGTCTACCAGAATGATGTTTTAAATCCTCAAAGTGACTTGGGTTGAAGGTAACCAGGAACATAGTCATGTCTACCAGAATGATGTTTTAAATCCTCAAAGTGACCTGGGTTAAAGGTAGCCAGGAACATATTAATGTCTACCAGAATGATGTTTTAAATCCTCAAAGTGACCTGGGTTAAAGGTAACCAGGAACATATTAATGTCTACCAGAATGATGTTTTAAATCCTCAAAGTGACCTGGGTTGAAGGTAACCAGGAACATATTAAAGTCTACCAGAATGATGTTTTAAATCCTCAAAGTGACCTGGGTTAAAGGTAACCAGGAACATAGTCATGTCTACCAGAATGATGTTTTAAATCCTCAAAGTGACCTGGGTTAAAGGTAACCAGGAACATAGTCATGTCTACTGGAATGATGTTTTAAATCCTCAAAGTGACCTGGGTTAAAGGTAACCAGGAACATATTAATGTCTACCAGAATGATGTTTTAAATCCTCAAAGTGACCTGGGTTAAAGGTAACCAGGAACATAGTCATGTCTACCAGAATGATGTTTTAAATCCTCAAAGTGACCTGGGTTAAAGGTAACCAGGAACATATTAATGTCTACCAGAATGATGTTTTAAATCCTCAAAGTGACCTGGGTTAAAGGTAACCAGGAACATATTAAAGTCTACCAGAATGATGTTTTAAATCCTCAAAGTGACCTGGGTTGAAGGTAACCAGGAACATATTAAAGTCTACCAGAATGATGTTTTAAATCCTCAAAGTGACCTGGGTTAAAGGTAACCAGGAACATAGTCATGTCTACCAGAATGATGTTTTAAATCCTCAAAGTGACCTGGGTTAAAGGTAACCAGGAACATATTAAAGTCTACCAGAATGATGTTTTAAATCCTCAAAGTGACCTGGGTTGAAGGTAACCAGGAACATATTAAAGTCTACCAGAATGATGTTTTAAATCCTCAAAGTGACCTGGGTTAAAGGTAACCAGGAACATATTAAAGTCTACCAGAATGATGTTTTAAATCCTCAAAGTGACCTGGGTTGAAGGTAACCAGGAACATCATTCCGGTAGACATTAATACGTTTTAAATCCTAGGTTTAGACCCCTAGGTTTAGACCCCTAGGCTTAGACCCCTAGACCCCTAGTTTTAGACCCCTAGGTTTAGACCCTAGACCCCTAGTTTTAGACCCCTAGGTATAGACCACTAGACCCCTGGGTTTAGACCCCTAGGTTTAGACCCCTAGGCTTAGACCCCTAGACCCCTAGTTTTAGACCCCTAGGTTTAGACCCCTAGGCTTAGACCCCTAGACCCCTAGTTTTAGACCCCTAGGTATAGACCACTAGACCCCTGGGTTTAGACCCCTAGACCTCTAGTTTTAGACCCCTAGTTTTAGACCCCTAAGTTTAGACCCCTAGTTTTAGACCCCTAGTTTTAGACCCATAGGTTTAGACATCTAGACCCCTAGGTTTGGACCCCTAGGTTTAGACCCCTAGACCCCTAGTTTTAGACCCCTGGGTTTAGACCCCTAGACCCCTAGTTTTAGACATTTAGACCCCTGGGTTTAGACCCCTAGACCTCTAGTTTTAGACCCCTAGACCCCTAGTTTTAGACCCCTAGCTTTAGACCCCTAGTTTTAGACCCCTAGACCTCTAGTTTTAGACCCCTAGACCCCTAGTTTTAGACCCCTAGACCCCTAG
Source organism: Oncorhynchus masou masou (assembly GCF_036934945.1). Classification (NCBI taxonomy): domain Eukaryota; kingdom Metazoa; phylum Chordata; class Actinopteri; order Salmoniformes; family Salmonidae; genus Oncorhynchus; species Oncorhynchus masou. The sequence goes on from NC_088216.1 coordinate 91,533,866, forward strand.
TTTTAGACCCCTAGACCCCTAGGTTTAGAGCCCTAGACCCCTAGGTTTAGACCCCTAAGTTTAGACCCCTAGACCCCTAGTTTTAGACCCCTAGTTTTAGACCCCTAGTTTTAGACCCCTAGGTTTAGACCCCTAGGTTTAGACCCCTTGACCCCTAGTTTTAGACCCCTAGAACCCTAAGTTTAGACCCCTAGGTTTAGACCCCTAGACCCCTAGGTTTAGACCCCTAGACCCCTAGGTTTAGACCCCTAGACCCCTAGGTTTAGACCCCTAAGTTTGGACCCCTAGACCCCTAGGTTTAGACCCCCAGACCCCTTGTTTTAGACCCCTAGGCTTAGACCCCTAGGTTTAGACCCCTAGTTTTAGGCCCCTAGGCTTAGACCCCTAGGCTTAGATCCCTAGACCCCTAGGCTTAGTCCCCTAGTTTTAGACCCCTGGGCTTAGACCCCTAGACCCCTAGTTTTAGACCCCTAGACCCCTAGTTTTAGACCCCTAGACCCCTAGTTTTAGACCCCTAGTTTTAGACCCCTAATTTTAGACCCCTAGACCCCTAGTTTTAGACCCCTAGACCCCTAGTTTTAGACCCCTAGTTTTAGTCCCCTAGTTTTAGACCCCTAGTCCCCTAGTTTTAGACCCCAAGTTTTAGTCCCCTAGTTTTAGTCCCCGAGTTTTAGTCCCCTAGACCCCTAGTCCCCTAGTTTTAGACCCCTAGTCCCCTAGTTTTAGACCCCTAGTCCCCTAGTTTTAGACCCCTAGGTCCCCTAGTTTTAGACCCCTAGGTCCCCTAGTTTTAGTCCCCTAGTTTTAGACCCCGAGACCCCTAGTTTTAGACCCCTAGACCCGTAGTCTCCTAGTTTTCGTCCCCTAGACCCCTAGTTTTAGACCCCTAGTCCCCTAGTTTTAGACCCCTAGTTTTAGTCCCCTAGGCAGTGGAGTAAAGTAAGTCCCTGACATCCTAAAGAGCTCATTACATTTCATATGCTCAGGCATGACAGAAAACATGGTCCAAAGTACACCCTAGACCCCTAGTTTTCGACCCCTAGACCCCTAGTTTTAGACCCCTAGGTTTAGACCCCTAGACCCCTTGTTTTAGACCCCTAGGCTTAGACCCCTAGGTTTAGACCCTTAGACCCCTTGTTTTAGACCCCTAGGCTTAGACCCCTAGGCTTAGACCCCTAGTTTTAGGCCCCTAGGCTTAGACCCCTAGGCTTAGATCCCTAGACCCCTAGGCTTAGTCCCCTAGTTTTAGACCCCTAGGCTTAGACCCCTAGACCCGTAGTTTTAGACCCCTAGTTTTAGACCCCTAGACCCCTAGTTTTAGACCCCTAGACCCCTAGTTTTAGACCCCTAGTTTTAGTCCCCTAGTCCCCTAGTTTTAGACCCCTAGTCCACTAGTTTTAGACCCCAAGTTTTAGTCCCCTAGTTTTAGTCCCCTAGTCCCCGAGTTTTAGTCCCCTAGACCCCTAGTCCCCTAGTTTTAGACCCCTAGTCCCCTAGTTTTAGACCCCTAGTCCCCTAGTTTTAGACCCCTAGTCCCCTAGTTTTAGACCCCTAGTCCCCTGGTTTTAGTCCCCTAGTTTTAGACCCCGAGACCCCTAGTTTTAGACCCCTAGACCCGTAGTCTCCTAGTTTTCGTCCCCTAGACCCCTAGTTTTCGACCCTAGACCCCTAGTTTTAGACCCCTAGTCCCCTAGTTTTAGACCCCTAGTCCCCTAGTTTTAGTCCCCTAGTTTTAGACCCCGAGACCCCTAGTTTTAGACCCCTAGACCCGTAGTCTCCTAGTTTTCGTCCCCTAGACCCCTAGTTTTAGACCCCTAGTCCCCTAGTTTTAGACCCCTAGTTTTAGTCCCCTAGGCAGTGGAGTAAAGTAAGTCCCTGACATCCTAAAGAGCTCATTACATTTCATATGCTCAGGCATGACAGAAAACATGGTCCAAAGTACACTCTAGACCCCTAGTTTTCGACCCCTAGACCCCTAGTTTTAGACCCTTAGACCCCTTGTTTTAGACCCCTAGGCTTAGACCCCTAGGTTTAGACCCTTAGACCCCTTGTTTTAGACCCCTAGGCTTAGACCCCTAGGTTTAGACCCCTAGTTTTAGGCCCCTAGGCTTAGATCCCTAGACCCCTAGGCTTAGTCCCCTAGTTTTAGACCCCTAGACCCCTAGGCTTAGACCCCTAGTTTTAGACCCCTAGTTTTAGACCCCTAGTTTTAGACCCCTAGTTTTAGACCCCTAGACCCCTAGTTTTAGACCCCTAGTTTTAGACCCCTAGTTTTAGACCCCTAGTTTTAGTCCCCTAGCCCCCTAGTTTTAGACCCCTAGTCCCCTAGTTTTAGACCCCTAGTTTTAGTCTCCTAGTTTTAGTCCCCTAGTCCCCGAGTTTTAGTCCCCTAGACACCTAGTTTTAGACCCCTAGTCCCCTAGTTTTAGTCCCCTAGTTTTAGTCCCCTAGTGCCCTAGTTTTAGACCCCTAGTGCCCTAGTTTTAGACCCCTAGTCCCCTAGTTTTAGACCCCTAGTCCCCTAGTTTTAGACCCCTAGTTTTAGACCCCTAGTTTTAGTCCCCTAGTCCCCTAGTTTTAGACCCCTAGTCCGCTAGTTTTAGTCCCCTAGTCCCCTAGTTTTAGTCCCCTAGTTTTAGTCCCCTAGACCCCTAGTTTTAGACCCCTAGTCCCCTAGTTTTAGTCCCCTAGTTTTAGACCCCTAGTGCCCTAGTTTTAGACCCCTAGTCCCCTAGTTTTAGACCCCTAGTCCCCTAGTTTTAGACCCCTAGTTTTAGTCCTAGTCCCCTAGTTTTAGACCCCTAGTCCGCTAGTTTTAGTCCCCTAGTCCCCTAGTTTTAGACCCCTCGACCCCTAGGCTTCGTCCCCTAGTTTTAGACCCCGAGACCCCTAGTTTTAGACCCCTAGACCCCTAGTTTTCGACCCCTAGACCCCTAGTTTTAGACCCCTAGACCCCTAGTTTTAGACCCCTAGACCCCTAGTCCCCTAGTTTTAGTCCCCTAGGCAGTGGAGTAAAGTAAGTCCCTGACATCCTAAAGAGCTCATTACATTTCATATGCTAATGCATGACAGAAACCATGGTCCAATGTACACCCTAGACCCCTAGTTTTAGTCCCCTAGGCAGTGGAGTAAAGTAAGTCCCTGACATCCTAAAGAGCTCATTACATTTCATATGCTCAGGCATGACAGAAAACATGGTCCAATGTACACCCTAGACCCCTAGTTTTAGACTCCTAGACCCCTAGTTTTAGACCCCTAGACCCCTAGTTTTAGACCCCTAGTCCCCTAGTTTTAGACCCCTAGGCAGTGGAGTAAAGTAAGTCCCTGACATCCTAAAGAGCTCATTACATTTCATATGCTCAGGCATGACAGAAAACATGGTCCAATGTACACGCTTATCAAGAGAATGCATCATCTCTTCTGCCTCTGAACTGTCGGACTCATGAAACACAAGTTCTGCGGTTTCTACATGTTGTCTGAGTGTTTCGGAGCCCTTTGCTGACCGAAAAAAAGGAAATAAGACATTTGATGTATAGCACTTACTTTTGATACATAGGTACATTTTAAACTAGATACTTTAATACTTTTACTCAAGTAGTATTTTACTGGGCACTTTCAGTTTTATTTGGTCATTTTCTATTAAGGTATCTTTACTTTGACTCAAATATGACAATTGGGAACTTTTTCCACCACTGGGCTTAGGTTACCACACACATTTTGGCGTAGTCGGCAAAATCAATAATTGTGGTACTGCTGTGGCTGAGGCAACTCTAGTTACATTTATAATGTGCCAAATAAAATGTATGAATTCATTCACTCACCTGTCCATGGGCACTGCAGCCTCTCTCCTCCTCTCCAGGGTAGATAACACAGGAGGCAGGATGGTCTTAGTGGTCAGGGGGAGCTCAGGGAGCCTCAGCCTTATCTGCTCATTGGCCCTATGGGAGACGAAGCTGGTGGGGTAGTCTCTTCCGTAGCGGCTCTTCCAGGCCAGCCGGGTGTAGCACTCCTTCTCGATCTGCTCCCGGTAACAGTTCTGGTTCTCGGTGGTCAGGAGGTTCCTCATCCTCGAGAGTGTTCTGTCCAGTTCTAGAATGTCCTGTACCTCTTCTAGTGTGTCCTGTCCTGTTCTAAAATACCCGGTTCTGTTCTAGGATGTCCTGTACCTCTTCTAGTGTGTCCTGTCCTGTTCTAAAATACCCTGTTCTGTTCTAGGATGTCCTGTACCTCTTCTAGTGTGTCCTGTCCTGTTCTAAAATACCCTGTTCTGTTCTAGAATGTCCTGTACCTCTTCTAGTGTGTCCTGTCCTGTTCTAAAATACCCTGTTCTGTTCTAGGATGTCCTGTACCTCTTCTAGTGTGTCCTGTCCTGTTCTAAAATACCCTGTTCTGTTCTAGAATGTCCTGTACCTCTTCTAGTGTGTCCTGTCCTGTTCTAAAATACCCTGTTCTGTTCTAGAATGTCCTGTACCTCTTCTAGTGTGTCCTGTCCTGTTCTAAAATACCCTGTTCTGTTCTAGAATGCTAGTTTCTGTTCTAGGATGTCCTGTGCTGTTCTGACCTGTCTGTAGAATAGGCTTTTGCTGCACTGGTTGGCTGGTTCTGCTGTTCTAGTGTCCTGTCCTTGTTGGTTTCAGAGTGAAGACTTCCGGACCAGCCAACCACAGGTATTATCCCAGTCAGAAACCTAACCTAACCTTGTGGCTCAGATTCAGAAACCTTAGAACAGTTTGTCAGGTTGCTCTCTCTCTCCCTCTATGGTTAACCAATCAGAGACCAGAACGTTCCAGACAGGTGCCTTTGTGTGTGTGTGTGTGTCTAGAAAACAGATTTCATTTTACCAGCCAGTCTCACTGCCCTCACCAGCCAGCTGACAGTACTTCAGAACATGACGGAGCACAGCATATACAGAACGAGTGAGAGCAGTTCTGCTTCCTGTCCAGATGGTGGCGCTGTAATGTTAAAGTAGTGTTTTCTCTCTGTGAGTCCGCATACTGTGGTCCCTGCTGAGCAATGATACTTTAAGAGAATCTCCATGTTTATCCCAGAAATAGGCTTAATATGGGTCTGAAAACCGGTGCATACCGTCTGTATAAAAGAGTACTGGAGCTCAGCCTCTCTCTGTCCCTCTGATACTGAAGCTCAGCCTCTCTCTGTCCCTCTGATACTGGAGCTCAGCCTCTCTCTGTCCCTCTGATACTGGAGCTCAGCCTCTCTCTGTCCCTCTGATACTGAAGCTCAGCCTCTCTCTGTCCCTCTGATACTGGAGCTCAGCCTCTCTGTCCCTCTGATACTGGAGCTCAGCCTCTCTCTGTCCCTCTGATACTGGAGCTCAGCCTCTCTCTGTCCCTCTGATACTGGAGCTCAGCCTCTCTCTGTCCCTCTGATACTGGAGCTCAGCCTCTCTCTGTCCCTCTGATACTGGAGCTCAGCCTCTCTCTGTCCCTCTGATACTGGAGCTCAGCCTCTCTGTCCCTCTGATACTGGAGCTCAGCCTCTCTCTGTCCCTCTGATACTGGAGCTCAGCCTCTCTCTGTCCCTCTGATACTGGAGCTCAGCCTCTCTCTGTCCCTCTGATACTGGAGCTCAGCCTCTCTGTCCCTCTGATACTGGAGCTCAGCCTCTCTGTCCCTCTGATACTGAAGCTCAGCCTCTCTCTTTTCCCTCTGATACTGGAGCTCAGCCTCTCTCTGTCCTCTGATACTGAAGCTCAGCCTCTCTCTGTCCCTCTGATACTGGAGCTCAGCCTCTCTCTGTCCCTCTGATACTGGAGCTCAGCTCTCTCTGTCCCTCTGATACTGGAGCTCAGTCCCTCTGATACTGGAGCTCAGCCTCTCTCTGTCCCTCTGATACTGGAGCTCTCTGTCCCTCTGATACTGGAGCTCAGCCTCTCTGTCCCTCTGATACTGGAGCTCAGTCTCTCTGTCCCTCTGATACTGGAGCTCAGCCTCTCTGTCCCTCTGATACTGGAGCTCAGCCTCTCTCTGTCCCTCTGATACTGGAGCTCAGTCCCTCTGATACTCTCTCTGTCCCTCTGATACTGGAGCTCAGCCTCTCTGTCCCTCTGATACTGGAGCTCAGCCTCTCTCTGTCCCTCTGATACTGGAGCTCAGCCTCTCTCTGTCCCTCTGATACTGTCCCTCTGATACTGGAGCTCAGCCTCTCTGTCCCTCTGATACTGGAGCTCAGCCTCTCTCTGTCCCTCTGATACTGGAGCTCAGCCTCTCTTTCCCTCTGATACTGGAGCTCAGCCTCTCTCTGTCCCTCTGATACTGGAGCTCAGCCTCTCTTGTCCCTCTGATACTGGAGCTCAGCCTCTCTGTCCCTCTGATACTGGAGCTCAGCCTCTCTCTTCCCTCTGATACTGGAGCTCAGCCTCTCTCTTTCCCTCTGATACTGGAGCTCAGCCTCTCTGTCCCTCTGATACTGGAGCTCAGCCTCTCTCTGTCCCTCTGATACTGGAGCTCAGCCTCTCTCTTTTCCCTCTGATACTGGAGCTCAGCCTCTCTGTCCCTCTGATACTGGAGCTCAGCCTCTCTCTGATACTGTCCCTCTGATACTGGAGCTCAGCCTCTCTCTGTCCCTCTGATACTGGAGCTCAGCCTCTCTCTGTCCCTCTGATACTGGAGCTCAGCTCCTCTCTGTCCCTCTGATACTGGAGCTCAGCCTCTCTGTCCCTCTGATACTGGAGCTCAGCCTCTCTGTCCCTCTGATACTGGAGCTCAGTCCCTCTGATACTCTCAGTCTGTCCCTCTGATACTGGAGCTCAGCCTCTCTGTCCCTCTGATACTGGAGCTCAGCCTCTCTCTGTCCCTCTGATACTGGAGCTCAGCCTCTCTCTGTCCCTCTGATACTGGAGCTCAGCCTCTCTCTGTCCCTCTGATACTGGAGCTCAGCCTCTCTCTGTCCCTCTGATACTGGAGCTCAGCCTCTCTCTGTCCCTCTGATACTGGAGCTCAGCCTCTCTGTCCCTCTGATACTGGAGCTCAGCCTCTCTCTGTCCCTCTGATACTGGAGCTCAGCCTCTCTCTGTCCCTCTGATACTGGAGCTCAGCCTCTCTCTGTCCCTCTGATACTGGAGCTCAGCCTCTCTCTGTCCCTCTGATACTGGAGCTCAGCCTCTCTCTGTCCCTCTGATACTGGAGCTCAGCCTCTCTCTGTCCCTCTGATACTGGAGCTCAGCCTCTCTCTGTCCTCTGATACTGGAGCTAGCCTCTCTCTGTCCCTCTGATACTGAAGCTCAGCCTCTCTTTTCCCTCTGATACTGTAGCTCAGCCTCTCTCTGTCCCTCTGATACTGGAGCTCAGCCTCTCTCTGTCCCTCTGATACTGGAGCTCAGCCTCTCTCTGTCCCTCTGATACTGGAGCTCAGCCTCTCTCTGTCCCTCTGATACTGGAGCTCAGCCTCTACTGGAGCTCAGCCTCTCTGTCCCTCTGATACTGGAGCTCAGCCTCTCTCTGTCCCTCTGATACTGGAGCTCAGCCTCTCTGTCCCTCTGATACTGGAGCTCAGCCTCTCTCTGTCCCTCTGATACTGGAGCTCAGCCTCTCTCTGTCCCTCTGATACTGGAGCTCAGCCTCTCTCTGTCCCTCTGATACTGGAGCTCAGCTCTCTCTGTCCCTCTGATACTGGAGCTCAGCCTCTCTGTCCCTCTGATACTGGAGCTCAGCTCTCTCTGTCCCTCTGATACTGGAGCTCAGCCTCTCTCTCTGTCCCTCTGATACTGGCTCAGCCTCTCTCTGTCCCTCTGATACTGGAGCTCAGCCTCTCTCTGTCCCTCTGATACTGGAGCTCAGCCTCTCTGTCCCTCTGATACTGGAGCTCAGCCTCTCTGTCCCTCTGATACTGGAGCTCAGCTCTCTCTGTCCCTCTGATACTGGAGCTCAGCCTCTCTCTGTCCCTCTGATACTGGAGCTCAGTCCCTCTACTCTGTCTCTGTCCCTCTGATACTGGAGCTCAGCCTCTCTCTGTCCCTCTGATACTGAGCTCAGCTCTCTCTGTCCCTCTGATACTGGAGCTCAGCCTCTGATCTGTCCCTCTGATACTGGAGCTCAGCCTCTCTGTCCCTCTGATACTGGAGCTCAGCCCTCTCTCTGTCCCTCTGATACTGGAGCTCAGCCTCTCTCTGTCCCTCTGATACTGGAGCTCAGCCTCTCTCTGTCCCTCTGATACTGGAGCTCAGCCTCTCTGTCCCTCTGATACTGGAGCTCAGCCTCTCTCTGTCCCTCTGATACTGGAGCTCAGCCTCTCTCTGTCCCTCTGATACTGGAGCTCAGCCTCTCTCTGTCCCTCTGATACTGGAGCTCAGCCTCTCTCTGTCCCTCTGATACTGGAGCTCAGCCTCTCTTTCCCTCTCTCTGTCCCTCTGATACTGGAGCTCAGCCTCTCTCTGTCCCTCTGATACTGGAGCTCAGCCTCTCTCTGTCCCTCTGATACTGGAGCTCAGCCTCTCTCTGTCCCTCTGATACTGGAGCTCAGCCTCTCTGTCCCTCTGATACTGGAGCTCAGCCTCTCTCTGTCCCTCTGATACTGGAGCTCAGCCTCTCTCTGTCCCTCTGATACTGGAGCTCAGCCTCTCTGTCCCTCTGATACTGGAGCTCAGCCTCTCTCTGTCCCTCTGATACTGGAGCTCAGCCTCTCTCTGTCCTCTGATACTGGAGCTCAGCCTCTCTCTGTCCCTCTGATACTGGAGCTCAGCCTCTCTGTCCCTCTGATACTGGAGCTCAGCCTCTCTCTGTCCCTCTGATACTGGAGCTCAGCCTCTCTGTCCCTCTGATACTGGAGCTCAGCCTCTCTTTCCCTCTGATACTGGAGCTCAGCCTCTCTGTCCCTCTGATACTGGAGCTCAGCCTCTCTCTGTCCCTCTGATACTGGAGCTCAGCCTCTCTGTCCCTCTGATACTGGAGCTCAGCCTCTCTGTCCCTCTGATACTGGAGCTCAGCCTCTCTCTGTCCCTCTGATACTGGAGCTCAGCCTCTCTCTGTCCCTCTGATACTGGAGCTCAGCCTCTCTGTCCCTCTGATACTGGAGCTCAGCCTCTCTCTGTCCCTCTGATACTGGAGCTCTCTGTCCCTCTCTCTGTCTGTCCCTCTGATACTGGAGCTCAGCCTCTCTCTTTCCCTCTGATACTGGAGCTCAGCCTCTCTCTGTCCCTCTGATACTGGAGCTCAGCCTCTCTCTCCCTCTCTTTCCCTCTGATACTGGAGCTCAGCCTCTCTCTGTCCCTCTGATACTGGAGCTCAGCTCTCTCCCTCTGATACTGAAGCCTCTCTCCCTCTGATACTGGAGCTGCCTCTCCTGTCTGATACTGGAGCTCAGCCTCTCTCTGTCCCTCTGATACTGGAGCTCAGCTCTCCCTCTGATACTGGAGCTCAGCCTCTCTCTGTCCCTCTGATACTGGAGCTCAGCCTCTCTCTGTCCCTCTGATACTGGAGCTCAGCCTCTCTGTCCCTCTGATACTGGAGCTCAGTCCTCTGATACTGGAGCTCAGTCTGTCCCTCTGATACTGGAGCTCAGCCTCTCTCTGTCCCTCTGATACTGGAGCTCAGCTCTCTCTGTCCCTCTGATACTGGAGCTCAGCCTCTCTCTGTCCCTCTGATACTGGAGCTCAGCCTCTCTGTCCCTCTGATACTGGAGCTCAGCCTCTCTCTGTCCCTCTGATACTGGAGCTCAGCCTCTCTCTGTCCCTCTGATACTGGAGCTCAGCCTCTCTCTGTCCCTCTGATACTGGAGCTCAGCCTCTCTCTGTCCCTCTGATACTGGAGCTCAGCCTCTCTCTGTCCCTCTGATACTGGAGCTCAGCCTCTCTCTGTCCCTCTGATACTGGAGCTCAGCCTCTCTGTCCCTCTGATACTGGAGCTCAGCCTCTCTGTCCCTCTGATACTGGAGCTCAGCCTCTCTCTGTCCCTCTGATACTGGAGCTCAGCCTCTCTCTGTCCCTCTGATACTGGAGCTCAGCCTCTCTCTGTCCCTCTGATACTGGAGCTCAGCCTCTCTCTGTCCCTCTGATACTGGAGCTCAGCCTCTCTCTGTCCCTCTGATACTGGAGCTCAGCCTCTCTGTCCCTCTGATACTGGAGCTCAGCCTCTCTGTCCCTCTGATACTGGAGCTCAGCTCCTCTCTGTCCCTCTGATACTGGAGCTCAGCCTCTCTCTGTCCCTCTGATACTGGAGCTCAGCCTCTCTCTGTCCCTCTGATACTGGAGCTCAGCCTCTCTCTGTCCCTCTGATACTGGAGCTCAGCCTCTCTGTCCCTCTGATACTGGAGCTCAGCCCTCTCTGTCCCTCTGATACTGGAGCTCAGCCTCTCTGTCCCTCTGATACTGGAGCTCAGCCTCTCTCTGTCCCTCTGATACTGGAGCTCAGCCTCTCTCTGTCCCTCTGATACTGGAGCTCAGCCTCTACTGGAGCTCTCTGTCCCTCTGATACTGGAGCTCAGCCTCTCTGTCCCTCTGATACTGGAGCTCAGCTCTCTCTGTCCCTCTGATACTGGAGCTCAGCTCTCTCTGTCCCTCTGATACTGGAGCTCAGCCTCTCTCTGTCCCTCTGATACTGGAGCTCAGCCTCTCTCTGTCCCTCTGATACTGGAGCTCAGCCTCTCTGTCCCTCTGATACTGGAGCTCAGCCTCTCTCTGTCCCTCTGATACTGGAGCTCAGCCTCTCTCTGTCCCTCTGATACTGGAGCTCAGCCTCTCTGTCCCTCTGATACTGGAGTCCTGTCCCTCTGATACTGGAGCTCAGCCTCTCTGTCCGTCTGATACTGGAGCTCAGCCTCTCTCTGTCCCTCTGATACTGGAGCTCAGCCTCTCTGTCCCTCTGATACTGGAGCTCAGCCTCTCTCTGTCCCTCTGATACTGGAGCTCAGCCTCTCTCTTTCCCTCTGATACTGGAGCTCAGCCTCTCTGTCCCTCTGATACTGGAGCTCAGCCTCTCTCTGTCCCTCTGATACTGGAGCTCAGCCTCTCTCTTTTCCCTCTGATACTGGAGCTCAGCCTCTCTGTCCCTCTGATACTGGAGCTCAGCCTCTCTCTGTCCCTCTGATACTGGAGCTCAGCCTCTCTGTCCCTCTGATACTGGAGCTCAGCCTCTCTCTTTTCCCTCTGATACTGGAGCTCAGCCTCTCTCTGTCCCTCTGATACTGGAGCTCAGCCTCTCTCTGTCCCTCTGATACTGGAGCTCAGCCTCTCTCTGTCCCTCTGATACTGGAGCTCAGCCTCTCTCTTTTCCCTCTGATACTGGAGCTCAGCCTCTCTCTGTCCCTCTGATACTGGAGCTCAGCCTCTCTCTGTCCCTCTGATACTGGAGCTCAGCCTCTCTGTCCCTCTGATACTGGAGCTCAGCCTCTCTCTGTCCCTCTGATACTGGAGCTCAGCCTCTCTCTGTCCCTCTGATACTGGAGCTCAGCCTCTCTCTGTCCCTCTGATACTGGAGCTCAGCCTCTCTCTGTCCCTCTGATACTGGAGCTCAGCCTCTCTGTCCCTCTGATACTGGAGCTCAGCCTCTCTCTGTCCCTCTGATACTGGAGCTCAGCCTCTCTGTCCCTCTGATACTGGAGCTCAGCCTGTCCCTCTCTGTCCCTCTGATACTGGAGCTCAGCCTCTCTCTGTCCCTCTGATACTGGAGCTCAGCCTCTCTCTGTCCCTCTGATACTGGAGCTCAGCCTCTCTCTTTCCCTCTGATACTGGAGCTCAGCCTCTCTCTGTCCCTCTGATACTGGAGCTCAGCCTCTCTGTCCCTCTGATACTGGAGCTCAGCCTCTCTCTGTCCCTCTGATACTGGAGCTCAGCCTCTCTGTCCCTCTGATACTGGAGCTCAGCCTCTCTGTCCCTCTGATACTGGAGCTCAGCCTCTCTGTCCCTCTGATACTGGAGCTCAGCCTCTCTCTGTCCCTCTGATACTGGAGCTCAGCCCTCTCTGTCCCTCTGATACTGGAGCTCAGCCTCTCTCTGTCCCTCTGATACTGGAGCTCAGCCTCTCTCTGTCCCTCTGATACTGGAGCTCAGCCTCTCTGTCCCTCTGATACTGGAGCTCAGCCTCTCTCTGTCCCTCTGATACTGGAGCTCAGTCTCTCTCTTTTCCCTCTGATACTGAAGCTCAGCCTCTCTCTTTTCCTCTGATCTGATAGCCTCTCTGTCCCTCTGGAGCTCAGCCTCTCTCTGTCCCTCTGATACTGGAGCTCAGCCTCTCTCTGTCCCTCTGATACTGGAGCTCAGCCTCTCTCTGTCCCTCTGATACTGGAGCTCAGCCTCTCTCTTTTCCCTCTGATAATGGAGCTCAGCCTCTCTTTTCCCTCTGATACTGGAGCTCAGCCTCTCTCTGTCCCTCTGATACTGGAGCTCAGCCTCTCTCTGTCCCTCTGATACTGGAGCTCAGCCTCTCTGTCCCTCTGATACTGGAGCTCAGCCTCTCTTTTCCCTCTGATACTGGAGCTCAGCCTCTCTCTTTTCCCTCTGATACTGGAGCTCAGCCTCTCTCTGTCCCTCTGATACTGGAGCTCAGCCTCTCTCTGTCCCTCTGATACTGGAGCTCAGCCTCTCTGTCCCTCTGATACTGGAGCTCAGCCTCTCTCTGTCCCTCTGATACTGGAGCTCAGCCTCTCTCTTTTCCCTCTGATACTGGAGCTCAGCCTCTCTCTTTTCCCTCTGATACTGGAGCTCAGCCTCTCTCTGTCCCTCTGATACTGGAGCTCAGCCTCTCTCTGTCCCTCTGATACTGGAGCTCAGTCTCTCTCTGTCCCTCTGATACTGGAGCTCAGCCTCTCTCTTTTCCCTCTGATAATGGAGCTCAGCCTCTCTTTTCCCTCTGATACTGGAGCTCAGCCTCTCTGTCCCTCTGATACTGGAGCTCAGCCTCTCTCTGTCCCTCTGATACTGGAGCTCAGCCTCTCTCTGTCCCTCTGATACTGGAGCTCAGCCTCTCTCTGTCCCTCTGATACTGGAGCTCTCATCTCTTAGTCTTCTATGTTGCCGCCTCTCTTATCTCTTAGCCTTCCATGTGGCCGCCTCTCTTATCTCTTAGCCTTCTATGTGGCCGCCTCTCTTATCTGCCCTCTTCTGTGGCCGCCTCTCTTATCTCTTAGCCTTCTATGTGGCCGCCTCTTGTTTCTCCTCTCTAGTCTTGTCATAGTTATAAAAAGTGTAAAAGTAAACAATTGTTTAAGTAATTCCACAGGCCTTCTTCACTGTCTGTATTTCATCCACAGGCCTTCTGACCTCACCAGCAAATTCTTTGTACGCCATGTTTTACTTCTTCACTGTCTGCATTTCATCTGCTATAATTTGTGCAAGTAAATTTACCAAAAGTTTAATTTGTAGAGCAGCTTGAAGTGATAGTCTACTGTGGGCTCAACCCACCTCTGTTCTCTCTCCATCTACCCTCTTGTCTGCCGCCATCTCAGGTCTGTTACTGTCTTCTGTTATGACATGTTCTGTTCTTCTGGTCTCTCTCCATCATATCCTATTATTCTGTTGCTTATCTGGTGTCTCTCTCCATCATGACCTCTCTAGGTAACAGACAGACCCCTCCAAATAAACACTACAGACCTCTCTATATAACACCACAGACAGACCCCTCTAGAGTGCAATACAGGCCCCTACAGACCTCTCTATATACCAATACAGACCCCTCTATATAACACTAGACCCCTCTATATAACAATACAGACAGACCCCTCTATATAACACTAGACCCCTACAGACCCCTCTATATAACACTAGACCCCTCTATAAAACAATACAGACAGACCCCTCTAGGGCCCGATCCGTGTGGGGTGGAGGGCCCGATCCGTGTGTTCATATTTCATGTTTTTTCATGGTTATTCACACTTACCTGGTAGTCAGAGGGCAGGTAAAACAAATCTAAACTGAGAACTGTATGTTATAACATGGAGATCCTGTAAATGTGAACCAACCAAATTCAGACAAACAGGTTGGACATCACCACTGTTACTGTTACTCCCTCCAGCAGCCTGTTGGACATCACCCACTGTTACTGTTACTCCCTCCAGCAGCCTGTTGGACATCACCCACTGTTACTGTTACTCCCTCCAGCAGCCTGTTGGACATCACCACTGTTACTGTTACTCCCTCCAGCAGCCTGTTGGACATCACCCACTGTTACTGTTACTCCCTCCAGCAGCCTGTTGGACATCACCCACTGTTACTGTTACTCCCTCCAGCAGCCTGTTGGACATCACCCACTGTTACTGTTACTCCCTCCAGCAGCCTGTTGGACATCACCCACTGTTACTGTTACTCCCTCCAGCAGCCTGTTGGACATCACCCACTGTTACTGTTACTCCCTCCAGCAGCCTGTTGGACATCACCACTGTTACTGTTACTCCCTCCAGCAGCCTGTTGGACATCACCCACTGTTACTGTTACTCCCTCCAGCAGCCTGTTGGACATCACCACTGTTACTGTTACTCCCTCCAGCAGCCTGTTGGACATCACTGTTACTGTTACTGTTACTCACCCCTCCAGCAGCCTGTTGGACATCACCCACTGTTACTGTTACTGTGACCCTCCAGCAGCCTGTTGGACATCACCCAGCCTGTTGGACATCACCACTGTTACTGTGACTCCCTCCAGCAGCCTGTTGGACATCACCCACTGTTACTGTTACCCCTCCAGCACCCTCCAGCAGCCACATCACTCCCTCCAGCAGCCTGTTGGACATCACCCACTGTTACTGTTACTCCCTCCAGCAGCCTGTTGGACATCACCACTGTTACTGTTACTCCCTCCAGCAGCCTGTTGGACATCACCCTGTTACTGTTACTCCCTCCAGCAGCCTGTTGGACATCACCACTGTTCCCTCCAGCAGCCTGTTGGACATCACCCACTGTTACTGTTACTCCCTCCAGCAGCCTGTTGGACATCACCCACTGTTACTGTTACTCCCTCCAGCAGCCTGTTGGACATCACCCACTGTTACTGTTACTCCCTCCAGCAGCCTGTTGGACATCACCCACTGTTACTGTTACTGTGACTCCCTCCAGCAGCCTGTTGGACATCACCCACTGTTACTGTTACTCCCTCCAGCAGCCTGTTGGACATCACCCACTGTTACTGTTACTCCCTCCAGCAGCCTGTTGGACATCACCCACTGTTACTGTTACTCCCTCCAGCAGCCTGTTGGACATCACCCACTGTTACTGTTACTCCCTCCAGCAGCCTGTTGGACATCACCCACTGTTACTGTTACTCCCTCCAGCAGCCTGTTATCCAGCAGCCTGTTGGACATCACCCACTGTTACTGTTACTCCCTCCAGCAGCCTGTTGGACATCACCCACTGTTACTGTTACTCCCTCCAGCAGCCTGTTGGACATCACCCACTGTTACTGTTACTCCCTCCAGCAGCCTGTTGGACATCACCCTGTTACTGTCTCCAGCAGCCTGGACATCACCCACTGTTTACTCCCTCCAGCAGCCTGTTGGACATCACCCACTGTTACTGTTACTCCCTCCAGCAGCCTGTTGGACATCACCCACTGTTACTGTTACTCCCTCCAGCAGCCTGTTGGACATCACCCACTGTTACTGTTACTCCCTCCAGCAGCCTGTTGGACATCACCCACTGTTACTGTTACTCCCTCCAGCAGCCTGTTGGACATCACCCACCTGTTACTCCCTCCAGCAGCCTGTTGGACATCACCCACTGTTACTGTTACTCCCTCCAGCAGCCTGTTGGACATCACCCACTGTTACTGTTACTCCCTCCAGCAGCCTGTTGGACATCACCCACTGTGTTACTCCCTCCAGCAGCCTGTTGGACATCACCCACTGTTACTGTTACTCCCTCCAGCAGCCTGTTGGACATCACCCACTGTTACTGTTACTCCCTCCAGCAGCCTGTTGGACATCACCCACTGTTACTGTTACTCCCTCCAGCAGCCTGTTGGACATCACCCACTGTTACTGTTGGACATCCCTCCAGCAGCCTGTTGGACATCACCCACTGTTACTGTTACTCCCTCCAGCAGCCTGTTGGACATCACCCACTGTTACTGTTACTCCCTCCAGCAGCCTGTTGGACATCACCCACTGTTACTGTTACTCCCTCCAGCAGCCTGTTGGACATCACCCACTGTTACTGTTACTCCCTCCAGCAGCCTGTTGGACATCACCCACTGTTACTGTTACTCCCTCCAGCAGCCTGTTGGACATCACCCACTGTTACTGTTACTCCCTCCAGCAGCCTGTTGGACATCACCCACTGTTACTGTTACTCCCTCCAGCAGCCTGTTGGACATCACCCACTGTTACTGTTACTCCCTCCAGCAGCCTGTTGGACATCACCCACTGTTACTGTTACTCCCTCCAGCAGCCTGTTGGACATCACCCACTGTTACTGTTACTCCCTCCAGCAGCCTGTTGGACATCACCCACTGTTACTGTTACTCCCTCCAGCAGCCTGTTGGACATCACCCACTGTTACTGTTACTCCCTCCAGCAGCCTGTTGGACATCACCCACTGTTACTGTTACTCCCTCCAGCAGCCTGTTGGACATCACCCACTGTTACTGTTACTCCCTCCAGCAGCCTGTTGGACATCACCCACTGTTACTGTTACTCCCTCCAGCAGCCTGTTGGACATCACCCACTGTTACTGTTACTCCCTCCAGCAGCCTGTTGGACATCACCCACTGTTACTGTTACTCCCTCCAGCAGCCTGTTGGACCCACTGTTCACTCCCTCCCAGCCTGTTGGACATACTGTTACTGTTACCCTCCAGCAGCCTGTTGGACATCACCCACTGTTACTGTTACTCCCTCCAGCAGCCTGTTGGACATCACCCAGATCCTGTTACTGTTACTCCCTCCAGCAGCCTGTTGGACATCACCCACTGTTACTGTTACTCCCTCCAGCAGCCTGTTGGACATCACCCACTGTTACTGTTACTCCCTCCAGCAGCCTGTTGGACATCACCCACTGTTACTGTTACTCCCTCCAGCAGCCTGTTGGACATCACCCACTGTTACTGTTACTCCCTCCAGCAGCCTGTTGGACATCACCCACTGTTACTGTTACTCCCTCCAGCAGCCTGTTGGACATCACCCACTGTTACTGTTACTCCCTCCAGCAGCCTGTTGGACATCACCCAGCCTGTGGACATCACCCACTGTTACTGTTACTCCCTCCAGCAGCCTGTTGGACATCACCCACTGTTACTGTTACTCCCTCCAGCAGCCTGTTGGCCTGTTACTCCCTCCAGCAGCCTGGACATCACCCACTGTTACTGTTACTCCCTCCAGCAGCCTGTTGGACATCACCCACTGTTACTGTTACTCCCTCCAGCAGCCTGTTGGACATCACCCACTGTTACTGTTACTCCCTCCAGCAGCCTGTTGGACATCACCCACTGTTACTGTTACTCCCTCCAGCAGCCTGTTGGACATCACCCACTGTTACTGTTACTCCCTCCAGCAGCCTGTTGGACATCACCCACTGTTACTGTTACTCCCTCCAGCAGCCTGTTGGACATCACCCACTGTTACTGTTACTCCCTCCAGCAGCCTGTTGGACATCACTGTTACTCCCTCCCAGCCTGTTACTGTTACTGTTACTCCCTCCAGCAGCCTGTTGGACATCACCCACTGTTACTGTTACTCCCTCCAGCAGCCTGTTGGACATCACCCACTGTTACTGTTACTCCCTCCAGCAGCCTGTTGGACATCACCCACTGTTACTGTTACTCATCCACCCTCCAGCAGCCTGTTGGACATCACCCACTGTTACTGTTACTCCCTCCAGCAGCCTGTTGGACATCACCCACTGTTACTGTTACTCCCTCCAGCAGCCTGTTGGACATCACCCACTGTTAGCCTGTTGGACATCACCCACTGTTCCCTCCAGCAGCCTGTTGGACATCACCCACTGTTACTGTTACTCCCTCCAGCAGCCTGTTGGACATCACCCACTGTTACTGTTACTCCCTCCAGCAGCCTGTTGGACATCACCCCACTGTTACTGTTACTCCCTCCAGCAGCCTGTTGGACATCACCCACTGTTACTGTTACTCCCTCCAGCAGCCTGTTGGACATCACCCACTGTTACTGTTGGACATCACCCACTGTTACCTCCCCAGCAGCCTGTTGGACATCACCCACTGTTACTGTTACTCCCTCCAGCAGCCTGTTGGACATCACCCACTGTTACCGTTACTCCCTCCAGCAGCCTGTTGGACATCACCCACTGTTACCGTTACTCCCTCCAGCAGCCTGTTGGACATCACCCACTGTTACCGTTACTCCCTCCAGCAGCCTGTTGGACATCACCCACTGTTCCAGCAGCCTGTTACTCCCTCCAGCAGCCTGTTGGACATCACCCACTGTTACTGTTACTCCCTCCAGCAGCCTGTTGGACATCACCCACTGTTACTGTTACTCCCTCCAGCAGCCTGTTGGACATCACCCACTGTTACTGTTACTCCCTCCAGCAGCCTGTTGGACATCACCCACTGTTACTGTTACTCCCTCCAGCAGCCTGTTGGACATCACCCACTGTTACTGTTACTCCCTCCAGCAGCCTGTTGGACATCACCCACTGTTACTGTTACTGTTACTCCCTCCAGCAGCCTGTTGGACATCACCCACTGTTACTGTTACTCCCTCCAGCAGCCTGTTGGACATCACCCACTGTTACTGTTACTGTTACTCCCTCCAGCAGCCTGTTGGACATCACCCACTGTTACTGTTACTCCCTCCAGCAGCCTGTTGGACATCACCCACTGTTACTGTTACTCCCTCCAGCAGCCTGTTGGACATCACCCACTGTTACTGTTACTCCCTCCAGCAGCCTGTTGGACATCACCCACTGTTACTGTTACTCCCTCCAGCAGCCTGTTGGACATCACCCACTGTTACTGTTACTCCCTCCAGCAGCCTGTTGGACATCACCCACTGTTACTGTTACTCCCTCCAGCAGCCTGTTGGACATCACCCACTGTTACTGTTACTCCCTCCAGCAGCCTGTTGGACATCACCCACTGTTACTGTTACTCCCTCCAGCAGCCTGTTGGACATCACCCACTGTTACTGTTACTCCCTCCAGCAGCCTGTTGGACATCACCCACTGTTACTGTTACTCCCTCCAGCAGCCTGTTGGACATCACCCACTGTTACTGTTACTCCCTCCAGCAGCCTGTTGGACATCACCCACTGTTACTGTTACTCCCTCCAGCAGCCTGTTGGACATCACCCACTGTTACTGTTACTCCCTCCAGCAGCCTGTTGGACATCACCCACTGTTACTGTTACTCCCTCCAGCAGCCTGTTGGACATCACCCACTGTTACTGTTACTCCCTCCAGCAGCCTGTTGGACATCACCCACTGTTACTGTTACTCCCTCCAGCAGCCTGTTGGACATCACCCACTGTTACTGTTACTCCCTCCAGCAGCCTGTTGGACATCACCCACTGTTACTGTTACTCCCTCCAGCAGCCTGTTGGACATCACCCACTGTTACTGTTACTCCCTCCAGCAGCCTGTTTGTTACTCCCTCCAGCAGCCTGTTGGATCACCCACTGTTACTGTTACTCCCTCCAGCAGCCTGTTGGACATCACCCATCACTCCCTCCAGCAGCCTGTTGGACATCACCCACTGTTACTGTTACTCCCTCCAGCAGCCTGTTGGACATCACCCACTGTTACTGTTACTCCCTCCAGCAGCCTGTTGGACATCACCCACTGTTACTGTTACTCCCTCCAGCAGCCTGTTGGACATCACCCACTGTTACTGTTACTCCCTCCAGCAGCCTGTTGGACATCACCCACTGTTACTGTTACTCCCTCCAGCAGCCTGTTGGACATCACCCACTGTTACTGTTACTCCCTCCAGCAGCCTGTTGGACATCACCCACTGTTACTGTTACTCCCTCCAGCAGCCTGTTGGACATCACCACTGTTACTGTTACTCCCTCCAGCAGCCTGTTGGACATCACCCACTGTTACTGTTACTCCCTCCAGCAGCCTGTTGGACATCACCCACTGTTACTGTTACTCCCTCCAGCAGCCTGTTGGACATCACCACTGTTACTGTTACTGTTACTCCCTCCAGCAGCCTGTTGGACATCACCCACTGTTACCGTTACTCCCTCCAGCAGCCTGTTGGACATCACCCACTGTTACTGTTACTCCCTCCAGCAGCCTGTTGGACATCACCCACTGTTACTGTTACTCCCTCCAGCAGCCTGTTGGACATCACCCACTGTTACTGTTACTCCCTCCAGCAGCCTGTTGGACATCACCCACTGTTACTGTTACTCCCTCCAGCAGCCTGTTGGACATCACCCACTGTTACTGTTACTCCCTCCAGCAGCCTGTTGGACATCACCCACTGTTACTGTTACTCCCTCCAGCAGCCTGTTGGACATCACTCCTCCCCTGTTGGACATCACCCACTGTTACTGTTACTCCCTCCAGCAGCCTGTTGGACATCACCCACTGTTACTGTTACTCCCTCCAGCAGCCTGTTGGACATCACCCACTGTTACTGTTACTCCCTCCAGCAGCCTGTTGGACATCACCCACTGTTACTGTTACTCCCTCCAGCAGCCTGTTGGACATCACCCACTGTTACTGTTACTCCCTCCAGCAGCCTGTTGGACATCACCCACTGTTACTGTTACTCCCTCCAGCAGCCTGTTGGACATCACCCACTGTTACTGTTACTCCCTCCAGCAGCCTGTTGGACATCACCCACTGTTACTGTTACTCCCTCCAGCAGCCTGTTGGACATCACCCACTGTTACTGTTACTCCCTCCAGCAGCCTGTTGGACATCACCCACTGTTACTGTTACTCCCTCCAGCAGCCTGTTGGACATCACCCACTGTTACTGTTACTCCCTCCAGCAGCCTGTTGGACATCACCCACTGTTACTGTTACTCCCTCCAGCAGCCTGTTGGACATCACCCACTGTTACTGTTACTCCCTCCAGCAGCCTGTTGGACATCACCCTGTTACTGTTACTGTTACTCCCTCCAGCAGCCTGTTGGACATCACATCACTCCCTCCAGCAGCCTGTTGGACATCACCCACTGTTACTGTTACTCCCTCCAGCAGCCTGTTGGACATCACCCACTGTTACTGTTACTACCCTCCAGCAGCCTGTTGGACATCACCCATCACTGTTACTGTTACTCCCTCCAGCAGCCTGTTGGACATCACCCACTGTTACTGTTACTCCCTCCAGCAGCCTGTTGGACATCACCCACTGTTACTGTTACTCCCTCCAGCAGCCTGTTGGACATCACCCACTGTTACTGTTACTCCCTCCAGCAGCCTGTTGGACATCACCCACTGTTACTGTTACTCCCTCCAGCAGCCTGTTGGACATCACCCACTGTTACTGTTACTCCCTCCAGCAGCCTGTTGGACATCACCCACTGTTACTGTTACTCCCTCCAGCAGCCTGTTGGACATCACCCACTGTTACTGTTACTCCCTCCAGCAGCCTGTTGGACATCACCCACTGTTACTGTTACTCCCTCCAGCAGCCTGTTGGACATCACCCACTGTTACTGTTACTCCCTCCAGCAGCCTGTTGGACATCACCCACTGTTACTGTTACTCCCTCCAGCAGCCTGTTGGACATCACCCACTGTTACTGTTACTCCCTCCAGCAGCCTGTTGGACATCACCCACTGTTACTGTTACTCCCTCCAGCAGCCTGTTGGACATCACCACTGTTACTGTTACTCCCTCCAGCAGCCTGTTGGACATCACCCACTGTTACTGTTACTCCCTCCAGCAGCCTGTTGGACATCACCCACTGTTACTGTTACTCCCTCCAGCAGCCTGTTGGACATCACCCACATCACCGATACCACTGTTACTCATCACCGATACCACTGCTACTCATCACCGATACCACTGTTACTCATCACCGATACCACTGCTACTCATCACCAATACCACTGCTACTCATCACCGATACCACTGCTACTCATCACCGATACCACTGCTACTCATCACCAATACCACTGCTACTCATCACCAATACCACTGTTACTCATCACCAATACCACTGCTACTCATCACCAATACCACTGCTACTCATCACCAATACCACTGCTACTCATCACCAATACCACTGCTACTCATCACCAATACCACTGCTACTCATCACCAATACCACTGCTACTCATCACCAATACCACTGCTACTCATCACCAATACCACTGCTACTCATCACCGATACCACTGCTACTCATCACCAATACCACTGCTACTCATCACCAATACCACTGTTACTCATCACCAATACCACTGCTACTCATCACCAATACCACTGCTACTCATCACCAATACCACTGCTACTCATCACCAATACCACTGTTACTCATCACCAATACCCCTGCTACTCATCACCAATACCACTGCTACTCATCACCAATACCCCTGCTACTCATCACCAATACCACTGCTACTCATCACCAATACCACTGCTACTCATCACCAATACCACTGTTACTCATCACCGATACCACTGTTACTCATCACCAATACCACTGTTACTCATCACCAATACCACTGTTACTCATCACCAATACCACTGCTACTCATCACCAATACCACTGTTACTCATCACCGATACCACTGTTACTCATCACCAATACCACTGCTACTCATCACCGATACCACTGTTACTCATCACCAATACCACTGTTACTCATCACCAATACCACTGCTACTCATCACCAATACCACTGTTACTCATCACCAATACCACTGCTACTCATCACCAATACCACTGCTACTCATCACCAATACCACTGTTACTCATCACCAATACCACTGTTATTCAACTTTTATTTTGTGTCGAGAATGTCTATATTTACACACATACATAGAAACATTGATTTACAACTGAAGTGTTCTCCATATTACAGCACTAGTAGCAATGTAAAAACATTTGAAAAAGCATGGAAAGGAAATATTTTTGTCTGGTCCTTCAGATGATCTTGCGATGAAGCACACAATTACTGAGGGACGCCTCTGTGTTCGCGTACTAGTCGGAACTAGGAAACTGTGAAATGTCCAACTTACTAACTGGTTGTCGTTATACACGCGCTGCGTTCAACTAGTTAGGAAGTCAGACATTGCAGCGTTCCCTCGTTCTGACAGGCACGTGAACGCTGCAGGTGTCACTGTGAATAACATACAGGGCTCTTGTTCAAGTTGGACTGCTGGCTGTTAAAGGACTGACGCGTTAACCTTAATAGTTACATCCTCCGGTCTACTTGAGAGTGGTTTGTCTTCCCTACTGTGGATAGAATAGTTCAGTCCTGTGCTTGGTGGTGGCTCAACAGGAAAAAGTTCAGATCAGGGTCAGGTTAAAGTGTTGACAATGTATTGACACGGTGGAATGCGATGAATAGCTTGTTTGTTCTTGGACTGACTCAGTGTTTATTTACAGAAACAGCGTGGGCAGTAATGTGGTAAAACCAGACAACCAGTGAGAACAAAGGAGACGGCAGTCTGCACACAGGAGGTGAAGCCTTCCTTCACCCCACAGCTCATCCGGTTGTCTTCCTCTCAACCACCTCCTGATTCACATTCAGCATCATAACCCATTCATCAGATCCAGTCTCTCTACACAAGAGGTTCACCTCTGCCCTTTCACCCCATTATAAACCACACTGGTTTCAGTGAATATTGATCTGTCCTTAGTAGGGGTAGGATCACAATGATACGAAACCAACAGAGAGACAGGTAGACAGACAGACAGACAGGTAGACAGACAGGTAGACTCCATGTCATGGACAGGTAAGGCAGCAGAATCATCCCAGAGCCTTTGGTGAGTTTGTAGTAGTGATCTGATCCGGGCTACAGAGGACTTTCTATGGGCTGGCTGGGGACTAAAACCAACAACATACTGGTATGTGTCTAGAACCCAGAGACTGCAGAGAACTGAGTCTGGGACTAGAAACTAGAGAGTACAGAGAACAAAGTTTGGGACTAGAATCCAGAGTACAGAGAACAGTCTGGGACTAGAACCCAACAAGTACTACGAGCAGAGGCTGGGGACTAGAACCGATAGAGTTCAGAGAGCCTAGAACCCAGAGACAAGAAAGCAGAGTTAGCAGGCTTAAAGCATAGACAGACAATTGGTTCAGTCCACTAGAGCCTTCACAGACGTTCACGTTCAAGTCAACAAGCTCCAAAATGACCAAACATCATTGAAGTAGCACATCAAACTTTCCATTTTAATGACACATCTATGTTCTGTAGTGTTCTCTTGAAAACATTCTGATGATTTAGTCCTAGTTGTTTACAACACACAGCTGAGACAAGACAGTAGTACAGACATACAGCACCATCATGTGGTGTATAAAAGTTACTCTGAACATAGTCATCTACCAACAATGTTATTTAAGTGATTACTGGGTTGTTGTTTTAGTTCAATACCTGCCTCTGTAGGAGTGGCACTGTCTTCACAAACATACCTCTGCTGTTCCTTCCCATAGGCACCCCTTGTGCACAATGAACATAAGATAATTCCCAAATGGCACCCTATTCCCCATATAGTGCACTATTTTACACCAGCCAAATGGCACCCCCTTCCCTATATAGTGCACTACTTTACACCAGCCAAATGGCACCCTATTCCCCATATAGTGCACTATTTTACACCAGCCAAATGGCACCCTATTCCCTATATAGTGCACTACTTTACACCAGCCAAATGGCACCCTATTCCCTATATAGTGCACTACTTTTGACCAGGGCCGAGGGCACTATACAGTAAACTGGGTGTAATTTGGGACGTGACCTCAGAATAATCAGATTGATGATTAGGCTTTAATAATAAACCCTGTTATGTAATAGAACATTAACACCCCAACCTGGTAAACCAACCACACAGGAAGTCAACTCAGCTAAACCAACCACACAGGAAGTCAACTCAGCTAAAACAACCACACAGGAAGTCAACTCAGCTAAAACAACCACACAGGAAGTCAACTCAGCTAAACCAACCACACAGGAAGTCAACTCAGCTAAACCAACCACACATGAAGTCAACTCAGCTAAACCAACCACACATGAAGTCAACTCAGCTAAACCAACCACACAGGAAGTCAACTCAGCTAAACCAACCACACAGGAAGTCAACTCAGCTAAACCAACCACACAGGAAGTCAACTCAGCTAAAACAACCTGGAGACAAAATAAAAAAATAAAAAGGTTAGGTACCCATCAGAAAAACTAAACCAAAGCCTAGTTTAGGCCACTTTAACAATAATACCAATATTCCCATCATCAAACTGATTAAGAACAGCTGATAAATACTATATCTACGGTAGAAATAGTCCTATATCTACGGTAGAAATAGTCCTATATCTACGGTAGAAATAGTCCTATATCTACGGTAGAAATAGTCCTATATCTACGGTAGAAATAGTCCTATATCTACAGTAGAAATAGTCCTATATCTACAGTAGAAACAGTCCTATATCTACAGTAGAAACAGTCCTATATCTACAGTAGAAATACTACTTCTCTTGATCGCACTCTCTCTCTATATATATACAGCTATACTTTGTACAGTTTAAGGCAGAGGGACTTTCTGTAGGGGAACCGACCAGAGGTAATAAATGAATCAATAGATGAATTAATGGATCAATCAAAAATGGGCAGGGGATTGGTGTGGGCAGAGATGCCAGATGAAGACGTGGTAGAGGACATGTAGTAGGTAAGGTCTCAGGTGGAGGTGCTCTTGGAGACGTTGGGATGAAGCACCGCGGCAGTCACTGCTACCATCACTGCTACAACTGGCATCCAGGGGCTCCAACCGGCCTGCAGGAGGCAGACGGACAGAGAGAGAAAGACTGGGTTAGTCTAGGCTGTCAGCTAGCCTACACCGGGGCTGAGATTGAGGCCACAGGTACAGGTTGGAGAGAGAGAGAGATAGAGGGGGATGGGGTATAGGAAAGTGAGAAACAGTTACTGGGAGAGAGCCAGTTAAGTTACCTCACGAGAAAAATAATCAGAAAATCAAACACGACTGTTCTGCCTGAGGGAACAAGGACAAATACATCCTCATTTGTTTTAAAAACAGGAACACATTTAAAAGCTGCAGAAGTATGATGGTCATAAAGCAACAATGACAAAAAACAAAAAAACTTGAAACCAAAGAATAAGCGTTGGTGGCATTGTGTTAGTGATCCAAGACAGACAGACAGACAGACAGACAGACAGACAGACAGACAGACAGACAGACAGACAGACATCAATGAGTATAGAGTGATCCAAGACAGACAGGCATCAATGAGTATAGAGTGATCCAAGACAGACAGGCATCAATGAGTATAGAGTGATCCAAGACAGACAGACAGACAGACAGACAGGCATCAATGAGTATAGAGTGATCCAAGACAGACAGGCATCAATGAGTATAGTGATCCAAGACAGACAGACAGACAGACATCAATGAGTATAGAGTGATCCAAGAGTGATCCACAGACAGACAGACATCAATGAGTATAGAGTGATCCAAGACAGACAGGCATCAATGAGTATAGAGTGATCCAAGACAGACAGGCATCAATGAGACAGACAGACAGACAGACAGGCATCAATGAGTATAGAGTGATCCAAGACAGACAGGCATCAATGAGTATAGAGTGATCCAAGACAGACAGGCATCAATGAGTATAGAGTGATCCAAGACAGACAGCATCAATGAGTATAGAGTGACAGACAGACAGGCATCAATGAGTATAGAGTGATCCAAGACAGACAGGCATCAATGAGTATAGAGTGATCCAAGACAGACAGGCATCAATGAGTATAGAGTGATCCAAGACAGACATACATCAATGAGTATAGAGTGATCCAAGACAGACAGGCATCAATGAGTATAGAGTGATCCAAGACAGACAGACAGACAGGCATCAATGAGTATAGAGTGATCCAAGACAGACAGACATCAATGAGTATAGAGTGATCCAAGACAGACAGAAGGCATCAATGAGTATAGAGTGATCCAAGACAGACAGAAGGCATCAATGAGTATAGAGTGATCCAAGACAGACAGAAGGCATCAATGAGTATAGAGTGATCCAAGACAGACAGGCATCAATGAGTATAGAGTGATCCAAGACAGAGAAGGCATCAATGAGTATAGAGTGATCCAAGACAGACAGAAGGCATCAATGAGTATAGAGTGATCCAAGACAGACAGAAAGCATCAATGAGTATACAGTGATCCAAAATGGAGACAGGTCATCAATACTCCATGACAAAGCAAAAACAGATTAACATGTTGGCAAATGATAATAAAGTGATACAAAACAGAAATATAGGCATTAATAAGTATAGAGTGATCCAAGACAGTTGAAGCATCAATGATTATAGTGATCCAAGACAGACAGGCATCAACCTATATTTAGAGTGATCCAAGACAGACAAGTTCTGAATGGGGGCATCAATGAGTATAGGTGATCCAAGAACAGACAGGCATCAATGATTATGGTGATCCAAGACTTGTCCCAAAGCCATTCCTGTGTTGTCATCAATGAGTATAGGGTTGATCCTGTTGGAAGAACAGACAGGCATCAATGATTATAGAGTGATCCAAGACAGACAGAAGGCATCTGAAATACATCCCCACAGCATGATGCTGCCACCACCATGAGGGATGATCCAAGACAGACAGAAGGCATCAATGGTATAGAGTGATCCAAGACAGACAGACATCAATGTTTATAGAGTGAGCCAATACAGACAGAAGGCATCAATGAGTATAGTGCCTTTTCCTGATCCAAGACAGACAGAAGGCATCAATGAGTATAGAGTGATCCAAGACAGACAAGGCATCAATGAGTATAGAGTGATCCAAGACAGACAGACATCAATGAGTATATGGAGTGATTCAAGACAAATAAGGCAATCAATAGAATTTATACAGTGGATCCAAGACAGTTGTAGAAGGCATCAAGGATGATCAATGGAAACAGGATGCACCCGAGGTCCATTTCAAGTCTCAGTTTTTTATTTTAGATATATTTGCAAAAATGACTTGTCATAATATTGTACGTACATTTGGAAAAAAAGTATTCAGACCATTGACTTTTACAGCCTCAAAATTTTAAAATGGATGACATTTTTGTTATTCTGTCAAACTCCACACAATGCTGACAGGTGTTGACAAAGCAAAAACAGATTAACATAGTGGCAAATTGATAACCACAAAAAAAACGGACAAAACTGAAATATAACATTTACATAAATATTCAGACCCTTTACTCAGTACTTTGTTGAAGCACCTTTGGCAGTGATTAGGAGAGGTGATTCTTCTACATTATCTATTATGGAAAGCTTGGACATCTATAAAGATTAGATGGGGAGTTTCTCCCATTCATCTCTGCAGATCCTCTCAAGTTCTGTCAGGTTGGATGGGGTAAAGGTCACTGCAGTTATTTTCAGGTCTCTCCAGAGATGTTTGATCGGATTCAAGTCCGGCCACTCATGGACATTCCAGAGACTTGACTTAGGGTAAAGCCATTCCTGCGTTGTCTTGGCTGTGTGCTTAGGGTTGTTGTCCTGTTGGAAGGTGAACATAAGTGCCTCCGTTCATCTTTGCCTCGTATCCTGACTAGTCTCCCAGTCCCTGCCTCTGAAATACATCCCCACAGCATGATGCTGCCACCACCATGTTTCACCGTAGGGATGGTGCCAGGTTTCCTCCAGAAGGCATTCAGGCCAAAGTTCAACATAAGTGCTTAGGGTAAAGGCCAGAAATCTTGTAAAGACATAAGTTTCTCATGGTCTGAGTCTTTAAAGTGCATTTTGGCAAACTCCAAGTGGGCTGTCATGTGCCTTTTCCTGAGGAATGGCTTCCGTCTGAACTGCTGCAGAGATGGATGTCCTTCTGGAAGGTTCTCTCCAAAGAGGAACTCTGGAACCTCCTTAGATTAAAGGCAAGGCCCTCCTAAGATAGATATACATTAATTTTGCTCAGGTGTCAACCATTGTAATCTTGGTGGTTCTAAACTTCCTCCATGGAAGAATGATGAAAGATGTTTCTTCCCAAATCATGTTCAATCAATAGAATTTAACATATGGTGGACTCCAATCAAGTTGATAAAGACAGAGCCAGTCTCTGGGAAAGGATGATCAATGGAAACAGGATGATACCCGAGCTCCATTTCAAGTTCTCATCTCTGTTTTTTATGATTTTTAATATATTTGCAAAAACTGTGTAGCTTGGTCATTATGGGTTATTTAGTGGGCTGGTCAACTGTAGATTGATGAGGATAAAAAATGTTAATTTAATCCATTTCAGAATAAGGCTGTAATAACAAAATGTGGAAGAAGTCAAGAGGTCTGAATACTTTGATGCTCTGCAGACTGATAATGCTGACAGGTGTTGTAGTTTTAGTTACATATAGAGACAGATATGACACTAGTGAGCAAAGATAGGTAGACATTAGACCACAAACTGATAATGCGGACAGGGAACCAAACATTAAACAGATAATATAGACTGATAATGCGATAACAGGTTGTTTTACTGTGCATAAAGGCATAAGGACAAAGTTTAGGAGGCTGGTGACCCTTAAATATATTATCTATTATGGAAGGAGCAGGACATCATCATAAAGATTAGATAGCTGAGGGTAAAGGTCATAAGTGCTTAGGATAAAGGACATAAGTGCTTAGGTAAAGGCCATTAGTGCTTAGGGATAAAGGACATAAGTTTAGGGTAAAGGACAAAGTGCTGATATGGTAAAGGTCATAAGTGCTTAGGATAAAGGACATAAGTGCTTAGGGTAAAGGACATAAGTGCTTAGGATAAAGGACATAAGTGCTTAGGGTAAAGGATAAGTGCTTAGGGTAAAGGACAGGTTAGTTTAGGGTAAAGGACATACTGTGTGCTTAGGATAATGCTGACATAAGTGCTGGTAGGGTAAAAGGACATAAGTGCTTAGTTTAGGGGACATAAGTGCTTAGGGTAAAGGACATAAGTGCTTAGGGTAAAGGACATAAGTGCTTAGTTTAGTGCAAACTGTGGACATAAGAGCTTAGATTAAAGGTCATAAGTGCTTAGGGTAAGATAGATATACATTCATTTTAGGACATGAGAGGGTCCTGCCACCATTGTAATCTAATCAGTTTAGTGGGCGGATACAGGCGTTATTAGGCATGAACATGGAGGAAGCCTGGACTGAAAGATAATGGTGACCGATGACCTGAGGGAAGTAACTCCATTAACATATGGAATGGACTCATATACTGTGTGTGTATAAAGACAGAGCCAGTGCTCTGGGAAAGGGTGTGTTATAGACGGACCATCTAGGCTTCTGATATGTTTGTATTAAAAGACTATATTGAATTCACAAGTTCTTGTAAGTGTTATATTTTGAAATGATTCTCCACGACACATGTTACTTTAGGGGGCTGGTCAACTGTGATAATATAGACTGATAATGCTGACAGGTTAATTTAGTGCAGGGCTGGTCAACTGTGATAATTTAGACTGATAATGCTGTCAGGTTAATTTAGTGCAGGGGTGTTCAACTCCCAGTCCTGGAGAGACAAACCACTTCTGATTTTCATCCTCTCCCTCTAATCAGGGACTGATTCAGACCTGGGACACCAGGTTAGTGCAACTAACGACCAGGTAGAAAAAAGGACCAGGACCAGAGTTGACCAGCCCTGGTTTAGTGAAGTTCCCCAGTGTTGGTTCTCGCCAAGCAGCAGGAGTTGTTCAATTATAGCCATGCACTGGAAAATTAGAGAGGAAGACACCGACGAAGGCAGTTAGAGAGGAAGACTCTGACGAAGGCATTTGGAGAGGAAGACACTGATGAAAATAGAGGATGAAGGTAGTTAGAGCCACAGTGTCTCCTGCCCCCTCCTGTCTCAGCCTCCAGTATTTATGCTGCAATAGTTTGTGTGTCGGGGGTCTAGGGTCAGTTTGTTATATCTGGAGTATTTCTCCTGTCTTATCCGGTGTCCTGTGTGTACGCTCTCTCTAATTCTCTTTCTTTCTCTCTCTCGGAGGACCTGAGCCCTAGGACCATGCCTCAGGACTACCTGGCATGATGACTCCTTGATGCCCCCAGTCCACCTGGCCATGCTGCTGCTCCAGTTTCTACTGTTCTGCCTGCGGCTATGGAACCCTGACCTGTTCACCGGACATGCTACCTGTCCCAGACCTGCTGTTTTGGACTCTCTACCGCACCAGCTGTCTCTAGAATTTTTATTTTACCCCTCTTTTTCGTGGTATACAATTGTTAGTAGCTACTATCTTGTCTCATCGCTACAACTCCCGTACGGGCTTCGGGAGAGGCGAAGGTTGAAAGTCATGCGTCCTCCGAAACACAACCCAGCCAAGCCGCACTGCTTCTTAACACAGCAAGCATCCAACCCAGAAGCCAGCCGCACCAATGTGTTGGAGGAAACACCGTGCACCTGGCGATCTGGTCAGCGTGCACTGCCCCGGCCCGCCACAGGAGTCGCTAGTCCGCAATGAGACAAGGATATCCCTACCGGCCAAACCCTCCGTAACCCGGACGACGCTGGGCCGATTGTGCGTCGCCCCGTGGACCTCCCGGTCGCGGCCGGTTACGACTGAGCTTGGGCTCGAACCTAGAGTCTCTGGTGGCACAGCTATGCACCTGTTGTCTCTAACTCTCAATGATCGGCTATGAAAAGCCAACTGACATTTACTCCTGAGATGCTGACTTGCTGCACCCTCGACAACTACTGTGATTATTATTATTTGACCATGCTGGTCATTTATGAACATTTGAACATCTTGGCCATGTTCTGTTATAATCTCCACCCGGCACAGCCAGAAGAGGACTGGCCACCCCACACAGCCTGGTTCCTCTCTAGGTTTCTTCCTTTGGCCTTTCTAGGGAGTTTTTCCTAGCCACCGTGCTTCTACACCTGCATTGCTTGCTGTTTGTGGTTTTAGGCTGGGTTTCTGTACAGCACTTTGAGATATCAGCTGATGTAAGAAGGGCTTTATAAATACATTTGATTGGTTGGTTGGTTAGAGAGGATGATACTGATGAAGATGACAGACAACACAACAGGAACACGGTGTACCTTTCTACCACAACTGGCTGAACCACCAATACAGCAAGGCCGGGATAAGGCCGATGAAAATGGCCTGGACAGGCTGCAACATGGGTGGCTAAAGGAGGAAGGGATCAGAGAGAATAATCAAATACAATAACCAATATTTTAAAC
Organism: Oncorhynchus masou masou; assembly: GCF_036934945.1. Classification (NCBI taxonomy): domain Eukaryota; kingdom Metazoa; phylum Chordata; class Actinopteri; order Salmoniformes; family Salmonidae; genus Oncorhynchus; species Oncorhynchus masou. The sequence continues at coordinate 91,566,075 of NC_088216.1, forward strand.
TAATCAAAGAAATTAAAACGAAGAAAAAATGAAAACTAATCAATAAACAAAAAAACCTGAATGGAGGGGCCATGGGGAAAGTAGCGGCAAGAGGAGGGAACTGGAGGCAGGAGGGGAAGACTGGAGGCAGGAGGGGAGGACTGGAGGCAGGAGGGGAAGACTGGAGGCAGGAGGGGAAGACTGGAGGCAGGAGGGGAGGACTGGAGGCAGGAGGGGAAGACTGGAGGCAGGAGGGGAAGACTGGAGGCACGGAGGGGAAGACTGGAGGCAGGAGGGGAAGACTGGAGGCAGGAGGGGAGGACTGGAGGCAGGAGGGGAGGACTGGAGGCAGGAGGGGGGAACTGGAGGCAGGAGGGGAGGACTGGAGGCAGGAGGGGAGGACTGGAGGCAGGAGGGGGAACTGGAGGCAGGAGGGGGGGAGGACTGGAGGCAGGAGGGGGAACTGGAGGCAGGAGGGGAGGACTGGAGGCAGGAGGGGGAACTGGAGGCAGGAGGGGAAGACTGGAGGCAGGAGGGGGAACTGGAGGCAGGAGGGAGGACTGGAGGCGGGAGGGGAGGACTGGAGGCAGGAGGGGGGAACTGGAGGCAGGAGGGGAAGACTGGAGGCAGGAGGGGGAACTGGAGGCAGGAGGGGAAGACTGGAGGCGGGAGGGGAGACTGGAGGAGGAACTGGAGGCAGGAGGGGGAACTGGAGGCAGGAGGGGGGGACTGGAGGCAGGAGGGGAGGACTGGAGGCAGGAGGGGGAACTGGAGGCAGGAGGGGGAAGACTGGAGGCAGGAGGGGAAGACTGGAGGCAGGAGGGGAAGACTGGAGGCAGGAGGGGGGAACTGGAGGCAGGAGGGGGGAACTGGAGGCAGGAGGGGGAACTGGAGGCAGGAGGGGGAACTGGAGGCAGGAGGGGAAGACTGGAGGCAGGAGGGGGAAGACTGGAGGCAGGAGGCAGGAAGACTGGAGGCAGGAGGGGAAGACTGGAGGCAGGAGGGGAGGACTGGAGGCAGGAGGGGAGGAACTGGAGGCAGGAGGGGAAGACTGGAGGCAGGAGGGGAAGACTGGAGGCAGGAGGGGAAGACTGGAGGCAGGAGGGGGAACTGGAGGCAGGAGGGGGAACTGGAGGCAGGAGGGGGAACTGGAGGCAGGAGGGGGAACTGGAGGCAGGAGGGGAAACTGGAGGCAGGAGGGGAGACTGGGGAGGAGGGGGGGAACTGGAGGCAGGAGGGGAAGACTGGAGGCAGGAGGGGAGGACTGGAGGCAGGAGGGGGAACTGGAGGCAGGAGGGGAAGACTGGAGGCAGGAGGGGGAACTGGAGGCAGGAGGGGGACTGGAGGCAGGAGGGGGAACTGGAGGCAGGAGGGGAGGACTGGAGGCAGGAGGGGGAACTGGAGGCAGGAGGGGAGGACTGGAGGCAGGAGGGGGAACTGGAGGGGGGAACTGGAGGCAGGAGGGGGAACTGGAGGCAGGAGGGGGAACTGGAGGCAGGAGGGGGAACTGGAGGCAGGAGGGGGAACTGGAGGCAGGAGGGGGACTGGAGGCAGGAGGGGGAACTGGAGGCAGGAGGGGGACTGGAGGCAGGAGGGGGAACTGGAGGCAGGAGGGGGAAGACTGGAGGCAGGAGGGGGAACTGGAGGCAGGAGGGGAAGACTGGAGGCAGGAGGGGGAACTGGAGGCAGGAGGGGGAACTGGAGGCAGGAGGGGGAACTGGAGGCAGGAGGGGGAACTGGAGGCAGGAGGGGGAACTGGAGGCAGGAGGGGGAACTGGAGGCAGGAGGGGGAACTGGAGGCAGGAGGGAGGACTGGAGGCAGGAGGGGAAGACTGGAGGCAGGAGGGAGGACTGGAGGCAGGAGGGGGAACTGGAGGCAGGAGGGGGGACTGGAGGCAGGAGGGGGGGGGAGGACTGGAGGCAGGAGGGGAGGACTGGAGGCAGGAGGGGAGGACTGGAGGCAGGAGGGGAAGACTGGAGGCAGGAGGGGGAACTGGAGGCAGGAGGGGAGGACTGGAGGCAGGAGGGGGAACTGGAGGCAGGAGGGGGAGACTGGAGGCAGGAGGGGGAACTGGAGGCAGGAGGGGGAACTGGAGGCAGGAGGGGAAGACTGGAGGCAGGAGGGGAGGACTGGAGGCAGGAGGGGGGGAACTGGAGGCAGGAGGGGGAACTGGAGGCAGGAGGGGGAACTGGAGGCAGGAGGGGGACTGGAGGCAGGAGGGGGAACTGGAGGCAGGAGGGGGGGGACTGGAGGCAGGAGGGGGAACTGGAGGCAGGAGGGGGAACTGGAGGCAGGAGGGGGGGAACTGGAGGCAGGAGGGGGAACTGGAGGCAGGAGGGGGAACTGGAGGCAGGAGGGGGGAACTGGAGGCAGGAGGGGGAACTGGAGGCAGGAGGGGGGACTGGAGGCAGGAGGGGGGACTGGAGGACAGGAGGCAGGACTGGGGGGAACTGGAGGCAGGAGGGGGGACTGGAGGCAGGAGGGGGAGACTGGAGGCAGGAGGGGAGACTGGAGGAGGAGACTGGAGGCAGGAGGGGGACTGGAGGCAGGAGGGGGGGACTGGAGGCAGGAGGGGGAACTGGAGGCAGGAGGGGGGGACTGGAGGCTGGAGGAGGGGGAGACTGGAGGCAGGAGGGGAAGACTGGAGGCAGGAGGGGGGGGACTGGAGGCAGGAGGGGGAACTGGAGGCAGGAGGGGGGACTGGAGGCAGGAGGGGGGACTGGAGGCAGGAGGGGGGGACTGGAGGCAGGGGGGGGGACTGGAGGCAGGGGGGACTGGGGGGACTGGAGGCAGGAGGGGGGGACTGGAGGCAGGAGGGGGGACTGGAGGCAGGAGGGGGGGACTGGAGGCAGGAGGGGGGACTGGAGGCAGGAGGGGGGGACTGGAGGCAGGAGGGGGGACTGGAGGCAGGAGGGGGGGACTGGAGGCAGGAGGGGGGACTGGAGGCAGGAGGGGGGACTGGAGGCAGGAGGGGAGACTGGACTAGAGGCAGGAGGGGGGAACTGGAGGCAGGAGGGGGGACTGGAGGCAGGAGGGGGGACTGGAGGCAGGAGGGGGGACTGGAGGCAGGAGGGGGGGACTGGAGGCAGGAGGGGGGGGACTGGAGGCAGGAGGGGGGACTGGAGGCAGGAGGGGGACTGGAGGCAGGAGGGGGGACTGGAGGCAGGAGGGGGACTGGAGGCAGGAGGGGGGACTGGAGGCAGGAGGGGGGACTGGAGGCAGGAGGGGGACTGGAGGCAGGAGGGGGGACTGGAGGCAGGAGGGGGGACTGGAGGCAGGAGGGGGGACTGGAGGCAGGAGGGGGGGACTGGAGGCAGGAGGGGGACTGGAGGCAGGAGGGGGGACTGGAGGCAGGAGGGGGGACTGGAGGCAGGAGGGGGGACTGGAGGCAGGAGGGGGGGACTGGAGGCAGGAGGGGGGACTGGAGGCAGGAGGGGGGGGACTGGAGGCAGGAGGGGGGGACTGGAGGCAGGAGGGGGGACTGGAGGCAGGAGGGGGGGACTGGAGGCAGGAGGGGGGACTGGAGGCAGGAGGGGGACTGGAGGCAGGAGGGGGGACTGGAGGCAGGAGGGGGGGACTGGAGGCAGGAGGGGGGAGACTGGAGGCAGGAGGGGGAGACTGGAGGCAGGAGGGGGGACTGGAGGCAGGAGGGGGGGACTGGAGGCAGGAGGGGGACTGGAGGCAGGAGGGGGGACTGGAGGCAGGAGGGGGAGACTGGAGGCAGGAGGGGGGACTGGAGGCAGGAGGGGGGACTGGAGGCAGGAGGGGGGACTGGAGGCAGGAGGGGGGACTGGAGGCAGGAGGGGGGACTGGAGGCAGGAGGGGGACTGGAGGCAGGAGGGGGGGGGACTGGAGGCAGGAGGGGGACTGGAGGCAGGACTGGGGGGGGAGGCAGGAGGGGGTACTGGAGGCAGGAGGGGGGACTGGAGTTAGGCAGGAACTGGAGGCAGGAGGGGGAACTGGAGGATGTCACATGTCACACCACACTGAAGCTGAACAGGAATGGGGGAGACTGGAGGCAGGAGGGGATGTTATTTTTGTTCAGGGGGGTCTAGTAGCAGTGAGAACCAGGCTAGAGTTAGTTCCACCATATTTATTCATTATGCCGTTAGGGTGGATGTAGCCCAGGCTAGAGGTAGTTCCACCATATTTATTCATTATGCCGTTAGGGTGGATGTAGCCCAGGCTAGAGGTAGTTTAACCATATTTATTCATTATGCCGTTAGGGGGTGGATGTAGCCCAGGGGGAGGTAGTTCCACCATATTTATTCATTATGCCGTTAGGGTGGATGTAGCCCAGGCTAGAGATAGTTCCACCATATTTATTCATTATGCCGTTAGGGTGGATGTAGCCCAGGCTAGAGGTAGTTCCACCATATTTATTCATTATGCCGTTAGGGTGGATGTAGCCCAGGCTAGAGGTAGTTTAACCATATTTATTCATTATGCCGTTAGGGTGGATGGAGGCTGGAGGTAGTTTAACCATATTTATTCATTATGCAGTTAGGGTGGATGTAGCCCAGGCTAGAGGTAGTTCCACCATATTTATTCATTATGCTGGAGTTAGGGGGGATGGAGGCAGGTACTGGAGGTAGAACCATATTTATTCAGGAGGCAGGGGGGGGGGACTGGAGGATGTAGCCCAGGCTAGAGGTAGTTTAACCATATTTATTCATTATGCCGTTAGGGTGGATGTAGCTCAGGCTAGAGGTAGTTTAACCATATTTATTCATTATGCCGTTAGGGTGGATGTAGCCCAGGCTAGAGGTAGTTCCACCATATTTATTCATTACACCGTTAGGGTGGATGTAGCCCAGGCTAGAGGTAGTTTAACCATATTTATTCATTATGCCGTTAGGGTGGATGTAGCCCAGGCTAGAGGTAGTTCCACCATATTTATTCATTATGCCGTTAGGGTGGATGTAGCCCAGGCTAGAGGTAGTTCCACCATATTTATTCATTATGCCGTTAGGGTGGATGTAGCCCAGGCTAGAGGTAGTTCCACCATATTTATTCATTATGCCGTTAGGGTGGATGTAGCCCAGGCTAGAGGTAGTTCCACCATATTTATTCATTATGCCGTTAGGGTGGATGTAGCCCAGGCTAGAGGTAGTTTAACCATATTTATTCATTATGCCGTTAGGGTGGATGTAGCCCAGGCTAGAGGTAGTTTAACCATATTTATTCATTATGCCGTTAGGGTGGATGTAGCCCAGGCTAGAGGTAGTTCCACCATATTTATTCATTATGCCGTTAGGGTGGATGTAGCCCAGGCTAGAGGTAGTTTAACCATATTTATTCATTATGCCGTTAGGGTGGATGTAGCCCAGGCTAGAGGTAGTTTAACCATATTTATTCATTATGCCGTTAGGGTGGATGTAGCCCAGGCTAGAGGTAGTTCCACCATATTTATTCATTACACCGTTAGGGTGGATGTAGCCCAGGCTAGAGGTAGTTTAACCATATTTATTCATTATGCCGTTAGGGTGGATGTAGCCCAGGCTAGAGGTAGTTCCACCATATTTATTCATTATGCCGTTAGGGTGGATGTAGCCCAGGCTAGAGGTAGTTCCACCATATTTATTCATTACACTGTTAGGGTGGATGTAGCCCAGGCTAGAGGTAGTTTAACCATATTTATTCATTATGCCGTTAGGGTGGATGTAGCCCAGGCTAGAGGTAGTTCCACCATATTTATTCATTACACCGTTAGGGTGGATGTAGCCCAGGCTAGAGGTAGTTTAACCATATTTATTCATTATGCCGTTAGGGTGGATGTAGCCCAGGCTAGAGGTAGTTCCACCATATTTATTCATTATGCCGTTAGGGTGGATGTAGCCCAGGCTAGAGGTAGTTCCACCATATTTATTCATTACACTGTTAGGGTGGATGTAGCCCAGGCTAGAGGTAGTTTAACCATATTTATTCATTACACCGTTAGGGTGGATGTAGCCCAGGCTAGAGGTAGTTCCACCATATTTATTCATTACACTGTTAGGGTGGATGTAGCCCAGGCTAGAGGTAGTTCCACCATATTTATTCATTACACTGTTAGGGTGGATGTAGCCCAGGCTAGAGGTAGTTTAACCATAGAGAGAGATTGGTGGCCTCTGTGTAGGGTCAGGGGGTCACTACTCACATTCTGGCCCTTGTCCTGAAGCAGTTTGAGGTTAACTTTACACTGTTCCAGCTCCTCGTTGATGGAGCGTTTCTCCTGTTCAGTCCTCTCACAACACTTCCTCAGATCACACAGCAAGTTCTGAGTGTCCTCATACTAAGGGGGGATGGACAGATAGAGGGAGAGAAGGGGGGAGGGGAGTTAAAAGCAACAGAAAGTGAGATACGTGTTTGTATCATACCTCTCTCTAGGGGACCTGTATCACAACTCTCTCTATTGGACCTGTATCATACCTCTCTCTATTGGACCTGTATCATACCTCTCTCTGGGGGACCTGTATCATACCTCTCTCTATTGGACCTGTATCATACCTCTCTCTATTGGACCTGTATCATACCTCTCTCCATTGGACCTGTATCACACCTCTCTCTATTGGACCTGTATCATACCTCTCTCTGGGGGACCTGGATCATACCTCTCTCTATTGAACCTGTATCATACCTCTCTCTATTGGACCTGTATCACACCTCTCTCTATTGGACCTGGATCATACCTCTCTCTAGGGGACCTGGATCATACCTCTCTCTATTGGACCTGTATCATACCTCTCTCTGGGGGACCTGGATCATACCTCTCTCTATTGGACCTGTATCATACCTCTCTCTGGGGGACCTGGATCATACCTCTCTCTATTGGACCTGGATCATACCTCTCTCTAGGGGACCTGGATCATACCTCTCTCTATTGAACCTGTATCATACCTCTCTCTATTGGACCTGGATCATACCTCTCTCTAGGGGACCTGGATCATACCTCTCTCTATTGGACTTGTATCATACCTCTCTCTGGGGGACCTGGATCATACCTCTCTCTATTGGACCTGTATCATACCTCTCTCTGAGGGACCTGGATCATACCTCTCTCTAGGGGACCTGGATCATACCTCTCTCTAGGGGACCTGTATCATACCTCTCTCTAGGGGACCTGTATCATACCTCTCTCTGGGGGACCTGGATCATACCTCTCTCTATTGGACCTGTATCATACCTCTCTCTGGGGGACCTGTATCATACCTCTCTCTGGGGGACCTGTATCATACCTCTCTCTGGGGGACCTGGATCATACCTCTCTCTATTGGACCTGGATCACACCTCTCTCTATTGGACCTGTATCATACCTCTCTCTATTGGACCTGTATCATACCTCTCTCTATTGGACCTGTATCATACCTCTCTCTGGGGGACCTGTATCATACCTCTCTCTATTGGACCTGGATCATACCTCTCTCTATTGGACCTGTATCATACCTCTCTCTAGGGGACCTGTATCATACCTCTCTCTGGGGGACCTGTATCATACCTCTCTCTATTGAACCTGTATCATACCTCTCTCTGGGGGACCTGTATCATACCTCTCTCTATTGGACCTGTATCATACCTCTCTCTATTGGACCTGTATCATACCTCTCTCTATTGGACCTGTATCATACCTCTCTCTGGGGGACCTGTATCATACCTCTCTCTATTGGACCTGTATCATACCTCTCTCTGGGGGACCTGTATCATACCTCTCTCTATTGAACCTGTATCATACCTCTCTCTATTGGACCTGTATCATACCTCTCTCTGGGGGACCTGTATCATACCTCTCTCTATTGGACCTGTATCATACCTCTCTCTATTGGACCTGTATCATACCTCTCTCTATTGGACCTGTATCACACCTCTCTCTATTGGACCTGTATCATACCTCTCTCTGGGGGACCTGGATCATACCTCTCTCTATTGGACCTGGATCATACCTCTCTCTATTGGACCTGTATCATACCTCTCTCTATTGGACCTGTATCATACCTCTCTCTATTGGACCTGTATCATACCTCTCTCTGGGGGACCTGGATCATACCTCTCTCTGGGGGACCTGTATCATACCTCTCTCTATTGGACCTGGATCATACCTCTCTCTATTGGACCTGTATCATACCTCTCTCTAGGGGACCTGTATCATACCTCTCTCTGGGGGACCTGTATCATACCTCTCTCTATTGAACCTGTATCATACCTCTCTCTGGGGGACCTGTATCATACCTCTCTCTATTGGACCTGTATCATACCTCTCTCTATTGGACCTGTATCATACCTCCCTCTATTGGACCTGTATCATACCTCTCTCTGGGGGACCTGTATCATACCTCTCTCTATTGGACCTGTATCATACCTCTCTCTGGGGGACCTGTATCATACCTCTCTCTATTGAACCTGTATCATACCTCTCTCTATTGGACCTGTATCATACCTCTCTCTGGGGGACCTGTATCATACCTCTCTCTATTGGACCTGTATCATACCTCTCTCTATTGGACCTGTATCATACCTCTCTCCATTGGACCTGTATCACACCTCTCTCTATTGGACCTGTATCATACCTCTCTCTGGGGGACCTGGATCATACCTCTCTCTATTGAACCTGTATCATACCTCTCTCTATTGGACCTGTATCATACCTCTCTCTGGGGGACCTGTATCATACCTCTCTCTATTGGACCTGTATCATACCTCTCTCTATTGAACCTGTATCATACCTCTCTCTGGGGGACCTGTATCATACCTCTCTCTATTGAACCTGTATCATACCTCTCTCTATTGGACCTGTATCATAACTCTCTCTGGGGGACCTGGATCATACCTCTCTCTGGGGGATCTGTATCATACCTCTCTCTATTGGACCTGGATCATACCTCTCTCTATTGGACCTGGATCATACCTCTCTCTAGGGGACCTGGATCATACCTCTCTCTGGGGGACCTGTATCATACCTCTCTCTATTGGACCTGTATCATACCTCTCTCTGGGGGATCTGTATCACACCTCTCTCTGGGGGACCTGTATCATACCTCTCTCTATTGGACCTGTATCATACCTCTCTCTGGGGGATCTGTATCACACCTCTCTCTGGGGGACCTGTATCATACCTCTCTCTATTGAACCTGGATCATACCTCTCTCTGGGGGACCTGTATCATACCTCTCTCTGGGGGACCTGTATCATACCTCTCTCTGGGGGACCTGTATCATACCTCTCTCTATTGAACCTGTATCATACCTCTCTCTATTGGACCTGTATCACACCTCTCTCTATTGGACCTGTATCATACCTCTCTCTATTGGACCTCTATCACACCCCTCTCTGGGGGACCTGTATCATACCTCTCTCTGGGGGACCTGTATCATACCTCTCTCTATTGAACCTGTATCATAGCTCTCTCTATTGAACCTGGATCATACCTCTCTCTATTGAACCTGTATCATACCTCTCTCTGGGGGACCTGTATCATACCTCTCTCTGGGGGACCTGTATCATATCTCTCTCTGGGGGACCTGTATCATACCTCTCTCTATTGGACCTGTATCATACCTCTCTCTGGGGACCTGTATCATACCTCTCTCTATTGGACCTGTATCATACCTCTCTCTGGGGGACCTGTATCATACCTCTCTCTATTGGACCTGTATCACACCTCTCTCTATTGAACCTGTATCATACCTCTCTCTGGGGGACCTGTATCATACCTCTCTCTATTGAACCTGGATCATACCTCTCTCTGGGGGACCTGTATCATACCTCTCTCTGGGGGACCTGTATGATACCTCTCTCTATTGAACCTGGATCATACCTCTCTCTATTGAACCTGTATCATACCTCTCTCTATTGAACCTGGATCATACCTCTCTCTGGGGGACCTGTATCATACCTCTCTCTGGGGGACCTGTATCATACCTCTCTCTGGGGGACCTGTATCATACCTCTCTCTGGGGGACCTGTATGATACCTCTCTCTATTGAACCTGTATCATACCTCTCTCTGGGGGACCTGTATCATACCTCTCTCTGGGGGACCTGGATCATACCTCTCTCTATTGAACCTGGATCATACCTCTCTCTGGGGGACCTGTATCATACCTCTCTCTATTGGACCTGTATCACACCTCTCTCTATTGAACCTGTATCATACCTCTCTCTGGGGGACCTGTATCATACCTCTCTCTATTGAACCTGGATCATACCTCTCTCTATTGAACCTGGATCATACCTCTCTCTGGGGGACCTGGATCATACCTCTCTCTGGGGGACCTGGATCATACCTCTCTCTGGGGGACCTGTATCATACCTCTCTCTGGGGGACCTGTATGATACCTCTTTCTGTTGAACCTGTATCATACCTCTCTCTGGGGGACCTGTATCATACCTCTCTCTGGGGGACCTGTATCACACCTCTCTCTGGGGGACCTGTATCATACCTCTCTCTGGGGGACCTGTATCATACCTCTCTCTGGGGGACCTGTATCATACCTCTCTCTGGGGGACCTGTATCATACCTCTCTCTGGGGGACCTGTATCATACTCTCTCTGGGGGACCTGTTTCATACCTCTCTCTGGGGGACCTGTATCATACCTCTCTCTGGGGGACCTGTATCATACCTCTCTCTGGGGGACCTGTATCATACCTCTCTCTGGGGGACCTGTATCATACCTCTCTCTGGGGGACCTGTATCATACCTCTCTCTGGGGGACCTGTATCATACCTCTCTCTGCAGGCTCTGTGTCCTGCTAGCAGCCTGGGTTAACTGTGACTGCAGCTTGTTAGCGTCCTGGAGGTGTTGGTCCTGCAGTGAGCCCAGTCTACTCTGCATCTCTCCCTGGGACTTCTCCAAACTCTGCAGATTGCTGCTCAGACTGGCAGTCTGCTTCCTGGATCTGAGGGGACAAAGAGACAATATAAAACCATGTCCAGAACTGTGACATAGTCCAGACAGGGTGGATCTTCTGAAACACATCAGTCGGCTCCCTGGAAGACAAGGGGAGGGCAGCTAGCCCAGCCACCTCTACCCCACCCAGACAGTTAAATACCTGCTAGCCCAGCCACCTCTACCTCACACCCAGACAGTTAAATACCTGCCAGCCCAGCCACCTCTACCCCACCCGAGACAGTTAAATACCTGCTAGTCCAGCCACCTCTACCTCACACCCAGACAGTTAAATACCTGCTAGCCCAGCCACCTCTACCTCACACCCAGACAGTTAAATACCTGCTAGCCCAGCCACCTATACCTCACACCCAGACAGTTAAATACCTGCCAGCCCAGCCACCTCTACCTCACACCCAGACAGTTAAATACCTGCTAGCCCAGCCACCTCTACCTCACACCCAGACAGTTAAATACCTGCCAGCCCAGCCACCTCTACCCCACCCGAGACAGTTAAATACCTGCTAGCTCAGCCACCTCTACCTCACACCCAGACAGTTAAATACCTGCTAGCCCAGCCACCTCTACCCCACCCAGACAGTTAAATACCTGCTAGCCCAGCCACCTCTACCTCACCCAGACAGTTAAATACCTGCTAGCCCAGCCACCTCTACCTCACACCCAGACAGTTAAATACCTGCTAGCCCAGCCACCTCTACCTCACACCCAGACAGTTAAATACCTGCTAGCCCAGCCACCTCTACCCCACCCAGACAGTTAAATACCTGCTAGCCCAGCCACCTCTACCTCACACCCAGACAGTTAAATACCTGCTAGCCCAGCCACCTATACCTCACACCCAGACAGTTAAATACCTGCTAGCCCAGCCACCTCTACCTCACACCCAGACAGTTAAATACCTGCTAGCCCAGCCACCTCTACCCCACCCGAGACAGTTAAATACCTGCTAGCCCAGCCACCTCTACCCCACCCGAGACAGTTAAATACCTGCTAGCCCAGCCACCTCTACCTCACACCCAGACAGTTAAATACCTGCTAGCCCAGCCACCTCTACCCCACCCAGACAGTTAAATACCTGCTAGCCCAGCCACCTCTACCTCACACCCAGACAGTTAAATACCTGCTAGCCCAGCCACCTCTACCCCACCCGAGACAGTTAAATACCTGCTAGCCCAGCCACCTCTACCTCACACCCAGACAGTTAAATACCTGCTAGCCCAGCCACCTCTACCACACACCCATACAGTTAAATACCTGCTAGCCCAGCCACCTCTACCCCACCCGAGACAGTTAAATACCTGCTAGCCCAGCCACCTCTACCTCACACCCAGACAGTTAAATACCTGCTAGCCCAGCCACCTCTACCTCACACCCAGACAGTTAAATACCTGCTAGCCCAGCCACCTCTACCTCACACCCAGACAGTTAAATACCTGCTAGCCCAGCCACCTCTACCTCACACCCAGACAGTTAAATACCTGCTAGCCCAGCCACCTCTACCTCACACCCAGACAGTTAAATACCTGCTAGTCCAGCCACCTCTCCCTCACACCCAGACAGTTAAATACCTGCTAGCCCAGCCACCTCTACCCCACCCGAGACAGTTAAATACCTGCTAGCCCAGCCACCTCTACCCCACCTGAGACAGTAAATACCTACTAGCCCAGCCACCTCTACGCCACCCAGACAGTTAAATACCTGCTAGCCCAGCCACCTCAGTGCCAAGCTAGCACTACTACCCCCCAGATGGAGATAGTACTATGTTGAAGGAGAAACAGTCCTGACAGGACGGTGTTGAGTGTCAGCAGAGACTTGGGGACTGACAGAGAGCAGAGGCAGAAAAAGTCCCTTTTACTCTTCCCAGTGTGTCTGTATACAGGGAAGTGGACGCCTGATGTGAAACTAGAAGTTAAACCGCCCGCCCTAAAAGCTGGTTCATGAAGAGCAGAGAGACGGTGACAAACCTGGACAAACTGTCCTACCTGTGAAAACAGTTGTGAATGGAGATGTGCTGTGGGAAACGGCTCTGAATGGAGGAGGTGCTATGGGAAACAGCTCTGAATGGAGATGTGGGAAACGGCTCTGAATGGAGATGTGGGAAACGGCTCTGAATGGAGATGTGGGAAACGGCTCTGAATGGAGGAGGTGCTATGGGAAACAGCTCTGAATGGAGATGTGGGAAACGGCTCTGAATGGAGATGTGGGAAACGGCTCTGAATGGAGGAGGTGCTGTGGGAAACGTCTCTGAATGGAGGAGGTGCTGTGGGAAACAGCTCTGAATGGAGGAGGTGCTGTGGGAAACGGCTCTGAATGGATGAGGTGCTGTGGGAAACGGCTCTGAATGGAGGAGGTGCTGTGGGAAACGGCTCTGAATGGATGAGGTGCTGTGGGAAACGGCTCTGAATGGAGGAGGTGCTGTGGGAAACGGCTCTGAATGGAGGAGGTGCTGTGGGAAACAGCTCTGAATGGAGGAGGTGCTGTGGGAAACAGCTCTGAATGGAGGAGGTGCTGTGGGAAACGGCTCTGAATGGAGATGTGGGAAACAGCTCTGAATGGAGGAGGTGTTGTGGGAAACGGCTCTGAAAGGAGGAGGTGCTGTGGGTAACGGCTCTGAATGGAGGAGGTGCTATGGGAAACGGCTCTGAATGGAGGAGGTGCTGTGGGAAACGGCTCTGAATGGAGGAGGTGCTGTGGGAAACGGCTCTGAATGGAGGAGGTGCTGTGGGAAACAGCTCTGAATGGAGGAGGTGCTGTGGGAAACAGCTCTGAATGGAGGAGGTGCTGTGGGAAACAGCTCTGAATGGAGGAGGTGCTGTGGGAAACGGCTCTGAATGGAGATGTGGGAAACGGCTCTGAATGGAGGAGGTGCTGTGGGAAACAGCTCTGAATGGAGGAGGTGCTGTGGGAAACGGCTCTGAATGGAGATGTGGGAAACAGCTCTGAATGGAGGAGGTGCTGTGGGAAACAGCTCTGAATGGAGGAGGTGCTGTGGGAAACAGCTCTGAATGGAGGAGGTGCTGTGGGAAACAGCTCTGAATGGAGGAGGTGCTGTGGGAAACGGCTCTGAATGGAGGAGGTGCTGTGGGAAACGGCTCTGAATGGAGATGTGGGAAACGGCTCTGAATGGAGGAGGTGCTGTGGGAAACAGCTCTGAATGGAGGAGATGCTGTGGGAAACGGCTCTGAATGGAGGAGGTGCTGTGGGAAACAGCTCTGAATGGAGGAGGTGCTGTGGGAAACGGCTCTGAATGGAGATGTGGGAAACGGCTCTGAATGGAGGAGGTGCTGTGGGAAACGGCTCTGAATGGAGATGTGGGAAACGGCTCTGAATGGAGATGTGGGAAACGGCTCTGAATTTGACACATATAAATGGAACACTTGGCAGAACTATGATTTTAGCTGGATCTCGGTGTTAGCCTAAATAACCATTATATAGGCAGGGCTCCCTGCGTGGTTCTGATGGAGGCATTGTGCTCCACCTGGAAAATCAGTTGGTTGGGTGACCAGACAAGAGGGAGGTGCCCAGAAGTTGAGATCTCTAGATGTAACTACTTGGTGTTGGGTTGACAGTTGCCTGACCCCGGTTTCAGGATCTGGGTCGGGGCTACCCCCAATTCACTGTAGATAACGGGAGAAACCTGGTCTGCAGCAACCCTGGTCTGCATTTCCAAATCCATCATCAAGTTCGCAGACACGACAGGCCTGATCACCAACACTGATGAGACAGACACACTCTGACGGTGTGGTGCCAGGTAAACGACCTCTCCCTCAACGGAGAGGACTGTGGACTTCAGGAGGGACCAGTCTGGACACAGCCCCCCATCCTCATCAATGGGGCCACCGTGGACACAGTCAATAAGGTAAAATTCCTCAGCGTACACATCTCAGAGATGCTGAAATGTCGAACCACATGAACACACAACAGCGACTCCTCAATCTCAGGACGCTGAAGGAATTCGGCCAATCCCAGAGGGCCCTCAGTGCTCTACAGGAGCGCCAGAAAGCATACTGTCGTACTGCATCACATTCTGATACGACAACTCCACCGCCCCGGGCCGCAGAGCACTTCAGAGGGAGATACGTGCAGCTGAACGCACCACTGGGTGACCAGTGCCTGCCTGACAGGACACCTACAACACCATTTGTCGCTGGAAGGCCGAGAAGAGAACCCCAGCCACGCCCTGTCCTCTCTGCTTCAATCACTCAGACGAGGGCAAGAACTGTAAGCCTGGACAATAGTCCCCCCCACACCCTCAAATCTCACTAACCTTACCCGCTACTCCCCCACCTCCTCAATGATCATGCTGCTGTTCCCCCTATGGTCATTCCCCCCACCTCCTCAATGATCATGCTGCTGTTCCCCCTATGGTCATTCCCCCCCACCTCCCCAATGATCATGCTGCTGTTCCCCCTATGGTCATTCCCCCCACCTCCCCACTGATCATGCTGCTGTTCCCCCTATGGTCATTCCCCCCACCTCCCCAATGATCATGCTGCTCTTCCCCCCCCACCTCCTCAATGATCATGCTGCTCTTCCCCCTATGGTAATTCCCCCACCTCCTCAATGATCATGCTGCTGTTCACCCTATGGTCATTCCCCCACCTCCTCAATGATCATGCTGCTCTTCCCCCTATGGTAATTCCCCCCACCTCCTCAATGATCATGCTGCTCTTCCCCCTATGGTAATTCCCCCACCTCCTCAATGATCATGCTGCTGTTCCCCCTATGGTCATTCCCGCCACCTCCCCAATGATCATGCTGCTGTTCTCCCTATGGTCATTCCCCCCAACTCCTCAATGATCATGCTGCTGTTCCCCCTATAGTCATTCCCCCCCATCATTTTATTTCACTGCATGAAACCTAATATTTTCACTGTACTCAGCAATCACACCTGTAACTCTGTACATGTGACTATTAAACACTGTAATAACACCTGTAACCCTGTACATGTGACTATTAAACACTGTAATAACACCTGTAACCCTGTACATGTGACTATTAAACACTGTAATGACACCTGTAACCCTGTACATGTGACTATTAAACACTGTAATGACACCTGTAACCCTGTACATGTGACTATTAAACACTGTAATAACACCTGTAACCCTGTACATGTGACTATTAAACACTGTAATGACACCTGTAACCCTGTACATGTGACTATTAAACACTGTAATAACACCTGTAACCCTGTACATGTGACTATTAAACACTGTACCCTGTAATGACACCTGTAACCCTGTACATGTGACTATTAAACACTGTACCCTGTAATGACACCTGTAACCCTGTACATGTGACTATTAAACACTGTAATAACACCTGTAACCCTGTACATGTGACTATTAAACACTGTAATAACACCTGTAACCCTGTACATGTGACTATTAAACACTGTAATAACACCTGTAACCCCGAACATGTGACTATTAAACACTGTAATAACACCTGTAACCCTGTACATGTGACTATTAAACACTGTAATAACACCTGTAACCCCGAACATGTGACTATTAAACACTGTAATAACACCTGTAACCCTGTACATGTGACTATGAAACACTGTAATAACACCTGTAACCCTGTACATGTGACTATTAAACACTGTAATAACACCTGTAACCCTGTACATGTGACTATTAAACACTAATAACACCTGTAACCCTGTACATGTGACTATTAAACACTGTAATAACACCTGTAACCCTGTACATGTGACTATTAAACACTGTAATGACACCTGTAACCCTGTACATGTGACTATTAAACACTGTAATAACACCTGTAACCCTGTACATGTGACTATTAAACACTGTAATAACACCTGTAACCCTGTACATGTGACTATTAAACACTGTAATAACACCTGTAACCCTGTACATGTGACTATTAAACACTGTAATAACACCTGTAACCCTGTACATGTGACTATTAAACACTGTAATAACACCTGTAACCCTGTGCATGTGACTATTAAACACTGTACCCTGTAATAACACCTGTAACCCTGTACATGTGACTATTAAACACTGTAATAACACCTGTAACCCTGTACATGTGACTATTAAACACTGTAATAACACCTGTAACCCTGTACATGTGACTATTAAACACTGTAATAACACCTGTAACCCTGTACATGTGACTATTAAACACTGTAATAACACCTGTAACCCTGTGCATGTGACTATTAAACACTGTACCCTGTAATAACACCTGTAACCCTGTACATGTGACTATTAAACACTGTAATAACACCTGTAACCCTGTACATGTGACTATTAAACACTGTACCCTGTAATAACATCAGTAACCCTGTACATGTGACTATTAAACACTGTAATTACACCTGTAACCCTGTACATGTGACTATTAAACACTGTAATAACACCTGTAACCCTGTACATGTGACTATTAAACACTGTAATAACACCTGTAACCCTGTACATGTGACTATTAAACACTGTACCCTGTAATAACACCTGTAACCCTGTACATGTGACTATTAAACACTGTAATAACACCTGTAACCCTGTACATGTGACTATTAAACACTGTAATAACACCTGTAACCCTGTACATGAGACTATTAAACACTGTAATAACACCTGCAACCCTGTACATGAGACTATTAAACACTGTAATAACACCTGTAACCCTGTACATGTGACTATTAAACACTGTAATAACACCTGTAACCCTGTACATGTGACTATTAAACACTGTAATAACACCTGTAACCCTGTACATGTGACTATTAAACACTGTAATAACACCTGTAACCCTGTACATGTGACTATTAAACACTGTAATAACACCTGTAACCCTGTACATGTGACTATTAAACACTGTACCCTGTAATAACACCTGTAACCCTGTACATGTGACTATTAAACACTGTAATAACACCTGTAACCCTGTACATGTGACTATTAAACACTGTAATAACACCTGTAACCCTGTACATGTGACTATTAAACACTGTAATAACACCTGTAACCCTGTACATGTGACTATTAAACACTGTAATAACACCTGTAACCCCGAACATGTGACTATTAAACACTGTAATAACACCTGTAACCCTGTACATGTGACTATTAAACACTGTAATAACACCTGTAACCCCGAACATGTGACTATTAAACACTGTAATAACACCTGTAACCCTGTACATGTGACTATTAAACACTGCAATAACACCTGTAACCCTGTACATGTGACTATTAAACACTGTAATAACACCTGCAACAATGTACATGTGACTATTAAACACTGTAATAACACCTGTAACCCTGTACATGTGACTATTAAACACTGTGATAACACCTGTAACCCTGAACATGTGACTATTAAACACTGTAATAACACCTGTAACCCTGTACATGTGACTATTAAACACTGTAATAACACCTGTAACCCTGTACATGTGACTATTAAACACTGTAATAACACCTGCAACCCTGTACATGTGACTATTAAACACTGTGATAACACCTGTAACCCTGTACATGTGACTATTAAACACTGTAATAACACCTGTAACCCTGTACATGTGACTATTAAACACTGTAATAACACCTGTAACCCTGTACATGTGACTATTAAACACTGAAATAACACCTGTAACCCTGTACATGTGACTATTAAACACTGAAATAACACCTGTAACCCTGTACATGTGACTATTAAACACTGTAATAACACCTGTAACCCTGTACATGTGACTATTAAACACTGTAATAACACCTGTAACCCTGTACATGTGACTATTAAACACTGAAATAACACCTGTAACCCTGTACATGTGACTATTAAACACTGTAATAACACCTGTAACCCTGAACATGTGACTATTAAACACTGTACCCTGTAATGACACCTGTAACCCTGTACATGTGACTATTAAACACTGTAATAACACCTGTAACCCTGTACATGTGACTATTAAACACTGTACCCTGTAATGACACCTGTAACCCTGTACATGTGACTATTAAACACTGTACCCTGTAATGACACCTGTAACCCTGTACATGTGACTATTAAACACTGTAATAACACCTGTAACCCTGTACATGTGACTATTAAACACTGTAATAACACCTGTAACCCTGTACATGTGACTATTAAACACTGTAATAACACCTGTAACCCTGTACATGTGACTATTAAACACTGTAATAACACCTGTAACCCTGTACATGTGACTATTAAACACTGAAATAACACCTGTAACCCTGTACATGTGACTATTAAACACTGTAATAACACCTGTAACCCTGAACATGTGACTATTAAACACTGTAATAACCCTGTAATGACACCTGTAACCCTGTACATGTAATAACACCTGTAACCCTGTACATTAAACACTGTAATAACACCTGTAACCCTGTACATGTGACTATTAAACACTGTACCCTGTAATGACACCTGTAACCCTGTACATGTGACTATTAAACACTGTACCCTGTAATGACACCTGTAACCCTGTACATGTGACTATTAAACACTGTAATAACACCTGTAACCCTGTACATGTGACTATTAAACACTGTAATAACACCTGCAACAATGTACATGTGACTATTAAACACTGTAATAACACCTGTAACCCTGTACATGTGACTATTAAACACTGTGATAACACCTGTAACCCTGAACATGTGACTATTAAACACTGTAATAACACCTGTAACCCTGTACATGTGACTATTAAACACTGTAATAACACCTGTAACCCTGTACATGTGACTATTAAACACTGTAATAACACCTGTAACCCTGTACATGTGACTATGAAACACTGTAATAACACCTGTAACCCTGTACATGTGACTATTAAACACTGTAATAACACCTGTAACCCTGTACATGTGACTATTAAACACTAATAACACCTGTAACCCTGTACATGTGACTATTAAACACTGTAATAACACCTGTAACCCTGTACATGTGACTATTAAACACTGTAATGACACCTGTAACCCTGTACATGTGACTATTAAACACTGTAATAACACCTGTAACCCTGTACATGTGACTATTAAACACTGTAATAACACCTGTAACCCTGTACATGTGACTATTAAACACTGTAATAACACCTGTAACCCTGTACATGTGACTATTAAACACTGTAATAACACCTGTAACCCTGTACATGTGACTATTAAACACTGTAATAACACCTGTAACCCTGTACATGTGACTATTAAACACTGTACCCTGTAATAACACCTGTAACCCTGTACATGTGACTATTAAACACTGTAATAACACCTGTAACCCTGTACATGTGACTATTAAACACTGTAATAACACCTGTAACCCTGTACATGTGACTATTAAACACTGTAATAACACCTGTAACCCTGTACATGTGACTATTAAACACTGTAATAACACCTGTAACCCTGTACATGTGACTATTAATAACACTGTAACCCTGTAATAACACCTGTAACCCTGTACATGTGACTATTAAACACTGTAATAACACCTGTAACCCTGTACATGTGACTATTAAACACTGTAATACCCTGTAATAACATCAGTAACCCTGTACATGTGACTATTAAACACTGTAATTACACCTGTAACCCTGTACATGTGACTATTAAACACTGTAATAACACCTGTAACCCTGTACATGTGACTATTAAACACTGTAATAACACCTGTAACCCTGTACATGTGACTATTAAACACTGTACATGTGACTATTAAACCTGTAATAACACCTGTAACCCTGTACATGTGACTATTAAACACTGTAATAACACCTGTAACCCTGTACATGTGACTATTAAACACTGTAATAACACCTGTAACCCTGTACATGTGACTATTAAACACTGTAATAACACCTGTAACCCTGTACATGAGACTATTAAACACTGTAATAACACCTGTAACCCTGTACATGTGACTATTAAACACTGTAATAACACCTGTAACCCTGTACATGTGACTATAAAACACTGTACCCTGTAATAACACCTGTAACCCTGTACATGTGACTATTAAACACTGTAATAACACCTGTAACCCTGTACATGTGACTATTAAACACTGTAATAACACCTGTAACCCTGTACATGTGACTATTAAACACTGTACCCTGTAATAACACCTGTAACCCTGTACATGTGACTATTAAACACTGTAATAACACCTGTAACCCTGTACATGTGACTATTAAACACTGTAATAACACCTGTAACCCTGTACATGTGACTATTAAACACTGTAATAACACCTGTAACCCTGTACATGTGACTATTAAACACTGTAATAACACCTGTAACCCTGTACATGTGACTATTAAACACTGTAATAACACCTGTAACCCTGTACATGTGACTATTAAACACTGTAATAACACCTGTAACCCTGTACATGTGACTATTAAACACTGTAATAACACCTGTAACCCTGTACATGTGACTATTAAACACTGTAATAACACCTGTAACCCTGTACATGTGACTATTAAACACTGTAATAACACCTGTAACCCTGTACATGTGACTATTAAACACTGTAATAACACCTGTAACCCTGTACATGTGACTATTAAACACTGTAATAACACCTGTAACCCTGTACATGTGACTATTAAACACTGTAATAACACCTGTAACCCTGTACATGTGACTATTAAACACTGTAATAACACCTGTAACCCTGTACATGTGACTATTAAACACTGTAATAACACCTGCAACCCTGTACATGTGACTATAAAACACTGTAATAACACCTGTAACCCTGTACATGTGACTATTAAACACTGTAATAACACCTGTAACCACTGTACATGTGACTATTAAACACTGTAATAAATAACACCTGTAACACCTGTAACCCTGTACATGTGACTATTAAACACTGTAATAACACCTGTAACCCTGTACATGTGACTATTAAACACTGAAATAACACCTGTAACCCTGTACATGTGACTATTAAACACTGTAATAACACCTGTAACCCTGTACATGTGACTATTAAACACTGTAATAACACCTGTAACCCTGTACATGTGACTATTAAACACTGAAATAACACCTGTAACCCTGTACATGTGACTATTAAACACTGTAATAACACCTGTAACCCTGAACATGTGACTATTAAACACTGTACCCCTGTAATGACACCTGTAACCCTGTACATGTGACTATTAAACACTGTAATAACACCTGTAACCCTGTACATGTGACTATTAAACACTGTACCCTGTAATGACACCTGTAACCCTGTACATGTGACTATTAAACACTGAAATACCCTGTAATGACACCTGTAACCCTAACCCTGTACATGTGACTATTAAACACTGTAATAACACCTGTAACCCTGTACATGTGACTATTAAACACTGTAATAACACCTGTAACCCTGTACATGTGACTATTAAACACTGTAATAACACCTGTAACCCTGTACATGTGACTATTAAACACTGTAATAACACCTGTAACCCTGTACATGTGACTATTAAACACTGTAATAACACCTGTAACCCCGAACATGTGACTATTAAACACTGTAATAACACCTGTAACCCTGTACATGTGACTATTAAACACTGTAATAACACCTGTAACCCCGAACATGTGACTATTAAACACTGTAATAACACCTGTAACCCTGTACATGTGACTATGAAACACTGTAATAACACCTGTAACCCTGTACATGTGACTATTAAACACTGTAATAACACCTGTAACCCTGTACATGTGACTATTAAACACTAATAACACCTGTAACCCTGTACATGTGACTATTAAACACTGTAATAACACCTGTAACCCTGTACATGTGACTATTAAACACTGTAATGACACCTGTAACCCTGTACATGTGACTATTAAACACTGTAATAACACCTGTAACCCTGTACATGTGACTATTAAACACTGTAATAACACCTGTAACCCTGTACATGTGACTATTAAACACTGTAATAACACCTGTAACCCTGTACATGTGACTATTAAACACTGTAATAACACCTGTAACCCTGTACATGTGACTATTAAACACTGTAATAACACCTGTAACCCTGTACATGTGACTATTAAACACTGTAATAACACCTGTAACCCTGTACATGTGACTATTAAACACTGAAATAACACCTGTAACCCCGAACATGTGACTATTAAACACTAATAACACCTGTAACCCTGTACATGTGACTATTAAACACTGTAATAACACCTGTAACCCTGTACATGTGACTATTAAACACTGAAAAGGCAACACTTTGCAGAACTCACCACTTCCTTTCGTTGGGGTGGGAGTGATTCTCAACCCACCACCTAACATGTCTAGTGTGACGGCTATGGTGTTCAGTTGACAGTCAGAGCAACCCCCCCATCTGCAGTGTGTGGACCCACCTGTCCAGGTCCGTCTCCAGTCCGTGTAGTCTGTTCACCAGGGTCGTCTTCTCAGAACGGAGACACTCACACTCCTGCTGCAGACTGTCCTTCTGAAGGCGCTCCAACTCCCCTACAGAGAGATGTGAACAGGTTACAACAGCTGATTCTCACTGAACAGTCATTGTGCTGAGCCTTAAACATTCATAAATTCTTCTTGAGCCATTAGTTCACATGTAACAGACGGGATGAAGGCAAAATTACTTTGCTGCTCTTTTGCACACCAGTATCACCACTTACACACCATCATCTGCTCATCTATCACTCCAGTGTTAATCTGCTAAATTGCAATTACTTTGCTATTATGGCCTATGTATTGCCTTACCTCCTCACGCTATTTGCACACACTGTATATAGACTAATCTTTTTTTTCTACTGTATTATTGACTGTATGTTTGTTTTACTCCATGTGTAACTCTGTGTTGTTGTATGTGTCAAACTGCTTTGCTTTATCTAAGCCAGGTCGCAGTTGTAAATGAGAACTTGTTCTCAACTAGACGACCTGGTTAAATAAAGGTGAAATAAAATATATAAATAAATATTTAGTATATTATCCTAACGTGACTTGTAGCTCTCTGCTGGTGCTTGTTCTGCAGTTGGAAGTTTTAGGGGAGGGCTCTGAAGTGGGCACAATATTTCACTGCTCAAACCAGACAGGCTAATACATGGTTTACAAATCGTAACCAATCAAAATGCTACAAATGTTTACATGTAGCTAATTAAACCAATCACATGCCAGGCACAACCAATTCCTTTTCGCGTTTTCCCTCAGAACGTATTCCACTTCTTAGCTAGCTATCAAGAACAACAACACGCGGTGGAATCGAAGCCTTCTTTAACCCTCCCCAGAGTCTAGAGACGACGTGTTCTATATCGCCACTAGAGAGTCTAGTGAAGATGTGTTCAACATCACTAGAGTCTAGCGACGACGTGTTCTACATCACTAGTCTAGTGACGACGTGTTCTACATCACCACTAGAGAGTCTAGCGACGACGTGTTCTACATCACCACTAGAGAGTCTAGTGACTATGTGTTCTACATCACTAGAGTTTAGTAACGACGTGTTCTACATCACTAGTCTAGTGACGACGTGTTCTACATCACTAGAGAGTCTAGTGACGACGTGTTCTACATGACTAGAGTCTAGCGACGACGTGTTCTACATCACTAGAGAGTCTAGCGACGATGTGTTCTACATCACTAGAGAGTCTAGCGACGATGTGTTCTACATCACTAGAGAGTCTAGCGACGATGTGTTCTACATCACTAGAGAGTCTAGCGACGATGTGTTCTACATCACAAGAGAGTCTAGCGACGATGTGTTCTACATCACTAGAGAGTCTAGCGACGATGTGTTCTACATCACAAGAGAGTCTAGCGATGACGTGTTCTACATCACTAGAGTCTAGCGACGATGTGTTCTACATCACTAGAGAGTCTAGCGACGATGTGTTCTACATCACAAGAGAGTCTAGCGACGATGTGTTCTACATCACTAGAGTCTAGCGATGACGTGTTCTACATCACGAGAGTGAGCCAGACAAAACTTTTAATCGTCGTATTGAAAAGTGCAACAGCAAACATTTATACAGGTGATTCAAACAACCTTTATTGTATTTAAAAGTGCAACTGCAAACTGAACAACTGATGACAATTAAAAATGTCAGGATAGTAATTTGTTTTTGGTGCTCCAAACCTTACAGCCTTTCTTCTAGGAGCTCCAGTGCTCCCAATGAAAAGAAGTTCATTTCCAAGTTAGATTAACATAGTATGGTAATGCACCTTGTAGTTCAGGAGGTCTCTGCTGGTGCAGGCTCTGCTGTTGGAAGGGTTAGGGGTCAGTGATTAGGTTTAGTATAGTATCGTACCTTGTAGATCGTTAGTTCTCTGCTGGTGCTGGTGCAGGCTTTGCTGTTGGATGGTGGCCTGCAGGGAGTTGATCTCCTGTTCGTATTTCGACGCAGCCTGACGCCACTTCTCCAGCTCGGCCGTGACACCTCCCAGGTCCCTCTGCAGGGCGGCGATGTCTCGCTCCCTCTCGGCCGTGGCGGCCTCCATGGCGTGGTGGAGAACTAGCACCTCCTCCTGAGCAGAGTACAGCTCCTCCTGTGTGCTGCTGACGCTGCTCTCGCTCTGCTCCTTCAGCTCCTCCATGTCTACCGCTAGCTTCCCCAACTGACCTGGAAACAGATGGCATATACGTTCATATACACTATATAATATACAACATCTCTCCCCCAACTGACCTGGAAACAGATGGCATATACACTATATAATATACAACATCTCTCCCCCAACTGACCTGGAAACAGATGGTATATATGTTCATATACACTATATAATATACAACATCTCTCCCCAACTGACCTGGAAACAGATGGTATATACTTTCATATACACTATATAATATACAACATCTC
Source organism: Oncorhynchus masou masou (assembly GCF_036934945.1). NCBI lineage: Eukaryota > Metazoa > Chordata > Actinopteri > Salmoniformes > Salmonidae > Oncorhynchus > Oncorhynchus masou. Next base: position 91,591,819 of record NC_088216.1, read on the forward strand.
TCCCCCAACTGACCTGGAAACAGATGGTATATACACTATATAATATACAACATCTCTCCCCAACTGACCTGGAAACAGATGGCATATACACTATATAATATACAACATCTATCCCCAACTGACCTGGAAACAGATGGTATATACACTATATAATATACAACATCTCTCCCCCAACTGACCTGGAAACAGATGGTATATACACTATATAATATACAACATCTCTCCCCAACTGACCTGGAAACAGATGGTATATACGTTCATATACACTATATAATATACAACATCTCTCCCCAACTGACCTGGAAACAGATGGTATATACACTATATAATATACAACATCTCTCCCCCAACTGACCTGGAAACAGATGGTATATACTTTCATATACACTATATAATATACAACATCTCTCCCCCAACTGACCTGGAAACAGATGGTATATACACTATATAATATACAACATCTCTCCCCAACTGACCTGGAAACAGATGGTATATACTTTCATATACACTATATAATATACAACATCTCTCCTCAACTGACCTGGAAACAGATGGTATATACACTATATAATATACAACATCTCTCCCCCAACTGACCTGGAAACAGATGGCATATACGTTCATATACACTATATAATATACAACATCTCTCCCCAACTGACCTGGAAACAGATGGTATATACACTATATAATATACAACATCTCTCCTCAACTGACCTGGAAACAGATGGCATATACGTTCATATACACTATATAATATACAACATCTCTCCCCAACTGACCTGGAAACAGATGGTATATACTTTCATATACACTATATAATATACAACATCTCTCCCCAACTGACCTGGAAACAGATGGTATATACACTATATAATATACAACATCTCTCCCCCAACTGACCTGGAAACAGATGGTATATACTTTCATATACACTATATAATATACAACATCTCTCCCCCAACTGACCTGGAAACAGATGGTATATACACTATATAATATACAACATCTCTCCCCAACTGACCTGGAAACAGATGGTATATACTTTCATATACACTATATAATATACAACATCTCTCCTCAACTGACCTGGAAACAGATGGTATATACACTATATAATATACAACATCTCTCCTCAACTGACCTGGAAACAGATGGTATATACTTTCATATACACTATATAATATACAACATCTCTCCCCAACTGACCTGGAAACAGATGGCATATACACTATATAATATACAACATCTCTCCCCAACTGACCTGGAAACAGATGGTATATACTTTCATATACACTATATAATATACAACATCTCTCCCCAACTGACCTGGAAACAGATGGCATATACACTATATAATATACAACATCTATCCCCAACTGACCTGGAAACAGATGGTATATACACTAGATAATATACAACATCTCTCCCCAACTGACCTGGAAACAGATGGTATATACACTATATAATATACAACATCTCTCCCCCAACTGACCTGGAAACAGATGGTATATACTTTCATATACACTATATAATATACAACATCTATCCCCAACTGACCTGGAAACAGATGGTATATACACTATATAATATACAACATCTCTCCCCCAACTGACCTGGAAACAGATGGTATATACTTTCATATACACTATATAATATACAACATCTCTCCCCAACTGACCTGGAAACAGATGGTATATACTTTCATATACACTATATAATATGGAATAACTCGTTCCATGACAGCCCGACCAGGTGAATCCAGGTGAAAGATATGATCCCCTATTGATGTCACTTGTTAAATCCACTTCAAATCAGTGTAGATGAAGGGGAGGAGACGGGTTAAAGAAGGATTTAAAAACCTTGAGACAATTGAGACATGGGTTGTGTATATGTGCCATTCAGAGGGTGAATGGGCAAAACAAAAGATGTAAGGTGCCTTTGAACCCCGGGGGTATGGTAGTAGGTGCCCAGGCGAACCGGTTTGTTTCAGAGCTACTGGGTATATAACGCTTAACAGTTTCTAGTGTATATCAAGAATGGTTCACCACCCAAAGGACATCCAGCCAACTTGACAACTGTGGGAAGCATTGGAGTCAAAAGGTGCCAGCATCCCTGTGGAACGCTTGACACCTTGTAGAGTCCATGCCGACTAATTCAGGTTGTTCTGAGTGCAAGTCATTAATAGGAAGATGTCTTTAATGTTTTGTACACTCAGTGTACACTAGATGGCTAAAAGTATGTTGACACCTGCTCTTCGAACATCTCATTACAAAATCTTGGGCATTAACTTACAGTTGGTCCCGCCTTTACTGCTATAACAGCCTCCACTCTTCAGCTTTCCACTAGACAACCTCACTTTGTGCACAGGGGGCATTGTCCTGCTGAAACAGGAAAGGGTCTTCCCCAAACTGTTGCCACAAAGTTGGAAGCATGGAATCATCTAGAATATAATTTCATGCTGAATCGTTAAAATTACCCTTCACTGGAACTAAGGGGCCTAGCCCGAACCATGAAAAACAGCTCTAGACCATTATTCCACCTCCACCAAACTTTACAGTTGGCATTATGCAGTCGGGCAGAACGCGTTTCCACAGCTCCAGAGTCCAATGGCGGCGAGCTTTAGACCACTTAAGACGAAGTTTGGCATTGCGCATGGTGATCTTAGGCTTGTGTGCGGCTACTCGGCCAAGGAAACTCATTTCATGAAGCTCCCAATGAACAACTCTTCGCAGCAACGTCAGCACGAGGCAGTTTGGAACTCGGTAGTGAGTGCTCCAACCTGAAGACAAATATTATGAGCTACGCGCTTCAGAACTCGGCGGTCCCGTTCGGTGAGTTTGTGTGGCCTACCACTTCACGGCTGAGCCGTTGTTGCTCCTAGACTTCACAATAACAGCACTTACAGTTGACTGTAGCATGGCAGAAATGTATAATTGTTTTATAAAAATACTAAACTAAAACATAATTTACATAAGTATTCAGACCCTTCACTCAGTACTTTGTTGAAGCACCTTTGACAGTGATTACAGCCGTGATTCTTCTTGGGTATGATCCTGTGTGGCTCAGTCGGTAGAGCATGGCGCTTGCAACGCCAAGCGTCGTGGGTTCGATTCCCACTGGGGCCACCCATATGCAAAAGTAGTGGCCCCAGCCGACTTGTAAGTCGCTTTGGACAAAAGCGTCTGCTAAATGGGATATATTATGATGCTACAAGCGTGGCACACCTATATTTGGGGGGTTTCTCCCATTCTTCTCTGCAGATCCTCTCAAGCTCTGTCAGGTTGGATGGGGAGCGTCATGGCATTTTCAGGTCTCTCTAGAGATGTTCGGTCGGGTTCAGGTCTGGGCTCTGGTTGGTCCACTCAAGGACGTGTCCCGAAGCCACTGCTGCACTGTCTTGGCTGTGTGCTTAGGGTCGTTGTCCTGTTGGAAGGTGAAACTTCGCCCCAGTCTTAGGTCCTGAGTGCTCTGGAGCAGGTTTTCATCAAGGATCTCTCTGTACTTTGCTCTGTTCATCTTACACTCGATCCTGACTAGTCTCCCAGTCCCTGCCTCTGGAAAAACATCCCCACTGCATGATGCTGCAACCACCATGCTTCACAGTAGGGATGGGGCCAGGTTTCCTGGCATTCAGGCCAAAGAGTTCAATCTTTGTTTCATCAGACCAGAGAATCTTGTTTCTGAGAGTCCTTAGGCAAACTCCAAGCGGGCTGTCATGTGCCTTTTTACTGATGAGTGGCTTCCGTCTGGTTATTCTACCATGTACTTCCGGCGCCGACAGAGATGGCCGCCTCGCTTCGCGTTCCTAGGAAACTATGCAGTTTTTTGTTTTTTTACGTGTTATTTCTTACATTAGTACCCCAGGTCATCTTAGGTTTCATTACATACAGCCGTGAAGAACTACTGTATATAAGATCAGCGTCAACTCACCATCCGTACGACCAAGAATATGTTTTTTGCGACGCGGATCCTGTGTTCTGCCTTACAAACAGGACAACGGAATGGATCGCATGCAGCGACCCAAAAAAACGACTCCGAAAAAGAGGGAAACGTGGCGGTCTCCTGGTCAGACTACGGAGACGGGCACATCGTGCCTCACTTCCTAGCATTCTTCTTGCCAATGTCCAGTCTCTTGACAACAAGGTTGATGAAATCCGAGCAAGGGTAGCATTCCAGAGGGACATCAGAGACTAACGTTCTGTGCTTCACGGAAACATGGCTCACTGGAGAGACGCTATCCGAAGCGGTGCAGCCAACGGGTTTCTCCACGCATCGCGCCGACAGAAACAAACACCTTTCTGGTAAGAAGAGGGGTGGGGGTGTATGCCTTATGGCTAACGAGGCATGGTGTGATGAAAGAAACATACAGGAACTCAAATCCTTCTGTTCACCTGATTTAGAATTCCTCACAATCAAATGTAGACCGCATTATCTACCAAGAGAATTCTCTTCGATTATAATCACAGCTGTATATATCCCCCCCCCAAGCAGACACATCGATGGCTCTGAACAAACTTTATTTAACTCTTTGCAAACTGGAAACCATTTATCCGGAGGCTGCATTCATCGTTGTTGGGGATTTTAACAAGGCTAATCTGAAAACAAGACTCCCTAAATTTTATCAGCATATCGATTGCGCAACCAGGGGCGGAAAAACCTTGGATCACTGTTACTCTAACTTCCGCAACGCATATAAGGCCCTGCCCCGCCCCCTTTCGGAAAAGCTGACCACGACTCCATTTTGCTGATACCTGCCTACAGACAAAAGCTAAAAAAGAAGCTCCCACGCTGAGGTCTGTCCAACGCTGGTCCGACCAAGCTGACTCCACACTCCAAGACTGCTTCCATCACGTGGACTGGGACATGTTTCGTATTGCGTCAAATAATAACATTGACGAATACGCTGATTCGGTGTGCGAGTTCATTAGAACGTGCGTTGAAGATGTCGTTCCCATAGCAACGATTAAAACATTCCCTAACCAGAAACCTTGGATTGATGGCAGCATTCGCGTGAAACTGAAAGCGTGAACCACTGCTTTCAATCAGGGCAAGGTGTCTGGTAACATGACTGAATACAAACAATGCAGCTATTCCCTCCGTAATGCTATCAAACAAGCTAAGCGTCAGTACAGAGACAAAGTAGAATCCCAATTCAACGGCTCAGACACAAGAGGCATGTGGCAGGGTCTACAGTCAATCACGGACGACAGGAAGAAATCCAGCCCAGTCACGGACCAGGATGTCTTGCTCCCAGGCAGACTAAATAACTTTTTTGCCCGCTTTGAGGACAATACAGTGCCACTGACACTGCCTGCAACGGAAAAATGCGGTCTCTCCTTCACTGCAGCCGAGGTGAGTAAAACATTTAAACGTGTTAACCCTCGCAAGGCTGCAGGTCCAGATGGCATCCCCAGCCGCGCCCTCAGAGCATGCGCAGACCAACTGGCTGGTGTGTTTACGGACATATTCAATCAATCCCTATACCAGTCTGCTGTTCCCACATGCTTCAAGAGGGCCACCATTGTTCCTGTTCCCAAGAAAGCTAAGGTAACTGAGCTAAACGACTACCGCCTCGTAGCACTCACTTCCGTCATCATGAAGTGCTTTGAGAGACTAGTCAAGGACCATATCACCTCCACCCTACCTGACACCCTAGACCCACTCCAATTTGCTTACCGCTCAAATAGGTCCACAGACGATGCAATCTCAACCACACTGCACACTGCCCTAACCCACCTGGACAAGAGGAATACCTATGTGAGAATGCTGTTCATCGACTACAGCTCGGCATTCAACACCATAGTACCCTCCAAGCTCGTCATCAAGCTCGAGACCCTGGGTCTCGACCCCGCCCTGTGCAACTGGGTACTGGACTTCCTGACGGGCCGCCCCCAGGTGGTGAGGGTAGGTAACAACATCTCCTCCCCGCTGATCCTCAACACTGGGGCCCCACAAGGGTGCGTTCTGAGCCCTCTCCTGTACTCCCTGTTCACCCACGACTGCGTGGCCACGCACGCCTCCAACTCAATCATCAAGTTTGCGGACGACACAACAGTGGTAGGCTTGATTACCAACGACGACGAGACGGCCAACAGGGAGGAGGTGAGGGCCCTCGGAGTGTGGTGTCAGGAAAATAACCTCACACTCAATGTCAACAAAACTAAGGAGATGATTGTGGACTTCAGGAAACAGCAGAGGGAACACCCCCCTATCCACATCGATGGAACAGTAGTGGAGAGAGTAGCAAGTTTTAAGTTCCTCGGCATACACATCACAGACAAACTTAATTGGTCCACTCACATAGACAGCATCGTGAAGAAGGCGCAGCAGCGCCTCTTCAACCTCAGGAGGCTGAATAAATTCGGCTTGTCACCAAAAGCACTCACAAACTTCTACAGATGCACAATCGAGAGCATCCTGGCGGGCTGTATCACCGCCTGGTACGGCAACTGCTCCGCCCTCAACCGTAAGGCTCTCCAGAGGGTAGTGAGGTCTGCACAACGCATCACCGGGGGCAAACTACCTGCCCTCCAGGACACCTACACCACCCGATGTTACAGGAAGGCCATAAAGATCATCAAGGACATCAACCACCCGAGCCACTGCCTGTTCACCCCGCTATCATCCAGAAGGCGAGGTCAGTACAGGTGCATCAAAGCTGGGACCGAGAGACTGAAAAACAGCTTCTATCTCAAGGCCATCAGACTGTTAAACAGCCACCACTAACATTGAGTGGCTGCTGCCAACACACTGACACTGACTCAACTCCAGCCAATTTAATAATGGGAATTGATGGGAAATGATGTAAATATATCACTAGCCACTTTAAACAATGCTACCTTATATAATGTTACCTACCCTACATTATTCATCTCATATGCATACGTATATACTGTACTCTATCATCGACTGCATCCTTATGTAATACATGTATCACTAGCCACTTTAACTATGCCACTTTGTTTACATACTCATCTCATATGTATATACTGTACTCGATACCATTTACATCATTTAAGTCATTTAGCAGACGCTCTTATCCAGAGCGACTTACAAATTGGTGAATTCACCTTCTGACATCCAGTGGAACAGCCACTTTACAATAGTGCATCTAAATCATTTAAGGGGGGGGGGGGGTGAGAAGGATTACTTATCCTATCCTAGGTATTCCTTGAAGAGGTGGGGTTTCAGGTGTCTCCGGAAGGTGGTGATTGACTCCGCTGTCCGGCCTACTGTATCTTGCCTATGCTGCTCTGTACCATCACTCATTCATATATCCTTATGTACATATTCTTTATCCCCTTACACTGTGTATAAGACAGTAAGTTTAGGAATTGTTAGTTAGATTACTTGTTGGTTATTACTGCATTGTCGGAACTAGAAGCACAAGCATTTCGCTACACTCGCATTAACATCTGCTAACCATGTGTATGTGACAAATAAATTTGATTTGATTTGATTTAAAGGCCTGGTTGCTGGAGTGCTGCAGAAATGGTTGTCCTTCTGGAAGGTTCTCTCATCTCCACAGAGGAACTCTGTGATTTTGTACGTAATATTTCTGCAACCGTATCTTACGGAAGAAAAGAGCTTCTGGATATCAGGACAGCGATCACTCACCTCGGATTAGACAAAGATTTCTTCAACAACAACAACAAGCAGGACTCACACGAAATTCTCCAAACACCCCAATTATTCGCAAAAGGCGTAGAGGACGAAGAACCGGACGCACAGAAGGCAACTAGGAAAGCTGCCGCTACCGTCAATATTACTTGGACGATAAACTAGACGAGATCACGAATATCCTACCAACGAGACTGTGATATCCTATGCTTCACGGAACTGTGGCTAAATGACGACATGGATATTCAGCTAGCACCAGCAGGATAGAACAGCACACTCCGGTAAGACGAGGGGGGGGCGGTCTGTGCATATTTGTAAACAACAGCTGGTGCATGATATCTAAGGAAGTCTCTAGATTTTTGCTCGCTTGAAGTAGAGTATATTGTGATAAACTGCAGGCCATACAACTTGCCTAGAGAGTTCTCATCTATACTTTTCATGGCTGTTTATTTACCACCACAGACAGATGCTGGCACTAAGACCGCACTCAGTCAGCTGTATAAGGAAATAAGCAAATATTTCGCCATAAGCAAACAGGAAACCACTCACCCAGAGGCGGCGCTCCTAGTGGCCGGAGACTTTAATGCAGGGAAACCTAAATCAGTTCTACCAAATCTCTATCAACACGTTAAATGTACAACCAGAGGAAAACAATTCTAGATCACCTTTACTCCACATGTACAAAGCTCTCCCTCGCCCTCCATTTGGTAAATCTGACCATAATTCTATCCTCCTGATTACTGCTTACAAGCAAATATTAAAGCAGGAAGCACCCGTGACTCGGTATATAAAAAAGTGGTCATATGAAGCAGATGCTAAACTACAGGACTGTTTTGCTATCACAGACTGGAACATGTTCTGGGATTCTTCCGATGGCATTGAGGAGTACACCACATCAGTCACTGGCTTTATCAATAAGTGCATTGAGGACGTTGTCCCCACAGTGACTGTACGTACATACCCCAACCAGAAGCCATGGATTTAAGGTAACATTCGCACTGAGTTAAAGGGAAGAGCTGCCGCTTTCAAGGTGCGGGACTCTAACCCGGAAGCTTACAAGAAATCCCTCTATGCCCTGCGACGAACCATCAAACAGGCAAAGCGCCATTACAGGGCTTGAATCATACTACACCGGCTCCGACGCTCTTCGGATGTGGCAGGGTTGGAAACTATTACAGACTACAAAGGGAAGCACGGCCGCGAGCTGCCCAGTGACACAAGCCTACCAGACAAGCTAAATCACTTCTATGCTCGCTTCGAGGCAAGCAACACTGAGACATGCATGAGAGCATCAGCTGTTCCGGACGACTGTGTGATCACGCTCTCCGTAGCCGACATGAGTAAGACCTTTAAACAGGTCAACATTACACAAGGCTGCGGGTCCAGATGGATTACCAGGATGTGTGCTCCAATTTGCATTCCGCCCAAACAGATCCACAGATGACCACAATCTCTATTGCACTTCACACTGCCCTTTCCCACCTGGACAAAAGGAACACCTCTGAGAATGCTGTTCATTGACTACAGCTCAGCGTTCAACACCATAGTACCCTCAAAGCTCCTCACCAAGCTAAGGAACCTGGGACTAAACACCTCCCTCATAACTGGATCCTGGACCTCCTGACGGGACGCCCCCCAGGTGGTGAGGGTAGGTAGCAACACATCTGCCACGCTGATCTTCAACACTGGAGCTCCCCAGAGGTTCATGCTCAGTCCCCTCCTGTACTCCCTGTTCACCCACGACTGCATGGCCAGGTACGACTCCAACACCATCATTCAGTTTGCTGATGACCCAACAGTGGTAGGCCTGATCACCGACAATGACGAGACAGCTTATTGGGAGGAGGTCAGAGACCTGGCCGTGTGATGCCAGAATAACAACCTATCCCTCAACGTAACCAAGACTAAGGAGATGATTGTGAACTACAGGAAAAGGAGCACCAAGCATGTCCCCATTCTCATCGATGGGGCTGTAGTGGAGCAGGTTGAGTGCTTCAAATTCCTTGGTGTCCACATCAACAACAAACTAGATTGGTCCAAACAAACCAAGACAGTCATGAAGAGGTCACGACAAAGCCTATTCCCCCTCAGGAGACTGAAAAGATTTGGCATGGGTCATGAGATCCTCAAAAGGTTCTACAGCTGCAACATCGAGAGCATCCTGACTGGTTGCATCACTGCCTGGTACGGCAACTGCTCGGAGTACGACTGCAAGGCACTTCAGAGGGTTAGTGCGTATGGCCCAGTACATCACTGGGGCAAAGCTGCCTGCCATCCAGGCGGTGTCACCAGGCGGTGTCAGAGGAAGGCCCTAAAAATTGTCAAAGACTCAAGCCACCCCAGTCATAGACTGTTCTCTCTACTACCGCAAGCTGTACCGGAGTGCCAAGTCTAGGACAAAAAGACTTCTCAACAGTTTTTACCCCCAAGCCATAAGACTCCTGAACAGGTAACCAAATGGCTACCCAGACTATTTGCATTGTGTTCCCCCTCAACCCCTCTTTTATGCTGCTGCTACTCTCTGTTTATCATATATGCATAGTCACTTTAACCGTACATACTACCTGAATCAGCCTGACTAACCGGTGTCTGTATATAGCCTTGCTACTCTTTTTCACTACCCCAAATGTATTTTGACTGTTGTTTAATTTCTTTACTTACCCACACACACACACACCTTTTTGTTTCTGCACCATTGGTTAGAGCCTGTAAGTAAGCATTTCAAGGTAGGAAGTGCAACTTGACTCCATAGACTCCATAGACACTGTGTATTCTGTGTATAAACTTTGATTATACCTGTTGTAGTTGGGGCACGTGACATATAAACTTTGATTTGAAGAGAAATAAATAATATTTGGAGAATAAAGCATTTTTGAAATCAGACACGATGGGTAGATTAACAAGATGTTTATCTTTCCTTTGCTGTATTGGGCTTGTTAATGTGTGAAAGATACATATTTCTAAAACATATTTTGGAATTTCGCGCACTGCCTTTTCAGAGGAATGTTGTTGAGGGAAAGAAAGGTTAACTCTAGTTACCTCCCTCTGCAGGGACCGATCGGTACCATCCTCCCTCTGCAGGGACCGATTGGTACCATCCTCCCTCTGCAGGGACCGATCGGTACCATCCTCCCTCTGCAGGGACCGATCGGTACCATCCTCCCTCTGCAGGTACCGATCGGTACCATCCTCCCTCTGCAGGTACCGATCGGTACCATCCTCCCTCTGCAGGTACCGATCGGTACCATCCTTCCTCTGCAGGTACCGATCGGTACCATCCTCCCTCTACAGGGACCGATCGGTACCATCCTCCCTCTACAGGGACCGATCGGTACTATACTCACTCTGTAGGTACTGGATCTGCTTGGCTGACTCCTCAGTCTGCTGCCTGTTACTCCTCCTCTCCTCCCCCAGTAAGGCCTGGAGCTGCAGACACTTCTGCTTGCCTGTGTTGGCCAACTCCTGGGCCTCCAGCAGCTCTCTGTGGAGGTGGTGAATCACCTGCTCTCTGTCCCCAGGCTCCAGGTTGGCCATCCGCAGCTCATCTAGACCAGGACAGACAGGTGGGATATAGTTAGATATAGGCATAAAGGAAAGGAAGGAGATGAGGGTGCTAGAGCGGTGGGTGGGATCTGAACCCATGCTGGCAGCTGTACAAAGTACATGTGATGCAGAGGCTGGAGCTTAGATTGAAAGGCCACAGAAAAACTTATCAAAGTCAGTTGTGTATTTATGTTTTCATAATTGATCAGGAAGTTATGGATAGGGTTGTGCAGCATGCAGATGATCATACCGTTTATGTCCCATACAGGGGTATATGGTATTCCCCAATGTGCACAGAAGAAGCGCTATTTAAAATAAGACCTGGATCTGGATCCAGGAGGGGGTTGAATGTCTCAGCTGTTACCAAGAAGCTTGATCTTGACAGCGAGCAAGTTATCAAACCACATGCATAGCTGGAGCCCTGAGCTGGATAATAATATGCACGGGCGTAGCAGACATCTCTGCGAGGCGTCGGTATTTCCAAATACCCCAGCATACGTTATATCGCCACGCCTTGATATGGACATCTGTACCGTATCTGTATACCCACCACACGTGGCTGCCTGTTACTCAAAGGATTGGTGACACAATACAGTGACGAACAACCAACCACGGCTCGGCCTCAGTCACTAAGTAATACGGTTCACGTGGGTGTATTGTAAGTCCTTTCAGATGAGGACCCACTCCTCGACCAGCCCATTCTACCCCATACCCCCTCCAGCAGCCACTCTGTCAGGGTCCACCAACCCTACCCCCTCCAGCAGCCACTCTGTCAGGGTCCACCACCCCAACCCTAGTCCCTCCAGCAGCCATTCTGTCAGGGTCCACCACCCCAACCCTAGTCCCTCCAGCAGCCACTCTGTCAGGGTCCACCACCCCAACCCTAGTCCCTCCAGCAGCCATTCTGTCAGGGTCCACCACCCCAACCCTAGTCCCTCCAGCAGCCATTCTGTCAGGGTCCACCACCCCAACCCTAGTCCCTCCAGCAGCCACTCTGTCAGGGTCCACCACCCCAACACTACCCCCTCCAGAAGCCACTCTGTCAGGGTCCACCACCCCAACCCTACCCCCTCCAGCAGCCACTCTGTCAGGGTCCACCACCCCAACACTACCCCCTCCAGCAGCCACTCTGTCAGGGTCCACCACCCCAACCCTACCCCCTCCAGCAGCCACTCTGTCAGGGTCCACCACCCCAACCCTACCCCCTCCAGCAGCCACTCTGTCAGGGTCCACCACCCCAACCCTACCCCCTCCAGCAGCCACTCTGTCAGGGTCCACCACCCCAACCCTAATCCCTCCAGCAGCCACTCTGCTGGACAGCTGTTGATGCTGAAGGTATAAGATCTATTCCAGGACAAGGTGACAGCTGTCGATGCTGAAGGTATGAGATCTATTCCAGAACAAGGTGACAGCTGTCGATGCTGAAGGTATGAGATCTATTCCAGAACAAGGTGACAGCTGTCGATGCTGAAGGTATAAGATCTATTCCAGGACAAGGTGACAGCTGTCGATGCTGAAGGTATAAGATCTATTCCAGAACAAGGTGACAGCTGTCGATGCTGAAGGTATAAGATCTATTCTAGAACAAGGTGACAGCTGTCGATGCTGAAGGTATAAGATCTATTCCAGGACAAGGTGACAGCTGTTGATGCTGAAGGTATGAGATCTATTCCAGAACAAGGTGACAGCTGTCGATGCTGAAGGTATGAGATCTATTCCAGAACAAGGTGACAGCTGTCGATGCTGAAGGTATGAGATCTATTCCAGAACAAGGTGACAGCTGTCGATGCTGAAGGTATAAGATCTATTCCAGAACAAGGTGACAGCTGTCGATGCTGAAGGTATAAGATCTATTCCAGAACAAGGTGACAGCTGTCGATGCTGAAGGTATGAGATCTATTCCAGAACAAGGTGACAGCTGTCGATGCTGAAGGTATGAGATCTATTCCAGAACAAGGTGACAGCTGTCGATGCTGAAGGTATAAGATCTATTCTAGAACAAGGTGACAGCTGTTGATGCTGAAGGTATGAGATCTATTCCAGAACAAGGTGACAGCTGTCGATGCTGAAGGTATGAGATCTATTCCAGAACAAGGTGACAGCTGTTGATACTGAAGGTATAAGATCTATTCTAACACCCTGACTAATGCAATTGCATGTTGTTGTGACTGTCTTAAAGAAAACCCTTTGAGTTCTATTAGATAAATAGCTCTGAATCCACAATATGGCAGAGGTTGAAAAGCCATAACACATATGTTTTCTCAACAACAGGTTATGGTCAATAATATCAAAGGCTGCACTGAAATCTAACAGATCAGCTCCCACAATCACCTTACTATCAATTTCTTTCAACCAATCATCAGTCATGTGTGTCAGTGCAGTACATGTCGAGTGCCCTTCTCTATAAGCATGCTGAAAGTCTGTTGTTCATTTGTTTACAGAGAAATAGCATTGTATTTGTTAAAGGAGGTGTGATGGAGCTTTTCTGGTGACACTGTCTGTGATTTATTTAGAATTCAAGTCACACTTAACCAGCATGGCTTCCACAGCATTCTGCAGCGATACGCCATCCCATCTGGTTTGTGCTTAGTGGGACTATCATTTGTTTTTCAACTGGACAGTGACACAACACACCTTTAGGCTGTGTACGGGATATTTGACCCAGAAGAAGAGTGATGGAGTGCTGCATCAGATGACCTGGCCTCCACAATCCCCCGACCTCAACCCAATTGAGATGGTTTGGGATGAGTCGGACCGCAGAGTGAAGGAAAAGCAGCAAACAAGTGCTCAGCATATTTGGGAACTCCTTCAAGACTGTTGGAAAAGCATTCCAGGTGAAGCTGGTTGAGAGAATGACAAGAGTGTGCAAAGCTGTCAACAAGGCAAACGGTGGCTACTTTGAAGGATCTCAAATATAAAATATATTTTAATTTGCTTAACACTTTTTTGGTTACTACATGATTCCATGTGTTATTTCATAGTGTTGATGTCTTCACTATTATTCCACAACGTAGGAAACAAAAAAAAGAAAGAAAAATCCTTGAATGAGTATGTGTTCTAAAACTTTTGACCGGTAGTGTATTTAATGGAGTCACCCAGGCACCAGGCAGGTTTGGCCTCCCCATCCCTAAAGCTCCATATATATTCAATAGTCCCCCAGGCACCATACAGGTTTGGCCTCCCCATCCCTAAAGCTCCATATATATTCAATAGTCTCCCAGAGACCAGCCAGGTTTGGCCTCCCCATCCCTAAAGCTCCACATATATATATATATACATATATATATACACATCTATCTATCCATATATTATAGTCCCCCAGGCACCCAGGTTTCCCTAAATCCATATATATTCAATAGTCCCCCAGGCACCAGGCAGGTTTGGCCTCCCCATAAATCCATATATATTCAATAGTCCCCCAGGCACCATACAGGTTTGGCCTCCCCATCCCTAAAGCTCCATATATATTCAATAGTCCCCCAGAGCACCATAGGTTTGGCCTCCCCCATCCCTAAAGCTCCATATATATTCAATAGTCCCCCAGGCACCATATCCCCATCCCTAAAGCTCCATATATATTATATCCCCCAGGCACCAGGCAGGTTTGGCCTCCCCATAAAGCTCCATATATATTCAATAGTCCCCCAGGCACCATATATCCCCAAAGCTACATATATTCAATAGTCCCCCAGGCACCATACAGGTTTGGCCTCCCCAGGCACCCCTAAAGCTCCATATATATATTCAATAGTTTCCCCCAGCTCCATATATATTCAATAGTCCCCCAGGCACCATACAGGTTTGGCCTCCCCATCCCTAAAGCTCCATATATATTCAATAGTCCCCCATAGGTTTGGCCTCCCCATATCCATATATATAATATCCCCCAGGCACCCATATGGCCTCCCCATCCCTAAATCCATATATATTCAATAGTCCCCCAGGCACCAGGCAGGTTTGGCCTCCCCATCCCTAAAGCTCCATATATATATATATATATATATATATATATATATATAGCTATATATATATATATATATATATATATATATCATATATATATATATATCATATATATATATATATATATATATATATTCAGCCAGGTTTGGCACTGTTGATCCATCCAGCTACCTCTCGACAACAGATTTTATGGCAATGAGACGCAATACAACATTAAATATGTATTACCTTTGAGCAGGGCGACCCTGTTCTGTGGCTCGTTCAGTTCACGATCATCCATGTTTCCATCTACACACACATACAGAGACAGAGAGAAGGAAGAGGAGAGGAGAGAGGAGAGGAAGAGGAGAGAAAGAGGAGAGGGGAGAGAAAGAGAGGAAGAGGAGAGAGGAGAAGGGATAGGTAGAGGAGAGAGGAGAGGAAGAGGAGAGATGAGAGGTAGAGGAGAGGAGAAGGAGGAGAGGTAGAGGAGAGAGGATAGGTAGAGGAGAGGAGAGAGGAGAGAGAAGAGGAGAGAGGAGAGGGAGAGAGGAGAGGTAGAGGAGAGAGGAAAGGTAGAGGAGAGGAGAAGGAGAGATAGAGGAGAGAGGAAAGGTAGAGGAGAGAGGAAAGTGAGAGAGGAGAGGAAGAGGAGAGGAAGAGCAGAGAGAAGAGGAGAGAGGAAAGTGAGAGAGGAGAGGTAGAGGAGAGAGGAGAGGAGGAGAGAGGAGAGGAAGAGGAGGAGGAGAGAAAGAGTGAACAGGGAGAGGAAGAGGATTGAACAGTGAGCTAGGACCAGACCAGGACAAACAAGAAAACTAAACGACAGTAAGCCTATAGTTATTCCATGTTCTGGACACAACACTGCTAATATAATTTCCTCATTCAGGGTTCAAATAATACAAAAATACATTTACATAGTTACAATGTTAATATCGTACGCATATGGACATGTTTTTAGTTCATAAACATGAAGACTAATTCATTAACTTCATGAATTAATATACAAAGTCTAATTATTTCACTTTTTCAGTCCTCATAAATGAATAGGAAATATCTACGTACCTCTGACAATTTCACAATTGTTAATATTTTAGCCAAAAAGATGTCTTGTTTATATATTTAAACATTTGACTATTTCTGATGTTACCTGACTTGTCGTCACTGCTGTGGTTCTGGCTGGGGCTCAGTGTATCTGACATTTCAGAGTCTTTAGCATCCAGTTGGTTTTCTACAGAGCGACAGGAAGATACAACTTACAACAGGGGACAACTACTATAAAACACTCTCAGAACACTGAAATAACATGTGGAATGTTGTCCCACTCCTCTTAAATTGCTCTGTGAAGTTGCTGGATATTGGTGGGAACTGGAACATTGTCATACAGGTCGATCCAGAGCATCCCAAACATGCTCAATGGGTGACATGTCTGGTAAGTATGGAGGCCATGGAAGAACTTGAACATTTTCAGCTTCCAGGAATTGTGTCCAAATCCTTGTGACATGGGGCCGTGCTTTATCATGCTGAAACATGAGGTGATGGAGGTGGATGAACAGCACAGCTAAGGGCCTCAGGATCTCATCACGGTATCTCTGTGCATTCAAATGACCATTGAAAAATGCCATTGTGTTTGTTGTCCGTAGATTATGCCTGCCTGCCCATACCATAACCCCACCACCACGGGGCACTCTGTTCAGAACGGTGACATCAGCAAACCACTCGCACACACGACGCCATACTGCCAGGAACAGTTGAAACCGGGATTCATCCGTGAACACGTCTCAAGTGTGCCAGTGGCCATCGAAGCTGAGCATTTGAAGTCTGTTACAACGCTGAATTGGTGAGGACGACGAGCACGCAGAAGAGCTTCCCTGAGACGGTTTCTGACAGTTTGTGCAGAAATCTTTGGTCGTGTAAAATCAGTTTCATCAGCTGTCCACCAGGCTGGTCTCAGACGATCCCACAGGTGAAGAAGCCAGATGTGGAGGTCCTGGGCTGGCGTGGTTACACATGGTCTGAGGTACTGAGGCAGGTTGGACATACTGCCAAATTCACTAAAACAAAGTTGGAGGCGGCTAATGGTTGAGAAATGAACATTCAACAATCTGGGAACAGCTATGGTGAACATTCCTGCAGTCAGCATGCTAATTGCGCACACCCTCAAAACTTGAGAAATCTGTGGCATTGTGTTATGACAAAATTGCACATTTTAGAGTGGCCATTTATTGTGCCCAGCACAAGGTGCACCTATGTAATGATCATGCTGTTTAATCAGCTTCTTGATATGCCACACCTGTCAGGTGAATACATTATCTTGGCAACGGAAATATGCTTGCTAAACAAGGATGTAAAGAAATGTGTGTGCAAAATTTGAGAGAAAAAAGCTTTTGCTCGTATGGAAAAGTTCAGCTCATGAAACATGGGACCAACACTTTACATGTTGTGTTTCTATTGTTGTTCAGTGGAGATGGGCTCTGACAGCATACAGGAACCATACGTTCCTGTATATGGGAACAGAGTGATGTGATTCAGTTTGATAAGGGGAACAGAGTGATGTGATTCAGTTTGATAAGGGGAACAGAGTGATGCGATTCAGTTTGATAAGGGGAACAGAGTGATGCGATTCAGTTTGATAAGGGGAACAGAGTGATGAGATTCAGTTTGATAAGGGGAACAGAGTGATGCGATTCAGTTTGATAAGGGGAACAAAGTGATGTGATTCAGTTTGATAAGGGGAACAAAGTGATGTGATTCAGTTTGATAAGGGGAACAGAGTGATGCGATTCAGTTTGATAAGGGGAACAGAGTGATGCGATTCAGTTTGATAAGGGGAACAGAGTGATGTGATTCAGTTTGATAAGGGGAACAGAGTGATGTGATTCAGTTTGATAAGGGGAACAGAGTGATGTGATTCAGTTTGATAAGGGGAACAGAGTGATGTGATTCAGTTTGACAAGGGGAACAGAGTGATGTGATTCAGTTTGACAAGGGGAACAGAGTGATGTGATTCAGTTTGATAAGGGGAACAGAGTGATGTGATTCAGTTTGACAAGGGGAACAGAGTGATGTGATTCAGTTTGACAAGGGGAACAGAGTGATGTGATTCAGTTTGATAAGGGGAACAGAGTGATGTGATTCAGTTTGATAAGGGGAACAGAGTGATGTGATTCAGTTTGATAAGGGGAACAGAGTGATGTGATTCAGTTTGATAAGGGGAACAAAGTGATGTGATTCAGTTTGATAAGGGGAACAAAGTGATGTGATTCTGGTGTGTAATCTGGTGTGTGTACTGTAATATGGTGTGTGTACTGTAATCTGGTGTGTAATCTGGTGTGTGTACTATAATCTGGTGTGTAATCTGGTGTGTGTACTGTAATCTGGTGTGTGTACTGTAATCTGCGTAATTTTGGGGGATTAAGGACATCTGTTGTAACCTCTGACCCTGATTTTTCTGCCCTCATAAGGTCCATTAGTATTCTACCCTTTCACAATGAATGGATGATGCTCACCCTCGTCTCATCTGGTTTCAGAGGAAGATATAAATAGCAGAAGTGTTGTCTGATACAGCTGTATTTTAAACTGGTTTAGCCTGCAGAGACATGACATCAGCTGACCCAAGCCAAAGAGAATAAAGCTGCAGTTTAAACTAGACCGCCCCTGAGCCCAGTTAGGGCCAGACATCCTGAGACAGCCCTCTTCTGCAACTCTGAATAAAACCCCACTTTGAGAAATTATCAGTAGACCATGTTTTTCTCCAGTAGGAGAGGGACTGAAGGTTGTAGACCATTGCTGAATCTTTTAACCATACCAGGTGGTTAAAACTCTTAGACTATCGATACAGACAGAATAAGAACAAGTCTTTGATACTAATTACTAGTCTGCAGCTAGGAATTCGGCATCATTGAACGAGAAGAATGACAACCGCCGAAACATCCATTCTATAACGAATGTGACTCTGAACAATCCCCTCTAACCAAAGAGGGAGAGGGAGAGAAACAGACAATTCTGCAAAAGAAATGAACTTTTGACAAGCGATCAAGACGACACACTGAGCGTTAATATATATATTCATTGCAATTGTTCCCGAATGAGTGAGCGTTCATGTGTAAGGGATTAGCATTTTAATTGTTATAATTAACTCTGTAGGGACTTCTTAGTCGACCCACCATTGCCCCTCTGTCTAACAAGCTGGGTTAGCTGGTAACCATATTTACTGTTTGTTTCTGCATTTCTGTGAATTACTTAGTAATAAAAAAATAATTTAAGACAATTGATGTATGGATGACTCAGTCAAGACTGGGTTCGTGCAGATAACCAACCATTTACAATGTTTGGAATGAGACTATCGTGAGGTAAAATAAATAAATAATTAATCAGAAGACTATTGATCAGATATGAAAATATCTGAAAGGTTATATTGGGAAATTATAACTTTGTAATCTGAATACTTTCCTTGGTGCCCCTACTTCCTAGATAATTACAGTTACACGATTAATTACTTTGATCGCGTTGTCCTAATTACAGGGAATATTTGATAAAACTTTGTCTTCAATTTAATGATAGTAAAGACACGACACAGGCTATATCTGGCATTTCCACAGGATGGTGCTGCTGGACACATACTGGAGCTAATCTCAAATCAAATCAAATTTATTTGTCACATACACATGGTTAGCAGATGTTAATGCGAGTGTAGCGAAATGCTTGTGCTTCTAGTTCCGACAATGCAGTAATAACCAACGAGTAATCTAACTAACAATTCCAAAACTACTACCATATACACACAAGTGTAAAGGGATAAAGAATATGTATATAAAGATATATGAATGAGTGATGGTACAGAGCGGCATAGGCAAGATGCAGTAGATGGTATTGAGTACAGTATATACATATGAGATGAGTAATGTAGGGTATGTAAACAAAGTGGCATAGTTAAAGTGGCTCGTGATACATGTATTACATAAAGATGCAGTAGATGATATAGAGTATAGTATATACGTATACATATGAGATGAATAATGTAGGGTAGGTAACATTATATTAAGTATCATTGTTTAAAGTTGCTAGTGATATATTTTACATCAATTCCCATCAATTCCCATTATTGAAGTGGCTGGAGTTGAGTCAGTGTGTTGGCAGCAGCCACTCAATGTTAGTGATGGCTGTTTAACAGTCTGATGGCCTTGAGATAGAAGCTGTTTTTCAGTCTCTCGGTCCCAGCTTTGATGCACCTGTACTGACCTCGCCTTCTGGATGATAGCGGGGTGAACAGGCAGTGGCTCGGGTGGTTGTTGTCCTTGATGATCTTTATGGCCTTCCTGTGACATCGGGTGGTGTAGGTCTCCTGGAGGGCAGGTAGTTTGCCCCCGGTGATGCGTTGTGCAGACCTCACTACCCTCTGGAGAGCCTTGCGGTTGTGGGTGGAGCAGTTGCCGTACCAGGCGGTGATACAGCCCGCCAGGATGCTCTCAATTGTGCATCTGTAGAAGTCTGTGCGTGCTTTTGGTGACAAGCCAAATTTCTTCAGCCTCCTGAGGTTGAAGAGGCGCTGCTGCGCCTTCTTCACGATGCTGTCTGTGTGGGTGGACAAATTCAGTTTGTCTGTGATGTGTATGCCGAGGAACTTAAAACTTGCTACTCTCTCCACTACTGTTCCATCGATGTGGATAGGGGGGTGTTCCCTCTGCTGTTTCCTGAAGTCCACAATCATCTCCTTAGTTTTGTTGACGTTGAGTGTGAGGTTATTTTCACCACACTCCGAGGGCCTCCTCCCTGTAGGCCGTCTCGTCGTTGTTGGTAATCAAGCCTACCACTGTTGTGTCGTCCGCAAACTTGATAATTGAGTTGGAGGCGTGCGTGGCCACGCAGTCGTGGGTGAACAGGGAGTACAGGAGAGGGCTCAGAACGCACCCTTGTGGGGCCCCAGTGTTGAGGATCAGCGGGGAGGAGATGTTGTTACCTACCCTCACCACCTGGGGGCGGCCCGTCAGGAAGTCCAGTACCCAGTTGCACAGGTATCGAGACCCAGGGTCTCGAGCTTGATGACGAGTTTGGAGGGTACTATGGTGTTAAATGCTGAGCTGTAGTCGATGAACAGCATTCTCACATAGGTATTCCTCTTGTCCAGATGGGTTAGGGCAGTGTGCAGTGTGGTTGAGATTGCATCGTCTGTGGACCTATTTGGGCGGTAAGCAAATTGGAGTGGGTCTAGGGTGTCAGGTCGGGTGGAGGTGATATGGTCCTTGACTAGTCTCTCAAAGCACTTCATGATGACTGAAGTGAGTGCTACGGGGCGGTAGTCGTTTAGCTCAGTTACCTTAGCTTTCTTGGGAACAGGAACAATGGTGGCCCTCTTGAAGCATGTGGGAACAGCAGACTGGGATTGGGATTGATTGAATATGTCAGTAAACACACCAGCATGGTCTGCGCATGCTCTGAGGGCGCGGCTGGGGATGCCGCCTGGGCCTGCAGCCTTGCGAGGGTTAACACGTTTAAATGTTTTACTCACCTCGGCTGCAGTGAAGGAGAGTCCGCATGCTTTAGTTGCGGGCCGTGTCAGAGGCACTGTATTGTCCTCAAAGCGGGCAAAAAAGTTATTTACTCTGCCTGGGAGCAAGACATCCTGGTCCGTGACTGAGCTGGATTTCATCTTGTAGTCCGTGATTGACTGAAGACCCTCTTGTGTCTGAGCTGTTGAATTGCGATTCTACTTTGTCTCTATACTGACGCTTAGCTTGTTTGATTGCCTTGCGGAGGAAATAGCTACACTGTTTGTGTTCGGTCATGTTTCAGGTCACCTTGCCCTGATTAAAAGCAGTGGTTTGTGCTTTCAGTTTCACGCGAATGTTGCCATCAATCCACGGTTTCTGGTTTGGGAATGATTTAATCGTTGCTATGGGAACGACATCTTCAACGCACGTTCTAATGAACTCGCTCACCGAATCAGCATATTCGTCAATGTGGTTGTTTGACACAATACGAAACATATCCCAGTACACGTGATGGAAGCAGTCTTGGAGCGTGGAATCAGATTGGTCGGACCAGCGTTGAACAGACCTCAGCGCGGAAGCTTCTTGTTTTAGCTTCTGTCTGTAGGCAGGGAGCAACAAAATGGAGTCGTGGTCAGCTTTTCCGAAAGGAGGGCGGGGGTGGGCCTTATATGCGTCGCGGAAGTTAGAATAGCAATGATCCAAGGTTTTACCAGCCCTGGTTGCGCAATCGATATGCTGATACAATTTAGGGAGTCTTGTTTTCAGATTAGCCTTGTTAAAATCCCCAGCTGCAATGAACGCAGCCTCAGGATATGTGGATTCCAGTTTGCAAAGAGTCTAATAAAGTTCATTCAGAGCCATCGATGTGTCTGCTTGGTGATTATAATCGAAGAGAATTCCCTTGGTAGATAATGCGGTCGACATTTGATTGTGAGGAATTCTAAATCAGGTGAACAGAAGGACTTGAGTTCCTGTATGTTGTTGTGACCATACCACGTCTCGTTAACCATAAAGCATACGCCCCCGCCCCTCTTCTTACCAGAAAGGTGTTTGTTTCTGTCGGCGCGATGCGTGGAGAAACCAGCTGGCTGCACCGACTCCGATAGCGTCTCTTGAGTGAGCCATGTTTCCGTGAAGCAAAGAACGTTACAGTCTCTGATGTCCCTCTGGAATGCTACCCTTGCTCGGATTTCATCAACCTTGTTGTCAAGAGACTGGACATTGGCGAGAAGTATGCTAGGGAGTGGTGCACGATGTGCCCGTCTCCGGAGTCTGACCAGAAGACTGCTTCGTTTCCCTCTTTTACAAAGTTGTTGTTTTGGGTCGCCAGCTGGGATCCATTCCGTTGTCCTGGGTGAAAGGCAGAACACAGGATCCGCTTCGGGAAAGTCATATTCTTGGTCGTACTGATGGTGAGTTGACGCTGCTCTTATATTCAGTAGTTCTTCTCGACTGTATGTAATGAAACCTAAAATGACCTGGGGTACCAATGTAAGAAATAAGAAATAGGAACGCGAAGCGATGCGGCCATCTCTGTCGGTGCCGGAAGTAGACCATCTATAGATGTTGTATTGTCACATACACCGGATAGGTGCAGTGAAATGTGTTGTTGTACAGGGTCAGTCATAGTAGTATGATAGGTGTTGTTGTACAGGGTCAGTCATAGTAGTATGATAGGTGTTGTTTTGCAGGGTCAGTCATAGTAGTATGATAGGTGCAGTGTAATGTGTGGTTTTACAGGGTCAGTCATAGTAGTATGATTGGTGCAGTGTAATGTGTGGTTTTACAGGGTCAGCCAAAGTAGGATGGCACAAAATAGGATTAAGTGCCTTGCTCAAGGGCACAGACAGGTTATTCCAACCAGCAACCTTTTGGTTCTTAGCCCAAAGCTCTAACCACTATAGCCCCACTAGGCTACCTGCTGATTGGTTCTTAGCCCAAAGCTCTAACCACTATGGCCCCACTAGGCTTCCTGCTGATTGGTTCTTAGCCAAAGCTCTAACCACTATGGCCCCACTAGGCTACCTACTGATTGGTTCTTAGCCCAAAGCTCTAACCACTATGGCCCCACTAGGCTTCCTGCTGATTGGTTCTTAGCCAAAGCTCTAACCACTATGGCCCCACTAGGCTACCTACTGATTGGTTCTTAGCCCAAAGCTCTAACCACTATGGCCCCACTAGGCTAACTGCTGATTGGTTCTTAGCCCAAAGCTCTAACCACTATGGCCCCACTAGGCTACCTGTTGATTGGTTCTTAGCCCAAAGCTCTAACCACTATGGCCCCACTAGGCTACCTGTTGATTGGTTCTTAGCCCAAAGCTCTAACCACTATGGCCCCACTAGGCTACCTGCTGATTGGTTCTTAGCCCAAAGCTCTAACCACTATGGCCCCACTAGGCTACCTGCTGATTGGTTCTTAGCCAAAGCTCTAACCACTATGGCCCCACTAGGCTACCTGCTGATTGTTGTTGAACCAAAAGCTTCCCTTACCTTTGAGTTTGTCAGGATTGGCAAGGCGGTCTCCTGCTGCTGTCTGGCTGTTCTGCAGGTGGGCATCTATCACCTCTAACAAAGACATGGAGATTCTGTTACTAACATAGTACGACCAGGCTCATACCACTACATACCAGTGGGAACGACCAGGCTCATACCACTACATACCAGTGGGAACGACCAGGCTCATACCACTACATACCAGTGGGAACGACCAGGCTCATACCACTACATACCAGTGGGAACGACCAGGCTCATACCACTACATACCAGTGGGAACGACCAGGCTCATACCCACTACATACCAGTGGGAACGACCAGGCTCATACCACTACATACCAGTGGGAACGACCAGGCTCATACCACTACATACCAGTGGGAACGACCAGGCTCATACCACTACATACCAGTGGGAACGACCAGGCTCATACCACTACATACCAGTGGGAACGACCAGGCTCATACCACTACATACCAGTGGGAACGACCAGGCTCATACCA
This sequence comes from Oncorhynchus masou masou, assembly GCF_036934945.1. Classification (NCBI taxonomy): domain Eukaryota; kingdom Metazoa; phylum Chordata; class Actinopteri; order Salmoniformes; family Salmonidae; genus Oncorhynchus; species Oncorhynchus masou. Next base: position 91,616,412 of record NC_088216.1, read on the forward strand.
CTACATACCAGTGGGAACGACCAGGCTCATACCCACTACATACCAGTGGGAACGACCAGGCTCATACCACTACATACCAGTGGGAACTACCAGGCTCATACCACTACATACCAGTGGGAACGACCAGGCTCATACCCACTACATACCAGTGGGAACTACCAGGCTCATACCCACTACATACCAGTGGGAACGACCAGGCTCATACCACTACATACCAGTGGGAACGACCAGGCTCATACCCACTACATACCAGTGGGAACGACCAGGCTCATACCCACTACATACCAGTGGGAACGACCAGGCTCATACCACTACATACCAGTGGGAACGACCAGGCTCATACCCACTACATACCAGTGGGAACGACCAGGCTCATACCACTACATACCAGTGGGAACGACCAGGCTCATACCACTACATACCAGTGGGAACGACCAGGCTCATACCCACTACATACCAGTGGGAACGACCAGGCTCATACCACTACATACCAGTGGGAACTACCAGGCTCATACCACTACATACCAGTGGGAACGACCAGGCTCATACCACTACATACCAGTGGGAACTACCAGGCTCATACCACTACATACCAGTGGGAACGACCAGGCTCATACCCACTACATACCAGTGGGAACGACCAGGCTCATACCCACTACATACCAGTGAGAACGACCAGGCTCATACCCACTACATACCAGTGGGAACGACCAGGCTCATACCACTACATACCAGTGGGAACGACCAGGCTCATACCCACTACATACCAGTGGGAACGACCAGGCTCATACCACTACATACCAGTGGGAACGACCAGGCTCATACCACTACATACCAGTGAGAACGACCAGGCTCATACCCACTACATACCAGTGGGAACGACCAGGCTCATACCCACTACATACCAGTGGGAACGACCAGGCTCATACCACTACATACCAGTGGGAACGACCAGGCTCATACCCACTACATACCAGTGGGAACGACCAGGCTCATACCACTACATACCAGTGGGAACGACCAGGCTCATACCCACTACATACCAGTGGGAACGACCAGGCTCATACCCACTACATACCAGTGGGAACGACCAGGCTCATACCACTACATACCAGTGGGAACTACCAGGCTCATACCACTACATACCAGTGGGAACGACCAGGCTCATACCACTACATACCAGTGGGAACTACCAGGCTCATACCACTACATACCAGTGGGAACGACCAGGCTCATACCCACTACATACCAGTGAGAACGACCAGGCTCATACCCACTACATACCAGTGAGAACGACCAGGCTCATACCCACTACATACCAGTGGGAACGACCAGGCTCATACCACTACATACCAGTGGGAACGACCAGGCTCATACCCACTACATACCAGTGGGAACGACCAGGCTCATACCACTACATACCAGTGGGAGCGACCAGGCTCATACCACTACATACCAGTGGGAACGACCAGGCTCATACCACTACATACCAGTGGGAACGACCAGGCTCATACCCACTACATACCAGTGGGAACGACCAGGCTCATACCACTACATACCAGTGGGAGCGACCAGGCTCATACCACTACATACCAGTGGGAGCGACCAGGCTCATACTCACTACATACCAGTGGGAACGACCAGGCTCATACCACTACATACCAGTGGGAACGACCAGGCTCATACCACTACATACCAGTGGGAACGACCAGGCTCATACCCACTACATACCAGTGGGAACGACCAGGCTCATACCCACTACATACCAGTGGGAACGACCAGGCTCATACCCACTACATACCAGTGGGAACGACAAGGCTCATACCACTACATACCAGTGGGAACGACCAGGCTCATACCACTACATACCAGTGGGAGCGACCAGGCTCATACCCACTACATACCAGTGGGAGCGACCAGGCTCATACCCACTACATACCAGTGGGAACGACCAGGCTCATACCACTACATACCAGTGGGAACGACAAGGCTCATACCACTACATACCAGTGGGAACGACCAGGCTCATACCACTACATACCAGTGGGAACGACCAGGCTCATACCCACTACATACCAGTGGGAACGACCAGGCTCATACCCACTACATACCAGTGGGAGCGACCAGGCTCATACCCACTACATACCAGTGGGAACGACCAGGCTCATACCCACTACATACCAGTGGGAACGACCAGGCTCATACCCACTACATACCAGTGGGAGGCTCATACCCACTACATACCGACCAGGCTCATACCACTACATACCAGTGGGAACGACCAGGCTCATACCCACTACATACCAGTGGGAACGACCAGGCTCATACCACTACATACCAGTGGGAACGACCAGGCTCATACCACTACATACCAGTGGGAACGACCAGGCTCATACCCACTACATACCAGTGGGAACGACCAGGCTCATACCCACTACATACCAGTGGGAACGACCAGGCTCATACCACTACATACCAGTGGGAACGACCAGGCTCATACCACTACATACCAGTGGGAACGACCAGGCTCATACCCACTACATACCAGTGGGAACGACCAGGCTCATACCACTACATACCAGTGGGAACGACCAGGCTCACACCCACTACATACCAGTGGGAACGACCAGGCTCATACCACTACATACCAGTGGGAGCGACCAGGCTCATACCACTACATACCAGTGAGAACGACCAGGCTCATACCACTACATACCAGTGGGAGCGACCAGGCTCATACCCACTACATACCAGTGGGAGCGACCAGGCTCATACCACTACATACCAGTGGGAGCGACCAGGCTCATACCACTACATACCAGTGGGAACGACCAGGCTCATACCACTACATACCAGTGAGAACGACCAGGCTCATACCCACTACATACCAGTGGGAACGACCAGGCTCATACCACTACATACCAGTGGGAACGACCAGGCTCATACCACTACATACCAGTGTGAACGACCAGGCTCATACCCACTACATACTATTGAGTCCAGTTTATCATGAATCATGGCATCCCCCGCCATCTGTTAATCAGAGCAGGTACATGAGGAGTTGCCTTGTTTAAAACCCACTGACTCAGAGCAGGTAAGTGATGAGCTGCGTTGTTTAAAACCCACTGACTCAGAGCAGGTACATGAGGAGCTGCCTTGTTAAAAAACAACTGTGACTCAGAGCAGGTACATGAGGAGCTGCCTTGTTTAAAACCCACTGTGACTCAGAGCAGGTACGTGAGGAGCTGCCTTGTTTAAAACCCACTGACTCAGAGCAGGTACGTGAGGAGCTGCCTTGTTTAAAACCAATGCATGGTACTACTAGATGCAAAAGCCTTCACAGATCATTTTGAGGTGAGCGGTGTCAATATTAAAAACATATTCGCTATTACAACTGACATTCCCCCACTATGGTGTGGAAACAAAGGATTCTCAGAGCTGATTAAAGATAAGCTTGGCCACCCTATGGTTAAATGTCCCTATCATTCACCAATAGAATCTGTGTTCCAGGATCAAGTCAGTCATGGTAATGGACAGCGCCTCTGTTTAGCGGGCTATAGAATGATTCAGTTTGTGGGAAATTAGACAGTCAATAGACACAATTAGCTGTAATGCACATATCAAAATCATTACCGGCACGCAGATCTTTAGAAAAGGTAGGCTAAATTGTCAATTGGCCTTGACCACTGAAAGCATCAATGACCCTATTGGACGGAGCTCATCAATGGACACGGTCCCTCGGTGATGCGGCTTCCTCCCACTTCCCTCTAAATTTCATGGCAACATAAAAAACAATGTTCTGAGACTTTATACATGTTTATCTATATGGTCATTTTCATGTAGATGAATACATATTTAGTTACCTTAAGAGGGATGTGTTTCAACATATCCCAAATACAAGGGATATTGACCTCGGGCTAAAATTTGCATGCAGATCATTAGAAATGTTAGGATAAATTGTCAATTGGCACTCCACACAAAAAGGGTTGCCAACCCCTGCTTTAGAGACACGTAACTTACCATCAAAGTTAGCCAGCCGGTGCAACGACGAACCCACTGCTTCTTTCAACTGCTTCACAGCTGCAGTGTGAGAAAAAAAAAAAAAAAAGGATCAACATCGTGACATCTGACATGTCTAGACATGATACCTCTAGACAGCTTCTGAGGAGCAGTATCTGACATGAAACCTCTAGACAGCTTCTGAGGAGCAGTATCTGACATGATACCTCTAGACAGCTTCTGAGGAGCAGTATCTGACATGAAACCCCTAGACAGCTTCTGAGGAGCAGTATCTGACATGAAACCTCTAGACAGCTTCTGAGGAGCAGTATCTGACATGAAACCTCTAGACAGCTTCTGAGGAGCAGTATCTGACATGAAACCCCTAGACAGCTTCTGAGGAGCAGTATCTGACATGAAACCCCTAGACAGCTTCTGAGGAGCAGTATCTGACATGAAACCTCTAGACAGCTTCTGAGGAGCAGTATCTGACATGAAACCTCTAGACAGCTTCTGAGGAGCAGTATCTGACATGAAACCTCTAGACAGCTTCTGAGGAGCAGTATCTGACATGAAACCCCTAGACAGCTTCTGAGGAGCAGTATCTGACATGAAACCTCTAGACAGCTTCTGAGGAGCAGTATCTGACATGAAACCCCTAGACAGCTTCTGAGGAGCAGTATCTGACATGTCTAGACATGAAACCTCTAGACAGCTTCTGAGGAGCAGTATCTGACATGATACCTCTAGACAGCTTCTGAGGAGCAGTATCTGACATGAAACCTCTAGACAGCTTCTGAGGAGCAGCATCTGATACCTCTAGACAGCTTCTGAGGAGCAGTATCTGACATGATACCCCTAGACAGCTTCTGAGGAGCAGTATCTGATACCTCTAGACAGCTTCTGAGGAGCAGTATCTGACATGATACCTCTAGACAGCTTCTGAGGAGCAGTATCTGACATGAAACCTCTAGACAGCTTCTGAGGAGCAGCATCTGATACCTCTAGACAGCTTCTGAGGAGCAGTATCTGACATACCTCTAGACAGCTTCTGAGGAGCAGTATCTGATGAAACCTCTAGACAGCTTCTGAGGAGCAGTATCTGACATGAAACCCCTAGACAGCTTCTGAGGAGCAGTATCTGACATGAAACCTCTAGACAGCTTCTGAGGAGCAGTATCTGACATGAAACCTCTAGACAGCTTCTGAGGAGCAGTATCTGACATGAAACCTCTAGACAGCTTCTGAGACAGTATCTGACATGAAACCTCTAGACAGCTTCTGAGGAGCAGTATCTGACATGATACCTCTAGACAGCTTCTGAGGAGCAGTATCTGACATGAAACCTCTAGACAGCTTCTGAGGAGCAGTATCTGACATGAAACCTCTAGACAGCTTCTGAGGAGCAGTATCTGACATGATACCTCTAGACAGCTTCTGAGGAGCAGTATCTGACATGAAATTCTAGACAGCTTCTGAGGAGCAGTATCTGACATTTCTAGACATGAAACCTCTAGACAGCTTCTGAGGAGCAGTATCTGACATGATACCTCTAGACAGCTTCTGAGGAGCAGTATCTGACATGAAACCTCTAGACAGCTTCTGAGGAGCAGTATCTGACATGCAGAAACAATAATAAGTACCTCTAGACAGAACTACCCCAGTCTGGAACCCTTCTGAGTCTAGAGCAGTATATTGACATGATACAGAACCCTATATTAGACAGCTTCTGAGGAGCAGTATCTACAGTACCAGTCTAGACAGCAGTCAGTCTAGAGCAGACCCTATATTGACAGTACCTCTAGACAGCTTCTATAGGAGCAGTATCTGACATGAGTACCCCAGTCTAGACCAGCAGAACCCTATATTAGTAGCAGTACCCCAGTCTAGACCAGCAGAACCCTATATTAATATACAGTACCCCAGTCTAGACCAGCAGAACCCTATATTAATATACAGTACCCCAGTCTAGACCAGCAGAACCCTCTACAGTATACAGTACCCCAGTCTAGACCAGCAGAACCCTATATTATGAGTACCTCTAGACAGCAGAACCCTATATTAAGATACAGTACCCCAGTCCCTATATTAGTAGCAGTACCCCAGTCTAGACCAGCAGAACCCTATATTAATATACAGTACCCAGTCTAGACCAGCAGAACCCTATATTAGTATACAGTACCCCAGTCTAGACCAGCTTCTGATTAGTATACAGTATCTGAACCCTATGATAATATACAGTACCCCAGTCTAGACCAGCAGAACCCTATATTAATATACAGTACCCCAGTCTAGACCAGCAGAACCCTATATTAATATACAGTACCCCAGTCTAGACCAGCAGAACCCTATATTAATATACAGTACCCCAGTCTAGACCAGCAGAACCCTATATTAATATACAGTACCCCAGTCTAGACCAGCAGAACCCTATATTTATATATACAGTACCCCAGTCTAGACCAGCAGAACCCTATATTAGTATACAGTACCCCAGTCTAGACCAGCAGAACCCTATATTAGTATACAGTACCCCAGCAGAACCCTATATTAATATACAGTACCCCAGTCTAGACCAGCAGAACCCTATATTAGTATACAGTACCCCAGTCTAGACCAGCAGAACCCTATATTAATATACAGTACCCCAGTCTAGACCAGCAGAACCCTAGTATACAGTACCCCCTAGACCAGCAGAACCCTATATTAGTATACAGTACCCCAGACCAGCAGAACCCTATATTAATATACAGTACCCCAGTCTAGACCAGCAGAACCCTATATTAATATACAGTACCCCAGTCTAGACCAGCAGAACCCTATAGTATATGACATATTAGTACCCCAGTCTAGACAGAACCCTATATTAATATACAGTACCCCAGTCTAGACCAGCAGAACCCTATATTAATATACAGTACCCCAGTCTAGACCAGCAGAACCCTATATTAATATACAGTACCCCAGTCTAGACCAGCAGAACCCTATATTAATATACAGTACCCCAGTCTAGACCAGCAGAACCCTATATTAATATACAGTACCCCAGTCTAGACCAGCAGAACCCTATATTAATATACAGTACCCCAGTCTAGACCAGCAGAACCCTATATTAATATACAGTACCCCAGTCTAGACCAGCAGAACCCTATATTAGTATACAGTACCCCAGTCTAGACAGAACCCTATATTAGTATACAGTACCCCAGTCTAGACCAGCAGAACCCTATATTAATATACAGTACCCCAGTCTAGACCAGCAGAACCCTATATTAATATACAGTACCCCAGTCTAGACCAGCAGAACCCTATATTAATATACAGTAGTCTAGACCAGCAGAACCCTATATTAATATACAGTACCCCAGTCTAGACCAGCAGAACCCTATATTAATATACAGTACCCCAGTCTAGACCAGCAGAACCCTATATTAATATACAGTACCCCAGTCTAGACCAGCAGAACCCTATATTAATATACAGGTACCCCAGTCTAGACCAGCAGAACCCTATATTAATATACAGTACCCCAGTCTACAGAACCCTATAATAATATACCCCAGTCTAGACCAGCAGAACCCTATATTAATATACAGTACCCCAGTCTAGACCAGCAGAACCCTCTAGTACCCCAGTCTAGACCAGCAGAACCCTATATTAATATACAGTACCCCAGTCTAGACCAGCAGAAACCTATATTAATATACAGTACCCCTTCTAGACCAGCAGAACCCTATATTATATATACAGTACCCCAGTCTAGACCAGCAGAACCCTATATTAATATACAGTACCCCAGTCTAGACCAGCAGAACCCTATATTAGTATACAGTACCCCAGTCTATATACAGTACAGTCTAGACCAGCAGAACCCTATATTAGTATACAGTACCCCAGTCTAGACCAGTCAGACCAGCAGAACCCTATATTAGTATACAGTACCCAGTCTAGACCAGCAGAACCCTATATTAATATACAGTACTAGACCCAGTCTAGACCAGCAGAACCCTATAATAATATACAGTACCCCAGTCTAGACCAGCAGAACCCTATATTAGTATACAGTACAGTCTAGACCAGCAGAACCCTATATTAATATACAGTACCCCAGTCTAGAGCAGAACAGCAGAACCCTATATTAGTATACAGTACCCCAGCAGAACCCTATATTAATATACAGTACCCCAGTCTAGACCAGCAGAACCCTATATTAATATACAGTACCCCAGTCTAGACCAGCAGAACCCTATATTAGTATACAGTACCCCAGAAGAACCCTATATTAATATACAGTACACCAGTCTAGACCAGCAGAACCCTATATTAATATATAGTACCCCAGCAGAACCCTATAATAATATACAGTACCCCAGTCTACACCAGCAGAACCCTATATTAGTATACAGTACCCCAGCAGAACCCTATATTAATATACAGTACCCCAGTCTCTAGACCAGCAGAACCCTATATTAATATACAGTACCCCGGTCTAGACCAGCAGAACCCTATATTAATATACAGTACCCCAGTCTAGACCAGCAGAACCCTATATTAATATACAGTACCCCAGTCTAGACCAGCAGAACCCTATATTATATACAGTACCCCAGTCCAGACCAGAACCCTATAATAATATACAGTACCCCAGTCTAGACCAGCAGAACCCTATATTAATACAGTACCCCAGCAGAACCCTATATTAATATACAGTACCCCAGTCTAGACCAGCAGAACCCTATATTAATATACAGTACAGAACCCTATATTAATATACCCCAGTCTAGACCAGCAGAACCCTATATTAATATACAGTACCCCAGTCTAGACCAGCAGAACCCTATATTATATACAGTACCCCTATAATAATATACAGTACCCCAGTCTAGAACTATATTAATATACAGCAGAACCCTATATTAGTATACAGTACCCCAGTCTAGACCAGCAGAACCCTATATTAATAGACCAGCAGAACCCTATATTATACAGTACCCCAGTCTAGACCAGCAGAACCCTATATAGTATAAGTATAGCAGAACCCTATATTAATATACAGTCTAGACCAGCAGAACCCTATATATTAATATACAGTACCCCAGTCTAGACCAGCAGAACCCTATATTAGTATACAGTACCCCAGTCTAGACCAGCAGAACCCTATATTAATATACAGTACCCCAGTCTAGACCAGCAGAACCCTATATTAATATACAGTACCCCAGTCTAGACCAGCAGAACCCTATATTAATATACAGTACCTAGACCAGCAGAACCCTATATTAATATACAGTACCCCAGTCTAGACCAGCAGAACCCTATATTAATATACAGTACCCCAGTCTAGACCAGCAGAACCCTATATTATATACAGTACCCCAGTCTAGACCAGCAGAACCCCTATATTAATATACAGTACCCCAGTCTAGACCAGCAGAACCCTATATTAATATACAGTACCCCAGTCTAGACCAGAACCCTATAATAATATACAGTATCCCAGCAGAACCCTATATTAGTATACAGTACCCCAGTCTAGACCAGCAGAACCCTATATTAATATACAGTACCCCAGTCTAGACCAGCAGAACCCTATATTAATATACAGTACCCCAGTCTAGACCAGCAGAACCCTATATTAATATACAGTACCCCAGTCTAGACCAGCAGAACCCTATATTAGTATACAGTACTAGACCAGCAGAACCCTATATTAGTATACAGTACCCAGTCTAGACCAGCAGAACCCTATAATAATATACAGTATCCCAGCAGAACCCTATATTAATATACAGTACAGTACCCCAGTCTAGACCAGCAGAACCCTATATTAATATACAGTACCCCAGTCTAGACCAGCAGAACCCTATATTAATATACAGTACCCCAGTCTAGACCAGCAGAACCCTATATTAGTATACAGTACCCCAGTCTAGACCAGCAGAACCCTATATTAGTATACAGTACCCCAGTCTAGACAGAACCCTATATTAGTATACAGTACCCCAGTCTAGACCAGCAGAACCCTATATTAGTATACAGTACCCCAGTCTAGACCAGCAGAACCCTATATTAATATACAGTACCCCAGTCTAGACCAGCAGAAGCCTATATATAGTATACAGTACAGTCTAGACCAGCAGAACCCTATATTAGTATACAGTATACAGTACCCCAGTCTAGACCAGCAGAACCCTATATTAGTATACAGTACCCCAGTCTAGACCAGCAGAACCCTATATTAGTATACAGTACCCCAGTCTAGACCAGCAGAACCCTATATTAATATACAGTACCCCAGTCTAGACCAGCAGAACCCTATATTAATATACAGTACCCCAGTCTAGACCAGCAGAACCCTATATTAGTATACAGTACCCCAGTCTAGACCAGCAGAACAGTACCCCAGCAGAACCCTATATTAATATACAGTACCCCAGTCTAGACCAGCAGAACCCTATATTAATATACAGTACCCCAGTCTAGACCAGCAGAACCCTATAATAATATATATTAATATAGTTCTAGACCAGCAGAACCCTATATTAATATACAGTACCCCAGTCTAGACCAGCAGAACCCTATATTAGTATACAGTACCCCGTCTAGACCAGCAGAACCCTATATTAGTATACAGTAACCCAGTCTAGACCAGTAGAACCCTATATTAGTATACAGTACCCCAGTCTAAACCAGCAGAACCCTATATTAATATACAGTACCCCAGTCTAGACCAGCAGAACCCTATATTAATATACAGTAACCTGGTAGACCAGCAGAACCCTATATTAGTATACAGTAACCTGGTCTAGACCAGCAGAACCCTATATTAGTATACAGTAACCTGGTCTAGACCAGCAGAACCCCCAGTCTAGACCAGCAGAACCCTATATTAGTATACAGTACCCCAGTCTAAACCAGCAGAACCCTATATTAATATACAGTACCCCAGTCTAGACCAGCAGAACCCTATATTAATATACAGTAACCTGGTCTAGACCAGCAGAACCCTATATTAGTACACAGCAACCCGGTCTAGACCAGTAGAACCCTATATTAGTATACAGTACCCCAGTCTAGACCAGCAGAACCCTATATTAGTATACAGTACCCCAGTCTAGACCAGCAGAACCCTATATTAGTATACAGTAACCTGGTCTAGACCAGCAGAACCCTATATTAGTATACAGTACCCCAGTCTAGACCAGCAGAACCCTATATTAATATACAGTACCCAGTCTAGACCAGCAGAACCCTATATTAATATACAGTACCCCAGTCTAGACCAGCAGAACCCTATATTAATATACAGTACCCCAGTCTAGACCAGCAGAACCCTATATTAATATACAGTACCCCAGTCTAGACCAGCAGAACCCTATAATAATATACAGTATCCCAGCAGAACCCTATATTAGTATACAGTAACCCAGTCTAGACCAGCAGAACCCTATATTAATATACAGTACCCCAGTCTAGACCAGCAGAACCCTATATTAATATACAGTACCCCAGTCTAGACCAGCAGAACCCTATAATAATATACAGTACCCCAGTCTAGACCAGCAGAACCCTATATTAGTATACAGTACCCCAGTCTAGACCAGCAGAACCCTATATTAGTATACAGTACCCAAGTCTAGACCAGCAGAACCCTATAATAATATACAGTATCCCAGCAGAACCCTATATTATATACAGTACCCCAGTCTAGACCAGCAGAACCCTATATTAATATACAGTACCCCAGTCTAGACCAGCAGAACCCTATATTAATATACAGTACCCCAGTCTAGACCAGCAGAACCCTATAATAATATACAGTACCCCAGTCTAGACCAGCAGAACCCTATATTAGTATACAGTACCCCAGTCTAGACCAGCAGAACCCTATATTAGTATACAGTACCCCAGTCTAGACCAGCAGAACCCTATATTAATATACAGTACCCCGGTCCCAGCAGAACCCTATATTAGTATACAGTACCCCAGTCTAGACCAGCAGAACCCTATATTAGTATACAGTACCCCAGTCTAGACCAGCAGAACCCTATATTAGTATACAGTACCCCAGTCTAGACCAGCAGAACCCTATATTAGTATACAGTACCCCAGTCTAGACCAGCAGAACCCTATATTAATATACAGTATCCCAGCAGAACCCTATATTAATATACAGTACCCCGCTCTAGACCAGCAGAACCCTATATTAGTATACAGTACCCAGTCTAGACCAGCAGAACCCTATATTAGTATACAGTACCCGGTCTAGACCAGCAGAACCCTATATTAGTATACATACCCCAGTCTACAGTAGAACCCTATATTAGTATACAGTACCCCAGTCTAGACCAGCAGAACCCTATATTAATATACAGTAACCCTGGTCTAGACCAGCAGAACCCTATATTAATATACAGTAACCTGGTCTAGACCAGCAGAACCCTATATTAGTATACAGTAACCTGGTCTAGACCAGCAGAACCCTATATTAGTATAGACCAGCAGAACCCTATATTATATACAGTACCCCAGTCTAGACCAGCAGAACCCTATATTAGTATACAGTAGTCTAGACCAGCAGAACCCTATATTAATATACAGTACCCCAGTCTAGACCAGCAGAACCCTATATTAGTATACAGTACCCCAGTCTAGACCAGCAGAACCCTATATTAATATACAGTAGTCTAGACCAGCAGAACCCTATATTAATATACAGTACCCCAGTCTAGACCAGCAGAACCCTATATTAGTATACAGTACCCCAGTCTAGACCAGCAGAACCCTATATTAATATACAGTACCCCAGTCTAGACCAGCAGAACCCTATATTAATATACAGTACCCCGGTCTAGACCAGCAGAACCCTATATTAGTATACAGTACCCCAGTCTAGACCAGCAGAACCCTATATTAGTATATTAGTACCCCGGTCTAGACCAGCAGAACCCTATATTAGTATACAGTACCAGCAGAACCCTATATTAGTATACAGTACCCCAGTCTAGACCAGCAGAACCCTATATTAGTATACAGTACCCCGGTCTAGACCAGCAGAACCCTATATATACAGTACCCCGGTCTAGACCAGCAGAACCCTATAATAATATACAGTACCCCAGCAGAACCCTATATTAGTATACAGTACCCCAGTCTAGACCAGCAGAACCCTATATTAATATACAGTAACCCGGTCTAGACCAGCAGAACCCTATAATAATATGCAGAACCCTATATTAGTATACAGTACCCCAGTCTAGACCAGAAGAACCCTATATTAATATACAGTATCCCAGCAGAACCCTATATTAGTATACAGTACCCCAGTCTAGACCAGCAGAACCCTATATTAATATACAGTACCCGGGTCTAGACCAGCAGAACCCTATAATAATATGCAGTATACAGTACCCCAGTCTAGACCAGCAGAACCCTATATTAATATACAGTATCCCAGCAGAACCCTATATTAATATACAGTAGTCTAGACCTGCAGAACCCTATATTAGTATACAGTACCGGTCTAGACCAGCAGAACCCTATATTAGTATACAGTAACCCAGTCTAGACCAGTAGAACCCTATATTAGTATACAGTACCCCAGTCTAAACCAGCAGAACCCTATATTAGTATACAGTACCCCAGTCTAGACCAGCAGAACCCTATATTAATATACAGTAACCTGGTCTAGACCAGCAGAACCCTATATTAGTATACAGTAACCTGGTCTAGACCAGCAGAACCCTATATTAGTATACAGTAACCTGGTCTAGACCAGCAGAACCCTATATTAGTATACAGCAACCGGTCTAGACCATAGAACCCTATATTAGTATACAGTACCCCAGTCTAAACCAGCAGAACCCTATATTAGTATACAGTACCCCAGTCTAGACCAGCAGAACCCTATATTATATACAGTAACCTGGTCTAGACCAGCAGAACCCTATATTAGTACACACAACCCAGTCTAGACCAGCAGAACCCTATATTTAGTATACAGTACCCCAGTCTAAACCAGCAGAACCCTATATTAGTATATACCCCAGTCTAGACCAGCAGAACCCTATATTAGTACCCCAGTCTAGACCAGCAGAACCCTATACAGTACCCCATACCCTATATTAATATACAGTATCCCAGTCTAGACCAGCAGAACCCTATATACAGTACCCCAGTCTATACAGCAGAACCCTATAATACCCCAGTCCCAGCAGAACCCTATATTAGACCAGCAGAAGCAGAACCCTATATTAATATACAGTACCCCAGTCTAGACCAGCAGAACCCTATATTAATATACAGTACCCCAGTCTAGACCAGCAGAACCCTATATAATATACAGTACCCCAGTCTAGACCAGCAGAACCCTATATTAGTATACAGTACCCCAGTCTAGACCAGCAGAACCCTATATTAGTATACAGTACCCAAGTCTAGACCAGCAGAACCCTATAATAATATACAGTATCCCAGCAGAACCCTATATTAGTATACAGTACCCCAGTCTAGACCAGCAGAACCCTATATTAATATACAGTACCCCAGTCTAGACCAGCAGAACCCTATATTAATATACAGTACCCCAGTCTAGACCAGCAGAACCCTATAATAATATACAGTACCCCAGTCTAGACCAGCAGAACCCTATATTAGTATACAGTACCCCAGTCTAGACCAGCAGAACCCTATATTAGTATACAGTACCCCAGTCTAGACCAGCATAACCCTATATTAATATACAGTACCCCGGTCTAGACCAGCAGAACCCTATATTAGTATACAGTACCCCAGTCTAGACCAGCAGAACCCTATATTAGTATACAGTACCCCGGTCTAGACCAGCAGAACCCTATATTAGTATACAGTACCCCAGTCTAGACCAGCAGAACCCTATATTAGTATACAGTACCCCAGTCTAGACCAGCAGAACCCTATATTAATATACAGTATCCCAGCAGAACCCTATATTAATATACAGTACCCCGCTCTAGACCTGCAGAACCCTATATTAGTATACAGTACCCCGCTCTAGACCAGCAGAACCCTATATTAGTATACAGTAACCCGGTCTAGACCAGTAGAACCCTATATTAGTATACAGTACCCCAGTCTAAACCAGCAGAACCCTATATTAGTATACAGTACCCCAGTCTAGACCAGCAGAACCCTATATTAATATACAGTAACCTGGTCTAGACCAGCAGAACCCTATATTAGTATACAGTAACCTGGTCTAGACCAGCAGAACCCTATATTAGTATACAGTAACCTGGTCTAGACCAGCAGAACCCTATATTAGTATACAGCAACCCGGTCTAGACCAGTAGAACCCTATATTAGTATACAGTACCCCAGTCTAAACCAGCAGAACCCTATATTAGTATACAGTACCCCAGTCTAGACCAGCAGAACCCTATATTAATATACAGTAACCTGGTCTAGACCAGCAGAACCCTATATTAGTATACAGCAACCCGGTCTAGACCAGTAGAACCCTATATTAGTATACAGTACCCCAGTCTAAACCAGCAGAACCCTATATTAGTATACAGTACCCCAGTCTAGACCAGCAGAACCCTATATTAGTATACAGTAACCTGGTCTAGACCAGCAGAACCCTATATTAGTATACAGTACCCCAGTCTAGACCAGCAGAACCCTATATTAATATACAGTACCCCGGTCTAGACCAGCAGAACCCTATATTAGTATACAGTACCCCAGTCTAGACCAGCAGAACCCTATATTAGTATACAGTACCCCGGTCTAGACCAGCAGAACCCTATATTAGTATACAGTACCCCAGTCTAGACCAGCAGAACCCTATATTAGTATACAGTACCCCAGTCTAGACCAGCAGAACCCTATATTAGTATACAGTACCCCGGTCTAGACCAGCAGAACCCTATATTAGTATACAGTACCCCGGTCTAGACCAGCAGAACCCTATAATAATATACAGTACCCCAGCAGAACCCTATATTAGTATACAGTACCCCAGTCTAGACCAGCAGAACCCTATATTAATATACAGTAACCCGGGTCTAGACCAGCAGAACCCTATAATAATATGCAGAACCCTATATTAGTATACAGTACCCCAGTCTAGACCAGCAGAACCCTATATTAATATACAGTATCCCAGCAGAACCCTATATTAGTATATAGTACCCCAGTCTAGACCAGCAGAACCCTATATTAATATACAGTAACCCGGGTCTAGACCAGCAGAACCCTATAATATATAGAACCCTATAATAATATACAGTACCCCGTCTAGACCAGCAGAACCCTATATTAATATACAGTATCCCAGCAGAACCCTATATTAATATACAGTACCCCGTCTAGACCTGCAGAACCCTATATTAGTATACAGTACCCCGTCTAGACCAGCAGAACCCTATATTAGTATACAGTACCCCAGTCTAGACCAGTAGAACCCTATATTAGTATACAGTACCCCAGTCTAAACCAGCAGAACCCTATATTAGTATACAGTACCCCAGTCTAGACCAGCAGAACCCTATATTAATATACAGTAACCTGGTCTAGACCAGCAGAACCCTATATTAGTATACAGTAACCTGGTCTAGACCAGCAGAACCCTATATTAGTATACAGTAACCTGGTCTAGACCAGCAGAACCCTATATTAGTATACAGCAACCCGGTCTAGACCAGTAGAACCCTATATTAGTATACAGTACCCCAGTCTAAACCAGCAGAACCCTATATTAGTATACAGTACCCCAGTCTAGACCAGCAGAACCCTATATTAATATACAGTACCTGGTCTAGACCAGCAGAACCCTATATTAGTACACAGCAACCCGGTCTAGACCAGTAGAACCCTATATTAGTATACAGTACCCCAGTCTAAACCAGCAGAACCCTATATTAGTATATAGTACCCCAGTCTAGACCAGCAGAACCCTAGACCAGCAGAACCCTATATTAGTATACAGTACCCCAGTCTAGACCAGCAGAACCCTATATTAATATACAGTAACCCAGGTCTAGACCAGCAGAACCCTATATTAGTATACAGAACCCTATAATAATAGGACACCAGTCTAGACCAGCAGAACCCTATAATAATATACAGTACCCCAGTCTAGACCAGCAGAACCCTATATTAATATACAGTACCCCAGTCTAGACCAGCAGAACCCTATAATAATATACAGTATCCCAGCAGAACCCTATATTAGTATACAGTAACCCAGTGTAGACCAGCAGAACCCTATATTAATATACAGTACCCCAGTCTAGACCAGCAGAACCCTATATTAATATACAGTACCCCAGTCTAGACCAGCAGAACCCTATAATAATATACAGTACCCCAGTCTAGACCAGCAGAACCCTATATTAGTATACAGTACCCCAGTCTAGACCAGCAGAACCCTATATTAGTATACAGTACCCAAGTCTAGACCAGCAGAACCCTATAATAATATACAGTATCCCAGCAGAACCCTATATTATATACAGTACCCCAGTCTAGACCAGCAGAACCCTATATTAATATACAGTACCCCAGTCTAGACCAGCAGAACCCTATATTAATATACAGTACCCCAGTCTAGACCAGCAGAACCCTATAATAATATACAGTACCCCAGTCTAGACCAGCAGAACCCTATATTAATATACCCCAGTCAGACCAGCAGAACCCTATATTAGTATACAGTACCCCAGTCTAGACCAGCATAACCCTATATTAATATACAGTACCCCGGTCAGACCAGCAGAACCCTATATTAATATACAGTACCCCAGTCTAGACCAGCAGAACCCTATATTAGTATACAGTACCCCGGTCTAGACCAGCAGAACCCTATATTAGTATACAGTACCCCAGTCTAGACCAGCAGAACCCTATATTAGTATACAGTACCCCAGTCTAGACCAGCAGAACCCTATATTAATATACAGTATCCCAGCAGAACCCTATATTAATATACAGTACCCCGCTCTAGACCTGCAGAACCCTATATTAGTATACAGTACCCCGCTCTAGACCAGCAGAACCCTATATTAGTATACAGTAACCCGGTCTAGACCAGTAGAACCCTATATTAGTATACAGTACCCCAGTCTAAACCAGCAGAACCCTATATTAGTATACAGTACCCCAGTCTAGACCAGCAGAACCCTATATTAATATACAGTAACCTGGTCTAGACCAGCAGAACCCTATATTAGTATACAGTAACCTGGTCTAGACCAGCAGAACCCTATATTAGTATACAGTAACCTGGTCTAGACCAGCAGAACCCTATATTAGTATACAGCAACCCGGTCTAGACCAGTAGAACCCTATATTAGTATACAGTACCCCAGTCTAAACCAGCAGAACCCTATATTAGTATACAGTACCCCAGTCTAGACCAGCAGAACCCTATATTAATATACAGTAACCTGGTCTAGACCAGCAGAACCCTATATTACCCCAGTCTAGACCAGTAGAACCCTATATTAGTATACAGTACCCCAGTCTAAACCAGCAGAACCCTATATTAGTATACAGTACCCCAGTCTAGACCAGCAGAACCCTATATTAGTATACAGTACCCCAGTCTAGACCAGCAGAACCCTATATTAGTATACAGTAACCTGGTCTAGACCAGCAGAACCCTATATTAGTATACAGTACCCCAGTCTAGACCAGCAGAACCCTATATTAATATACAGTAACCCAGGTCTAGACCAGCAGAACCCTATATTAGTATACAGTACCCCAGTCTAGACCAGCAGAACCCTATATTAATATACAGTAACCCCGGTCTAGACCAGCAGAACCCTATATTAGTATACAGTAACCTGGTCTAGACCAGCAGAACCCTATAATAATATACAGTACCCCAGTCTAGACCAGCAGAACCCTATATTAGTATACAGTACCCCAGTCTAGACCAGCAGAACCCTATATTAGTATACAGTACCCCAGTCTAGACCAGCAGAACCCTATATTAGTATACAGTACCCCAGTCTAGACCAGTAGAACCCTATAATAATATACAGTACCCCGGTCTAGACCAGCAGAACAATATTAGGTTCGGCAGGGTAGCCTAGTGGTTAGAGCGTTGGACTAGTAACCGGAAGGTTGCGAGTTCAAACCCCCGAGTTCAAACCCTATATTAATATACATTAACCCTGCAGAACCCTATATTAGTATACAGTACCCAAGTCTAGACAAGCAGAAACCTATTAAAACATCATATTGCAGAACCTATATTAGAATGCAATACTCAACAAAAATCAATGCAACATGCAACAATTTTAAAGATTTTACAGTTCATACAAGAAAATCAGTGAATTGAAATAAATATATTAGGCCCTAATCTATAGATTTGACATGACTGGGCAGGGACGCAGCCATCGGCCCACCACTTGGGAGCCAGGCCCAGCCAATCAGAACACGTTTTTGAAACAAAGGGCTTTATTCCCCCCACCAGATGATCCCACAGGTTTAGAAGCCAGACGTGGAGGTCCTGGGCTGACGTGGCCACACGTGGTCAGCGGTTGTGAGGCCGGTTGGACGTACCGCTACATTTTCTAAAACAACGTTGGGGGCGGCTTATGGTAGAGAAATGAACAAATTCTCTTGCAACAGCTCTGGTGGACATTCCTTCAGTCAGCATGCCATTTGCACGCTCCCTCAACTTGAGAGATTGTGGCATTGTTGTGTAAAAACTGCACATTTGAGAGTGGCCTGCTATTGTCCCCAGCACAAGGTGCACCTGTGTAATGATTATGCTGTTAAATTAGCTTCTTGATATGCCACACCTGTCAGGTGGATGGATTATCTTGGTAAAGGAGAAATGCTCACTAACAGGGACTTAAAAAGGTTTTTGTGCTACTGCAAAATTTAGGGGATCTTTTTTTTTCAGCTCATGTATCTTGGGACCAAAACTTCACGTTGTGTTTATATTGTTTTTCAATGTAGTAAATCAAAATAGTTGACAACCTTAATTGTGGTTATTCCTACTGCACATCCCATACAGTATGGTTGTTACTCCTACTGCACATCCCATACAGTATGGTGTTTACTGCTACTGCTCATCCCATACAGTATGGTGGTTACTCCTACTGCACATCCCATACAGTATGGTGGTTACTGCTACTGCACATCCCATACAGTATGGTGGTTACTGCTACTGCACATCCCATACAGTATGGTGGTTACTCCTACTGCAAATCCCATACAGTATGGTGGTTACTGCTACTGCACATCCCATACAGTATGGTGGTTACCCCTACTGCACATCCCATACAGTATGGTGGTTACTCCTACTGCACATCCCATACAGTATGGTGGTTACTGTTACTCCTACTGCACATCCCATACAGTATGGTGGTTACTCCTACTGCACATCCCATACAGTATGGTGTTTACTGTTACTACTGCACATCCCATACAGTATGGTGGTTACTGCTACTGCACATCCCATACAGTATGGTGGTTACTGCTACTGCACATCCCATACAGTATGGTGGTTACTCCTACTGCACATCCCATACAGTATGGTGGTTACTCCTACTGCACATCCCATACAGTATGGTGGTTACTCCTACTGCACATCCCATACAGTATGGTGGCACATCCCATACAGTATGGTGGTTACTGCTACTGCACATCCCATACAGTATGGTGGTTACTCCTACTGCACATCCCATACAGTATGGTGGTTACTGCTACTGCACATCCCATACAGTATGGTGTTTACTGCTTACATACAGTACTGCACATCCCATACAGTATGGTGGTTACTCCTACTGCACATCCCATACAGTATGGTGGTTACTGCTACTGCACATCCCATACAGTATGGTGGTTACTGCTACTGCACATCCCATACAGTATGGTGGTTACTGCTACTGCACATCCCATACAGTATGGTGGTTACTCCTACTGCACATCCCATACAGTATGGTGGTTACTCCTACTGCACATCCCATACAGTATGGTGGTTACTGCACATCCCATACAGTATGGTGTTTACTGCTACTGCACATCCCATACAGTATGGTGGTTACTGCTACTGCACATCCCATACAGTATGGTGGTTACTGCTACTGCACATCCCATACAGTATGGTGGTTACTGCTACTGCACATCCCATCAGTATGGTGGTTACTGCTACTGCACATCCCATACAGTATGGTGGTTACTCCTACTGCACATCCCATACAGTATGGTGGTTACATCCTACTGCACATCCCATACAGTATGGTGGTTACTCCTACTGCACATCCCATACAGTATGGTGTTTACTGCTACTGCACATCCCATACAGTATGGTGGTTTACTGCTACTGCACATCCCATACAGTATGGTGGTTACTCCTACTGCACATCCCATACAGTATGGTGTTTACTCCTACTGCACATCCCATACAGTATGGTGTTTACTGCTACTGCACATCCCATACAGTATGGTGGTTACTCCTACTGCACATCCCATACAGTATGGTGGTTACTGCTACTGCACATCCCATACAGTATGGTGGTTCCCACCACATCCCATACAGTATGGTGATTCTGCTGACTGACATCCCACACAGTATGGTTACTCCACTGCACATCCCATACAGTATGTTGGTTACTGTTACTGCACATCCCATACAGTATCATGGGTTGTCCTACTGCACATCCCAACAGTATGGTGGTCAGTAGATTATAACATGGATGGTGTTTACTGCTACTGCACATCCCATACAGTATGGTGGTTACCAGACTGCACATCCCATACAGTATGCCAGCCCACCCAGACTGCACATCCCACAGTATGGTGGTTACCTGCACATCCCATACAGTAGACCGCACATCCCATACCCAGTTACCGCTACAGCACATCCCATAGCCCACCAGAGCCTGGGTACAGCCCATTCTTGATGAACACCATGTACAGTAACCAGTAGCGAGCTGCTGTTCACCCAGAACCGCAAGACCGGACCCAGACCGAACAAAGAACAACCAGCCCACGGAAGAAGTCAGTAGATTATAACATGGAGGAGTTAGCAAGGTAGACCCAGACCGCCAGCCCACCCAGCCCGCCAGCCCACCCAGACCGCCAGCCCACCCAGACCGCCAGCCCACCCAGACCGCCAGCCCACCCAGACCGCCAGCCCACCCAGACCGCCAGCCCACCCAGCCCACCAGCCAACCCAGACCGCCAGCCCACCCAGACCGCCAGCCCACCCAGACCGCCAGCCCACCCAGACCGCCAGCCCACCCAGCCCACCAGCCCGCCAGCACCCAGACCAGCCCACCCAGCCCGCCAGCCCACCCAGACCACCAGCCCACCCAGACCGCCAGCACACCCAGACCACCAGCCCACCCAGACCACCAGCCCACCCAGACCACCAGCCCACCCAGACCACCACTCACCCAGACCACCACTCACCCAGACCGCCACTCACCTAAACTGTTGTTGTCCTTGATGCTTTTCTCCTGCAGCTGTTCTAAACCAACTGGAAACAACAACAATAGATTAGAGGATGTGGAGTGACTAAAACAAGCCAATCCTAGATGACACGTTTCTCCTGCTGGGGTTCGGTTAGGGAAAACTTTTCCCCACACAGTGACATCTCAGGGGTAGAGTCATAAATCGAGAGGAGATGGACCGATAACCAACGCAGCAACGGTCTGCAGCACCAGTGTGTGTGTGTTATATTACCTTGCAGGGCAGTGAGGCGTTCGTTAGAGAAGTCGTTATCAGCCTGTAAGGCCTCAAAGCGGGCCTGTAGAGCCTGTTCCTTCTCCTCCATCTCATCAATACAAAGCTGCAGTTCCTTCTTCTCCATCTGACCCCTCTGAGTCAACTCCTCCTGACGACCCTCTGCCAGCTACACACACACACACACACACACACACACACACACACACACACACACACACACACACACACACACACTATTATGCTATGGGTACTTTTGGTTGGGATGGTCACTCAATAGCAATATCACTCATCTCTGCCACACCAAGTCAAGGCTTATTCCACCTCCCCAACCCCTGGCACTTTTCTCAAGGAATCCTTACTCCGTTTCCTGGATCCCATCTCCTCGCCTCTTTCTCAAAACCAATTGGAGAAGATCCTTGGTTAAGGACCCTGTACCTTATTGGAGGTGGTCACAGAGGGGGAGGGACCCTGTACCTTATTGGAGGTGGACACAGAGGGGAGGGACCCTGTACCTTATTGGAGGTGGTCACAGAGGGGAGGGACCCTGTACCTTATTGGAGGTGGTCACAGAGGGGAGGGACCCTGTACCTTCTCCAGCACAGGTGAGAAGGAGGCGAGGAGATAGGAAGCGAGGAATAAAGCTAATTGAGATAGAGTCCTCTAACCATCACCTTTATCTTGTCAGTGAGGTCCTTGATCTCGTTGACAGCGCCGTTGTATTTATTAGCCAGTTCTCTGAGCTCTTCATGGTTCCTCTCATTCATCTCCTTCAGGTGGGAACACTCATCCTCCGTGTTACTGAGGCTTCGCTAAAAGGAAGGGGAAAAAAGGAGATCATCAATATGGAACTCGACCCAGCCTACAGTCAGCCAGGACAAGTTGAATCATGTATTTAACCACTCCACCCAGCCTACAGTCAGCCAGGACAAGTTGAATCATGTATTTAACCACTCCACCCAGCCTACAGTCAGCCAGGACAAGTTGAATCATGTATTTAACCACTCCACCCAGCCTACAGTCAGCCAGGACAAGTTGAATCATGTATTTAACCACTCCACCCAGCCTACAGTCAGCCAGGACAAGTTGAATCATGTATTTAACCACTCCACCCAGCCTACAGTCAGCCAGGACAAGTTGAATCATGTATTTAACCACTCCACCCAGCCTACAGTCAGCCAGGACAAGTTGAATCATGTATTTAACCACTCCACCCAGCCTACAGTCAGCCAGGACAAGTTGAATCATGTATTTAACCACTCCACCCAGCCTACAGTCAGCCAGGACAAGTTGAATCATGTATTTAACCACTCCACCCAGCCTACAGTCAGCCAGGACAAGTTGAATCATGTATTTAACCACTCCACCCAGCCTACAGTCAGCCAGGACAAGTTGAATCATGTATTTAACCACTCCACCCAGCCTACAGTCAGCCAGGACAAGTTGAATCATGTATTTAACCACTCCACCCAGCCTACAGTCAGCCAGGACAAGTTGAATCATGTATTTAACCACTCCACCCAGCCTACAGTCAGCCAGGACAAGTTGAATCATGTATTTAACCACTCCACCCAGCCTACAGTCAGCCAGGACAAGTTGAATCATGTATTTAACCACTCCACCCAGCCTACAGTCAGCCAGGACAAGTTGAATCATGTATTTAACCACTCCACCCAGCCTACAGTCAGCCAGGACAAGTTGAATCATGTATTTAACCACTCCACCCAGCCTACAGTCAGCCAGGACAAGTTGAATCATGTATTTAACCACTCCACCCAGCCTACAGTCAGCCAGGACAAGTTGAATCATGTATTTAACCACTCCACCCAGCCTACAGTCAGCCAGGACAAGTTGAATCATGTATTTAACCACTCCACCCAGCCTACAGTCAGCCAGGACAAGTTGAATCATGTATTTAACCACTCCACCCAGCCTACAGTCAGCCAGGACAAGTTGAATCATGTATTTAACCACTCCACCCAGCCTACAGTCAGCCAGGACAAGTTGAATCATGTATTTAACCACTCCACCCAGCCTACAGTCAGCCAGGACAAGTTGAATCATGTATTTAACCACTCCACCCAGCCTACAGTCAGCCAGGACAAGTTGAATCATGTATTTAACCACTCCACCCAGCCTACAGTCAGCCAGGACAAGTTGAATCATGTATTTAACCACTCCACCCAGCCTACAGTCAGCCAGGACAAGTTGAATCACCCACTCCACCCTACAGTCAGCCAGGACAAGTTGAATCATGTATTTAACCACTCCACCCAGCCTACAGTCAGCCAGGACAAGTTGAATCATGTATTTAACCACTCCAGCCTACAGTCAGCCAGGACAAGTTGAATCATGTATTTAACCACTCCCCAGCCTACAGTCAGCCAGGACAAGTTGAATCATGTATTTAACCACTCCACCCAGCCTACAGTCAGCCAGGACAAGTTGAATCATGTATTTAACCACTCCACCCAGCCTACAGTCAGCCAGGACAAGTTGAATCATGTATTTAACCACTCCACCCAGCCTACAGTCAGCCAGGACAAGTTGAATCATGTATTTAACCACTCCACCCAGCCTACCAGGACAAGTTGAATCATGTATTTAACCACTCCACCCAGCCTGTTGGTTTACTACAGTTGAATCAGCCAGGACAAGTTGAATCATGTATTTAACCACTCCACCCAGCCTACAGTCAGCCAGGACAAGTTGAATCATGTATTTAACCACTCCACCCAGCCTACAGTCAGCCAGGACAAGTTGAATCATGTATTTAACCACTCCACCCAGCCTCAGTCAGCCAGGACAAGTGTAATCATGTATTTTACCATGTCTAATAGACAAATGTTTTAAGATGTTTAGCAACGTTGTGCTGTACTGAACAGGCCCCAGCCAGGTATGAAGGTCGGTCTCACCTCGACCTCTGACAGCTTCCTGACCACCTCGTCTCAAATCTAACCCTATCGAGCTGATTTTGTAACATTGCTGTGGGCACAGCCAAACAACGGATGCAATGGATTCGACTTCCGGCTTTACTCCCTTACTGAAGTGCCAGTGGCAAACTTGCCAGAGTCAATTATTAGAAAGAGTCCATTTCTAGACTATAAAAGGTCAAATATACAAGTCTAAGTGTCATTTTATAATAACTGAATTGAAGTTGGCTTGAAAAAGTTTAGAGTTTATGCCGCGACCGTTAGTGGTAGATGGTGGCATTCTGTCTCTGCACCACACTATCACACAGGGGAGTTATAACGCTGATCTATCGGTAATCTAAACTGTGGAACAAATGTACTATCTTTTCCTAGATTATTGGAGGTGTTGTCAGTCTGAGAGTCTCTCTTCTCTGGCACTAGAGTCCTGCATCAATTCAAAAAAATAAAGGTGGCCTGGAATTAAGACAGAGCTTGGGTAAATACAAATGGGGGAATGTCACATGACATGTATTGACGATTTTTGAAAAATAGGCACAGTGTGCTTTTGGTTTCTCTCCCACTAAAAACAGAAAGAAATCATTTTAAATAACAAACGGTCTGTATTTACCAGAGTGAAAGAGTGATATCCCTTCTATATAAAGTGAAACGGAGTCCTTCTTTGCTGATGTACAGAAGAAACTGAATGAAAGAGTCCAGTGAGGATTTGAGTGACTCCCTCATTCTTGGCTTTGGATCAAAATAATTAAGTACCAACATTATTTCTGATAGTCTTGAATAAATAAATGTTTTGACCAAGTTAAGCTGCTCATGTGGGTGTTAAATTATTTATGACATTATGGTTACAATGAAGAATGTAAACAAAATAAATCCTCATCATAATGAATAATCCGATGCGTGTTACAAGCTTCATTTCCTCTTGTTTGTACTCATTTTATCTCCAGCATCACTCTGCCTCAGGGCCTCAAACGGCACCATTTTGTTTCTCTCGGTCGTCCACACGCACTTTAAACATTTGGATAATAAAGCATTTAAAAGGTGGACATTGGTTGATTTTAATAGTTCTGGACACCCATACCTTTTTGATTTTGTAACATTGCCAGAAGGCAGATTATTATAACCTACTGCAGGCCTAACACCTATGTGTTTAACCTTCTGAATTAACGATTGTACTGAAGATAGAAGCAGCCTCTTAATGAGTTCAGAGAGCCGATCTGTTATCCGACCATTATTCTTATTAACCCTGCATTATAATTACATAAACTCCCCTTAGATATTCTCTGTTGGGTTTTACATTTCTAAATCAATATCACAGACCAGATTTTCCCCTTGGATATTTAGAATCCTCCAATCCTCAAAATGTAATTAGATCTACAGGGACATTTTATTGATCTGCCAGTATTTTCATATAGATCCGCCCCTCTTAATGAGTTCCGAGAGCCGAGTCATACCAATTATTAATGGATTATCTACCATGGCAACCACTTGTTAGGAAACATTTTTAAATTATGTGTCTTTTTTTTTTTTATCGAATACAATAATATATTTGTACCACTAGATGCAGTGTTTTTATTTACAGTAGTGATGACATTTGAGGCATTTTTTACTAACGTAGCAGGCTGTGAATTCTGCTAACAACGTTTGCACGATGAGCTATTAGCAGGACAATAGACTCTTCAACCTTTACAAGAGGATAGTCTAATAGCTCGGCTACTGTAGTCCCCCAAACTTAGACTGTATGAAGGACTCTAAAGGTTTACATTTCTAACTCCAAACAATACGAAACGTAACAGATCAGCTAACAATACGGCAGTTAATAAAATCAGCTAACAATACTGCTTTAACAAAATGGCAGACATATCAGCTAACAATACGGCAGATCAGCTAACAGAAACAATACGGCGATCAACTAACAGAAACACGAGTATCAGAAACAGAAACAATACGGCGGCAGATCAGCTAACAGAAACAATACGAGCAGATCAGCTAACAGAAACAATACGGCAGATCAGCTAACAGAAACAATAGAGTATCAGCTAACAGAAACAATACGGCGTATCAACTAACAATACGGCAGATCAGCTAACAGAAACAATACGGCAGTATCAACTAACAGAAACAATACGGCAGATCAACTAACAATACGGCAGATCAGCTAACAGAAACATCAGCTAACAGGCAGATCAGCTAACAGAAACAATACGGCGATCAGCTAACAGAAACAATACGGCGATCAGCTAACAGAAACAATACGGCGATCAGCTAACAGAAAAATACGGCGATCAGCTAACAGAAACAATCAGCTAACAGAAACAATACGGCGATCAGCTAACAGAAACAATACAGGCAGATCAGCTAACAGAAACAACACGTATCAGTGTATCAGCTAACAGAAACAATACGGCAGATCAGCTAACAGAAACAATACGGCTAACGTATCAGCTAACAGAAACAATACGATCAGGCAGATCAGCTAACAGAAACAATACGGGAGATCAGCTAACAACAATACGGCGATCAGCTAACAGAAACAATACGGCGATCAGCTAACAGAAACAATACGGCGATCAGCTAACAATATCAGGTCTATAGATCAGCTAACAGAAACAATACGGCGATCAGCTAACAATAATCAGCTAACAATACGGCGATCAGCTAACAGAAACAATACGGCAGATCAGCTAACAGAAACAAGACGGCGGCGATCAGCTAACAGAAACAAGACAGGCGTCAGATCAGCTAACAGAAACAACACGGCAGATCAGCTAACAGAAACAACACGGTGTATCAGCTAACAGAAACAATACGGCGATCAGCTAACAGAAACAATACGATCAGCTAACAGAAACATTCGGCGATCAGCTAACAGAAACAATATGGCGATCAGCTAACAGAAACAACGGCGGCGATCAGCTAACAGAAACAATACGGCGATCAACTAACAATACGGCAGATCAGCTAACAGAAACAATACGGCAGATCAGCTAACAGAAACAATACGGCGTATCAACTAACAATACGGCGATCAGCTAACAGAAACAATATGGCGATCAACTAACAGAAACAATACGGCGATCAACTAACAATACGGCGATCAGCTAACAGAAACAATACGGCGATCAGCTATGGCGATCAGAAACAATACGGCGATCAGCTAACAGAAACAATACGGCGATCAGCTAACAGAAACAGAAACAATACGGCGATCAGCTAACAGAAATCAGCTAACAGAAACGGCAGATCAGCTAACTAGAAACATCATAATCAGCTAACAGAAACGTATCAGCTAACAGAAACAATACGGCGATCTAACTAACAGAAACAATACGGCGATCAGCTAACAGATACGGCAGATCAGCTAACAGAAACAATACGGCGATCAGCTAACAGAAACAATACGGCGATCAGCTAACAGAAACAATACGGCAGATCAGCTAACAGAAACAATACGGCGATCAGCTAACAGAAACAAGAAACAATACGGCGATCAGCTAACAGAAACAATACGGCGATCAGCTAACAGAAACAATACGGCAGTATCAGCTAACAGAAACAATGCGATCAGCTATCAGAAACTAATCAGTATCAGAAACAATACGATCAGCTAACAGAAACAAGATCAGCTAACAGAAACAATACGGCAGATCAGCTAACAGAAACAATACGGCAGATCAGCTAACAATACGGCGATCAGCTAACAGAAACAATACTGAGTATCAGCTAACAGAAACAATACGGCGATCAGCTAACAGCGTAAGCTAAATACGCGATCAGCTAACAGAAACAATACGGCGATCAGCTAACAGATACGGCGTATCAGCTAACAATACGGCGATCAGCTAACAGAAACAATACGGCATATCAGCTAAAAGAAACAATACGGCAGATCAGCTAACAGAAACAATACGGGATCAGCTATCAACTAACAGAAACAATACGGCGATCAGCTAACAGAAACAATACAGCGATCAGCTAACAATACGGCGTATCAGCTAACAGAAACAATACGGCAGATCAACAGAAACAACACGGCGATCATCAACTAATCAGCTAACAAGGCGTATCAGCTAACAGAAACAATACGGTGTATCAGCTAACAATACGGGCAGATCAGATCAGCTAACAGAAACAATACGGCAGATCAGCTAACAGAAACAATATGGCGATCAGCTAACAGAAACAATATGGCGATCAGCTAACAGAAACAATATGGCGATCAACTAACAATACGGCAGATCAGCTATCAGAAACAATACGGAGTATCAGCTAACAGAAACAATACGGCGATCAGCTAACAGAAACAATACGGCGTATCAGCTATCAACTAACAAGCGGCGATCAGCTAACAGAAACAATACGGCGATCAGCAGATCAACTAACAGAAACAAGAAACAACGGGCGATCAGCTAACAGAAACAATACGGCGATCAGCTAACAGAAACAATACGGGTATCAGATCAGCTAACAGAAACAATACGGCGATCAGCTAACAGAAACAATACGGCGATCAGCTAACAGAAACAATACGGCGATCAGCTAACTAACAGAAACATCATAACGGCGATCAGCTAACAGATCAAACAATATCGGCGTATCAGCTAACAGAAACAATACGGATCAGATCAGCTAACAGAAACAATACGGATCAGATCAGCTAACAGAAACAATACGGGCAGATCAGCTAACAGAAACAAGCTACGGCAGATCAGCTAACAATATCAGCTAACAGAAACAATATCAGCTAACAATACGGCGATCAGCTAACAATACGGCGATCAGAAACAATACGGCGATCAGCTAACAGAAACAATACGTATCAGCAGATCATCAACAGATACCAGAAACAATACGGCAGATCAGCTAACAGAAACAATACGGCAGATCAGCTAACAGAAACAATAACGGCGATCAGCTAACAGAAACAATACGGATCAGATCAACTAACAGAAACAATACGGCAGATCAGATCATCAGCTAACAATACGGCGATCAGCTAACAATACGGCGATCAGCTAACAGAAACAATACGGCGTATCAGCTAACAGAAACAATACGGCGATCAGCTAACTAACAGAAACAATACGGCGATCAGCTAACAGAAACAATACGGAAACGATCAGCTAACAGAAACAATACGGTATCAGATCAGCTAACAGAAACAATACGGCGATCAGCTAACAGTATCAAACAACACGGCGATCAGCTAACAGAAAGAATCAGCTAACACGGCGTATCAGCTAACAGAAACAATACGGCGTATCAGCTAACAGAAACAATACGGCGTATCAGCTAACAGAAACAATACGGCGTATCAGCTAACAGAAACAATACGGCGTATCAACTAACAATACGGCGTATCAGCTAACAGAAACAATACGGCGTATCAGCTAACAGAAACAATACGGCGTATCAACTAACAATACACACGTATCAGCTAACAGATCAGCTAACAGAAACAATATGGGGCGTAGATCATCAGAAACTAACAGAAACAATACGGCGTATCAACTAACAATACAGGCAGATCAGCTAACAGAAACAATACGGCAGATCAGCTAACAGAAACAATACGGCAGATCAGCTAACAGAAACAACGGGCGTATCAGCTAACAGAAACAATACGGCAGATCAGCTAACAGAAACAATAACAGGCGTATCAGCTAACAGAAACAATACGGCAGATCAGCTAACAGAAACAATCACAGATCAGCTAACAGAAACAATACGGCGATCAACTAACAAACAATACGGCAGATCAATCAGCTAACAGAAAACAATCAACTAACAATACGGCAGATCAGCTAACAGAAACAATAATGGAGTATCAGCTAACAGAAACAATACGGCAGATCAGCTAACAGAAACAATACGGCATATCAGCTAAAAGAAACAATACGGCGATCAGCTAACAGAAACAATACGGCGATCAACTAACAGAAACAATACGGCGATCAGCTAACAGAAACAATACAGCGTATCATCAACTAACAATACGGCAGATCAGCTAACAGAAACAATATGGCGATCAGCTAACAGAAACAACACGTATCAGCAGAAACAATCAGATCAACTAACAATACGGCGATCAGTATCAACTAACAGAAACAATACGGCACGGCAGATCAGCTAACAGAAACAATATCAGCTAACAGAAACAATGTATCAACTAAACAATACGGCGATCAGCTAACAGAAACAATACGGCGATCAGCTAACAGAAACAATATGGCGATCAGCTAACAGAAACAATATGGCGATCAACTAACAATACAGGCAGATCAGCTAACAGAAACAATATGGCGATCAGCTAACAGAAACAATATGGCGATCAACTAACAATACGGCGATCAACTAACAGAAACAATACGGGATCAGCTAACAGAAACAGATCAGCTAACAGAAACAATATGGCGTATCAACTAACAATACGGCAGATCATCTAACAGAAACAATACGGCAGATCAGCTAACAGAAACAATATGGCGATCAACAGAAACAATACGGCGATCAGCTAACAGAAACAATACACGGCGATCAGCTAACAGAAACAATACGGCAGATCAGCTAACAGAAACAATACGGCGATCAGCTAACAGAAACAATACGGCAGATCAGCTAACAGAAACAATACGGCAGATCAGCTAACAGAAACAATACGTATCAGCTAACAGCAGATCAGCTAACAGAAACAAATATCAGCTAACAGAAACAAGTATCAGCTAACAGAAACAATACGGCAGATCAGCTAACAGAAACAATATCATCAGCTAACAGAAACAATACGGATCAACTAACAATACGGCGATCAGCTAACAGAAACAATATGGCGATCAGCTAACAATCAGCTAACAGAAATATGGCAGATCAGCTAACAGCGGAGATCAACTAACAATACGGCAGATCAGCTAACAGAAACAATATGGCGGATCAGTATCAGCTAACAGAAACAATACGGCAGATCAGCTAACAGAAACAATAATCAGCTAACAGAAACAACGGCAGATCAGCTAACAGAAACAATACGGCGATCAACTAACAGAAACAATACGGCGATCAACTAACAGAAACAATACGGCGATCAGCTAACAGAAACAATATGGCGATCAGCTAACAGAAACAATACGGCAGATAGCTAACAGAAACAACGGCGATCAGCTAACAGAAAGTATCAGCTAACAGAAACAATACGGCGATCAGCTAACAGAAACAATACGGCATATCAGCTAACAGAAACAATACGGCATATCAGCTAACAGAAACAATACGGCAGTATCAGCTAACAGAAACAATACGGCGATCAGCTAACAGAAACAATACGGCGATCAGCTAACAGCAGTATCAACTAACAATACGGCGATCAGCTAACAGAAACAATACGGCGATCAGCTAACAGAAACAATACGGCGATCAGCTAACAGAAACAATACGGCGATCAGCTAACAGAAACAATACGGCAGATCAACTAACAGAAACAATACGGTATCAGATCAACTAACAGAAACAATACGGCGATCAGCTAACAGAAACAGAAACAATACGGCAGATCAGCTAACAGAAACAATACGGCGATCAGCTAACAGAAACAATACGGCGATCAGCTAACAGAAACAAGAAATCAGCTAACAGAAACAATACGGCGATCAGCTAACAGAAACAATACGGCGATCAGCTAACAGAAACAATACGGCAGATCAACTAACAAAACGGCGATCAACTAACAGAAACAATACGGCGATCAGCTAACAGAAACAAAACGGCGATCAGCTAACAGAAACAATACGGCGATCAGCTAACAGAAACAATATCAGCTAACAGTACGGCGATCAGCTAACAGAAACAATACGGATCAACTAACGATCAGCTAACAGAAACAATACGGCGTATCAGCTAACAGAAACAATACGGCGATCAGCTAACAGAAACAATACGGCGATCAGCTAACAGAAACAATACGGGCAGATCAGCTAACAGAAACAATACGGCGATCAGCTAACAGAAACAATACGGCAGATCAGCTAACAGAAACAATACGGCGATCAGCTAACAGAAACAATACGGCGATCAGCTAACAGAAACAATACGGCGTATCAGCTAACAGAAACAATACGGCAGATCAACTAACAGAAACAATACGGCGATCAGCTAACACGGCGTATCAAACAATACGGCGTATCAACTAACAATACGGCGTATCAACTAACAGAAACAATACGGCGTATCAACTAACAATATGGCGTATCAACTAACAGAAACATACTAATGCAGGGATTTCTATATTCATTAAAACAATGCATAAGCATGGAGGAAGTTAAACCCATTGTTACCACGTTTGGCTTCCGTGTTTTAAAACGGTTAGAAAATGAGGTGGATTGAACAGATAGGCCAGTCTCACCTCAACCTCTGACAGCTTCCTGGCCACCTCTATCTTCTCCTGCAGGACCCTCCTCAGGGACTCTTTGGCAGTAATCTCATAGTTGTACTTGTCTTCTTGCAGAGTTACCAGCTCGTTACGCATACCATTCTCTGTTTGGTTCTGACGAGAAAGAGAGAGAGTAAAAGACGTCCCCTCAAAACAACTCCTAACCAAATACAAAATATTTGTACATGTTCTTACTTTAGAGTAGGACTGTAGCTGGTTGCCCATCACCTCTAGTCTGGAGAGAAGCCGGTCCTCATCTATCAGAGCCTAGAAGAGAGCAAGAGAGAGAAAGGTCAATACACCATAACCTAACCATAAACACAATAAGCACCATAACCAGAAGTTGTTTTGGGTACATTCTAAATCTCTTGATTCCAGGCAAAATTAGGCAAAATTATTGAATTCTTTATCGAGTTTACCTCGAGTTTAGCTGAAAAAATGTGTTGTATTGTGTAGAATGACATGACTTTACAATTAAAATGACTGAACATTGAATTTAGTGTGTTGTTTTGGACATTGTCTCGGCCTATATGTAAGAGAACATTGAACATTGAACCTTTAACCTGTCTTCTCTTGAGATTAAGGCCCAGTGCAATCAAAGATGTGATTTTCCTGTGTTTTACATACACTACATGGCCAAAGGTATGTGGACATGTGCTCGTCGAACATCTCATTCCAAAATCATGGTCATTACTATTTAGTTGGTCCCTCCTTTGCTTCTATAACAGCCTCCACTCTTCTGGGAAGGCTTTCACCTAGATGTTGGAACATTGCTACTATTACAGCCTCCACTCTTCTGGGAAGGCTTTCTACTAGATGTTGGAACATTGCTACTATTACAGCCTTCACTCTTCTGGGAAGGCTTTCTACTAGATGTTGGAACATTGCTGCGGGGACTAGCTTCCATTCAGTCACAAGAGCATTAGTGAGGTCAGGCACTGATGTTGGGCGATTAGGCCTGGCTCACAGTCGGCGTTCCAATTCATTCCAAAGGTGTTTGATGGGGTTGAGGTCAGGGCTCTGTGCAGGTCAGTCAAGTTCTTCCACATCGATCTCGATACCATTTCTGTATGGACCTCGTTTTGTACACGGGGGCATTGTCATGCTGAAACAGGAATGGGCCTTCCCCAAACTGATGCCACAATGTTGGAGGCACAGAATCATCTAGAATGTCATTGTATGCTGTAGCTTTAAGATTTCCCTAAATTGGAAGGGGCCTAGCCCGAACCATGAAAAACAGCCATAGACCATTATTCCTCCTCCACCAAACATTACAGTTGGCACTATGCATTTGGACAGGTAGCGTTCTGCTGGCATCCGCCAAACCCAGTTTTGTCCATCACGACTGCAAGATGGGGAAGAGTGATTCGTCACTCAAGAGAATGCGTTTCCACTGCTCCAGAGTCCAATGGCGGCGAGCTTTACAACATTCCAGCCGACACTTGACATTGCGCATGGTGATCTTAGGCTTGTGTGTGGCTATTCTGCTATGGAAGGTATCCGGGAGGATGCTGTTGATGTGAGCCATGACCAGCCTTTCAAAGCACTTCATGGCTACCGAAGTGAGTGCTACGGATCGGTAGTCATATAGGCAGCTTACACCTTCGCTTCCTTGGGCACAGGGACTATGGTGGTCTGCTTGAAACATATAGGCATTACAGACTCAGTCAAAGAGAGGTTGAAAATGTCAGTGAAGACACTTGCCAGTTGGTCAGCGCATGCTTTGAGTCCACGTCCTGGTAATCCATCTGGCCCCGCAGCCTTGTGAATGTTGACCTGTTTAAAGGTCTTACTCACATCGGCTACCGAGAGTGTTATCACACAGTCATCCGGAACGCCTGGTGCTCTCATGCATATTTCAGTGTTACCTCGCCTCGATGCGAGCATAGAAGTGACTTAGCTTGTCTTGTTGGCTCCTGCCACTGGGCAGCTCTCGGCTGTGCTTCCCTTTGTAGTCTAATGGTTTGCAAGCCCTGCCACATAAGACGAGCGTCAGAGCCGGTGTAGCATGATTCGATCTTAGTCCTGTATTGACGTTTTGCTTGTTTGATGGGTTGTATGAGGGCATAGCAGGATTTCTTATAAGCTTCCGGGTTAGAGTCTCACTCCTTGAAAGTGGCAGCTCAAGCCTTTAGCTCAGTGCAGATGTTGCCTGTAATCCATGGCTTCTGGTTGGGGTATGTACGTACAGTCACTGTGGGGACGACGTCCTCAATGCACTTATTGATAAAGCCAGTGACTGATGTGGTGTACTCCTCAATGCCATCAGAAGAATCCCGGAACATATTCCAGTCTGTGCTGCAAAACAGTCCTGTAGTTTAGCATCCGCGTCATCTGAACACTTCCGTATTGAGCGAGTCACTGGTGCTTCCTGCTTTAGTTTTTGCTGGTAAGCAGGAATCAGGAGGATAGAATTATGGTCAGATTTACCAAATGGAGGGCGAGGGAGAGCTTTGTATGCATCTCTGTGTGTGGAGTACAGGTGGACTAGAGGTTTGTATGCATCTCTGTGTGTGGAGTAAAGGTGGTCTAGAATTTAACATGCCGACAGAAATTTGGTATCACTGATTTAAGTTTCTCTGCATTAAAGTCCCAGAACACAAAGTCTCTGGCCACTAGGAGCGCCACCTCTGGATGAGCGTTTTCCTGTTTGCTTATGGCGAAATACAGCTCAATCAATGCAGTCTCTCACGTCATCCCGCTCCCCCGCTCTCTCCACTGGCTTCCAGTTGAAGCTCGCATCCGCTACAAGACCATGGTGCTTGCCTACGGAGCTGTGAGGGGAACGGCACCGCAGTACCTCCAGGCTCTGATCAGGCCCTACACCCAAACAAGGGCACTGCGTTCATCCACCTCTGGCCTGCTCGCCTCCCTACCACTGAGGAAGCACAGTTCCCGCTCAGCCCAGTCAAAACTGTTCGCTGCTCTGGCCCCCCAATGGTGGAACAAACTCCCTCACGACGCCAGGACAGCGGAGTCAATCACCACCTTCCGGAGACACCTGAAACCCCACCTCTTCAAGGAATACCTAGGATAGGATAAAGTAATCCTTCTCACCCCCCTTAAATGATTTAGATGCACTATTGTAAAGTGGCTGTTCCACTGATGTCAGAAGGTGAATTCACCAATTTGTAAGTCGCTCTGGATAAGAGCGTCTGCTAACTGACTTAAATGTAATGTAATGTAAATGTCTTAGTGCCAGCCTCTGACTGTGGTGGTATGTAAAA
This sequence comes from Oncorhynchus masou masou, assembly GCF_036934945.1. Classification (NCBI taxonomy): domain Eukaryota; kingdom Metazoa; phylum Chordata; class Actinopteri; order Salmoniformes; family Salmonidae; genus Oncorhynchus; species Oncorhynchus masou. The sequence continues at coordinate 91,653,677 of NC_088216.1, forward strand.
AAGCTATGAAAAATACAGATAAACGCTCAAGGTATATCGTGTGGTCTACAGCTCATCATGAGATACCCTACCTCAGGCGAGCAAAACCTTGAGACTTCCTTAGATACCGTGCACCAGCTAATATTTACGAAAATGCATAGGCCCCCGCCCCGTGTCTTACCAGAAGCTGCTGTTATATCCTGCCGATAGAGTGTATAACCCACCAGCTGTATGTCCTTAATGTCGTCGTTCAGCAACGAATTGGTAAAACATAATATATTACAGTTAATGTCCTGTTGGTAGGATATACGTGCTTTCAGTTCGTCACATTTATTTTCTAGCGATTGAACATTAGCTAGCAGAACTCGTTGTCTTATCCTCACAAGGCATCTTGATCTCTTTCCGCGAAACCTTTTCCAGCGAATCACGGGAATCTGGGCCTGGTGTCCGTAGTATATACCTTGCATCCGACTCATCGAAGAAAAACTCCTCGTCCAATTTGAGGTGAGTAATCCCAGTTCTGATGTCCAGACGCTCTTTCCGGTCATAAGTGACGGTAGCAGCAACATTATGTATGATTTAGCCACGTCAGAAAACAGAGCATTTAGCCACGTCAGAAAACAGAGCATTTAGCCACGTCAGAAAACAGAGCATTTAGCCACGTCAGAAAACAGAGCATTTAGCCACGTCAGAAAACAGAGCATTTAGCCACGTCAGAAAACAGAGCATTTAGCCACGTCAGAAAACAGAGCATTTAGCCACGTCAGAAAACAGAGCATTTAGCCACGTCAGAAAACAGAGCATTTAGCCACGTCAGAAATCAGTTAGGAAAAGAGGATGTGGACGTGTCAGAAAACAAAGGATTTTTACTCATCGTTACCACTTTCATTACAGTATACCGTGTATGTATGGGACGTACAAATTCAAGCAAATCATGCTCTCCTCTGTATAAGGAAATGCAACTGGTTACAGTTGCAACACAGGGCTGGATACAACACAGGGCTGGATACAACACAGGGCTGGATACAACACAGGGCTGGATACAACACACACTCAGGACCACATATTGGCACTGGAGTCAGTGGTTACGTCCTATTCCGCCAACTTCCTGTGTTGCATCCCTCTAATCTATTAGTTAATGCATCTCACCATTTTAACCTATATCTGTCAATAAAAATCCAAAATACTGTGTATCTGTACCTGCCAGCTGCTCTCTGAAGCCTCCTGTGTGGTGGCCAGTAGGCACTGCAACGTTGCCAACTTCTGTTCCAACATCTGCTCCCTGTGTAGGGCCTCCTGCCGGGGGGAGAGAGGGGCGAGGGAGAGAGAGCGACAGGAGAGGAAGGGAGAGCGATAGGAGAGGAAGGGCGAGAGAGCAGAGAGAACGAGGGGGAGAAGAGAGAACGGAGAGAAGGAGACCGGGAGAGAAAGGGAGAGCGCGGAGAGTGAGTGGAGAGAAAGGGTGAGAGAGGAGAGGGAAGGAGGGAGAGAGGAGCGGGAAGGAGGAGAGTGGGAAGGAGGGGGGAGAGAAAAGTGCAATGGGGGAGAAGAGCGGGAGAGAAGGGAAAGGAGAGGGAGAGAGAAGGGAGAGCAAGAGGGAGGGGTGAGGGAAAGAGGTTTGGCGTGGGGAAGAAGTTGGGGGAGCGGGGAAGAGAGAGACAGGGGACGGGCCGAGGGGAGAGCGGGGCGAGAGGGAGGGAGCGGGTCGAGAGGGAGGGGCGAGGGAAAGAAGTTGGGGGAGCGGGGAAGAGGGAGAGAGAGAGAGGAAGAGAGAGAGAGGGGACGGGCCGAGGGGGAGGGCCGAGGGGAGAGCGGGGCGAGAGGGAGGGAGGGAGGCGAGGTAAAGAAACTATTAAAACCTACCCAAACCAGAAACTGTGGATAGATGGCAACATTCACGCGAAACAAAGCGAGAACCATCGCATTTAACCGTGGCAAGGTGACTGGTAATATGGTTGAATACAAACAGTGTAGTTATTCCCTTCGTTAAGGCAATCAAACAGGAAAAATGTTAGTACAGAGACAAAGTGGAGTCGCAATTCAATGGCTCAGACACAAGACATATGTGGCAGGGACTCCAGACAGTCATGGATTATAAAAGGAAAACCAGCCACATAACGGACACTGACGGGACTCCAGACAGTCATGGACCCTCGCAGGGCTTATCCCTAGCAGCGTCCTCAGAGCAAACCAGCTGGCTGGAGTGTTTACAGAAAAAATCGCTCCCTATCCCAGTCTCAGCATACACATCACTGACAAACTGAAATGGTCCACCCACACAGACAGCGTGGTGAAGAAGGCACAACCCCAGCACCTCTTCAACCTCAGGAGGCTGAAGAAGTATGGCTTGTCACCTATAAACCTCAGACACTTTTATAGATGCACCATTGAGAGCATTCTGTGGGGCTGTATCACCGCCTGGTACGGCAACTGCACCACCCACAACCGCAGGGCTCTCCAGAAGGTAGTGTAGGTCTGATTACCAACAACGCATCACCAGAGTGGGGCAAACTACCAGCCCTCCAGGACACCGACAGCACCTGATGTCACAGGAAGGCCAAAACAATCAATGACAACCACCCGAGCCACTGCCTGTTCACCCCGCTATCATCCAGAAGTCGAGGTCAGTACAGGTGCATCAAAGCTGGAACCGAGAGACTGAAAAACAGCTTCTATGTCAAAGCTATCAGACTGTTAAATAGCCATCACTAGCCGGCTACCCACCCAGTTACTTAACCCTGAACCATAGAGGCTGCTGCCCCATATTCATAGACATGGAATCACTGGTCACTTTAATAATGGAACACTGGTAACTTTAATAATGTTTACATACTGCTTTACTCATCTCATATGTATATACGGTATTCTATTCTACTGTATTTACTAACTAGTCACTTTAATAATGTTTACATACTGCTTGACTCATTTCATATGTATATACGGTATTCTATTCCACTGTATTTAGTCAATGCCACTACAACATTGCTCGTCCTAATATTTAAATTTGACTTAATTCAATTTATTTTAGTTTAGGTATGTGTATTGTTGTGAGATGTTAGACTGCAGTCGGAGTTAGGAACACAAGCATTTAGCTACACCTGGAGTAACATCTGCTAATTACGTGACCAATACAATGTGATTTGAAATCAGCATAATAATACATAGGGTCCCAGTCAGCATAATAATACGTAGGGTCCCAGTCAGCATCATAATACGTAGGGTCCCAGTCAGCATAATAATACATTGGGTCCCAGTCAGCATAATAATACATAGGGTCCCAGTCAGCATAATAATACATAGGGTCCCAGTCAGCATAATAATACATAGGGACCCAGTCAGCATAATAATACATAGGGTCCCAGTCAGCATAATAATACATAGGGACACAGTCAGCATAATAATACATAGGGTCCCAGTCAGCATAATAATACGTAGGGTCACAGTCAGCATAATAATACATAGGGTCCCAGTCAGCATAATAATACATAGGGTCCCAGTCAGCATAATAATACATAGGGTCCCAGTCAGCATCGTAGGGTCCCAGTCAGCATAATAATACATAGGGTCCCAGTCAGCATCGTAGGGTCCCAGTCAGCATAATAATACATAGGGTCCCAGTCAGCATAATAATACATAGGGTCCCAGTCAGCATCGTAGGGTCCCAGTCAGCATAATAATACATAGGGTCCCAGTCAGCATCGTAGGGTCCCAGTCAGCATAATAATACATAGGGTCCCAGTCAGCATCGTAGGGTCCCAGTCAGCATAATAATACATAGGGTCCCAGTCAGCATCGTAGGGTCCCAGTCAGCATAATAATACGTAGGGTCCCAGTCAGCATAATAATACATAGGGTCCCAGTCAGCATAATAATACATAGGGTCCCAGTCAGCATAATAATACATAGGGTCCCAGTCAGCATAATAATACATAGGGTCCCAGTCAGCATAATAATACATAGGGTTCCAGTCAGCATAATAATACATAGGGTCCCAGTCAGCATAATAATACGTAGGGTTCCAGTCAGCATAATAATACATAGGGTCCCAGTCAGCATAATAATACATAGGGTCCCAGTCAGCATAATAATACATAGGGTCCCAGTCAGCATAATAATACATAGGGCCCCAGTCAGCATAATAATACATAGGGACCCAGTCAGCATAATAATACATAGGGTTCCAGTCAGCATAATAATACATAGAGTCCCAGTCAGCATAATAATACATAGGGTCCCAGTCAGCATAATAATACGTAGGGTCCCAGTCAGCATAATAATACATAGGGACCCAGTCAGCATAATAATACATAGGGTTCCAGTCAGCATAATAATACGTAGGGTCCCAGTCAGCATAATAATACATAGGGTCCCAGTCAGCATAATAATACATAGGGTCCCAGTCAGCATAATAATACGTAGGGTCCCAGTCAGCATAATAATACGTAGGGTCCCAGTCAGCATCGTAGGGTCCCAGTCAGCATAATAATACGTAGGGTCCCAGTCAGCATAATAATACATAGGGTCCCAGTCAGCATAATAATACGTAGGGTCCCAGTCAGCATAATAATACATAGGGCCCCAGTCAGCATCATAGGGTCCCAGTCAGCATCATAATACGTAGGGTCCCAGTCAGCATAATAATACGTAGGGTCCCAGTCAGCATAATAATACGTAGGGTCCCAGTCAGCATAATAATACATAGGGTCCCAGTCAGCATAATAATACATAGGGTCCCAGTCAGCATAATAATACGTAGGGTCCCAGTCAGCATCGTAGGGTCCCAGTCAGCATAATAATACGTAGGGTCCCAGTCAGCATAATAATACATAGGGTCCCAGTCAGCATAATAATACATAGGGTCCCAGTCAGCATAATAATACATAGGGTCCCAGTCAGCATAATAATACATAGGGTCCCAGTCAGCATAATAATACGTAGGGTCCCAGTCAGCATAATAATACATAGGGTCCCAGTCAGCATAATAATACATAGGGTCCCAGTCAGCATAATAATACATAGGGTCCCAGTCAGCATAAAAATACATAGGGTCCCAGTCAGCATAATAATACGTAGGGTCCCAGTCAGCATAATAATACATAGGGTCCCAGTCAGCATAATAATACATAGGGTCCCAGTCAGCATAATAATACATAGGGTCCCAGTCAGCATAATAATACATAGGGTCCCAGTCAGCATAATAATACATAGGGTCCCAGTCAGCATAATAATACGTAGGGTCCCAGTCAGCATAATAATACATAGGGTCCCAGTCAGCATCGTAGGGTCCCAGTCAGCATAATAATACATAGGGTCCCAGTCAGCATCGTAGGGTCCCAGTCAGCATAATAATACATAGGGTCCCAGTCAGCATAATAATACATAGGGTCCCAGTCAGCATAATAATACATAGGGTCCCAGTCAGCATAATAATACATAGGGTCCCAGTCAGCATAATAATACGTAGGGTCCCAGTCAGCATAATAATACATAGGGTCCCAGTCAGCATAATAATACATAGGGTCCCAGTCAGCATAATAATACGTAGGGTCCCAGTCAGCATAATAATACGTAGGGTCCCAGTCAGCATAATATACGTAGGGTCCCAGTCAGCATAATAATACATAGGGTCCCAGTCATGTATAGAACAGGGCAGTATACCGTGTATGTATAGAGTAGGGGTCCCAGTCAGCATAATAATACATAGGGTCCCAGTCAGCATCGTAGGGTTCCAGTCAGCATAATAATACATAGGGTCCCAGTCAGTATACCGTATCTGTATCGTAGGGTCCCAGTCAGCATAATAATACGTAGGGTCCCAGTCAGCATAATAATACATAGAGGGTCCCAGTCAGCATAATAATGTATAGGGTCCCAGTCAGCATAATAATGTATAGGGTCCCAGGCAGCATAATAATATAGAGGGTCCCAGTCAGCATAATGTATAGTAGGGTCCCAGTCAGCATAATAGATACATAGGGTCCCAGTCAGCATAATAATACATAGGGTCCCAGTCAGCATATATAATACATAGGGTCCCAGTCAGCAGGGCAATATATACATAGGGTCCCAGTCAGCATATGTAGGGTCCCAGTCAGCATAATAATATGTAGGGTCCCAGTCAGCATAATAATACATAGGCAGGGCAGTCATGCATAATAATACATAGGGTCCCATCAGCATAATAATACGTGGGTCCCAGGCAGCATAATAATATGTATAGGGTCCCAGTCAGTATATAATGTATAGAACAGGGTCCCAGTCAGCATAATAATACGTTTAGGGTCCCAGTCAGCATAATGTATAGAACAGGGCAGTATACCATGTAATAGTGGGGTCCCAGTCAGCATAACAGGGCAGTATACCATGTAGGGTCCCAGTCAGCATAATAAGCAGGGCAGGGTCCCAGTCAGCATAATAATACAGTGTATGGGACCCAGTCAGTATAATATGTACATAGGGTCCCAGTCAGCATAATAATACATAGGGTCCCAGTCAGTATAGATCGTAGGGTCCCCAGCATAATAAGGGCAGTATAGGGTCCCAGTCAGCATACCATGTAATACATGGGGTCCCAGTCAGCATAATAATGTATAGGGTCCCAGTCAGCATAATAATGTACATAGGGTCCCAGTCAGTATAGAACAGGGCAGTATACCATGTAGGGTCCCAGTCAGCAGTATACCATGGGTCCCAGTCAGCAGTAATATACATAGGGTCCCAGGTCAGTATCATGTATGGGTCCCAGTCAGCATAATAATAGAGCAGGGCAGTATCATGCATAAGACAGGGCAGTATTGCAGATGCAAACAGTTCAAATCTTGTATGTTAAACAGGCATAATGTATGTACACAGCCATGCAGTAGCAGTGTGTGGCCAGTAGATGTCAGGGCAGTATACCTTACATACCTGCAGATACTGGGAGAGCTGGAAGAGTTACCGTGTATGTGTAGAGCACATATATGTGTATGTGTAGGCAGGGCAACCTGTAGGTGAAGAGGGCAGTACACACGTGTATGCCAAGCAGGGCAGTATCAGGTTAGACAGGAACACTGGGTGATGCACACACAGTATACACATCTTATCAGGCAGTATACTACAGAGGCTCATCAACTGGGAAGGACAGTATACCGTGTATGTTAGACATGCTCACAATCAACTCAGAGTGAAATAATACCATGTATGAAATTTGATTTATTATGATAAATAGGTTAGGGCAGTATATTTTCTTGACTAGCTGGATGTCACTGTTCCAGCTAATATGTGCAGTATTGATGTATGTATAGAGCAGGGCAGTATACAGTGTATGTGTAGAGCAGGGCAGTATACCATGTATGTGTAGAGCAGGGCAGTATACTGTGTATGTATAGAGCAGGGCAGTATACAGTGTATGTATAGAGCAGGGCAGTATACTGTGTATGTATAGAGCAGGTTTGGGCAGTATACCGTGTATGTATAGAACAGGGCAGTATACCGTGTATGTATAGAGCAGGTTTGGGCAGTATACCGTGTATGTATAGAGCAGGGCAGTATACAGTGTATGTGTAGAGCAGGGCAGTATACCATGTATGTATAGAGCAGGTTTGGGCATGTATACAGGGCAGTTACCGTGTATGTGTAGAGCAGGGCAGTATACCGTGTATGTAGAGCATGTACCGTGTATGAGCAGGTTTGGGCAGTATACCGTGTATGTATAGAACAGGGCAGTATACAGTGTATGTATAGAGCAGGTTTGGGCAGTATACCGTGTATGTATAGAGCAGGGCAGTATACCGTGTATGTGTAGAGCAGGGCAGTATACCGTGTATGTGTAGAGCAGGGCAGTATACCATGTATGTGTAGAGCAGGGCAGTATACCGTGTATGTGTAGAGCAGGGCAGTATACCGTGTATGTGTAGAGCAGGGCAGTATACCGTGTATGTGTAGAGCAGGGCAGTATACCGTGTATAGAGCAGGTTTGGGTGTAGAGCAGGGCAGTATATTGTGTATGTATAGAGCAGGGCAGTATACCGTGTATGTGTATGTGTAGAGCAGGGCAGTATACCGTGTATGTGTAGAGTGTATACCGTGTGTAGAGCAGGTTTGGGCAGTATACCGTGTATGTGTAGAGCAGGGCAGTATACCGTGTATGTGTAGAGCAGGGCAGTATACCGTGTATGTATAGAGCAGGGCAGTATGCTATGTATTCATAGTGCAGGTTTGGGCAGTACACCATGTATGTATAGAGCAGGTTTGGGCAGTATACCATGTATGTATAGAGCAGGTTTGGGCAGTATACCGTGTATGTATAGAACAGGGCAGTATACCATGAATGTATGGAGCAGGTTTGGGCAGTATATTGTGTATGTATAGAGCAGGTTTGGGCAGTATATTGTGTATGTATAGAGGTTTGGGCAGTATATTGTGTATGTATAGGGCAGGTTTGGGCAGTATATTGTGTATGTATAGGGCAGGTTTGGGCAGTATATCCATGTATGTATAGAGCATGTTTGGGCAGTATATTGTGTATGTATAGAACAGGGCAGTATACCATGTATGTATAGAGCACCATGTTTGGGCAGTATACCATGTATGTATAGAGCAGGGCAGTATACCATGTATGTATAGCAGGGCACCATGTTTGGGCAGTATACCATGTATGTATAGAACAGGGCAGTATACCATGTATGTATAGAGCAGGGCAGTATACCATGGTTTAGAGCAGGGCAGTATACCATGTATGTATAGAGCAGGGCAGTATACCATGTATACCGTGTATAGGGCAGTATACAGTGTATGTTAGAGCAGGGCAGTATATTGTGTATGTATAGAACAGGGCAGTATACCATGTATGTATAGAGCAGGGCAGTATACCATGTATGTATAGAGCAGGGCAGTATACCGTGTATGTATAGAGCAGGTTTGGGCAGTATATTGTGTATGTGTAGAGCAGGGCAGTATACCGTGTATGTGTAGAGCAGGGCAGTATACCGTGTATGTATAGGGCAGCATGTTTAGAGCAGGGCAGTATACCGTGTATGTATAGAGCAGGGCAGTATACCGTGTATGTGTAGAGCACCGTGGTTTAGGCAGTATACCATGTATGCATAGAACAGGGCAGTATACCGTGTATGTATAGAGCAGGGCAGTATACCGTGTATGTATAGAGCAGGGCAGTATACCATGTATGTATAGAGCAGGTTTGGGCAGTATACCGTGTATGTATAGAGCAGGGCAGTATACCATGTATGTGTATAGAGCAGGTTTGGGCAGTATACCATGTATGTATAGAGCAGGGCAGTATACCGTGTATGTATAGAGCAGGGCAGTATACCGTGTATGTATAGAGTTTGGGCAGTATACCATGAATGTATAGAGCAGGTTTGGGCAGTATACCATGTATGTATAGAGCAGGGCAGTATACCGTGTATGTATAGAGCAGGGCAGTATACCATGTATGTATAGAGCAGGGCAGTATACCGTGTATGTATAGAGCAGGGCAGTATGCCATGTATGTATAGAACAGGGCAGTATACCATGTATGTGTAGAGCAGGGCAGTATACCATGTATGTATAAAGCAGGGCAGTATACCATGTATGTATAGAGCAGGTTTGGGCAGTATACCGTGTATGTATAGAGCAGGGCAGTATACCGTGTATGTATAGAGCAGGGCAGTATACCATGTGTATGTGTAGAGCAGGGCAGTATACCGTGTATGCATAGAGCAGGGCAGTATATGCCATGTACCGTGTATAGAGCAGGGCAGTATACCATGTGTGTGTAGAGCAGGGCAGTATACCATGTATGTGTAGAGCAGGGCAGTATACCATGTATGTATAGAGCAGGGCAGTATACCGTGTATGTATAGAGCAGGGCAGTATACCATGTATGTATAGAGCAGGGCAGTATACCATGTATGTATAGAGCAGGGCAGTATACCATGTATGTATAGAGCAGGTTTGGGCAGTATACCGTGTATGTATAGAGCAGGGCAGTATACCATGTATGTATAGAGCAGGGCAGTATACCATGTATGCATAGAGCAGGGCAGTATACCGTGTATGTATAGAGCAGGGCAGTATACCGTGTATGTATAGAGCAGGTTTGGGCAGTATACCGTGTATGTATAGAACAGGGCAGTATACCGTGTATGTATAGAACAGGGCAGTATACCATGAATGTATGGAGCAGGTTTGAGCAATATATTGTGTATGTATAGGGCGGGGCAGTATACCATGTATGTATAGAGCATGTTTGGGCAGTATACCGTGTATGTATAGAGCTGGGCAGTATACCATGTATGTATAGAGCAGGTTTGGGCAGTATACCACGTATGTATAGAGCAGGGCAGTATACCATGTATGTATAGAGCAGGTTTGGGCAGTATACCGTGTATGTATAGAGCAGGGCAGTATACCATGTATGTATAGAGCAGGGCAGTATATCGTGTATGTGTAGAGCAGGGCAGTATACCGTGTATGTATAGAGCAGGGCAGTATACCATGTATGTATAGAGCAGGGCAGTATACCATGTATGTATAGAACAGGGCAGTATACCATGTATGTATAGAGCAGGGCAGTATACCATGTATGTATCGAGCAGGGCAGTATACCATGTATGTATAGAGCAGGTTTGGGCAGTATACCGTGTATGTATAGAGCAGGGCAGTATGCCATGTATGCATAGAGCAGGGCAGTATGCCATGTATGCATAGAGCAGGGCAGTATGCCATGTATGCATAGAGCAGGGCAGTATGCCATGTATGCATAGAGCAGGGCAGTATGCCATGTATGCATAGAGCAGGGCAGTATGCCATGTATGCATAGAGCAGGTTTGGGCAGTATACCGTGTATGTATAGAGCAGGGCAGTATACCATGTGTGTATAGAGCAGGGCAGTATGCCATGTATGTATAGAGCAGGTTTGGGCAGTATACCGTGTATGTATAGAGCAGGGCAGTATACCATGTGTGTATAGAGCAGGGCAGTATGCCATGTATGCATAGAGCAGGGCAGTATACCATGTATGTATAGAGCAGGGCAGTATACCATGTATGCATAGAGCAGGGCAGTATACCATGTATGTATAGAGCAGGTTTGGGCAGTATGCCATGTATGCATAGAGCAGGGCAGTATACCATGTATGTATAGAGCAGGGCAGTATACCATGTATGCATAGAGCACGGCAGTATACCATGTGTGTATAGAGCAGGGCAGTATGCCATGTATGCATAGAGCAGGGCAGTATACCATGTATGCATAGAGCAGGGCAGTATACCATGTATGCATAGAGCAGGGCAGTATACCATGTATGCATAGAGCAGGACAGTATACCATGTATGCATAGAGCAGGGCAGTATACCGTGTATGCATAGAGCACGGCAGTATGCCATGTATGCATAGAGCAGGGCAGTATACCAGGGTATTTGGAAATAGCCACAGGATGTTTTTTCAATAGTGTTAAAACAATTTCTTAGAATTTTGTGCAACACGTTAGGAGATTAGATTGCGTTCTACACTTCAACTGTCAAATGTTTCATGAAGAAACTTAACGGTAGTCCGCAGTCATGTGGTGCTTGTTCACACAATGACAAGAGAATGGAGAGTTTGTGATGGATCCCCATTAGTTCCTGTCAAGGCAGCAGCTACTCTTCCTGGGGTTTATTATGGATCCCCATTAGTTCCTGCCAAGGCAGCAGCTACTCTTCCTGGGGTTTATTATGGATCCCCATTAGTTCCTGCCAAGGCAGCAGCTACTCTTCCTGGGGTTTTTGGATCCCCATTATGGATCCCCATGGATAGTTCCTGTCAAGGCAGCAGCTACTCTTCCCGGTGGTTTATTATGGATCCCCATTAGTTCCTGCCAAGGCAGCAGCTACTCTTCCTGGGGTTTATTATGGATCCCCATTAGTTCCTGTCAAGGCAGCAGCTACTCTTCCTGGGGTTTATTATGGATCCCCATTAGTTCCTGCCAAGGCAGCGGCTACTCTTCCTGGGGTTTATTACGGATCTCCATTAGTTCCTGCCAAGGCAGCAGCTACTCTTCCTGGGGTTTATTATGGATCCCCATTAGTTCCTGCCAAGGCAGCAGCTACTCTTCCTGGGGTTTATTATGGATCCCCATTAGTTCCTGTCAAGGCAGCAGCTTCTCTTCCTGGGTTCCGGCAAAATTAAGGCAGTTAAACAATTTTAAAAAACAATACAATATATTCAAAACAGATTTCACAACACACAGGGTGTGTGTCCTCAGGCTCATAGGCCACTATCACATATCTCCAACAAAAAATACATGTGTACGTGTGTGTATAGTGCCTATGTTATCGTGTGCGTGTGAATGCGTCTGTGCCTATGTGTTACTTCACTGTCCCTGCAGTTCCACAAGGCTGATTTTACTGTTTGCATGAGTTACTTGATGTGGAACAGCGTTCCATGTAGTTATGGTTCTATGTAGTACTGTGGAATAGAGTTCCATGTAGTTATGGTTCTATGTAGTACTGTGCGCCTCCCATAGTCTGCTCTGGACTTGGGGACTGTGAAGAGACCTCTGGTGGCATGTCTTGTGGGGTATGCTTGGGTGTCTGAGCTGTGTGATAGTCGTTTAAACAGACAGCTCTGTGCTTTCAACATGTCAATACCTCTCACAAATACAAGTAGTGATGAAGTCAATCTCTCCTCCACTCTGAGCCAGGAGACATGCATATGATTAACATTAGCTATATGTGTACATCCAAGGACCAGCCGTGCTGCCCTGATCTGAGCCAATTCCAAAAGTCCCTATTTGTAGCACCTGACCACATGATTGAACAGTAGTCCAGATGTGAGAATAAAACTAGGCCTGCAGGACCTGCCTTGTTGATAGTGCTGTTAAGGCAGAGTAGGGCTTTATTAAGGACAGACTTCTCCCCATATCACCCTTATCTAAAGTTGAATCAATATGTTTTGAAAAGGACAGTTTACAATCCAGCATTACTCCAAGCAGTTTAGTCACCTCAACTAGCTCAATTTCCACATTATTTATTACAAGATTTAGTTGAGATTTAGGGTTTAGTGAATGATTTATCCCTAATACAATGCTTTTAGTTTTTGAAATATTTAGGACTAATTTATTCCCTGCCAACCATTCTGAAACTACCTGCAGCTCTTTAAGTGTTGCAGTCATTTTAGTTGCTGTAGTAGCTGACGTGTATAGTTTTGAGTCATCCGCATACATAGACACTGGCTTTACTCAAAGCCAGAGGCATGTTGTTAGTAAAAATTGAAAAAGGGGCCTAGAGAGCTGCCCTGGGGAATTCATGATTCCCCATATACTACCGACCATTGCAACCTGTACGCTCTCGTTGGCTGGCTTCATACTCTTCGCCAAACCCACTGGCTCCATGTCATCTACAAGACCCTGCTAGGTAAAGTCCCCCCTTATCTCAGCTCGCTGGTCACCATAGCATCTCCCACCTGTAGCACACGCTCCAGCAGGTATATCTCTCTAGTCACCCCCAAAACCAATTCTTTCTTTGGCCGCCTCTCCTTCCAGTTCTCTGTTACCAATGACTGGAACGAACTACAAAAATCTCTGAAACTGGAAACACTTATCTCCCTCACTAGCTTTAAGCACCAACTGTCAGAGCAGCTCACAGATTACTGCACCTGAACATAGCCCACCTATAATTTAGCCCAAACAACTACCTCTTTCCCTACTGTATTTAATTTATTAATTTATTTTGCTCCTTTGCACACCATTATTTTTATTTCTACTTTGCACATTCTTCCATTGCAAATCTACCATTCCAGTGTTTTCCTTGCTATATTGTATTTACTTTGCCACCATGGCCTTTTTTGCCTTTACCTCCCTTATCTCACCTCATTTGCTCACATCGAATATAGACTTGTTTATACTGTATTATTGACTGTATGTTTGTTTTACTCCATGTGTAACTCTGTGTCGTTGTATGTGTCGAACTGCTTTGCTTTGCTTTATCTTGGCCAGGTCGCAATTGTAAATGAGAACTTGTTCTCAACTTGCCTACCTGGTTAAATAAAGGTGAAATAAAATAAAAAATAAAAATAAATTGTTTAAGTGCTGTGCTTGTTGAGTGTCCTTCCCTATAAGCGTGCTAAAAATGTCTGTTGTCAATTTGTTTACTGTGAAATAGCATTGTATCTGGTCAAACAATGTTTTCTAGAAGTTTACTAAGGGTTGGTAACAGGCTGATTGGTCGGCTACTTGAGCCAATAAAGGGGGCTTTACTATTCTTGGGTAGTGGAATGACTAATTTCCCTCTAGACCTGAGGGCAAACACTTTCTAGTCGGCTTAAATTGAAGATGAGGCAAATAGGAGTGGCAATATCGTCCTCTATTATCCTCAGTAATTATCCATCCAGATTGTCAGACCCCGGTGGCTTGTCATAGTTGATAGACAATTTTTTCACCTTTTCCACACTGACTTTACGGAATTCAAAAGTACAATTCTTGTCTTTCATAATTTGGTCCGATATATACTTGGATGTGGCGTCAGCATTTGTTGCTGGCATGTCAGAAGGTGTCAAAGTTATCTATAAAAGGGAGTCCAGCAGAGCTACAGTAGTCCACAGAGCTACAGTAGTCCACAGAGCTACAGTAGTCCACAGAGCTACAGTAGTCCACAGAGCTACAGTAGTCCACAGAGCTACAGTAGTCCACAGAGCTACAGTAGTCCACAGAGCTACAGTAGTCCACAGAGCTACAGTAGTCCACAGAGCTACAGTAGTCCACAGAGCTACAGTAGTCTACAGAGCTACAGTAGTCCACAGAGCTACAGTAGTCTACAGAGCTACAGTAGTCTACAGAGCTACAGTAGTCTACAGAGCTACAGTAGTCTACAGAGCTACAGTAGTCTACAGAGCTACAGTAGTCTACAGAGCTACAGTAGTCTTTCAGCCAGATGTGTAACACCAGCAGTTTGCTGAATCTTTCACACCCGCGGCCCAACGAGGGTATTGGACCTGAAGTTATTGGCCTTTTTGTGTTGTCTTTTAGTGCTAAAATCAGTCCATGTCAAACGATCCAGGAAACCGGGGTAGAACAGTCGGAAGCAGCCTTGTTATGTACTCGTGCTCCTGGGTAGCACAGTGTTATTGCCTTGGGGACCGAGATGTTTCTCACCATAGAGCTGACTATGATGACAGCTGGTGATGTTGAATGGGCCGGTCTCTCAGGAAGCCTCGCGGTCTGGTGAGGCTGGGAACTCAGAGGATCTGAACCCGAGGTAGAAGTCACCGGAGAAGGAGACACACCCGAGGACGAAGACGCAGGCACCTCCGGATCCGATCTTGAATTGGAAGCCTACAAGGAAGAAGGCGCCAGAACCTCTGGATCAAGGGCCCCCCGTTGCCAGAGGATGCTTTCTTCGACTTCCAAAGCGAGTGACGTACCTCCATGACTGGTTGGTTGGGTGGAGAACAGCTCCGTTCAAAGGGGGGGAGCCCCCTTTGGGGATGGAACCCTGCCAGCCAGTTGGCTGTAGTGAGCCGACACGGCGGTGAAACTTCCACCAGACCAGAGCGGCATCCGGCTACTGGGGTAAAAGAAAAAGTATGCAGGCATGGGTTCCCCAGTAGCTTGTGTAGGATTGCTACTTGCTTGCTAAGATTAGCCACTTTCCTCACATAGTCCTCTGCAAGCAAGTAGTTACTACATTGAAAGTCAGCGCGGTCCACATTGTTCCGGAACAAAGCAAGGTAAACACATCTCCTGCAGCGCTGGAAACGTTCAATAACGATCTCCATTAGAGACCGGCGAGTCAGACAGGCTTTCACGTCTCTCCCCCTATGCAGAAACTGGCAGGATCCCGGGACAGACAGTAGCGCTCACAACAATTTAGCCCAACAGAGCCGTAGAATCCAAAATAAAAGTATTTCAAAGCAGATTTAAACTGAGGTCTGTCGTTCAGGTTTCAGCGTTTCAACAACAACAAACATACGTCTGATGCAGACAAGGTGCACATCTCAAACACACACACACCTGTCACCACAGACGGACGGACAGACAGACAGACGAATCCGCCTACCTTATCAATAGGAAGTGGTAAAGGTGCTTGGATGACACTGTGGAGAGGACAGAGATCAGAGTTCAGTTCAGAAGGAGGATAAAGCTCATTCAACAGTTTATAACATACTAGAGGTCGACCGATTAATCGGAATGGCTGATTAATTAGGGGCAATTTCAAGTTTTCATAACAATCGGAAATCGGTATTTTTGTACACCGATTTGGACATTTTAAAATGTTTTTTTACACCTTTATTTAACTAGGCAAGTCAGTTAAGAACACGTTATTATTTTCAATGACTGCCTTGGAACGGTGGGTTAACTGCCTTGTTCAGGGGCAGAACGACAGATTTTTACCTTGTCAGCTCGGGGATTCAATCTTGCAACCTTACAGTTAACTAGTCTAACGCTCTAACCACCTGCCTCTCATGGCACTACACAAGGAGCCTGCCTGTTACGCGAATGCAGTAAGAAGCCAAGGTAAGTTGCTAGCTTGCATTAAACTTATCTTATAAAAAACAATCAATCAATCATAATCACTAGGTAACTACACATGGTTGATGATATTACTAGTTTATCAAGCGTGTCCTGCATTGCATATAATCGATGCGGTGCGCATTCGCAGAAAAAGGACCGTCTTTGTTACTAACCATAAACATCAATGCCTTTCTAAAAAATCAATACACAGAAGTATACATTTTTAAACCTGCATATTTAGCTGAAATAAATACAGGTTAGCAGGCAATATTAACCAGGCGAAATTGTGTCACTTCTCTTGCATTCATTGCACGCAGAGTCAGGGTATATGCAACAGTTTGAACCGCCAGGTAGGAGCGAGGAGAGCGACGGGAGCTATACTGTTACACTGGCAATACTAAAGTGCCTATAAGAACATTCAATAGTCAAAGGTTCATGAAATACAAATGGTATAGAGAGAAATAGTCCTATAATTCCTATAATAACTACAACCTTCTTAACTGGGAATATTGAAGACTCATGTTAAAAGGAACCGCGAGCTTTCATATCTTCTCATGTTCTGAGCAACACTTTGTTTTTGCCTTATTTAAATAAAATTGAACATGTTTCATTATTTATTTGAGGCTAAATTGATTTGTATTGATGTATTATATTACAGTGCCTTGCGAAAGTATTCGGCCCCCTTGAACTTTGCGACCTTTTGCCACATTTCAGGCTTCAAACATAAAGATATAAAACTGTATTTTTTTGTGCAGAATCAACAACAAGTGGGACACAATCATGAAGTGGAATGACATTTATTGGGTATTTCAAACTTTTTTAACAAATCAAAAACTGAAAAAATGGGCGTGCAAAATTATTCAGCCCCTTTACTTTCAGTGCAGCAAACTCTCTCCAGAAGTTCAGTGAGGATCTCTGAATGATCCAATGTTGACCTAAATGACTAATGATGATAAATACAATCCACCTGTGTGTAATCAAGTCTCCGTATAAATGCACCTGCACTGTGATAGTCTCAGAGGTCCGTTAAAAGCGCAGAGAGCATCATGAAGAACAAGGAACACACCAGGCAGGTCCGAGATACTGTTGTGAAGAAGTTTAAAGCCGGATTTGGATACAAAAAGATTTCCCAAGCTTTAAACATCCCAAGGAGCACTGTGCAAGCGATAATATTGAAATGGAAGGAGTATCAGACCACTGCAAATCTACGAAGACCTGGCCGTCCCTCTAAACTTTCAGCTCATACAAGGAGAAGACTGATCAGAGATGCAGCCAAGAGGCCCATGATCACTCTGGATGAACTGCAGAGATCTACAGCTGAGGTGGGAGACTCTGTCCATAGGACAACAATCAGTCGTATATTGCACAAATCTGGCCTTTATGGAAGAGTGGCAAGAAGAAAGCCATTTCTTAAAGATATCCATAAAAAGTGTTGTTTAAAGTTTGCCACAAGCCACCTGGGAGACACACCAAACATGTGGAAGAAGGTGCTCTGTTCAGATGAAACCAAAATTGAACTTTTTGGCAACAATGCAAAACGTTATGTTTGGCGTAAAAGCAACACAGCTCATCACCCTGAACATACCATACCCACTGTCAAACATGGTGGTGGCAGCATCATGGTTTGGGCCTGCTTTTCTTCAGCAGGGACAGGGAAGATGGATGGAGCCAAATACAGGACCATTCTGGAAGATGGAGTCTGCAAAAGATCTGAGACTGGGACGGAGATTTGTCTTCCAACAAGACAATGATCCAAAACATAAAGCAAAATCTACAATGGAATGGTTCAAAAATAAACATATCCAGGTGTTAGAATGGCCAAGTCAAAGTCCAGACCTGAATCCAATCGAGAATCTGTGGAAAGAACTGAAAACTGCTGTTCACAAATGCTCTCCATCCAACCTCACTGAGCTCGAGCTGTTTTGCAAGGAGGAATGGGGAAAATATTCAGAGGAATGGGAAAAAAATTCAGTCTCTCGATGTGCAAAACTGATAGAGACATACCCCAAGCGACTTACAGCTGTAATCGCAGCAAAAGGTGGCGCTACAAAGTATTAACTTAAGGGGGCTGAATAAGTTTGCACGCCCAATTTTTCAGTTTTTGATTTGTTAAAAAAGTTTGACATATCCAATAAATGTCGTTCCACTTCATGATTGTGTCCCACTTGTTGTTGATTCTTCACAAAAAATACAGTTTTATATCTTTATGTTTGAAGCCTGAAATGTGGCAAAAGGTCGCAAAGTTCAAGGGGGCCGAATACTTTCGCAAGGCACTGTACGTTGAAATAAGAGTTAATTTAGTATTGTTGTAATTATCATTATTACAAATAAAAAAAATAATCAGCCGATTATTCTGCTTTTTTTGGTCCTCCAATAATCGGTCTACCTCTATAACATACAACAGTAATTCAACGTTTAACATAACAGTCTGTGTCTGAATGGCAGAACTAAAATAGAAAACGCAACATGTAAAGTGTTGTTTCATGAGCTGAAATAAAAAGATCCCAGAAATGGTCCAAATGCACAAAAAGGGAATTTCTCTCACATTCTGTGCATTTCTTTACATCCCTGTTAGTGAGCATTTCTCCTTTGCAAACATTTTTCCAGTGATTAAACAGCATGATCATTACATAGGTGAACCTGTGCTGCGAACAGTAAAATACCACTCAATTGTCACAGAACACAATGCCACAGATGTCTCAAATTTAGGGAACATGCAATTGGCATGCTGACTGCAGGAATGTCCACCAGAGCATTGAATGTTCATTTCTCTACCATAAGCCGCCTCAAATGTCGTTTTAGAGAATTTGGCAGTACGTCCAACCGGCCTCACAAGCCACTGCATCACAAAGCCCTGACCTCAATCATATAGGAAATGTGTGGGCAGAACTGTAAGCGTGTGTGAGCAAGGAGGCCTACAAATCTGACTCCGTTACACCAGCTCTGTCAGGAGGAATGGGCCACAATTCACCCAACTTATTGTGGGAAGCTTGTGGAAGGCTACCCGAAACGTTTGACCCAAGTTAATCAATTTAAAAGCAATGCTACCAAATACTATTGAGTGTATGTAAACTTCTGACCCACTGGGAATGTGATGAAATAAATAAAATCACTCTACTATTATTCTGACATTTCACATTCTTAAAATAAAGTGGTGATCCTAACTGACCTAAGACAGAAAACTTTACTTGACTAGGATTAAATGCCAGGAATTGTGAAAAAATGAGTTTAAACGTACTTGGCTAAGGTGTATGTAAACTTCCAACTTCAACTGTATATACAGGGTTTCCGGTACAGAGTCAATGTGTGGGGGTACAGGTTAGTTGAGGTAATTTGTAGTGACTATGCATAGATAATGGATAATAACAGCGAATAGCAAAACAGCTCTGGTTCTCTATCCATTCATTATAAACAGTGAGTAGCAGCAGTGTAAAAACAAAGGGGGGAGGAGGGGAGGGGGAAGGGTCAGTAAATATATGTAAATAGTCTAGGTGGCCATTTAATGAATGGCCAACATTTAATCAACATTCTTATGGCTTGGGGGTAGAAGCTGTTAAGGAGCCTTTTGGTCCTAGACTTGGCGCTCTGGTACCGCTTGCCGTGCGGTAGCAGAGAGAACAGTCTATGACTTGGGTGACTGGAGTCTCCGACAATTTCTTGGGCCTTCCTCTGACACCGCCTGGTATAGTTGTCCCGGATGTCAGGAAGCTTGGCCCCAGTGATGTACTGGGCCGTACGCCCTACCCTCTGCAGTGTCTTGCGGTCGGCGCCCGAGCAGTTGCAGTACCAGGCAGTGATGCAAGCGGTCAGGATGCTCTCCATGGTGCAGCTGAAGAACTTTGATGATCTGGGGACCCATGCCAAATCTTTTCAGTCTCCTGAGGGGGAATAGGTTTTGTTGTGCCCTCTTCACAGCTGTCTTGGTATGATTGGACAATGATAGTTTGTTGGTGATGTGGACACCAAGGAACTTGAAACTCTCGACCCGCTCCACGACCCGCTCCACTTCAGCCCAGTCGATGTTAATAGGGGCCTGTACGGCCCTCCATTTGCAGACTGAGGTGTTTAGTCCCAGGGTCCTTAGCTTAGTGATAAGGTTTGGTGGAACTAATGCTGAATGCTGAGCTGTAGTCAATTAACAGCATTCTCACGTCGTTGTTCCTTTTGTCCAGGTCAGGTGGGAACGGGCAGTGCGGAGTGCGATTGAGATTGCGTAATCTGACGATCTGTTGGGGCGGTATGCTAATTGGAGTGGGTCCAGGGTTTCCGGCATGATGGTGTTGATGTGGGCCGTGACCTGCCTTTCAAAGCACTTCATGACGTGAGTGCTACAGGGCGGAAATCATTTTGGCAGGTTACCTTCTTGAACACAGGGACCATGGTGGTCTGTTTGAAACACTACCGGTCTAAAGTTTTAGAACACCTACTCATTCAAGGATTTTTCTTCTTTTTTTTCTTCCACATTGTAGATTAATAGTGAAGACATCAAAACTATTAACTAACACATATGGAATCATGTAACCAAAAAAAGTGTAAAACAAATCAAAATATATTTTATATTTGACATTCTTCAAACAACCACCCTTTGCACACTCTTGGCCTTCTCTCAACCAGCTTCACCAGGAATTCCAACAGTCTTGAAGGAGTTCCCGCGCTTGATGGCTGCTTTTCCTTCACTCTGCAGTCCAACTCATCCCAAACCATCTCAAATTGGTTGAGGTGGGGGATTGTGGAGGCCTTGTCATCTGATGCAGCACTCCATCACTCTCCATCTTAGTAAAAATAGCCCTTACACAGCCTGAAACGGTGTTGGGTCATTGTTCTGCTGAAAAACAAATGACAGTCCCACTAAGTCCAAACCGGATGGCGTATCGCTAGAGAATGCTGTGGTAGCCTGCTGGTTAAGTGTGCCTTGAATTCTAAATAAATCACTCACAGCAAAGCACCCCCACAACATCACACCTTCTCCTCCATGCTTCACAGTGGGAAATTCACATGTGGATATCAGCTCACCCACACAGAGTCTCACAAAGATGAAAATCACCCATTTGGACTACAGACCAAAAGGACACATTTCCACTGGTCTAATGTCCATCGCTCACGTTTCTTGGCCCAAGCAAGTCTCTTCTTATTGGTGTCCTTTAGTAGTGGTTTCTTTGCATCAATTCGACCATGAAGGTCTGATTCACGCAGTCTCCTCTGAAACAGTTGATGTTGAGATGTGTCTGTTACTTGAACTATGAAATATTTATTTGGGCTGCAATTTCTGAAGCTGGTAACTAATGAACGTATCCTCTGCAGCAGAGGTAACTCTATAATGTGGATAAAGAGTTACATGTTTCACAGAACATTCTTCTTCAATGGAAGCCTCTCAAATGTAATCCAGTTAGAATCAGGAATTCCACAGAGTAGCTGTTTAGGCCCCATGCTTTTTTTCAATTTTACTAACGACATGCCACTGACGGAGTAAAGCCAGAGTGTCTATGTATGTGGATGACTCAACACTATACACTTCAGCTTCTGCAGTGACTGATATGACTGCAAAACTCAACAAAGAGCTGCAGTTAGTTTTAGAATGGGTGGCAAGGAGTAAGTTAGCCCTAAATATTTCTAAAACTAAAAGCCTATCTGTCAAGTTTCCATCCTTAACATTGTATATAAAATATGGGAAACTGTTAAAGTATTCTTGTTAAAAAAGGAATGTGATTTTAGAAGCCATGAGATAATCTATCTCCTAAAACTGTGCATAAGTAGCCACGTCCCGAGTGAGGTCAGAGAGCGTGTCAGACGGATAGAGCAGTCCCCTTCAGCCAGAGTGCATAAAAGGAATTAAACATTAGACCAGAAGAGACTACACGTTTGAAATGGTTGGAACTTTGAACCTCAACACGAGGTTTAGAAAATAAATTCACCTCCCAGACTAGACCAGAACATCGCCAGGCTGCAACTGCACGTGTAAAGTGGTTCAAACTCTGACTATCAACCCGAGGTGGAGAGAACTCCCATCTCGGACAATCACTGGTACGGCTGATTAGCTGTTCTAAGTCTAGAAAAGGGAATTTAAGTTGGACCATCCTACTACTCTTAACACCAATGGGAACCGTCAAACATGGCTGGCTAGCTATTTTCCAGAGTGAACAACAGTAGAAGACAGGAAAGACCCCTTTAGGACAATCAGAGCCATACAAGTGTGCAGCTGAAAGGCCAACAACCTTCCTAAGGGCTGGTTCCGACAGAGATAAACACAGAACAATAGCATTCACACGTAACGTTAAATACATTCATGATTTCTTACTTCAAAACAGGTGGTGGTTCGTGTGCAAGGTATATGATTACTGTGAGAATAGTTTCTAAAATGTATCAATGATAAGTCTCTCTTTTCTCTCTCCCTCTCATTGTGTAAGTCCGCTAGGGACCTTTTTCTCATGTATTAAGGGTGTATTTTTATTCTATGTTATTATTTAGTTAACAGGTAAATAAATAATTAAACCAACAACAACACATGGTTTTCCTGAGGCTCATGTCATAAAAGTCTTTATAGATTGCGGTCCTGTGTGGGTATGATTTCTCTCTACTCCATAACCTGCTGGCTGGCTGACTACAACCCGCTGCTGAAGGATGTCTGAAGCATGGTCTAAGTGGCTGGCCTGTTTCCACTGTTTCCATGTGGTTACAGTTGGCAAATCAGACATCTCCTGTGATGGAGCCAAGGGAAACAAGAGAAGAAGAGGAGAGAGAGAGAAGAGAGAGAGAAGAGAGAGAGAGAGAAGAGAGAAGAAGAAGAGAGAAGAGAGAGAGAGAGAGAGAGAGAGAGAGAGAGAGAGAGAGAGAGAGAGAGAAGAGAAAGAGAGAAGAGAGAGAGAGAAGAGAAAGAGAGAAGAGAAAGAGAGAAGAGAGAGAGAGGAAGAGAGAGAAGAGAAAGAGAGAGAAGAGAAAGAGAGAAGAGAAAGAGAGAAGAGAGAGAGAGAAGAGAGAAGAGAAAGAGAGAAGAGAGGGGAAGAGAGAGATGAAGAGAGAGAGATGAAGAGAGAGAGAGAGGGGGAGCGAGAGGTCTGGTCTGCCAAACATTCTGTGGGGAAGCCATGTGTCCCATAACCACACACACACCTTGCAAAGACAAGCAAACATACACACAACCTTAAACAGTCTACTGTACTACAGATGGGCTCTAAGAGGAGACCTCATCCAAATCAAATCAAATTTATTTGTCACATACACATGGGCAGATGTTAATGAGGAGAGGAGACATCATCCACTCTACAGTACTACAGATGGGCTCTAAGAGGATACCTCATCCAGTCTACTGTACTACAGGTGGGCTCTAAGAAGAGACTTCATCCAGTCTACTGTACTACAGATGGGCTCTAAGAGGAGAGGAGACCTCATCCAGTCTACTGTACTACAGGTGGGCTTCTAAGAGGAGACCTCATCTAGTCTACTGTACTACAGATGGGCTCTAAGAGGAGACCTCATCCAGTCTACTGTACTACAGATGGGCTGTATAAGAGGAGAGGAGACATCATCCATCCAGTCTAGATGGGCTCTGTACATCCAGTCAGATGGGCTCTAAGAAGAGACTTCATCCAGTCTACTGTACTACAGATGGGCTCTAAGAGGAGAGGAGACCTCATCCAGTCTACTGTACTACAGGTGGGCTTCTAAGAGGAGACCTCATCCAGTCTACTATACTACAGATGGGCTCTAAGAAGAGACCTCATCCAGTCTACTGTACTACAGATGGGCTCTAAGAAGAGACCTCATCCAGTCTACTGTACTACAGATGGGCTCTAAGAAGAGACCTCATCCTCATACAGATGGGCTCTAAGAGGAGAGGAAACCTTATCCAGATGAATTCACATTTTTGCCAGCAGCAAAGTTGCAGTCACCAACCCTCCGGATAATGTAAAAACAGTTAACCAGCTCTGCTTGAGCGAGTAAAATGGTCAGTGTGAGCTGTTCCGTCATTTGTCTGGAAGTAGCTAGCAAACGTTAGCCAGTTAGCTTGGGTGCTGTTAGGTCAGAACGATCAGATCAACCCTACTCCTCAGCCAGAGCGTCCAGTGTGAGGTCAGAACGCTGGGATCAACCCTACTCCTCAGCCAGAGCGTCCAGTGTGAGGTCAGAACGCTCAGATCAACCCTACTCCTCAGCCAGAGCGTCCAGTGTGAGGTCAGAACGCTGGGATCAACCCTACTCCTCAGCCAGAGCGTCCAGTGTGAGGTCAGAACGCTGGGATCAACCCTACTCCTCAGCCAGAGCGTCCAGTGTGAGGTCAGAACGCTGGGATCAACCCTACTCCTCAGCCAGAGCATCCAGTGTGAGGTCAGAACGCTCAGATCAACCCTACTCCTCAGCCAGAGCGTCCAGTGTGAGGTCAGAACGCTGGGATCAACCCTACTCCTCAGCCAGAGCATCCAGTGTGAGGTCAGAACGCTGGGATCAACCCTACTCCTCAGCCAGAGCATCCAGTGTGAGGTCTGAACGCTGGGATCAACCCTACTCCTCAGCCAGAGCGTCCAGTGTGAGGTCAGAACGCTGGGATCAACCCTACTCCTCAGCCAGAGCGTCCAGTGTGAGGTCTGAACGCTGGGATAAACCCTACTCCTCAGCCAGAGCATCCAGTGTGAGGTCTGAACGCTCAGATCAACCCTACTCCTCAGCCAGAGAGTCCAGTGTGAGGTCTGAATGCTGGGATCAACCCTACTCCTCAGCCAGAGCGTCCAGTGTGAGGTCTGAATGCTGGGATCAACCCTACTCCTCAGCCAGAGCGTCCAGTGTGAGGTCAGAACGCTGGGATCAACCCTACTCCTCAGCCAGAGCGTCCAGTGTGAGGTCAGAACGCTGGGATCAACCCTACTCCTCAGCCAGAGCGTCCAGTGTGAGGTCTGAATGCTGGGATCAACCCTACTCCTCAGCCAGAGAGTCCAGTGTGAGGTCTGAACGCTGGGATCAACCCTACTCCTCAGCCAGAGCATCCAGTGTGAGGTCTGAACGCTCAGATCAACCCTACTCCTCAGCCAGAGAGTCCAGTGTGAGGTCTGAACGCTGGGATCAACCCTACTCCTCAGCCAGAGCGTCCAGTGTGAGGTCTGAATGCTGGGATCAACCCTACTCCTCAGCCAGAGTGTC
This sequence comes from Oncorhynchus masou masou, assembly GCF_036934945.1. Classification (NCBI taxonomy): domain Eukaryota; kingdom Metazoa; phylum Chordata; class Actinopteri; order Salmoniformes; family Salmonidae; genus Oncorhynchus; species Oncorhynchus masou. The sequence goes on from NC_088216.1 coordinate 91,679,256, forward strand.
CAGTGTGAGGTCAGAATGCTGGGATCAACCCTACTCCTCAGCCAGAGCATCCAGTGTGAGGTCAGAATGCTGGGATCAACCCTTCCTCAGCCAGAGCGTCCAGTGTGAGGTCTGAACGCTGGGATCAACCCTACTCCTCAGCCAGAGCATCCAGTGTGAGGTCAGAATGCTGGGATCAACCCTACTCCTCAGCCAGAGCGTCCAGTGTGAGGTCAGAATGCTGGGATCAACCCTACTCCTCAGCCAGAGCATCCAGTGTGAGGTCAGAATGCTGGGATCAACCCTACTCCTCAGCCAGAGCGTCCAGTGTGAGGTCAGAATGCTGGGATCAACCCTACTCCTCAGCCAGAGCGATCAACCCTACTCCTCCAGTGTGAGGTCAGAACGCTGGGATCAACCCTACTCCTCAGCCAGAGCATCCAGTGTGAGGTCAGAACGCTGGGATCAACCCTACTCCTCAGCCAGAGCGTCCAGTGTTAGGTCAGAACGCTGGGATCAACCCTACTCCACAGCCAGAGCGTCCAGTGTGCTCACTGAATGCTCCGAGAGCGAAAAGCTCTGAGTTTACGAACACCCAGAATGCACTCTGAGCACACACTGGCACTCCAGAATGAACACACCCGTAGTATAAGCCAGCCTTTAGTCTTGAAATCTTTGGTCGTTTAGCCTCACATGTGAATCCTTAAAGAGATGGGTGGGGCTAAAGCTTAAGAGGGTGTGAACGATGCTGAATGGGTGTAGACAAAAAGCTCTCCAGTAGGTGTACCAAAAAATGTAAAGGACATTTTCTCAAAAGTGGGCTTACAAGTTTATCAACTATCAAGGCAGAATTACTTTCCCCATTGTTCCTCGACTGTAGTGTACGATACCATTTTCTAGCTCTGAGTCTCTACTTTTATCCAATGTAAAAAATACCACTTCAAATGTTGCTCCATAATCGAGGCAGTCATCACAATTGGCAGTTTTTTTTCCTCCATGTTATCCAGCTTGTCAGGTTGAATTGGGAGTTTCTTCCCCCACGTAATTCAGTTTGTGTCACGTTAATATAGATGTTTCTCCACGTAATTCAGTTTGTGTCACGTTAATATAGATGTTTCTCCACATAATTCAGTTTGTGTCATGTTAATATAGATGTTTCTCCACGTAATTCAGTTTGTGTCACGTTAATATAGATGTTTCTCCATGTAATTCAGTTTGTGTCATGTTAATATAGATGTTTCTCCAGTGTAATTCAGTTTGTGTCATGTTAATTTAGATGTTTCTCCACGTAATTCAGTTTGTGTCACGTTAATATAGATGTTTCTCCACGTAATTCAGTTTGTCACGTTAATATAGATGTTTCTCCACGTAATTCAGTTTGTGTCACGTTAATATAGATGTTTCTCCACGTAATTCAGTTTGTGTCACGTTAATATAGATGTTTCTCCACGTAATTCAGTTTGTGTCATGTTAATATAGATGTTTCTCCATGTAATTCAGTTTGTGTCATGTTAATATAGATGTTTCTCCATGTAATTCAGTTTGTGCATGTTAATTTAGATAATTTTCTCCACGTAATTCAGTTTGTGTCATGTTAATATAGATGTTTCTCCACGTTAATTCAGTTTGTGTCATGTTAAATAGATGTTTCTCCACGTAATTCAGTTTGTGTCATGTTAATATAGATGGTAATTCAGTTTGTGTCATGTTAATATAGATGTTTCTCCATGTAATTCAGTTTGTGTCATGTTAATATAGATGTTTCTCCATGTAATTCAGTTTGTGTCATGTTAATATAGATGTTTCTCCACGTAATTCAGTTTGTGTCATGTTAATATAGATGTTTCTCCTGAATTCAGTTTGTGTCATGTTAATTTAGATGTTTCTCCAGTAATTCAGTTTGTGTCATGTTAATTTAGATGTTTCTAATTCAGTTTGTGTCATGTTAATTTAGATTTCTCCACGTAATTCAGTTTGTGTCATGTTAATTTAGATGTTTCTCCACTAATTCAGTTTGTGTCATGTTAATATAGATGTTTCTCCATTGTAATTCAGTTTGTGTCATGTTAATTTAGATGTTTCTCCACGTAATTCAGTTTGTGTCATGTTAATCTAGATGTTTCTCGTAATTCAGTTTGTTTTAGATGTTTCTCCAATGTAATTCAGTTTGTGTCATGTTAATTTAGATGTTTCTCCACGTAATTCAGTTTGTGTCACGTTAATATAGATGTTTCTCCACGTAATTCAGTTTGTGTCATGTTAATATAGATTTTCTCCACGTAATTCAGTTTTGTCATGTTAATTTAGATGTTTCTGAATTCAGTTTGTGTCATGTTAATTAGATGTTTCTCCACGTAATTCAGTTTGTGTCACGTTAATATAGATGTTTCTCCACGTAATTCAGTTTGTGTCATGTTAATATAGATGTTTCTCCACGTAATTCAGTTTGTGTCATGTTAATATAGATGTTTCTCCACGTAATTCAGTTTGTGTCATGTTAATTTAGATGTTTCTCCACGTAATTCAGTTTGTGTCATGTTAATTTAGATGTTTCTCCACGTAATTCAGTTTGTGTCATGTTAATTTAGATGTTTCTCCACGTAATTCAGTTTGTGTCATGTTAATTTAGATGTTTCTCCACGTAATTCAGTTTGTGTCATGTTAATATAGATGTTTCTCCACGTAATTCAGTTTGTGTCATGTTAATATAGATGTTTCTCCACGTAATTCAGTTTGTGTCACGTTAATATAGATGTTTCTCCACGTAATTCAGTTTGTGTCATGTTCATTTAGATGTTTCTCCACGTAATTCAGTTTGTGTCATGTTAATTTAGATGTTTCTCCACGTAATTCAGTTTGTGTCATGTTAATTTAGATGTTTCTCCACGTAATTCAGTTTGTGTCATGTTAATATAGATGTTTCTCCACGTAATTCAGTTTGTGTCATGTTAATTTAGATGTTTCTCCACGTAATTCAGTTTGTGTCATGTTAATTTAGATGTTTCTCCACGTAATTCAGTTTGTGTCATGTTAATATAGATGTTTCTCCACGTAATTCAGTTTGTGTCATGTTAATTTAGATGTTTCTCCACGTAATTCAGTTTGTGTCATGTTAATTTAGATGTTTCTCCACGTAATTCAGTTTGTGTCATGTTAATTTAGATGTTTCTCCACGTAATTCAGTTTGTGTCATGTTAATTTAGATGTTTCTCCACGTAATTCAGTTTGTGTCATGTTAATTTAGATGTTTCTCCACGTAATTCAGTTTGTGTCATGTTAATTTAGATGTTTCTCCACGTAATTCAGTTTGTGTCATGTTAATATAGATGTTTCTCCACGTAATTCAGTTTGTGTCATGTTAATTTAGATGTTTCTCCACGTAATTCAGTTTGTGTCATGTTAATTTAGATGTTTCTCCACGTAATTCAGTTTGTGTCATGTTAATATAGATGTTTCTCCACGTAATTCAGTTTGTGTCATGTTAATTTAGATGTTTCTCCACGTAATTCAGTTTGTGTCATGTTAATTTAGATGTTTCTCCATGTAATTCAGTTTGTGTCATGTTAATTTAGATGTTTCTCCACGTAATTCAGTTTGTGTCATGTTAATTTAGATGTTTCTCCATGTAATTCAGTTTGTGTCATGTTAATTTAGATGTTTCTCCACGTAATTCAGTTTGTGTCATGTTAATATAGATGTTTCTCCATGTAATTCAGTTTGTGTCATGTTAATATAGATGTTTCTCCACGTAATTCAGTTTGTGTCATGTTAATATAGATGTTTCTCCACGTAATTCAGTTTGTGTCATGTTAATTTAGATGTTTCTCCATGTAATTCAGTTTGTGTCATGTTAATTTAGATGTTTCTCCATGTAATTCAGTTTGTGTCATGTTAATTTAGATGTTTCTCCATGTAATTCATGTAATTCACTTTTTGCGAAACAAAGAAAGAATTTAGCAGACGACCACAACATGTAAATCCTGAAAAATGTCTCTGTCAGAGATGGTGCAAATTAATCGGATGCATTAGGTTACGAAATATGACTTTCTGGATATAAATGTTAATTACATGTTACAGAAAATCTGAATTCTGTACATGGTGAATCATATTTGACTGTGTAAAATGTATTTTACATCTGGGCAGAATGGGCAGACACCGGGAATTATCTGTTTTCCTGGTTGTTTGCCTCACTAGTATTCCCAATGTAACTAAGTACTTACTCTGACCGTCGCCGAGCCTCCATGCCGTCCGGTAGAAACAGCTTGATTGTAGACACGACGCAGCCATGGGTGACTGCAACACACCCACAGAACACACGTGTTATTATACACCCTCATGGCACGACCCATTCCTATAGTAAATTCGGAAAGTATTCAGACCCCTTGACGTGCTCCACATTTTGTTACATCACAACCTTATTCTAAAAAAGATTATATTGTTATTTTCAGTCTACACAACACTCCACAATGACAATGTTAAACATGTTATTAGTTTGCAACTGCACATGGGGACAAAGATGGTACTTTTTGGAGAAATGTCCTGTGGTCTGATGAAACAAAAATAGAACTGTTTGACCATAATGACCATTGTTATGTTTGGAGGAAAATGGGGGAGGCTTGCAAGCCGAAGAACACCATCCCAACCGTGAAGCACGGGGTGGGAGCATCATGTTGTGGGGGTGCTTTGCTGGAGGAGGGACTGGTGCACTTCACAAAATAGATGGCACCATGAGGGAGGAAATTATTTGGATATATTGAAGCAACATCTCAAGACATCAGTCAGGAAGTTAAAGCTTGGTCCCAAATGGGTCTTCCAAATGGACAATGACCCCAAGCATACTTCCAAAGTTGTGGCAAAACGGCGTCAGGACAACAAAGTCAAGGTATTGGAGTGGCCATCACAAAGCCCTGACCGCAATCTTATAGGAAATGTGTGGGCAGAACTGTAAGCGTGTGTGAGCAAGGAGGCCTACAAACCTGACTCAGTTCCACCAGCTGTGTCAGGAGAAATTGGTCAAAATTCACCCAACTTATTGTGGGAAGTTTGTGGAAGGCTACCCGATACATTTGACCCAAGTTAAACAATTTAAAGGCAATACTACCAAATACTAATTGAGTGTATGTAAACTTCTGACCCACTGGAAATGTGATGAAAAAAATCACTATTATTATTCTGACATTTCACATTCTTAAAATAAAGTGGTGATCCTAACGGACCTAAAACAAGGAATTTTTATTAGGATTAAATGTCAGGAATTGTGAAAAACTGAGTTTAAAATGTAGTTGATTAAGGTGTATGTAAACTTCCAACTTCAACCCATGTTGGGCTTGGCTAATTTATTCATAGTGAGAAACAACCACACTGATGCAGACTTCACCCATCAGTTACCAAGAAGCTGTGATGAAATGGTGTAGGCTTGGGCAATATACTGTTTAAAACATACACCGGGGTATTTCAAAATTGACAATACCGTTTAAAATAATAAATACATTTGAGGCAGTGTGCATGCTACAGAACTGCTTATAACTATGAAGTGTAACTATATAAGAAATCTAAAAAGTGTTAAATTATATCCAGCTAAGGGCTCCTGCTATACATTTGGTTTGCTAACTTGCTAGCTAAATGGCTAGATATTAATGTCAAGCTTCTTGGTTTCAGCAGAGACATTTAAACCCTCCTGGATCAAGATCCCTGTTGCCAAAATAGCATCCCTTGTGTGCACATTAGGTAATATCGTATACCCTGGAATGGTCCATAAACGGTATGGAAATCTGGATAGCACCAAAAAGCTAATATAGTGTAGTTGAGTTGCTAAGAAGCTATTGTTGCATCATGAAGAAAGCAGCCATTTCATGTGTTCTCATTTCAACACAGCTGCAATCAGACACTACTGCAGTCTGTCAACTCTCCAAAACACTCCTCTCCTCAGAGAGCGCACGTGTACACACACACACCCTTGACTCCCGGCAAAGATGCTTACATCATAGCCTAACCGTGCATTTTAAAATGGCCAGCAGCATAACACGCACCAAAAAAAGTGTTAAACAAATCAAAATGTATTTTATATTTGAGATTCTTCAAAGTAGCCATCCTTTGCCTTTGACAGCTTTGCACACTCTTGGCATTCTCTCAACCAGCTTCACCTGGAATGCAATTCCAACTGTCTTAAAGGAGTTCTCACATGTGCTGAGAACTTGTTAGCTGCTTTTCCTTAACTCTGCAGTCCAACTCATCCCAACCCCTCTCAATTGAGTTGAGGTCAGTGAATTGTGGAGGCAGGTCATATGATCCAGCACTCCATCACTCTCCTTATTGGTCAAATAGCCCTTACACAGCCTGGAGATGTGTCATTGTCCTGTTGAAAAACGAATTATATTCCCACTAAGCCCAAATCAGATGGGATGGCGTATCCCTGCAGAATGCAGTGGTAGCCATGCTGGTTAAGTGAATTCTAAATAAATGTCTTTCATCACATTCCCAGTGGGTCAGAAGTTTACATACACTCAATAAGTATTTGGTAGCATTGCCTTTAAATTGTTTAAATTGGGTCAAACGTTTCGGGTAGCCTTCCGCAAGCTTCCTTCAATAAATTGGGTACATTTAAATTCCTCCTGACAGAGCTGGTGTAACTGAGTCAGGTTTGTAGGTCTCCTTGCTCACACATGCTTTTCAGTTCTGACTACAAATGTTCTATATGATTGAGGTCAGGGCTTTGTGATGCCAATCCAATACCTTGACTTTGCAGTTCTTAAGCCAAGTCAGTTGAGAACAAATTCTTATTTTCAATGATGGTCTAGAAACAATGTGTTAACTGCCTTGTTCAGTGGCAGAATGACAGATTTGTACCTTGTCAGCTCGGGAATAGATCTTGCAACCTTTCGGTTACTAGTCCAACGCTCAAACCACTTGGCTACGCTGCCGCCCCAAGTATGCTTGGGGTCATTGTCCATTCCGGAAGACCCATTTGTGACCAAGCTTCAACTTCCACATACTTTTCCGTCCTCATTATGCCATCTATTTTGTGAAGTGCACCAGTCCCTCCTGCAGCAAAGCACCCCCACAACATGATGCTGCCACCCCCGTGCTTCACAGTTGGGATGGTGTTCTTTCGCTTGCAAGACTCCCCCTTTTTCCTCCAAACATAACGATGGTCATTATGGCCAAATAGTTCTATTTTTGTTTCATCAGACCAGAGGACAATTCTCCAAAAAGTACGATATTTGTCCCCATGTGCAGTTGCAAACTGTAGTCTGGCTTTTTTATGGCGGTTTTGGAGCAGTGGCTTCTTCCTTGCTGAGCGGCCTTTCAGGTTATGTCGATATAGGACTTGTTTTACTGTGGCTATAGATACTTTTGTAACGGTTTCCTCCAGCATCTTCACAAGGTCCTTTACTGTAGTTCTGGGATTGATTTGCACTTTTCACACCAAAGTACGTTTATCTCTACGAGACAGAACGCGTCCCCTTCCTGAGCGTTATGACAGCTGCGTGGTCCCATGGTGTTTATACTTGTGTATTATTGTTTGTACAGATGAACGTGGTACCTTCAGGCGTTTGGAAATGTCTCCCAAGGATGAAACAGACTTGTGGAGGTCTACAACTTTTTTTCTGAGGTCTTGGCTGATTTCTTTTGATTTTCCCATGATATCAAGCAAAGAGGCACTGAGTTTGAAGGTAGGCCTTGAAATACATCCACAGGTACCCCTCCAATTGACTCAAATTATGTCAATTAGCCCATCAAAAGCTTCTAAAGCCATGACATACTTTTCTGGAATTTTCCAAGCTGTTTAAAGCCACAGTCAACTAGTTTATGTAAACTTCTGACCCACTGGAATTGTGATACAGTGAATTATAAGTGAAATAATCTGTCTGTAAACAATTGTTGGAAAAATGACTTGTGTCATGAACAAAGTAGATGTCCTAACCGACTTGCCAAAACTATAGTTTGTTAACAAGAAATTTGTGGAGTGGTTGAAAAATTAGTTTTAATGACTCCAACCTCAGTGTATTTAAACTTCCAACTTCAACTGTACAGCAGACATTATCGGTGTGTACCTTTACGGGTGTTCTCTGTGACGTCCACACCGAACTGGATGAAGTCACCAGAGAGGACCTCACAGGGAGGACTCTCCTCGGACCCCCGACTCAGACGCTGGCTGTTGATGAACGTCCCGTTACTACTCTTAGTGTCCTGCAGGTAGAACTGAAATACAGAGAGGTGGAATACACAGTTACAATACTATAGTTTAGGGCATTGCTCACCATAGGTCTGCTGCAGAGGGACAAGAGAGCCATGAGAACACACATTTGGAAATACACTGGACTAAAATATAAACGCAACATGCAAAAAAACTTCAAACCCACCCCCCTCAGACTTTTATTTTTTATTTAACCAGTTAGGCCAGTTGAGAACAAGCTCTCATTTACAACTGCAACCTGGCCAAGATAAAGCAAAGCAGAGCGACAAAAAAACAACAGTTACATATGGGATAAACACACGTAGTCAATAACACAATAGAACATTTGTATAGTGTGTGCAAATCTAGTAAGAAGGTAAGGCAATAAATTGGCCATAGTGGCGAAGTAATTATAATTTAGCAATTGACACTGGAGTGATAGATGTGCAGATGAGGATGTGCAAGTAGAAATACTGGTGTGCAAAAGAGCAGAAAAAACAAAAACAAATATGGGGATGAGGTATGTAGTTGGTTGGATGGGCTATTTACAGATGGGCTATTTACAGATGGGCTCTGCAGCGATCAGTAAGCTGCTCTGACAGCCATTGCTTGAAGTTACTGTGGGAGATGTGAGTCTCCAACTTCTGTGATTTTTGCAATTCGTTCCAGTCATTGGCAGCAGAGAACTGGAAGGAAAGGCTTTGGGGTTGACCAGTGAGATATACCTGATGGAGCGTGGGCCCCGCAGGTGAAGAAGCCGGATGTGGAGGTCATGTAGGGTGGTTACACATGGTTTGCGGTTGTGAGGCCGGTTGGACATACTGCCAAATTCTCTAAAACGACATAGGAGGCAGCTTGTGGTAGAGAAATGTAAATGCAATTCTCCGGCAACAGCTCTGGTGGACATTCCTGCAGTCAACATGCCATTTCCATTGACAAAACCACACATTTTAGAGTGACCTTTTTCCCGCAGCACAAGGTGCACATTTTTTCTTTTTTACCCCTTTTTCTCCCCAATTTCATGGTATCCAATTGTTTAGTAGCTACTACCGTGTCTCATTGCTACAACCCCGTACGGCGCGGGAGAGACGAAGGTTGAAAGTCATGCGTCCTCCGATACACAACCCAACCAAGCCACACTGCTTCTTAACACAGCACGCATCCAACTGGGAAGCCAGCCACACCAATGTGTCGGAGGAAACACCGTGCACCTGGCAACCTTGGTTAGCGCGAATCGAGCCCGGCCCGCAACAGGAGTCACTGGTGCGCGATGAGACAAGGATATCCCTACCTGCCAAACCCTCCCTAACCCGAACGACGCTTAGGCCAATTGTGCGCCGCCCCCGGACCACCCGGTCGCGGCCAGTTACGACAGAGCCTGGGCGCAAACCCAGAGTATCTGGTGGCACAGCTGGCGCTGCAGTACAGCGCCCTTAACCACTGTGCCACCCGGGAGGCCCCACGGTGCACGTTTAATGATCATGCATATCTTGGCAAAGGAGAAGAGCTTTTATAGAAGTACGGCTGGATGTTCAGTGGTCAGGGAAGATAGGACAGTACGGCTGATGTTCAGTGGTCAGGGAAGATAGGACAGTACGGCTGATGTTCAGTGGTCAGGGAAGATAGGACAGTACGGCTGATGTTCAGTGGTCAGGGAAGATAGGACAGTACGGCTGATGTTCAGTGGTCAGGGAAGATAGGACGTGCTACGGCTGATGTTCAGTGGTCAGGGAAGATAGGACAGTACGGCTGATGTTCAGTGGTCAGGGAAGATAGGACGTTACGGCTGATGTTCAGTGGTCAGGGAAGATAGGACGTTACGGCTGATGTTCAGTGGTCAGGGAAGATAGGACGTTACGGCTGATGTTCAGTGGTCAGGGAAGATAGGACGTTACGGCTGATGTTCAGTGGTCAGGGAAGATAGGACAGTACGGCTGACGCTCAGTGGTCAGGGAAGATAGGACGTTACGGCTGACGTTCAGTGGTCAGGGAAGATAGGACGTTACGGCTGATGTTCAGTGGTCAGGGAAGATAGGACGTTACGGCTGATGTTCAGTGGTCAGGGAAGATAGGACGTTACGGCTGATGTTCAGTGGTCAGGGAAGATAGGACAGTACGGCTGATGTTCAGTGGTCAGGGAAGATAGGACGTTACGGCTGATGTTCAGTGGTCAGGGAAGATAGGACGTTACGGCTGATGTTCAGTGGTCAGGGAAGATAGGACGTTACGGCTTTGATGTTCAGTGGTCAGGGAAGATAGGACAGTACGGCTGATGTTCAGTGGTCAGGGAAGATAGGACAGTAAGGCTGATGTTCAGTGGTCAGGGAAGATAGGACGTTACGGCTGATGTTCAGTGGTCAGGGAAGATAGGACGTTACGGCTGGTGGTCAGGGAAGATAGGACGTTACGGCTGATGTTCAGTGGTCAGGGAAGATAGGACAGTACGGCTGATGTTCAGTGGTCAGGGAAGATAGGACGTTACGGGCTGATGTTCAGTGGTCAGGGAAGATAGGACGTTACGGCTGATGTTCAGTGGTCAGGGAAGATAGGACAGTACGGGCTGATGTTCAGTGGTCAGGGAAGATGGGACGTTACGGCTGACGCTCAGTGGTCAGGGAAGATAGGACGTTACGGCTGATGTTCAGTGGTCAGGGAAGATAGGACGTTACGGCTGATGTTCAGTGGTCAGGGAAGATAGGACGTTACGGCTGATGTTCAGTGGTCAGGGAAGATAGGACAGTACGGCTGATGTTCAGTGGTCAGGGAAGATAGGACGTTACGGCTGATGTTCAGTGGTCAGGGAAGATAGGACGTTACGGCTGATGTTCAGTGGTCAGGGAAGATAGGACGTTACGGCTGATGTTCAGTGGTCAGGGAAGATAGGACAGTACGGCTGATGTTCAGTGGTCAGGGAAGATAGGACGCCACGGCTGACGCTCAGTGGTCAGGGAAGATAGGACGTTACGGCTGATGTTCAGTGGTCAGGGAAGATAGGACGCGACGGGCTGATGTTCAGTGGTCAGGGAAGATAGGACGTTACGGCTGATGTTCAGTGGTCAGGGAAGATAGGACAGTACGGCTGATGTTCAGTGGTCAGGGAAGATAGGACGTTACGGCTGATGTTCAGTGGTCAGGGAAGATAGGACGCGTTACGGCTGATGTTCAGTGGTCAGGGAAGATAGGACGTTACGGCTGATGTTCAGTGGTCAGGGAAGATAGGACAGTACGGCTGATGTTCAGTGGTCAGGGAAGATAGGACGTTACGGCTGATGTTCAGTGGTCAGGGAAGATAGGACAGTACGGCTGATGTTCAGTGGTCAGGGAAGATAGGACGTTACGGCTGATGTTCAGTGGTCAGGGAAGATAGGACGTTACGGCTGATGTTCAGTGGTCAGGGAAGATAGGACGTTACGGCTGATGTTCAGTGGTCAGGGAAGATAGGACAGTACGGCTGATGTTCAGTGGTCAGGGAAGATAGGACGTTACGGCTGATGTTCAGTGGTCAGGGAAGATAGGACGTTACGGCTGATGTTCAGTGGTCAGGGAAGATAGGACGTTACGGCTGATGTTCAGTGGTCAGGGAAGATAGGACGTTACGGCTGACGCTCAGTGGTCAGGGAAGATAGGACGTTACGGCTGATGTTCAGTGGTCAGGGAAGATAGGACAGTACGGCTGATGTTCAGTGGTCAGGGAAGATAGGACGTTACGGCTGATGTTCAGTGGTCAGGGAAGATAGGACAGTACGGCTGATGTTCAGTGTTCAGGGAAGATAGGACAGTACGGCTGATGTTCAGTGGTCAGGGAAGATAGGACGTTACGGCTGATGTTCAGTGGTCAGGGAAGATAGGACGTTTACGGCTGATGTTCAGTGGTCAGGGAAGATAGGACGCACGGCTGATGTTCAGTGGTCAGGGAAGATAGGACGCTACGGCTGATGTTCAGTGGTCAGGGAAGATAGGACAGTACGGCTGATGTTCAGTGGTCAGGGAAGATAGGACGTTACGGCTGATGTTCAGTGGTCAGGGAAGATAGGACGATTACGGGGCTGATGTTCAGTGGTCAGGGAAGATAGGACGTTACGGCTGATGTTCAGTGGTCAGGGAAGATAGGACGTTACGGCTGATGTTCAGTGGTCAGGGAAGATAGGACAGTACGGCTGATGTTCAGTGGTCAGGGAAGATAGGACAGTACGGCTGATGTTCAGTGGTCAGGGAAGATAGGACGTTACGGCTGGTGGTCAGGGAAGATAGGACGTTACGGCTGATGTTCAGTGGTCAGGGAAGATAGGACGTTACGGCTGATGTTCAGTGGTCAGGGAAGATAGGACAGTACGGCTGATGTTCAGTGGTCAGGGAAGATAGGACGTTACGGCTGATGTTCAGTGGTCAGGGAAGATAGGACAGTACGGCTGATGTTCAGTGGTCAGGGAAGATAGGACGTTACGGCTGATGTTCAGTGGTCAGGGAAGATAGGACGTTACGGCTGATGTTCAGTGGTCAGGGAAGATAGGACGTTACGGCTGATGTTCAGTGGTCAGGGAAGATAGGACGTTACGGCTGATGTTCAGTGGTCAGGGAAGATAGGACGTTACGGCTGATGTTCAGTGGTCAGGGAAGATAGGACGTTACGGCTGATGTTCAGTGGTCAGGGAAGATAGGACGTTACGGCTGGTGGTCAGGGAAGATAGGACGTTACGGCTGATGTTCAGTGGTCAGGGAAGATAGTGACGTTACGGCTGGACGCTCAGTGGTCAGGGAAGATAGGACAGTACGGCTGATGTTCAGTGGTCAGGGAAGATAGGACAGTACGGCTGATGTTCAGTGGTCAGGGAAGATAGGACGTTACGGCTGATGTTCAGTGGTCAGGGAAGATAGGACAGTACGGCTGATGTTCAGTGGTCAGGGAAGATAGGACGTTACGGCTGATGTTCAGTGGTCAGGGAAGATAGGACAGTACGGCTGATGTTCAGTGGTCAGGGAAGATAGGACAGTACGGCTGATGTTCAGTGGTCAGGGAAGATAGGACAGTACGGGGCTGATGTTCAGTGGTCAGGGAAGATAGGACGTACGGCTGATGTTCAGTGGTCAGGGAAGATAGGACAGTACGGCTGATGTTCAGTGGTCAGGGAAGATAGGACGTTACGGCTGATGTTCAGTGGTCAGGGAAGATAGGACGTTACGGCTGATGTTCAGTGGTCAGGGAAGATAGGACGTTACGGCTGATGTTCAGTGGTCAGGGAAGATAGGACGTTACGGCTGATGTTCAGTGGTCAGGGAAGATAGGACGTTACGGCTGATGTTCAGTGGTCAGGGAAGATAGGACGTTACGGCTGGTGGTCAGGGAAGATAGGACGTTACGGCTGATGTTCAGTGGTCAGGGAAGATAGGACGTTACGGCTGATGTTCAGTGGTCAGGGAAGATAGGACAGTACGGCTGATGTTCAGTGGTCAGGGAAGATAGGACGTTACGGCTGATGTTCAGTGGTCAGGGAAGATAGGACAGTACGGCTGATGTTCAGTGGTCAGGGAAGATAGGACGCTACGGCTGATGTTCAGTGGTCAGGGAAGATAGGACGTTACGGCTGATGTTCAGTGGTCAGGGAAGATAGGACGTTACGGCTGATGTTCAGTGGTCAGGGAAGATAGGACGTTACGGCTGATGTTCAGTGGTCAGGGAAGATAGGACGCGTTACGGCTGATGTTCAGTGGTCAGGGAAGATAGGACGTTACGGCTGATGTTCAGTGGTCAGGGAAGATAGGACGTTACGGCTGGTGGTCAGGGAAGATAGGACGTTACGGCTGATGTTCAGTGGTCAGGGAAGATAGGACGTTACGGGCTGACGCTCAGTGGTCAGGGAAGATAGGACAGTACGGCTGATGTTCAGTGGTCAGGGAAGATAGGACAGTACGGCTGATGTTCAGTGGTCAGGGAAGATAGGACGTTACGGCTGATGTTCAGTGGTCAGGGAAGATAGGACGTTACGGCTGATGTTCAGTGGTCAGGGAAGATAGGACGTTACGGCTGATGTTCAGTGGTCAGGGAAGATAGGACGTTACGGCTGATGTTCAGTGGTCAGGGAAGATAGGACGTTACGGCTGATGTTCAGTGGTCAGGGAAGATAGGACGTTACGGGGCTGATGTTCAGTGGTCAGGGAAGATAGGACGTTACGGCTGATGTTCAGTGGTCAGGGAAGATAGGACGTTACGGCTGATGTTCAGTGGTCAGGGAAGATAGGACGTTACGGCTGATGTTCAGTGGTCAGGGACGATAGGACGTTACGGCTGGTGGTCAGGGAAGATAGGACGTTACGGCTGATGTTCAGTGGTCAGGGAAGATAGGACGTTACGGCTGATGTTCAGTGGTCAGGGAAGATAGGACGTTACGGCTGATGTTCAGTGGTCAGGGAAGATAGGACGTTACGGCTGATGTTCAGTGGTCAGGGAAGATAGGACGTTACGGCTGACGCTCAGTGGTCAGGGAAGATAGGACGTTACGGCTGATGTTCAGTGGTCAGGGAAGATAGGACGTTACGGCTGATGTTCAGTGGTCAGGGAAGATAGGACAGTACGGCTGATGTTCAGTGGTCAGGGAAGATAGGACAGTACGGCTGATGTTCAGTGGTCAGGGAAGATAGGACGTTACGGCTGATGTTCAGTGGTCAGGGAAGATAGGACGTTACGGCTGGTGGTCAGGGAAGATAGGACAGTACGGCTGATGTTCAGTGGTCAGGGAAGATAGGACGTTACGGCTGATGTTCAGTGGTCAGGGAAGATAGGACAGTAAGGCTGATGTTCAGTGGTCAGGGAAGATAGGACGTTACGGCTGATGTTCAGTGGTCAGGGAAGATAGGACAGTACGGCTGATGTTCAGTGGTCAGGGAAGATAGGACAGTACGGCTGGTGGTCAGTGGTCAGGGAAGATAGGACGTTACGGCTGATGTTCAGTGGTCAGGGAAGATAGGACGTTACGGCTGATGTTCAGTGGTCAGGGAAGATAGGACGTTACGGCTGATGTTCAGTGGTCAGGGAAGATAGGACGTTACGGCTGGTGGTCAGGGAAGATAGGACGTTACGGCTGATGTTCAGTGGTCAGGGAAGATAGGACAGTACGGGCTGATGTTCAGTGGTCAGGGAAGATAGGACGTTACGGCTGATGTTCAGTGGTCAGGGAAGATAGGACAGTACGGCTGATGTTCAGTGGTCAGGGAAGATAGGACGTTACGCTGATGTTCAGTGGTCAGGGAAGATAGGACGTTACGGCTGATGTTCAGTGGTCAGGGAAGATAGGACGTTACGGGGCTGATGGTCAGGGAAGATAGGACGTTACGGCTGGTGGTCAGGGAAGATAGGACGCTACGGCTGATGTTCAGTGGTCAGGGAAGATAGGACGCCACGGCTGATGTTCAGTGGTCAGGGAAGATAGGACAGTACGGCTGATGTTCAGTGGTCAGGGAAGATAGGACAGTACGGCTGATGTTCAGTGGTCAGGGAAGATAGGACGCTACGGCTGATGTTCAGTGGTCAGGGAAGATAGGACGTTACGGCTGATGTTCAGTGGTCAGGGAAGATAGGACGCGTTACGGCTGATGTTCAGTGGTCAGGGAAGATAGGACGTTACGGCTGATGTTCAGTGGTCAGGGAAGATAGGACGTTACGGCTGATGTTCAGTGGTCAGGGAAGATAGGACGTTACGGCTGGTGGTCAGGGAAGATAGGACGTTACGGCTGATGTTCAGTGGTCAGGGAAGATAGGACGTTACGGCTGATGTTCAGTGGTCAGGGAAGATAGGACGTTACGGCTGATGTTCAGTGGTCAGGGAAGATAGGACGTTACGGCTGATGTTCAGTGGTCAGGGAAGATAGGACGTTACGGCTGACGCTCAGTGGTCAGGGAAGATAGGACGTTACGGCTGATGTTCAGTGGTCAGGGAAGATAGGACGTTACGGCTGATGTTCAGTGGTCAGGGAAGATAGGACGTTACGGCTGATGTTCAGTGGTCAGGGAAGATAGGACAGTACGGCTGATGTTCAGTGGTCAGGGAAGATAGGACGTTACGGCTGATGTTCAGTGGTCAGGGAAGATAGGACAGTACGGCTGATGTTCAGTGGTCAGGGAAGATAGGACGTTACGGCTGATGTTCAGTGGTCAGGGAAGATAGGACGGACACCCGCTGCTTTATCAGCAAGATCTGGTTTGTCCTTCAAGCAGCGGGGGGGATGTAGTGTATTAGTACAAGCAGGAAGAACCGGGCTGCATTTCAAGTAAGGGGGTGTGTGTCTATATTCAACTCCAGACGCTGCCTGCTGCACCTTTAACGCTGGTCAAACTAAAACGCTCAGAGAGGCCTGGTTAATAGCAACAGGAAGCACAACATAGACACCTAGCTTATAAAACAGCCATTTAGTTCTCCAGGGATTTGAGGGAGAGGACTGGTTACAGCAGCACCAAAATCAGTTTAGCAAACTTACTAGTTCATGATGTACTGTAGGCCTACTGATATGGAGTGGGCGGAGGACAGTAACTGGTTTGGTAAACATCCAGAGAAATCCACACATTATCTGGCTGTCAAAGTTTTAATCACATTGAACCCCTGACACATGACCTAGTGGGTTTCTCAGGTAGGCTGGTTTGTGCCAACTGTGCTATACTGTACCCAGTCCAGGACTCACTGATCTGATGGGTTTCTCAGTTGAACAGGAAGTCCGGTGAGATGAAGCAATTCCAGCCCTCTAACTTTCCACTCACAACACAGCTCTGTGTAAGTAACCTAAAAACATTACCTCCTGACAACAGGACAACCTATGCATCAAGGAAACGTGCTGATTCTACTACAGAACTGGATCGATGTGCATGTGGGTACATGAGAAAGGCCTTGGGGGAGGTATGTAACGCACGTAGTGTGGGGTGTCGTCTTGAGTTGTCAAGGCATCTAGGGGGTGCGTCTGTTTGTGTGTGGGTCTTGCATTAACAGTCTTTATCGAAGCTCATTAGCTTCCTGAGATGTCCCATCAACTGTGGCCCAGGCAATTTGCAGTGGTATTCAAAGACAGTTTCACAAAAATATGTGACAATTGAGTAAATGTATTTATTGGTTCCTTTTCATTTTGATAATTGATTTAAACACAATTAATTTAAGGTCAATGGCTGATGACAAAAACCTACATTTACAGTTAAGGTCATCTCATTAGATTTGGGGTGTGGTCAGAAATAATGCACTAATTTGGACCAGAGCCCTATGGCACCCTATTCCCTATATAGTGCACTACTTTTGACCAGAACCCTATGGGGAATAGAGTGCCATTTGGGAGGCACACTATAACCTCCCAGGATGCCCAAAATATTATGTCCAACATTATTTAGTTGGGCAGAGTTTAGCGCACAGGAAGCTGGTGACTGATACAAACTCCTCAACGCAATCGGGTGAATCCCGGAACATATTCCAGTCTGCACAAGCAAAACAGTCCTTCCCATTTTTCCTATTTTGCTGGAATTAAAATTGATTTTTTTTTGGGGGGGTTGTATCATTTTATTTACATGCCTACCACTTTGAAGATGTAAAATATATTTTATTGTGAAACAAGAAATAAGACAAAAAAACTGAAAACTTGAGTGTGCTTAACAATTCACTCCACCCCAAAGTCAATACTTTGTAGAGACATCTTTTGCAGCAATTACAGATGCAAGTCTCTTGGGGTATGTCTCTATAAGCTTGGCACATCTAGCCATTGGGATTTTTGCCCATTCTTCAAGGCAAAACTGTTCCAGCTCCTTCAAGTTGGATGGGTTCCGCTGGTGTACAGCAATCTTTCAGTCATACCACAAATTCTCAATTGGATTGAGGTCTGGGCTTTGACAAGGACATTCCAAGACATTTAAATGTTTACCCTTAACCACTCGAGTGTTGCTTAAGCAGTATGCTTAGGGTCATCATCCTGCTGGAAGGTGAACCTCCATCCCAGTCTCAAATCTCTGGAAGACTGAAACAGGTTTCCCTCAAGAATGTCCCTAATTTCACAGTCATCCATCAATGATGATCAATTCTGACCAGTTTCCCAGTTCCTGCTGATGAAAAACATCCCCACAGTATGATGCTGCCACCACATGCTTCACCACCATGCTTCACTGGATGGTGTTCTCGGGGTGATGAGAGATGTGTTTGCGCCAGACATAGCGTTTTCCATGATGGCCAAAAAGCTCAATTTTAGTCTCGTCTGACCAGAGTACCTTCTTCCATATGTTTGGGGAGTGTCCCACATACCTTTTGGCGAACACCAAACGTGTTTGCTTATTTTTTTCTTTAATTAAGCAATTACTTTTTTCTGGCCACTCTTTGGTAAAGCCCAGCTCTGCGGAGTGTACGGCTTAAAGTGGTCGAATGGACAGATGCTCCAATCTCCGCTATGGAGCTTTGCAGCTCCTTCATGGTTATCTTTGGTCTCTTTGTTGCTTCTCTGATTAATGCGCTCCTTTTCTGGTGGTTGGCCCTCTCTTGGCAGGTTTGTTGTGGTGCCATATTCTTTCCATTTTTTAATAATGATTTAATGGTGCTGTGTGGGATGTTCAAAGTTTCAGATATTTTTCATAACCCAACCCTGATCTGTACAACTTTGTCCCTGACCTATTTGGAGAGCTCCTTGGTCTTCATGCTGCCGCTTGCTTGGTGGTGCCTCTTGCTTGGTGGTGTTGCAGACTCTGGGGCCTTTCAGAACAGGTGTATATATACTGAGATCATGTAATAGATCATGTTACACTTAGTTAAATAAAGTCCACCTGTGTGCAATCTAATTATGTGACTTCTGAAGGTAATTGGTTGCACCAGATCTTATTTAGGGGATGAATACATATGAACTCACCACTTTCGTTTTTTATGTTTACAGTTCATTTTTTCATTTCATTTCACCAATTAGGACGATTTTTTGTATGACCAATACATGAAATCCAAATAAAAATCCATTTCAATTACAGGTTGTAGGAAAAATGCCACGGGGGATAAATACTTTTGCAAGGCACTGTATCTGTTAACCCTGAACTATTTAGCATCTGCTTCCTCAGACCACTTCCGTATTGAGTGCTTGACTGGTACTTCCTCTATGAGTTTTACCTTGTAAGTAGGTATCAAGAAGACAGAGTTATGGTCAGATTTGCCAAATGTTGAGCGAGGGAGAGCTCTGTATGCGTTTGTGTGTGTGGAGAGAAGGTGATTTAGAGTTGTGACCTGTGCCACATGTTGGTAGAACTGAGGAAAAACAGAAACTCTGGGTGAACATTCTCTTGTTTGCTTATGGACCTATACAGCTTGTGGTCTTAGTAGCAGCATTGGTTTGTGGTGGTAAATAGACAGCTATGAAAAATATAAATAAACACATGGTAAATATATTGAACAAATATATAAAAACGTAACATGTAAAAATGTCAGTTACAGTTCATATAAGGAAATCAGTCAATTGAAATAAATGAATTAGGCTCTAATCGATGGATTTCACATGACTGAGCAGGGAGGCAGCCATGGATGGGCTATCAGAGTTAGCTTCTTGATATGTAGCAGTTCCCAGGTGGATGGATTATCTTGGCAAAGGAGAATTGCTCACTAGTAAGGATGTGAACAAATTTGCACACAAAATTTGAGAGAAATAAGCTTTTTGTGCATATGGAACATTTCTGGGATCTTTTATTTCAGCTCATTAAACATGAGACCAACACTTCACGTTGCGTTTATATTTTTGTTCAGTATAGTATGGTCTACAGTTTATCATGAGGTATTCTATCTCAGGCGAACAGAACATTGAGACCTTAATATTAGAGATTGTGCACCAGCTGTTGTTAACACCCCTTCCCCTAACCTTACCCAACGCTGCTGTACGGTCTTGAAGATGCATTGAAAAACGAGCTAGCTGAACATTATCCATTTCCTTGTTCAGCCACGACTCAAAGAATCATAGGATATTACAGTTCTTCAGGTCCCGTTGATAAGAGTCTTGAACGGAGCTCATCCAGTTTGTTCTCCGGTGATCATACGTTCGCCAATAGAATGGAGGGTTGAGGTGGATTATTTACTCGCCAACAGTTGACACGTGCCCAAGAATACCCAGGTAACCTATCTAAATCACCATCACCCCATAGCACACACTTCTGTGGCCATGAAATGCTTTAAAAGGCTGGTCATGGCTCACATCAACTCCATCATCCCAGACCAATCCAACTCACACACTGCCCCAAAAGATCCACAGATGACACATCTCTATTGCACTCCACACTGCCCTTTCCCACTTGGACAAAAGGAACACGTACGTGAGAATGCTGTTCATTGACTTCAGCTCAGTGTTCAACACCACAGATGGGACTGAACACCACTCTCTGCAAATGGATCCTGGACTTTTACGGACCACCCCCAGGTGGTGAGGGTAGGCAACAACACATCAACACGAGGGCCCCACAGGGGAGCGTGCTTAGTCTCCTCCTGTACTCCGCTCAAGACTGTACGGCCGCGCACGATTCCAACACCATCATTAAGTTGGCAGACAACACAACAGTGGTAGGCCTCATCACCGACAACAATGAGACCGTCTCTATAGGGAGGAGGTCAGAGGCTTGGCAGTGTAGTGCCAGGACAACCTCTCCCTCAACGTCAGCAAGAAAAAAGAGCAGATCTTGGACTACAGGAAACGGAGGGCTGAGCACGCCCCAGTCACATTGACAGGGCTGTAGTGGAGCAGGTTGAGAGCTCCTCAGTGTCCAAATCCCTAAGGATCTATCACACCAACAGTCGTGAATTTTAAAAAAATTAAAAACGCCTCTTCCACTCAGGAAGCTAAAAAGATTTGACTGGGCTCTCAGACCTCAAAGTTATACAGCTGCACCATTGAGAGCATCTTGACTGGCTGCATCACCACTTGGTATGGCAACTGTTTGGCATCCGACCGCAAGGCACTACAGAGGGTAGCGCGTACAGACCAGTAAATTGCTGTGGCCGAGCGCCCTGCCAACCAGGACCTCAATACCAGGCGGTGTCGGAGGGAGGCCCTAAAAAAATGTCAAAGACTGCAGCCTCCCAAGTCATAGAGTGTTCTCTCTGCTACCACACGGCAAGTGGTACCGATGCACTAAGTGTAGAAATAAGAGGATCCTGAACAGCTTCTAACCCCAAGCCATAAAACTGCTACATAGTTATCCGGACTATTTGCATTGACCCTTTTTGCACTAACTTTGACTCATCACATAAGCTGCTGGTACTGTTTGTTATCCATCCTGTTGACTGGCCACTTTATTCCTAGTTATATGTACAGTTAAAGTTGGAAGTTTACATACACTTAGGTTGGAGTCATTAAAACTCGTTTTTCAATCACTCCACAAATTTCTTCTAAAACTATTTAAAAGCAATCCTACCAAATAGTAATTGAGTGTATGTAAACTTCTGACCCACTGGGAATGTGATGAAAGAAAGAAAAGCTGAAATAAATCTCTCTCCACTATTATTCTGACATTTCACATTCTTAAAATAAAGTGGTGAACTTAACTGACCTAAGACAGGGAATTTTTACTATGATTTAATGTCAGGAACTGTGAAAAACCAAGTTCAAATGTATTTGGCTGAGGTGTATGTAAACTTCCCACTTCAACTGTACATACAGCATCTTCCTCAATTACCTCATACCCCTACACACACACTCAGTACAGTTTCCCCATGTATATAGCAAAGTTATTAACTTGTACCCCTGCACATTGACTCAGTACTGGTACCCTGTGTATAGCCACGTTATTATTGACTCAGTACTGGTACCCTGTGTATATCCATGTTATTATTGACTCAGTACTGGTACCCTGTGTATAGCCATGTTATTGTTGAATCAGTACTGGTACCCTGTGTATAGCCATGTTATTATTGACTCAGTACTGGTACCCTGTGTATAGCCACGTTATTATTGACTCAGTACTGGTACCCTGTGTATAGCCACGTTATTATTGACTCAGTACTGGTACCCTGTGTATAGCCATGTTATTATTGACTCAGTACTGGTACCCTGTGTATAGCCACGTTATTATTGAATCAGTACTGGTACCCTGTGTATAGCCACGTTATTATTGACTCAGTACTGGTACCCTGTGTATAGCCACGTTATTATTGACTCAGTACTGGTACCCTGTGTATAGCCACGTTATTATTGACTCAGTACTGGTACCCTGTGTATAGCCATGTTATTATTGACTCAGTACTGGTACCCTGTGTATATCCATGTTATTATTGACTCAGTACTGGTACCCTGTGTATAGCCATGTTATTATTGACTCAGTACTGGTACCCTGTGTATAGCCATGTTATTATTGACTCAGTACTGGTACCCTGTGTATATCCATGTTATTATTGACTCAGTACTGGTACCCTGTGTATAGCCATGTTATTATTGACTCAGTACTGGTACCCTGTGTATAGCCATGTTATTATTGACTCAGTACTGGTACCCTGTGTATAGCCATGTTATTATTGACTCAGTACTGGTACCCTGTGTATAGCCATGTTATTATTGACTCAGTACTGGTACTCTGTGTATAGCCACGTTATTATTGACTCAGTACTGGTACCTTGTGTATAGCCATGTTATTGTTGACTCCGTTATTATTGAATCAGTACTGGTACCCTGTATATAGCCTAGTTATCATTGAGTCAATACTGGTACCATGTTATTATTGTGTATTTATTATCACGTTTACTTTCTAGTATTTTTCTCTGCATTGTTGGGACCTGTCAGTAAGCATTTCACATGCCTGTCTGGCAGTGACTGTTCAGGCAAGAGCGAGAGAGCGAGAGTGCGAGAGAGCGAGAGAGCGAGAGAGCGAGAGTGTCACCAACCAAGCAGGGCCTACAGCAGCACCTAGATCTTCTGCACAGATTCTGCCAGACCTGGGCCCTGACAGTAAATCTCAGTATGACAAAAATAATGGTATTCCAAAAAAGGTTCAGATGCCAGGTCCACAAATACAAATACCATCTAGACACCGTTGCCCTAGACACACAAAAACGATACATACCTTGGCCTAAACATCAGCGCCACAGGTAACTTCCACAGAGCTGTGAACCAACTGAGAAACAAGACAAGAAGGGCCTTCTACGCCATAAAAAGGAACATACAATTTGACATACCAATCAGGATCTGGCTAAAAATACTTGAATCAGTTATAGAATCAATTGCCCATTATGGTTGAGGTCTGGGGTCTGTTCACCAACCAAGAATTCACAAAATGGAACAAACACCAAATTTAGAATTCTGCAAAAAATATCCTGTGTACGTAAAACACTAAATAATGCATGCTGAGCAGAACTAATTATCAAAATCCAGAAAAGAGCGGTTAAATTCAACAACCACCTAAACGGAAGCGATTCCCAAACATTCCATAACAAAGCCATCTCCTACAGAGAGATGAACCTGGAGAAGAGTCCCCTAAGCAAGCAGGTCCTACAGAGCCCCAGGACAACAACACAATTAGACCCAACCAAATCACGAGAAAACAAAAAGATAATTATTTCCAATGTGTCAAGTAATTAACAAAAAACCAGAGCAAACTAGAATGCTATTTGGCCCTAAACAGAGAGAACACAGTGGCAGAATACCTGACCACTGTGACTGACCCAAACTGAAGGAAATCTTTGACTATGTACAGACTCAGTGACCACAGCCTTGCTATTGAGGAAGACTGTCATAGGCAGACCTGACGGGGAAGAAGGGGGAGGGGAGTAATTGAAGGAGACCACCATTTATTCAACCTTTATTTAACTAGGCAAGTCAGTTAATTAAAAACAAATTCTCCACATCCTGTGGCGTACTGCATTAGCATCGAATAGCCCCCATGATATGCAACTTGTCAGGGAAGTCAGGAACCAAAAATATACACAAGCAGTTAGGAAAGCTAAGGATAACTGTTTCAAATAGAAATGTTCATCCTGTAGCACAAACTCCAAAAGGTTCTGGGACACTAAAGTCCATGGAGAATAAGAGCACCTGCTCCCAGCTGCCCACCGCACTGAGGCTAGGAAACACTGTCACCACCGATATAGCCACGACAATTGAGAATGTCAATAAGCATGTCTACTGCTGGCCATGCTTTCCAACTGGCTACCCCTACCCCGGTCAACAGCTCTGCACCCCCCACAGCAACTTGCCCAAGCCTTCTCCATTTCTCCTTCACCCAAATCCAGATAGCTGATGATCTGAGAGTTGCTAAATCTTGATCCTTACAAATCATCTGGGCTTGACAATCTGGACCCTTTCTTTCTAAAATTATCTGCAGAAATTGTTGCAGGTCCTAAACGATATCATAACCTCCATCGATAAAAGACAATACTGCGCAGCCGTATTCATCGACCTGGCCAAGGCTTTCGACTTTGTCAATCACCACATCCTCATCGGCAGACTCAACAGCCTTGGTTTCTCAAATGACTGGTTCTGCCTGGTTCACCAACTACTTCTCTGATAGAGTTCAGTGTGTCAAATACTGGTATACAGCTGCACCATTGAGAGCATCTTGACTGGCTGCATCACCACTTGGTATGGCAACTATTTGGCATCCGGCCTGTTGTCCGGACCTCTGGCAGTCTCTATGGGGGTGCCACAGGGTTCAATTCTCGGGCCGACACTTTTCTCTGTTTTCATCAATGATGTCGCTCTTGCTGCTGGTGATTCTCTGATCCACCTCTACGCAGACGACACCATTCTGTATACTTCTGGCCCTTCTTTGGACACTGTGCTATCTAACCTCCAGACGAACCTCAATGCCACACAACTCCTTCTGTGGCCTCCAACTGCTCTTAAATGCAAGTAAAACTAAATGCATGCTCTTCAACCGATCGCTGCCCACACCTACCCGCCAGTCCCACTCTGGACTGTTCTGACTTAAAATATGTGGACAACTACAAATACCTAGGTGCCTGGTTAGACTGTAAACTCTCCATCCAGACTCACATTAAGCATCTCCAATACAAAATTAAATCTAGATTAGGCTTCCTATTTCGCAACAAAGCATTCTTCACTCATGTTGCCAAACATACCCTCGTAAAACTGACTATCCTACCGATGTCATTTACAAAATAGCCTCCAACACTATACTCAGCAAATTGGATGCAGTCCATCACAGTGCCATCCGTTTTGTCACCAAAGCCCCATATACTACCCGGCTATAGAACCCTGACCTATTCACCGGACGTGCTACCTGTCCCAGACCTACTGTTTTCAACTCTCTAGAGACAGCAGGAGCGGTAGAGATACTCTCAATGATCGGCTATGAAAAGCCAACTGACATTTACTCCTGAGGTACTGACTTGCTGCACCCTCGACAACTACTGTAATTATTATTATTTGACCATGCTGGTCCTTTATGAACATTTGAACATCTTGGCCATGTTCTGTTATAATCTCCACCCGGCACAGCCAGAAGAGGACAGGCCACCCCTCATAGCCTGGTTCCTCTCCAGGTTTATCCTAGGTTTTGGCCTTTCTAGGGAGTTTTTCCTAGCCACAGTGCTTCTACACCTGCATTGCTTGCTGTTTGGGGTTTTAGGCTGGGTTTCTGTACAGCACTTTGAGATATCAGCTGATGTAAGAAGGGCTGTATAAATACATTTGATTTGACTACCCACCACTGCAACCTGAATGCTATCGTTGGCTGGCCCTCGCTTCATACTCGTCGCCAAACCCACTGGCTCCATGTCATCTACAAGACCCTGCTAGGTAAAGCCCTGCCTTATCTCAGCTCACTGGTCACCATAGCAGCACCCACCCGTAGCATGTGCTCCAGCAGGTACATTTCACTGGTCATCCCCAAAGCCAATTACTCCTTTGGCCGCCTTTCCTTCCAGTTCTCTGCTGCCAATGACTAGAACGAATTGCAAAGATCACTGAAGCTGGAAACATATCTCCCTCACTAACGTTAAATATCAGCTGTCAGAGCAGCTCACAGATGATTGCACCTGTCCATAGCCCATCCAACTACCTCATCCCCATATTGCTATTTTTTGCACCCCAGTATCTCTACTTGCACATTCATCTTCTGCACATCTATCACTCCTGTGTTTAATTGCTATATTGTAATTACTTTGCCACTACGGCCTATTTATTGTCTTACCTCCCTAATGTTACCTCATTTGCACACACCTTATATAGATTTTCTACATTGTGTTATTGACAACATGTTTGTTTGTCCCATGTGTAACTCTGTGTTTTTGTTTGTGTTGCACTTGCACTGCTTTGCTTTGCTTTATCTTGGCATGGTCCCAGTTGTAAATGAGAACTTGTTCTCAACTGGCCTACCTGGTTAAATAAAGGTGAAATAAAAAAATGTACAATGACCATGCAAAGTAAAAGCTAGTAGTTCACCGAATGGTTGAGAGTCAGACTCACCTTGCCCGTCTTGTGATCAAACCAGACCAGGGCATGGTTCCGTGACAGAACCTTGCAGTCGAACGTGGCGTTGTTCTGAGCCGGTCGGCATCGCGCCACAGAGCGCCCGATCTTGACTGGCTCGTCCAGGTAGACATGACGTTCCTGAAAAGGGTGTGAATTCGGACGGCAGGAGAAGAAGGCCAGCGCTGAAGGCATTGATGATGGCTTGTGAGTGTTACTCCAATCAGCGACGAACGACAAGGTTTCTTGATCCAGAATGACTAACTTCAGTCTTAAATCCTCGTCTGTTGTGTTAATAAACCATGTAACCTGGCTACTCGCTGTCTGTCTGGCTCTTTTATCAGGCACTGCTAGCTAGCCATTCATATGGACGTGTTTTCTTCTTTTGATTCAAAGAGACACGTAAAACCTCCTGTATTCATGTTAAAAAAATACAAAAGAAATATGTATTTATGGTATCTTTCTACAGAGCTACATTACGTCCAGTGAATGACTAAATACGTTTACGTACAGGCCACAATACAGTACAGCCAAAACCATTTGACGATAGCAACAGTAGCAAACTATAAAATATTTTCCCACGTCCATCAAAATGTATAGCGAGAGAAGCGTTATTATGTCGCGCAAGTTAGCGGCAGGCAGCTAATCTTTAGCCCATCGGATAAATCCAGATAGCTATATTACACAATCTGACCATTGCACGGTTTCCTATCCCTGTGCCTGCTGATGATACGGCTGGCCATTGAAACACACCCGCTGACAATTTGACCGTGGTTTAATATGTCATCAATAAGTGTTTTTTTCCCCCGCATAGAGGCTGAGTTAACATTAAGTTGTTTATCATACTCACTCTTTAGCACCCGTCCATAGTGAGTATCTGAGGTTGTTTGCTAGCTAAATGTTTAACTAGCTAATGCAACTTCTAGCCACTCCCGATTTAGGAAGGCTAGCAGGCTAATATTTATTTCAGGGTCCCAGCAACAAATCCTTCTAATCGTGAAGCATAATGTTCCAAACAGGTTCAAAGACACGCGCCTTGAAACGACTATTGTAAAGGTAAGTAGAGCTGGACAGGCCTTGAGCAATAACACTGTTCTAAAGAGTAATTAGCTATATGGCTAGTTAAGCTAACGCGCTGAGAACTTGTCATTTAGCTGGAATAGGAATCGGGCCTCTTCGGGTGAAAAGTCGTGATCAACTAGCTCTGGAACGGTTGTAATGGTGTTACCTCAGGTAAACTTGTGTTATTTTTGACAAGTAACTCTACAAAACAAGTAGACAATAAACTGGTCTCATTGCAAAAGTTCACGTTAGCCGAGTCGGAAAGAGTTAGATAGGAAAGACTAGGTAGTTCGGTGACTGACAGAGCAGACTCGGGAAACGGAGACAGGTTTGACTGCAGCATCACCTGTCCAGTAATCTTCTGAAGAGTCCCAAGAAAGAAAATTAAAACTGTGTTGCGTCGATGTTAGAAATGTCACTCGAAACACTATCGACCACAACAACAAAAAAGTTTTTAAATTAAAGCTTTCTTCAGTTGAACTGAACATTTCTAACAACTTGCCGTCGTCCGTTAGTATCCGCCGCCATATTCATAACAATATACACCAAACGACCGGACAGCGCAACCGCCAATAGCGTCCGCGACATGCCCAAAACGTCATTGGAGGCGGGAACTTGACAAACAGATTGACAACCTGGGGTCCAATCAAAATAGACATTAATGACACACTGCAGTGCACGCTTCCGGTTTTCCGTTGTCACTAGTTACCACAAGCACAAAGTCACACTTGGCTAAATCTAAAAAAAAAAAATGAATGAGATCAAAAATGTGCTTTTTGGTTTTAATTTAAGGTTAGGGTTATATTTTAAGAAGATGGGAGTGAGCACGGAATGTTGTCTGGTGGTAAGGTGGTATGGTCCGGTAGTAAGGTGGTATGGTCCGGTGATAAGGTGGTAAGGTGGTATGGTCCGGTGATAAGGTGGTAAGGTGGTATGGTCCGGTGATAAGGTGGTATGGTGGTATGGTCCGGTGGTAAGGTGGTACGGTCCGGTGGTAAGGTGGTACGGTCCGGTGGTAAGGTGGTATGGTCCGGTGGTAAGGTGGTATGGTGGTATGGTCCAGTAGTAAGGTGGTATGGTCCGGTGGTATGGTCGATCGATCGGTATGTGAACGATCTGAGAGACAAGGCAAGAAGGGCATTCTATGCCATCAAAAGGAACATAAATTTCAACATACCAATTAGGATTTGGCTAAAAATACTTGAATCAGTCATAGAGCCCATTGCCCTTTATGGTTGTGAGGTCTGGGGTCCGCTCACCAACCAAGACTTCACAAAATGGGACAAACACCAAATTGAGACTCTGCACGCAGAATTCTGCAAAAATATCCTCAGTGTACAACGTAGAACACCAAATAATGCATGCAGAGCAGAATTAGGCCGATACCCACTAATTATCAAAATCCAGAAAAGAGCAGTTAAATTCTATAACCACCTAAAAGGAAGCGATTCCCAAACCTTCCACAACAAAGCCATCACCTACAGAGATGAACCTGGAGAAGAGTCCCCTAAGCAAGCTGGTCCTGGGGCTCTGTTCACAAACACACCCTACAGAGCCCCATGACAGCAGCACAATTAGACCCAACCAAATCATGAGAAAACAAAAAGATAATTACTTGACACATTGGAAAGAATTAACAAAAAAACAGAGCAAACTAGAATGCTATTTGGCCCTACACAGAGAGTACACAGCGGCAGAATACCTGACCACTGTGACTGACCCAAAATTAAGGAAAGCTTTGACTATGTACAGACTCAGCGAGCATAGCCTTGCTATTGAGAAAGGCCGCCGTAGGCAGACATGGCTCTCAAGGAAGACAGGCTATGTGCTCACTGCCCACAAAATGAGGTGGAAACTGAGCTGCACTTCCTAACCTCCTGCCCAATGTATGACCATATTAGAGAGACATATTTCCCTCAGATTACACAGATCCACAAAGAATTCGAAAACAAATCCAATTTTGAAAAACTCCCATATCTACTGGGTGAAATTCCACAGTGTGCCATCAGAGCAGCAAGATTTGTGACCTGTTGCCACGAAAAGGGCAACCAGTGAAGAACACGCACCATTGTAAATACAACACATATCTATGCTTATTTATTTTATCTTGTGTCCTTTACCATTTGCACATTGTAAAAACACTGTATATATATATAATATGACATTTGTAATGTCTTTATTGTTTTGAAACTTCTGTATGTGTGATGTCTACTGTTAATTTTTATTGTTTATTTCACTTTATATATTATATACCTTACTTGCTTTGGCAATGTTAACATATGTTTCCCATGCCAATAAAGCCCCTTGAATTGAATTGAATTGAATTGGTCTGGTGGTTGTACCGAAATGCTCCCCCCATTCGCGTGAATGCGAACGTACTCTATTCTTCATTGCTACGACTTGCTTGCTGGTTGAGATTTCTGATCACTTTAGGCTGCGTTTCATTTTATTTTTTACGTCGGTTTGATCCTGAGGAGGCACACTAGTAATGTCTGCAGTTTTCAGTTTGTCTATTTGTTTCAAGTGTATTGGTCTATAAATAAATGTCTTAGCCAAAATTCGTCATCTCTCCCATATCTTATTCGACTCGTTGTTGTTCTGAAATGTTTATTGCTTGTCTACATTTTACTCCCTCCTATGTTTAATATACACACATACATTAATTATTCATTTCGGTGGCCTATCCTGACATGAGGTCTGTTCTATGGAAAGTATTTGACTCTGATGTGTGCCACAGAAACTATTTGTCTCTAGTCACAAAATGAAGGAAATTAGAATGAGAGGGTAGGATTTCGGCAGGGATATATTCTTGCCTACCGAAACCATCTAGGCATGCTGACAGACCTCTTGATCGTGAGGATGCAGAGGTACCAAATCAAACATCCAATCATACAGCTGTTAAGGAAAAAAGGAGCTATGAACTTTCGTGGGATGAAGGTAAAGATCTTTGACGACATGACTGTCGAAACGTCCAGAAAGAGATCCTTGTTCTATCATATCAGAACGCACCTACGTGAGGCAGAAATCCAGAACGGGCTAATTCACCCCTGACTGATCATCACTTTCCAAGGAACTACCAAAACCTTTCTTAACCATCAAGACGCAGAGGCCTATTACAACAATTCCATCAAACAACCTCTACATGGGCAAGTAATGACTCTTTTTCCCGCTTGTGATGAGAAGCGAGACTCACTTGTGGGCATGATAAGGCCTATCTCATAGTTTGCAGCAGCCTACACGCAGAGCGGATCATAATGCCCATGTGTGAAACAAACAAACAAATTAAATAACTGGAGTACAAGGCTATATGGTCTTATTATGGATAAAGATATTCTCTCATAAAGTAAATTACTGCCGGTATGATAGTAGATCATTGGTTCATTCAACTCTCATACAGAGCTTTAGGAAAGTATTCAGACCCTTTGACTTTTTCCACATTTGGTTACGTTACAACCTTATTCTAAAGTGTATTAAATAAGCAACATTCCTTATCAATCTACACACAATACCCCATAATGACAAAACAAAATGTATTAAAAAAATTAACAACTGAAATATTTACATAAGTTTTCAGACCCTTTGCTATGAGACTCGAAATTGAGCTCAGTTGCATCCTGTTTCCATTGATCATCCTTGAGATGTTTCAACAAGTTGGAGTCCACCTGTGGTAAATTCAATTGATTGGACATGATTTGGAAAGGCACACCCCTGTCTATATAATGTCCCACAGTTGACAGTGCATGTCAGAGAAAAAACAAAGCCATGAGGTCCAAGGAATTGTCCGTAGAGCTCCGAGACAGGATTGTGTTAAGGCACAGCTCTGGGGAAGGGTGCAGCATTGAAGATCTCCAAGAACACAGTGGCCTCCATCATTCTTAAATGGAAGAAGTTTGGAACCACCAAGACTCTTCCTATAGCTGGCCGACCAAACTGAGCAATCGGGGGCTAAGAGCCGAGGTCAGGAAGGTGACCAAGAACCCGATGGTCACTCTGACAGAGTTCCTCTGTGGAGATGGGAGAATCTTCCAGAAGGACAACCATCTCTGCAGCACTCCACCAATCAGGTCTTTATGGTAGAGTGGCCAGACGGAAGCCACTCATCAGTAACAGGCACATAACAGTCTGCTTGGAGTTTGCCACAAGGCACCTAAAGGACTCTCAGACCATGAGAAACAAGATTCTCTGGTCTGATGAAACCAATATTGAACTCTTTGGCCTGAATGCCAAGCGTCACGTCTGGAGGAAACCTGGATCCAAGCATGGTGGTGGAAGCATCATGCTGTGGGGATGTTTTTCAGCGGCAGGGACTGGGAGACTAGTCAGGCTCGAGGCAAAGATGAACGGAGGAAAGTACAGGGAGATCCTTGATGTAAACCTGCTCTAGAGCGCTCAGGACCTCAGACTGAGGTGAAGGTTCACCTTCCAACAGGACAACAACCCTTAGCACACAGCCAAGACAACGCAGGAGTGGCTTCGGGACAAGTCTCTGAATGTCCTTGAGTGGCCCAGCCAGAGCCCGGACTTGAACCCAATCAAACATCTCTAGAGAGACCTGAAAATTGTTGTGCAGCAATGCTCCCCATCCAACCTGACAGAGCTTGAGTGTATCTGCAGAGAAGAATGGGAGAAACTCCCCAAATACAGGTGTGCCAAGCTGGTAGCATCAAACCGAAGAAGACTCGAAGCTGTAATTGCTTCGATCGCTGTTCTTGAACAAAGTATTGAGTAAGGGGTCTGAATAATTATGTAATTGTGATATTTCAGTTTTTTTTAAATAAATTAGCAAAAAATTGTAGATTGATGAGGAATATACGTATATATTTTTCTTAAATACATTTTAGAATAAGGCAAAATGTGGAACAATCAGGTGGTCTGGACACTTTCCAAAGGCACTGTATACGTGGAGAAAATGACTGATTAGGTTGGTTGCTATGTTTTAATACAGGGCTGGTTGATATTTAACATTTAACGCATCCCTCAACCAAAGGCTAACCCTCATGGTTCATATTGGAGGTTAGACTATGTTCTCATCGTTCACTAACCCTCATGGTTCATATTGGAGGTTAGACTACCTTCTCATTGTTCACTAACCCTCATGGTTCATATTGGAGGTTAGACTACGTTCTCATTGTTCACTAACCCTCATGGTTCATATTGGAGGTTAGACTATGTTCTCATTGTTCACTAACCCTCATGGTTCATATTGGAGGTTAGACTATGTTCTCATTGTTCACTAACCCTCATGGTTCATATTGGAGGTTAGACTACCTTCTCATTGTTCACTAACCGTCATGGTTCATATTGGAGGTTAGACTATGTTCTCATTGTTCACTAACCCTCATGGTTCATATTGGAGGTTAGACTATGTTCTCATTGTTCACTAACCCTCATGGTTCATATTGGAGGTTAGACTATGTTCTCATTGTTCACTATCCATCATGGTTCATATTGGAGGTTAGACTATGTTCCCATTGTTCACTAACCCTCATGGTTCATATTGGAGGTTGGACTTATTTCTCTTTACACCTTGTTAGTATGGTCAGGAGATGTACAATAGGGTCAATCCATGTTTCTGATCACACATGCATTACTGTGGAGTTTGTCCTTAAGAACACAACTCCCCAAAGAGCAAACTGGCTTTGTTATCACGCTGTCCTGACTTCCGTGAGAGCATTGTAAAGACATTATACTTTTTGTTAAAAGAGAATGACAATGACGACATTAATCTATCTATGTTATTGAAAACCACCAAAGATTATTTGTGTCGCCTGGTATCATATTATTGTGCAAAATATATCTTTTTTTTTATGTCTGAACAAAGATATCTGGAATTTTTATTTATTTTACCTTTATTTAACCAGGTAGGCAAGTTGAGAACAAGTTCTCATTTACAATTGCGACCTGGCCAAGATAAAGCCAAGCAGTTCGACACATACAATGACACAGAGTTACACATGGAGTAAAACAAACATACAGTCAATAATACAGTACAAACAAGTCTATATACGATGTGAGCAAATGAGGTGAGATAAGGGAGGTAAAGGCAAAAAAAGGCCATGGTGGCAAAGTAAATACAATATAGCAAGTAAAACACTGGAATGGTAGATTTGCAATGGAAGAATGTGCAAAGTAGAAATAAAAATAATGGGGTGCAAAGGAGCAAATTAAATAAAATAAATACAGTAGGGAAAGAGGTAGTTGTTTGGGCTAAATTATAGGTGGGCTATGTACAGGTGCAGTAATCTGTGAGCTGCTCTGACAGTTGGTGCTTAAAGCTAGTGAGGGAGATAGGTGTTTCCAGTTTCAGAGATTTTTGTAGTTCGTTCCAGTCATTGGCAGCAGAGAACTGGAAGGAGAGGCGGCCAAAGAAAGAATTGTTTTTGGGGGTGACTAGAGAGATATACCTGCTGGAGCGCGTGCTACAGGTGGGTGATGCTATGGTGACCAGCGAGCTGAGATAAGGGGGGACTTTACCTAGCAGGGTCTTGTAGATGACATGGAGCCAGTGGGTTTGGCGACGAGTATGAAGCGAGGGCCAGCCAACGAGAGTGTACAGGTCGCAATGGTGGGTAGTATATGGGGCTTTGGTGACAAAACGGATTGCACTGTGATAGACTGCATCCAATTTGTTGAGTAGGGTATTTCAGGCTATTTTGTAAATGACATCGCCGAAGTCGAGGATTGGTAGGAAGGTCAGTTTTACAAGGGTATGTTTGGCAGCATGAGTGAAGGATGCTTTGTTGCGAAATAGGAAGCCAATTCTAGATTTAACTTTGGATTGGAGATGTTTGATATGGGTTTGGAAGGAGAGTTTACAGTCTAACCAGACACCTAGGTATTTGTAGTTGTCCACGTATTCTAAGTCAGAGCTGTCCAGAGTAATGATGTTGGACAGGCGGGCGGGTGTGGGCAGCGATCGGTTGAAGAGCATGCATTTAGTTTTACTTGTATTTAAGAGCAGTTGGAGGCCACAGAAGGAGAGATGTATGGCATTGAAGCTTGCCTGGAGGGTTGTTAACACCGTGTCCAAAGAAGGGCCAGAAGTATACAGAATGGTGTCGTCTGCGTAGAGGTGGATCAGAGACTCACCAGCAGCAAGAGCGACATCATTGATGTATACAGAGAAGAGAGTCGGTCCAAGAATTGAACCCTGTGGCACCCCCATAGAGACTGCCAGAGGTCCACACAGCAGACCCTCCGATTTGACACACTGAACTCTATCAGAGAAGTAGTTGGTGAACCAGGCCAATTACAACTTTCTAATTTAGAACAGGAACATAAACAGCAGCCGTCCATGTACAACTGGTGGCAAAGAGAGCTCTTAACCCCAGAGTCCAAGCCCTGTTCTTTTATTTTACAAGGCAAGTCAGTTAACAACTAATTCTTATTTACAATGACGGTCCAGGAACAGTGGGTTAACTGCCTTGTTCAGGGGCATAACGACAGCTCGGGGATTCAACCTTGCAACCTTTTGGTTTCTCATCCAATGCTCTAACCACTCGGCTAACAACAGTTCTAAGCTAACACATGGAATTGTTTTAAGATGGTCATACCAAGGATAATTTTTCAAAAAAAATAT
This sequence comes from Oncorhynchus masou masou, assembly GCF_036934945.1. Taxonomy (NCBI): domain Eukaryota; kingdom Metazoa; phylum Chordata; class Actinopteri; order Salmoniformes; family Salmonidae; genus Oncorhynchus; species Oncorhynchus masou. The sequence goes on from NC_088216.1 coordinate 91,714,442, forward strand.
TGAAAGAAAATAAAATATTGGATGAAACATTGAATTTGGCTTTACTGCTATTGGCCAATAGAAATGCATTGAACAACAGTGGCAAGGACAGCTCTTAAAACACTACTTTCTCAAAGAGCATAAAAAAGCTATTTAGTAGTAGCTAATCTATGAGCATGGTAATACATATGGAAGTCTCTTAGCTAATCTATGAGCATGGTAATAAATATTAGCTAATCTATGAGCATGGTAATGCATATGGAAGTCTCTTAGCTAATATATGAGCATGGTAATACATATGGAAGTCTCTTAGCTAATCTATGAGCATGGTAATACATATGGAAGTCTCTTAGCTAATCTATGAGCATGGTAATACATATGGAAGTCTCTTAGCTAATCTATGAGCATGGTAATACATATGGAAGTCTCTTAGCTAATCTATGAGCATGGTAATACATATGGAAGTCTCTTAGCTAATCTATGAGCATGGTAATACATATGGAAGTCTCTTAGCTAATCTATGAGCATGGTAATACATATGGAAGTCTCTTAGCTAATCTATGAGCATAGTAATACATATGGAAGTCTCTTAGCTAATCTATGAGCATGGTAATACATATGGAAGTCTCTTAGCTAATCTATGAGCATGGTAATACATATGGAAGTCTCTTAGCTAATCTATGAGCATGGTAATACATATGGAAGTCTCTTAGCTAATCTATGAGCATAGTAATACATATGGAAGTCTCTTAGCTAATCTATGAGCATGGTAATACATATGGAAGTCTCTTAGCTAATCTATGAGCATGGTAATACATATGGAAGTCTCTTAGCTAATCTATGAGCATGGTAATACATATGGAAGTCTCTTAGCTAATCTATGAGCATGGTAATACATATGGAAGTCTCTTCGCTAATCTATGAGCATGGTAATACATATGGAAGTCTCTTAGCTAATCTATGAGCATGGTAATACATATGGAAGTCTCTTAGCTAATCTATGAGCATGGTAATACATATGGAAGTCTCTTAGCTAATCTATGAGCATGGTAATAAATATGGAAGTCTCTTAGCTAATCTATGAGCATGGTAATAAATATGGAAGTCTCTGAGCTGAGTTGTTGTCGCCTTAATCACAACTCTGTTGCATGCGTTAAAGATGCATCAGGCAACCAATGTTTCAGCTCTGAGATTAACAGTATGTTTACTCAGTTCTATAAATTACTATACTCTTTAGAATTCTCAAACCATAACTCCCTGCTTGATAAATGCTTAAAACTTTGTCAGCTCTTGGAGCATGACAGCTCAATTTTGAACATGCCAATAGCTAATACGGAAGTAGCTGAATAAATTGATTAATTACCCTCTGGAAAATCTTCAGGGCCAGATTAGTTTCCCCCAGAAGTATTTAAAGTATTTAAAAATTGCCTTGCCTCATTATTAACCAGAATATATTCTCACGCTTAGTGGAATCACTACCTCCGACTCTTCAGAATGCCTCATATACGTTAATAACCCTAAAAAACAAAGACCTGGAAGAGCTTTCTTCCTATAGGCCCATTTCCCTACTGAAAGTTGATGAGAGAATCCTTGCCCAGGTCTTAGCTAAAAGATTGGATCCTAATCTGTTGTGGTCTCACTCGAGAGGTTAACAGTCTCACTCGACATGGAGAAAGCTTTTGACAGAATAGAGTGGCTGTACTTATTCAATGTGTTTCTCAGTAAAACATTTATAGACAGGGTTAGACTTCTGTACTCTTCCCCTAAGGCTACTATTATGGTTGATGGAACAACATCTGCCCCCTTCGCTCTGGGAAGGGGCACATGACCAGGCTGTCCCTTTTCCACATGCTAATTGCCCTAGTCATAGAACCCCTGGCAGAAGCCATCAGAACCCATCCTAGCATCAAGGGTATTGAGACTAAAAAGAAGGAGCATAAAATATATATTATATGCTGATGATGTATTACTGTTCTTGAATGACCCAAGCGAGTCTGTCCCAGCTGTCCTGGAGGTCTTTCATTCATTTAGTTCCTTCTCAGAGTATAATATAAACAGTGAAAGCTGTGGCCCTACCACTGGGTATATGTAGGAACCCAGAAAATCCAGTCACATCACCCTTTCAGCTCTCATACAATGGGTTTAAATATTTAGGAATAAGGGTTCAATACGGTCATGATGATGTGGTTAAATCTAATCTGAATCAGATTTTGCAACAGATTAAGGATGATTTGACGAGTTGGTTGTCATTGTCACTCCCTTGGTTAGGACATATTGCTGTGATTAAAATTAATCTACTCCCCTGGGTGGTATCACTCCCTTGGTTAGGACATATTGCTGTGATTAGAATGAATCTACAGTTAAAAATTATACAACTGTTTCAAACTATGCCTGTTGTCAGAAGTAAATATGGCCCTGCATGTTTTGTCCCTCGTCATTCAGGGCAGGCAGAGACCCACCTGTTTTGAGCTCCACCCAGTTTAGCTAAGAAGCTGTTATTTTGCATGTTATTTTGGCATTCATTCATGTCACATACTGTATCAGTGTGCAAACAATGAGTTAATAAAGCTGCATGAAAGCATGGTGTCTTTCTTAATTAAGGCAGCTCCAAAATGCTGTGTTGCAGTCTAGCTCAGTGCTTTCTGTGGTGGGCATCAAAATCAAATCAAATGTATTTATATGGCCCTTCGTACATCAGCTGATATCTCAAAGTGCTGTACAGAAACCCAGCCTAAAACCCCAAACAGCAAGCAATGCAGGTGTTGAAGCATCAGACTTCTCCTCTGGCACACGGCGGTGAGCTGCAGATCCTCTCCTGGTCCTCGTGTCCATCCTCATGAAGTTATGCAGGACACAGGTAGCCTTCACACACCTGAATTCCCCCATGAGGCAGTCCCAAATGGCCCTGGTAACACTCGCAGCAATGCCCCCAACCCTGCAGTGCCCTACACGTTAACTGTAGGCAATCGTTTTGACGGAATCTCCAGTTGCAAAGTATCTGTAGGGATATGGAAGATAATGTCATCATTAGACTGTTACATCACCAGGTCATTGTGGATTACTAAAGTATAATATCCCTGATAACAAATCATGATAACATTGGATTGATAGATACATGGACACACACACATGTGCATGTGACAATAACAGGATCATATCAAGGATCATAAATACCACTGGAAGCCTGATGATGAGTAGATCATTAGAATCCACTGTGCAGTGCAACAATGTGCCCCTTTGAGTCTCCACAACCAGGACTGAGAACTGCTGCAGACAGGCTTTCACAGCTCTTCATTGGGACCTCTTCATATGTAGACAGGCTTTCATAGCTCTCTGTATCTGAGTCCCCAGGACTGAGAACCACAGCTCTTCATTGGGACCTCTTCATCTGTAGACAGGCTTTCACAGCTCTTCATTGGGACCTCTTCATCTGTAGACAGGCTTTCACAGCTCTTCATTGGGACCTCTTCATATGCAGACAGGCTTTCATAGCTCTCTGTATCTGAGTCCCCAGGACTGAGAACCACAGCTCTTCATTGGGACCTCTTCATCTGTAGACAGGCTTTCACAGCTCTCTGTATCTGAGTCCCCAGGACTGAGAACCACTGCTCTTCATTGGGACCTCTTCATATGTAGACAGGCTTTCACAGCTCTTCATTGGGACCTCTTCATCTAGACAGGCTTTCACAGCTCTCTGTATCTGAGTCCCCAGGACTGAGAACCACTGCTCTTCATTGAGACCTCTTCATCTAGACAGGCTTTCACAGCTCTCTGTATCTGAGTCCCCAGGACTGAGAACCACTGCTCTTCATTGGGACCTCTTCATATGTAGACAGGCTTTCACAGCTCTCTGTATCTGAGTCCCCAGGACTGAGAACCACAGCTCTTCATTGGGACCTCTTCATATGTAGACAGGCTTTCACAGCTCTCTGTATCTGAGTCCCCAGGACTGAGAACCACAGCTCTTCATTGGGACCTCTTCATATGTAGACAGGCTTTCACAGCTCTCTGTATCTGAGTCCCCAGGACTGAGAACCACAGCTCTTCATTGGGACCTCTTCATATGTAGACAGGCCACAACTGTCAGTAAGAGTGTCCATGATTGTGTCTTTGAATAAAGAGATTGAGATAAGACTGTAAAGTTGGTTAGATAGCTAGCTAGCTACGTGAGTTTAAATGTATTTGGCTAAGGTGTATGTGAACTTCTGACTTCAACCGTAAATATACATACACATACACACAGAGTATACAAAACATTAAGAACACCTGCTCTTTCCTTGACAGACTGACCAGGTGAATCCATGATGATTTATTGATGTAATTTGTAAAAGCCACTTCAAATCAGTGTAGATGGGGAGGAGACAGGTTAAAGAAGGATTTTTAAGCCTTCAGACATTTATTTTATCTAACTAGGCAAGCCAGTTAAGAACAAAGTTAAGAACAAATTCTTATTTTCAATGACGGCCTAGGAACACTGCCTGTTCCTTCCGGTTACTAGCCCAACGCTCTAACCACTAGGCTACCCTGCCGCCCCAAGACATGGATTGTGTATATGTGTCATTCAGAGGACAAAAGGTTTACGTTTTTTACCCCTTTTTCTCCCCAATTTCGTGGTATCCAATTGTTAGGTAGCTACTATCTTGTCTCACCGCTACAACTCCCGTACGGGCTCGGGAGAGACAAAGGTTGAAAGTCATGCGTCCTCCGATACACAACCCAACCAGTCGCACTGCTTCTTAGCACAGCGCCCTCCAATCTGGAAGCCAACCGCACCAATGTGTTGGAGGAAACACCGTGCATCTGGCAACCTTGGTTAGCGTGCACTGCCCCGGCCCGCCACAGGAGTCACTGGTGCGTGATGAGACAAGGATTTCCCTACCGACCAAACCCTCCCTAACCCGGACGACGCTAGGCCAATTGTGCGTCGCCCCACGGACCTCCCGGTCGCGGCCGGTTACGACAGAGCTTGGGCGCGAAACCAGAATCTCTGGTGGCGCAGCTGGCGCTGCAGTACAGCGCCCTTTGCCACTGCACCACCCAGGAGGCCCTGGTTTAAGTGCCTTTGAACAGGGTATGGTAGTAGGTGCCAGGCGAACCGGTTAGTGTCAAGAAATGCAATGCTGCTGGGTTTTTCAAGCTCAACAATTTCCTGTGTGTATCAAGTACGGTCCACCACCCAACGTACATCCAGCCAACTTGACAACTGTGGGAAGCATTGGAGTCAACATGGGACAGCATCTCATGTTGGAATGCTTTCAACACCTTGTCGAGTCCATGCCCTGACAAATTGTGGCTCTTCTGAGTGAAAGTCTCTACCACCACATGACCAGCAGATGGCAGTGTTAACCCTATTCTGTCTTGTCTGGTCCATCACAGGAAGGTGTTCCTAATGTTTGGTAAACTCAGTGTATGCTGTATCAGTATTGCTATAATGAACAAAAATAAACACAACATGCAACAATTTAAAATATTTTAAAGAGTTACAGTTCATATCAGGAAATCAGTCTATTGAAATAAATGAATTTGGATCTAATCTATGGATTTCTCATGACTGGGCAGGGGTGGAGCCATGGGTGGGCCTACGAGGGCATAGGGCTACCCACTTGGCAGCCAGGCCCAGCCAATCAGAATGAGTTTTTCCCAACAAAAGGGGTTTATTACAGACATTTCTGCAGTCAGCATGCCAATTGTACACTTCCTCAAAACTTGTTGTATTGTGTGACAAAACAGAATATTTTAAAGTGGCCTTTTAATGTCCCCAGAACAAGGTGCACCTGTGTAATGATCATGCTGTTTAATAATTTTCTTGATATGCCACACCTGTCAAGTGGATGAATTATCTTGGCAAATGCTCACTAACAGCGATAAACAAATTTGTGTTCAAAATTTGAGAGAAATAAGCTTTTGTACGAACGGAAAATATATGGGATTTTTTTAAATTTATGCTCAAGGTAACATGAGACAAACACTTTACATGTGGCAGTTAATTAGGTACCCCGCCTTCCTGGGCTTTTCACTCACGACGGTATCTAACACTGTGCAAGGCTCTAACCCTGGTCACAACCATAACACAATAACCATGACCCTGACTAACCCTGGTCACAACCATAACACAATAACCATGACCCTGACTAACCCGTGACAACAATAACACCGAACCATGACCCTGACTAACCCTGGTCACAACAATAGCACCTAACCATGACCCTGACTAACCCTGGTCACAACAATAGCACCTAACCGTGACCCTGACTAACCCCAGTCACAACCATAACACAATAACCATGACCTTGACTAACCCCAGTCACAACCATAACACCTAACCATGACCCTGACTAACCGCAGTCACAACCATAACACCTAACCATGACCCTGACTAACCCCAGTCACAACCATAACACAATAACCATGACCCTGACTAACCCGTGACAACAATAACACCGAACCATGACCCTGACTAACCCTGGTCACAACCATAGCACCTAACCGTGACCCTGACTAACCCTGGTCACAACCATAACACAATAACAATGACCCTGACTCTAACCCCAGTCACAACCATAACACCTAACCATGACCCTGACTCTAACCCCAGTCACAACCATAACACCTAACCATGACCCTGACTCTAACCCCAGTCACAACAATAACACCTAACCATGACCCTGACTAACCCCAGTCACAACCATAACACCTAACCATGACCTTGACTAACCCTGGTCACAACCATAACACCTAACCATGACCCTGACTCTAACCCCAGTCACAACCATAACACCTAACCATGACCCTGACTCTAACCCCAGTCACAACCATAACACCTAACCATGACCCTGACTCTAACCCCAGTCACAACAATAACACCTAACCATGACCCTGACTAACCCCAGTCACAACAATAACACCTAACCATGACCCTGACTAACCCCAGTCACAACCATAACACCTAACCGTGACCCTGACTAACCCTGGTCACAACAATAACACCTAACCATGACCCTGACTAACCCCAGTCACAACAATAACACCTAACCATGACCCTGACTAACCCCAGTCACAACAATAACACCTAACCATGACCCTGACTCTAACCCCAGTCACAACCATAACACCTAACCATGGCCCTGACTCTAACCCCAGTCACAACCATAACACCTAACCATGACCCTGACTCTAACCCCAGTGACCCTGACTCTAACCCCAGTCACAACAATAACACCTAACCATGACCCTGACTAACCCCAGTCACAACCATAACACCTAACCATGACCCTGACTAACCCCAGTCACAACAATAACACCTAACCATGACCCTGACTCTAACCCCAGTCACAACCATAACACCTAACCATGACCCTGACTAACCCCAGTCACAACCATAACACCTAACCATGACCCTGACTAACCCCAGTCACAACCATAACACCTAACCATGACCCTGACTCTAACCCCAGTCACAACCATAACACCTAACCATGACCCTGACTAACCCCAGTCACAACCATAACACCTAACCATGACCCTGACTCTAACCCCAGTCACAACCATAACACCTAACCATGACCTTGACTAACCCTGGTCACAACCATAACACCTAACCATGACCCTGACTCTAACCCCATTCACAACCATAACACCTAACCATGGCCCTGACTCTAACCCCAGTCACAACCATAACACCTAACCATGACCTTGACTAACCCTGGTCACAACCATAACACCTAACCATGACCCTGACTCTAACCCCATTCACAACCATAACACCTAACCATGGCCCTGACTCTAACCCCATTCACAACAATAACACCTAACCATGACCCTGACTAACCCCAGTCACAACAATAACTCCTAACCATGACCCTGACTCTAACCCCAGTCACAACCATAACACCTAACCATGACCCTGACTCTAACCCTGGTCACAACCATAACACCTAACCATGACCCTGACTCTAACCCCAGTCACAACCATAACACCTAACCATGACCCTGACTCTAACCCTGGTCACAACCATAACACCTAACCATGACCCTGACTCTAACCCCAGTCAACAATAACACCTAACCATGACCCTGGCTCTAACCCCAGTCACAACCATAACACCTAACCATGACCCTGACTAACCCCAGTCAACAATAACACCTAACCATGACCCTGACTCTAACCCCAGTCACAACCATAACACCTAACCATGACCCTGACTCTAACCCCAGTCACAACCATAACACCTAACCATGACCCTGACTCTAACCCCAGTCACAACCATAACACCTAACCATGACCCTGACTCTAACCCCAGTCACAACAATAACACCTAACCATGACCCTGACTCTAAACCCAGTCACAACCATAACACCTAACCATGACCCTGACTCTAACCCCAGTCACAACCATAACACCTAACCATGACCCTGACTCTAACCCCAGTCACAACAATAACACCTAACCATGACCCTGACTCTAACCCCAGTCACAACCATAACACCTAACCATGACCCTGACTCTAACCCCAGTCACAACAATAACACCTAACCATGACCCTGACTCTAACCCCAGTCACAACCATAACACCTAACCATGACCCTGACTCTAACCCCAGTCACAACCATAACACCTAACCATGACCCTGACTCTAACCCCAGTCACAACAATAACACCTAACCATGACCCTGACTCTAACCCCAGTCACAACAATAACACCTAACCATGACCCTGACTCTAACCCCATTCACAACCATAACACAATAACCATGACCCTGACTCTAACCCCAGTCACAACAATAACACCTAACCATGACCCTGACTCTAACCCCAGTCACAACCATAACACCTAACCATGACCCTGACTCTAACCCCAGTCACAACCATAACACCTAACCATGACCCTGACTCTAACCCCAGTCACAACAATAACACCTAACCATGACCCTGACTCTAACCCCAGTCACAACCATAACACCTAACCATGGCCCTGACTCTAACCCCAGTCACAACAATAACACCTAACCATGCCCCTGACTAACCCCAGTCACAACCATAACACCTAACCATGACCCTGACTAACCCCAGTCACAACCATAACACCTAACCATGACCCTGACTCTAACCCCAGTCACAACAATAACACCTAACCATGACCCTGACTCTAACCCCAGTCACAACCATAACACCTAACCATGACCCTGACTCTAACCCCAGTCACAACAATAACACCTAACCATGACCCTGACTCTAACCCTGGTCACAACCATAACACCTAACCATGACCCTGACTCTAACCCCAGTCACAACCATAACACCTAACCATGACCCTGACTCTAACCCCAGTCACAACCATAACACCTAACCATGACCCTGACTCTAACCCCAGTCACAACCATAACACCTAACCATGACCCTGACTCTAACCTCAGCCTAACACATTGTGTGTGGACATCTAACCAATTTAGCCCATAGAGTACTAGCAATACAAACCGATTGTCAAAGCTAGCTAAATCTAACCAGCTAATATAATAATAATATATATCCCATTTAGCAGACGCTTTTGTCCAAAGCGACTTACAAGTCGGCTGGGGCCACTGCTTTTACATATGGGTGGTCCCAGCGGGAATCGAACCCACGACGCTTGGCGTTGCAAGCGCCATGCTCTACCGACTGAGCCACACAGGACCCCAGCTACGTTTAATATGAATTATCTAGCTAACATTAGGCTATAACTAGCAATGGAAATGACTTTTTGAGATAATATTACAACACAGATCATGCACATAACATTAGCAGGTGAGCTAACAGTACACTTTAACTTGGGGCCTTTTGTTTAGACATGTAGCCAGCCAGCTAGCTAAAGAATTAACCATAATCTCAATCCATAGAGTGCTAGCAATACAAATCGAAGCTGTGTACGAATACCAACCACACTAACAATACTATTTGTGACGTAAATTGAGTTTGTAGAGAATGCTTATTGGTCATAGTATGAATATAGTTAGTATGCCAAAAGTTACCGGATGTCATTCTACATTTGCCAAAGTACAAAGTATACAAGCAGTGGACACTATTTCTGTGCTTTTAGGGCCCATAATGCAATTCAGAAAATGGCCGTGGCTTCACAACGTTTTCAGATCTGAAGAAAATGGCAGGAAATATGCAGCCGAAGTCAGACTTGATACAATGGAACTTCGGAGCCAAACACCTGCCAAAGGATTTATAGCTGGAGTCTCGTTGGGATCACATTGTAGACCTTACTGTGAAACGCTTACTTACTAACCCATAACCAACAATGCAGTTCAATAAATAGAGTTAAGAAAATACTTACTAAATAAAGTGAAGTGGAAAACATTTTTTTTAAAGAAAGAAAAAGTAACACAACAAAATCACATAACAATAACGAGGCTATATACAGGGGGTGCCGGTACTAAGTCAATGTGCGGGCAGGGGTACAGGTTAGTCGAGGTAATTTGTAAAGTGACTATGCATGGATAATAAACAGCTTGTAACAGCAGTGTAAAAATAAGGGGGGGGGGTCAATGTAAATAGTTCTGTGGCCATTTGATCAATTGTTCAGCAAACGTATGGCTTGGGGGTAGAATCTGTTAAGGAGCCAATTTGGTCCTAGACTTGACACTCCGGTACCGCTTGAGAGAACAGTCTATGACTTGGGTGACTGGAGTCTGACAATTTTTTGGCCATTCCTCTGACACCGCCTAGTATATAGGTCCTGGATGTTAGGAAGCTTGGCCCCAGTGATGTACTGGGCCGTACCCACTAACCCTCTATAATGCCTTGCGGTCAGAGGTTGAGCAGTTGCTATACCAGGCAGTGATGCAACCAGTTAGGATGCTCTCGATGTTGCAGCTACAGAACTTTTTGAGGATCTGGGAACCCATGGAAAAGTTGTTGTTGTGCCCTCTTCACAACTGTCTTGGTGTGTTTGGACCATGATAGATGGTTGGTGATGTGGACACCAAGGAACTTGAAACTCTCGACCCGCTCCACTTCAGCCCCATCAATGTTAATGGGGGCCTGTTCTGCCCTCCTTTTCCTGTAGTCCACAATCATCTCCTTTGTCTTTCTCAGATTGAGGGAGAGGTTGTTGTCCTGACACCACACGGCCAGGTCTCTGACCTCCCTATAGGCTGTCTCATCGTTGTCAGTGATCAGTCTTAACACCGTTGTCATCAGCAATCGTAATGATGGTGTGGGAGTCGCACTTAGCCATGCAGTCATGGGTGAACAGGGAGTACAGAAGGGGACTAAGCACGCACCCCTGAGGGGCCCCAGTGTTGAGGATCAGCGTGGCAGATGTGTTGTTGCCTACCCTTACCACCTGGGGGCAGAGTCCAGGATCCAGCTGCAGAGGGAGGTGTTTAGTCCCAGGAACATTTAGCTTAGTGATGAGCTTTTGTGGGCACTATGGTGTTAAACACTGAGCTGTAGTCGATGAACAGCATTCTCACATAGGTGTTCCTTTTGTCCAGGTGGGAAAGGGCAGTGTGGCGTGAGCATTTCACGGTAAGGTTGTTGTATTTGGCGCATGTGACAAATAAAGTTTGATTTGATTTGACCCGCTGAAAGACAGAAACACCTGCTGAATGAGAGAAACACCTGCTGAATGACAGAAACACCTGCTGAAAGACAGAAACACCTGCTGAAAGACAGAAACACCTGCTGAATGACAGAAACACCTGCTGAATGACAGAAACACCTGCTGAAAGACAGAAACACCTGCTGAAAGACAGAAACACCTGCTGAAAGACAGAAACACCTGCTGAAAGACAGAAACACCTGCAGAATGACAGAAACACCTGCTGAAAGACAGACATACCTGCTGAATGACAGAAACACCTGCTGAAAGACAGACATACCTGCTGAATGACAGAAACACCTGCTGAAAGACATAAACACCTGCTGAAAGACAGACATACCTGCTGAATGACAGAAACACCTGCTGAATTAGAGAAACACCTGCTGAAAGACAGAAACACCTGCTGAATGACAGAAACACCTGCTGAATGACAGAAACACCTGCTGAAAGACAGAAACACCTGCTGAAAGACAGAAACACCTGCTGAATGAGAGAAACACCTGCGGAATGACAGAAACACCTGCTGAAAGACAGAAACACCTGCTGAATGACAGAAACACCTGCTGAAAGACAGACATACCTGCTGAAAGACAGAAACACCTGCTGAAAGACAGAAACACCTGCTGAATGACAGAAACACCTGCTGAATGACAGAAACACCTGCTGAAAGACAGAAACACCTGCTGAAAGACAGAAACACCTGCTGAATGACAGAAACACCTGCTGAATGACAGAAACACCTGCTGAAAGACAGAAACACCTGCTGAATTAGAGAAACACCTGCTGAATGACAGAAACACCTGCTGAATGACAGAAACACCTGCTGAAAGACAGAAACATACAGGGACATATAGACTGTTGTACAGGACCACGTCCTCGGAAATCACATTCATGGTAAATGAGCAGAATCAATCTTAATCTGAAAAGCAGCAATGTCAATCGTAACACAACTTCACATCCCATGATTTACCTGTCATTGAGCCAGTCAGCCAGCCAGCCAGTCAGTCAGCCAGCCAGTCAGTCAACCAGCCAGCCAGCCAGCCAGCCAGCCAGCCAGTCAGTCAACCAGCCAGCCAGCCAGTCAGTCAGTCCGCTAGCCAGTCAGCCAGCTAGCCAGTCAGCCAGTCAGTCAGTCAGTCAGTCAGTCAGTCAGCCAGTCAGCCAGTCAGTTAGTCAACCAACCAGCCAGCCAGCCAGTCAGCCAGTCAGCCAGTCAGCCAGCCAGTCAGTCAGTCAGTCAGCCAGCCAGCCAGTCAGCCAGTCAGTCAGTCAGCCAGTCAGTCAGTCAGCCAGCCAGTCAATCAACCAGCCAGCCAGCCAGCCAGCCAGTTAGTCAATCAGTCAGTCAGTCAGTTAGTCAGTCAGCCAGCCAGTCAGCCAGTCAATCAACCAGCCAGTCAGCCAGTCAGTCAGTCAACCAGCCAGCCAGGCAGCCAGCCAGCCAGTTAGTCAGTCAGCCAGTCAGTCAGTCAGTCAACCAGCCAGCCAGCCAGTTAGTCAGTCAGCTAGTCAGTCAGCCAGACAACCAGCCAGTCATTCAGACAGTCAGCCAATGAGTCAGCCAGTCACCTCTGACCATCTCTCTTTGATCTGAAATGAGGCCAGACAGTTTCGGCACATTACAAAAACGTGCACACAGTGTGATATGAAACACCCAGACAAATCCTGCATATAGAGATAACATCAGACTAAACTTTGCATGTTAGGAAGATTTGAAACCTGAATAGTCTGAACAACCAAAAGCAAACCTCACCTTGTACGGAAACACAATCCTCATTCCCAGAGGTGTTCACTCCATACTGTACTTCAAAAGCCCAAGGTTTCAGAGCAGATATGATTTGATGACGTGTGAGAACAGAGAGTGAGTGTGTGTGTGTGTGTTAGTTTAATTAGTCTTTAAATGCTCAGGAAAACAGGAGAGAGACTCCGACTCACACAATCTCAATCTAAAGCATAACAACATACTGTAATATTTTATTTTCCATTTTGAGCTACTCCAACCCAGTGAAGAAAAGTAAAGCACTGATTTTAAATCCTGAACACAGAAGAAGAATAAATCTTTTGAATAGAAGAGAATATACTGTAGCTTTGTGACCCAGTGACCAGGCTACATGATATAGGTCAGGTTTGTGTCCCAGTGACCAGGCTACATGATATAGGTCAGGTTTGTGTCTCAGTGACCAGGCTACATGATATAGGTCAGCTTTGTGTCCCAGTAAACAGGCTTCATGATATAGGTCAGCTTTGTGTCCCAGTAAACAGGCTTCATGATATAGGTCAGGTTTGTGTCCCAGTAAACAGGCTTCATGATATAGGTCAGGTTTGTGTCCCAGTGACCAGGCTACATGATATAGGTCTGGTTTGTGTCCCAGTGACCAGGCTACATGATATAGGTCTGGTTTGTGTCCCAGTGACCAGGCTACATGATATAGGTCTGGTTTGTGTCCCAGTGACCAGGCTACATGATATAGATCAGGTTTGTGTCCCAGTGACCAGGCTACATGATATAGATCAGGTTTGTGTCCCAGTGACCAGGCTACATGATATAGATCAGGTTTGTGTCCCAGTGACCAGGCTACATGATATAGGTCAGGTTTGTGTCCCAGTGACCAGGCTTCATGATATAGGTCACGTTTGTGTCCCAGTGACCAGGCTACATGATATAGGTCAGGTTTGTGTCCCAGTGACCAGGCTTCATGATATAGATCAGCTTTGTGTCTCAGTGACCAGGCTACATGATATAGGTCAGGTTTGTGTCCCAGTGACCAGGCTTCATGATATAGGTCACGTTTGTGTCCCAGTGACCAGGCTTCATGATATAGGTCAGGTTTGTGTCCCAGTGACCAGGCTTCATGATATAGGTCAGGTTTGTGTCCCAGTGACCAGGCTACATGATATAGGTCAGGTTTGTGTCCCAGTAAACAGGCTTCATGATATAGGTCTGGTTTGAGTTCTAGTAAACAGGCTTCATGATATAGGTCAGGTTTGTGTCCCAGTGACCAGGCTTCATGATAAATAAAATAAAATAAAATTGTATTTGTCACATGCGCCGAATACAACAGGTGTAGACCTTACAGTGAAATTCTTGCTTACGAGTTCCTAAGCAACAATACAGTTTCAAAATATAGGGATAAGAATAAGAGATAAAAGTAACAAGTAATTAAAGAGCAGCAGTAAAATAACAATAGCGAGACTATATACAGGGGGTACCAGTACAGAGTCAATGTGTGGGGGCACTGGTTAGTTGAGGTAGTATGTACATGTAGTTAGAGTTATTATCTGACTATACATAGATGACAACAACAGAGAGTAGCAGCGGTGTAAAGAGGGGGAGAGGGGCGGGGGGGGGGGGGGGGGCAATGCAAATAGTCTGGGTAGCCATTTGATTAAATGTTCAGGAGTCTTATGACTTGGGGGTAGAAGCTGTTTAGAAGCTTCCTGGACCTAGACTTGGCTCTACGGTACCGCTTGCCATGCGGTAGCAGAGAGAACAGTCTATAATTGGGGTGGCTGGAGTCTTTGACAATTTTTAGGGTCTTCCTCTGACACCGCCTGGTATCGAGGTCCTGGATGGCAGGCAGCTTGGCCCCAGTGATGTACTGGGAGGTAGGCTCTACCCTCTGTAGTGCCTTGTGGTCGGAGGCCGAGCAGTCACCGTACCAGGCAGTGATGCAACCCGTCGATGGTGCAGCTGTAGAACCTTTTGAGGATCTGAGGACCATGACAAATCTATTCAGTCTGCTGAGGGTGAATAGGTTTTGTCGTGCCCTCTTCACGACTGTCTTGGTGTACATGTACCATGTTAGATTCTTATTGATGTGGACACCAAGGAACTTGAAGCTCTCAACCTGCTCCACTGCAGCCCCCTCAATGAGAATGGGGGTGTGCTCGGTCCTCTTTTTCCTGTAGTCCACAATTACCTCCTTTGTCTTGATCATGTTGAGGGAGAGGTTGTTGTCCTGCCACCACACGGCCAGGTCTCTGACCTCCTCCCTATAGGCTGTCTCGTCATTGTCGGTGATCAGGCCAACCACTGTTGTGTTATCAGCAAATTTAAGGATGATGTTGGAGTCGTACCTGGTCATGCAGTCATGAGTGAACAGGGAGTACAAGAGTGGACTGAGCACGCACCCCTGAGGGGCCCCTGTGTTGAGGATCAGCGTGGCAGATGTGTTGTCACCTTCCCTTACCACTTTGGGGCAGCCCTTCAGGAAGTCCAGGATCCAGTTGCAGAGGGATGTGTTTAGTCCCAGGGTCCTTAGCTTATTGAACTCTGAGAACTCTGAGTTGTCGTCATTGAATAGCATTCTCACATAGGTATTCCTTTTGTCCAGGTGGGAAAGGGCAGTGTGGAGTGCAATAGAGATTGAATAATCTGTGGATCTGTTAAGGAGGTATGCAAATTGGAGTGGGTCTAGGGTTTCTGGGATGATGGTGTTGATGTGAGCCATGACCAGCTTTTCAAAGCACTTGATGGCTACAGACGTGAGTTCTACGGGTCGGTAGTCTTTTAGGCAGGTTACCTTAGTGTTCTTGGGCACAGGCACTATGGTGGTCTGCTTAAAACATGTTGGAATTACAGACTTGGACAGGGAGAGTTTGAAAATGTAAGTGAAGACACTTGTCAGTTGGTCAGCGCATGCTCAGAGTACAGGTCCTGGTAATCCGTCTGTCCCTGCGGCCTTGTGAATGTTGACCTGTTTAAAGGTCTTACTCACATCGGCTGCAGAGAGCGTGATCACACAGTCTTCCGGAAGAGCTGGTGCTCTCATGCATGTTTCAGTGTTATTTACATCAAAGCGAGCGTAGTAGTAGTTTAGCTTGTCTGGTAGGCTCGTGTCACTGGGCAGCTCTCGACTGTGCTTCCCTTGATAGTCTGTAATTTGCAATCCCTGCCACACACGACAAGCATCAGAGCAGGTGTAGTATGATTCGATCTTAGTTCTGTATTGACGTTTTGCCTTTTTGATGGTCTGTCGGAGGGCATAGCAGGATTTCTTATAAGCTTCCGGGTTAGAGTTCCGCACCTTGAAAGTGGCAGCTCAAGCCTTTAGCTCAGTGCAGATGTTGCCTGTAATCCATGGCTTCTGGTTGGGGCATGTACATACAGTCACTGTGGGAACAACGTCCTCAATGCACTTATTGATAAAGCCAGTGACTGATGTGGTGTACTCCTCAATGCCATCAGAAGAATCCCGGAACATATTCCAGTCTGTGCTGCAAAACAGTCCTGTAGTTTAGCATCCGCGTCATCTGACCACTTCCGTATTGAGCGAGTCACTGGTGCTTCCTGCTTTAATTTGAGCTTGTAAGCAAGAATCAGGAGTATAGAATTATGGTCAGATTTGCCCATTTGTTTAAATTAACCAGGTAGTCTAGTTGAGAACAAGCTCTCATTTACAACTGCGACCTGGCCAAGATAAAGCAAAGCTGTGCGCGACACAAACAAAAACACAGAGTTACACATGGAATAAACAAACATACAGTCAATAACACAATAGAAGTCTATATACATATATATACATTATATATACATTTGTGTGCAAATGAGGTAAGATAAGGGAGGTAGGCAATAAATAATAAATATAAATAGGCCACGGTGGCGAAATAATTACAATTTAGCAAATAAAAACTGGAGTGATAGATGTGCAAAAGATGGATGTGCAAGTAGAGATACTGGGGTGCAAAGGAGCAAGATAAATAAATAAATACAGTATGGGGATGAGGTAGTTGGATGGGATTTTTACAGATGGGCTATGTACAGGTGCAGGGATCTGACAACTGGTGCTTAAAGTTAGTGAGGGAGTAAAGTTAGTGATAATTTGTTTTTAGATTGAGGCATCTAGCTTAGATTGTAGGATGGCCGGGGTGTTAAGCATGTCCCAGTTTAGGTCTCCTAACAGAACGAGCTCTGAAGATAGATGGGGGGCAATCAATTCACATATGGTGTCCAGCTCAGCACAGCTGGGGGCAAAAGGTGGTCTGTAGCAAGCGGCAACAGTGAGAGACTTGTTTCTGAAAAGGTGGATGAAAAGGTGAATTTTTAGAAGTAGAAGCTCAAATTGTTTGGGCACAGACCTGGATAGTAAGACAGAACTCTGCAGGCTATCTCTGCAATAGATTGCAACTCCACCCCCTTTGGCAGTTCTATTTTTGTCTGAAAATGTTACAGTTAGGGATGGACATTTCATAGATCCAGGTGAAAAGGTTCAGAGCTTGCGGTTGGAATCTGGTGATATGGAGAAAAATGAGTCCGGTAAGCTCTAGGTTGAAACACACTGTACAGACTGGCAGGAGTAGTCCTGGCTAGAGGTTAGCTGACTACTAGCCAGTTGTTAGTTAGCTGGCCAGCTTCTGTTGGTGGTTCCGGTTCTGAGGTAAAGAGAAAAGCACATTGGGTGAGGCAGGTTGCAAGAGAGTATGTTGAAGTTGGGGTTAAGAAGAATAAAAAATATATATATATGCGAAGAAAAATTATATATAAAGCTATATACACGGGACATGACAAGACGAAGACAAAAGACGTCTGACTGCTACGCCATCTTATATTCTTTTTGTGGGAGGGCGGGGGAGAGCTCTGTATGCATCTCTGTGTGTGGAGGTGGTCCATAGTTTTTTCCCCCTCTGGTTGCACATTTAACATGTTGATATAAATGTGGTAAAAGGGATTTAAGTTTCCCTGCATTCAAGTCCCTGGGGAACTAGGAGCACCTGCCTCTGGCATTTTATTGTTTGCTTATACTGGAATACAGCTCATTCAATGCTGTCTTAGTGCCAGCCTCTGACAGTGGTATGTAAACAGCTACGAGAAATACAGATGAAATCTCTCTAGGTAGATAGTGTTGTCTACAGCTTATCATGAGATACTCTACCTCAGGTGAGCAACAGCTCGAGACTTCCATAGATAATCGTGTGCCAGCTGTTATTTACAAAAATAGACCCTACAGATACTACAGGCCCTACAGACACCACATACAAACATCTGCTATTTGAGCAACTAACCGATCGCTGCAGCTGTACATAGTCTATCGGTAAATAGCCCACCCAATTTTACCTACCTCTTCCCCATACTATTTATATTTATTTACTTTTCTGCTCTTTTGCACACCAATATCTCTACCTGTACATGCCCATCTGATCATTTATCACTCCAGTGTTAATCTGCAAAATTGTAATTATTCACCTACCTCCTCATGCCTTTTGCACACAATGTATATAGACTCTCTTTTTTCTACTGTGTTATTGACTTGTTAATTATTTACTCCATGTGTAACTCTGTGTTGTTGTCTGTTCACACTGCTACGCTTTATCTTGGCCAGGTCGTAGTTGCAAATGAGAACTTGTTCTTAACTAGCCTACCTGGTTAAATAAAGGTGAAATAAAAAAATAAATGCAAAAAAAATACACGTCAGACACTACAGACACTACAGACACTACAGACACTACAGACACCACATACACTACAGACACTACAGACACCACAGACACCACATACACTACAGACACCACATACACCACAGACACTACAGACACCACATACACTACAGACACCACATACACTACAGACACTACAGACACTACAGACACCACATACACTACAGACACTACAGACACTACAGACACCACATACACTACAGACACCACATACACCACAGACACCACAGACACTACAGACACCACATACACTACAGACACTACAGACACCACAGACACTACAGCCACTACAGACACCACATACACTACAGCCACTACAGACACTACAGACACCACATACACTACAGACACCACATACACTACAGACACCACATACACTACAGACACTACAGACACTACAGACACTACATACACTACAGACACTACAGACACCACATACACTACAGACACCACATACACTACAGACACTACAGACACTACAGACACTACATACACTACAGACACTACAGACACTACAGACACTACAGACACTGCATACACTACAGACACTACAGACACTACAGACACTACAGACACTACATACACTACAGCCACTACAGACACTACAGACACTACATACACTACAGACACTACATACACTACAGACACCACATACACTACAGCCACTACAGACACTACAGACACTACAGCCACTACAGACACTACAGACCCTACAGACACCACATACACTACATACACTACAGACACTACAGACACCACATACACTACAGACACTACAGACACTACATACACTACAGCCACTACAGACACTACAGACACTACAGACACTACAGACACTACATACACTACAGCCACTACAGACACTACAGACCCTACAGACATTACAGACACCACATACACTACAGCCACTACAGCCACTACAGACACTACAGCCACTACAGACACTACAGACACTACAGCCACTACAGCCACTACAGACACTACAGACACTACAGACACCACAGAAACAGGCTTACTCAGCATTTATCTTTCAACTCCTTATCTCACACTGTGTGTGTGTGTGCTTTTGTAATTGGCTCGTTGATCAGAAATGCTTTATATTGAACACAATCATAACGCGATCCGCTCTCACAAATTCTTGAAGATGGAGAGACGAGATGGAGAGAAGAGAGATAGAGAAGAGGTGGAGAGAAGAGACGTAGAGAACCACAGAGCACACAAACAGAAGAGTCACAGCATGAGAGGAAAGTCAGCTTTGAAACATACCCTTTCTTTCTCAACTCTTTTCTCTTTCACTCATATCTCTCTTTTTTATATCTCTCTCTCTCTTTTTTATCTCTCCCTCTTTCAGTGACATCAAGTGTATTTAAGATGAGTAGGGTGGTCTTTAAAACTTAATTTTTTATTTATTTTTAATCACAAAATATGTATTTTTTTAGAAAGAGCAGCTCCCAAATGTGATTTACTAGCACATTCCCTCTCTCTCTCTCTCTCTCTCTCACACACACACACACACACACACACACACACACACACACACACACACACACACACACACACACACACACACACACACACACACACACACACACACACACACACACACACACACACACACACACACTCCCTCTCACAAGCTCCAGCGAGTAACCAGATAACCACCCAGCTCATAATTTACCATCATACTCATATCCCCCGTTCACCTGAAACCAGTCACAAAGCAACGGGGAGTAAACGCAGATGTGGACAAGTCATGTTTGTCAACGTCTCCCCCTAAAACCCAATCTTGGGACAATGTCATTTCATTCACCCTTTTTCAAATAAAGCAGTGTTTCCCGAATTCGGTCCCAGGGGTGCACATTTTGATTATTGCCCTAGCATTACACAGCATTACACAGCTGATTCAAATGATCAACTCATCATCAAGCTTTGATTATTTGAATCAGCGCTGCAGTGCTTGGACAAAAACAAAACATGCACCTATAATTAGTTTAGGTTGTATCATGTATTTTATGTGGAATATATGTGATAATTCACCCAGTGTCCTAATCCAATTTTACAGCAGGTAATCTAATCCAATTTTACAGCAGGTAATCTAATCCAATTTAACAGCAGGTAATCTAATCTGACTTTACAGCAGTTAATCTGGAGTTAGGAACCACTGTTGGGGGTACAGGAGGACTGGAGTTAGGAACCACTGTTGGGGGTACTGGAGGACTGGAGTTAGGAACCACTGTTGGGGGTACTGGAGGACTGGAGTTAGGAACCACTGTTGGGGGTACTGGAGGACTGGAGTTAGGAACCACTGTTGGGGGTACTGGGGACTGTATTTTATGTGGAATATAGTTAGGAACCACTGTTGGGGGTACAGGAGGACTGGAGTTAGGAACCACTGTTGGGGGTACTGGAGGACTGGAGTTAGGAACCACTGTTGGGGGTACTGGAGGACTGGAGTTAGGAACCACTGTTGGGGGTACTGGAGGACTGGAGTTAGGAACCACTGTTGGGGGTACTGGAGGACTGGAGTTAGGAACCACTGTTGGGGGTACTGGAGGACTGGAGTTAGGAACCACTGTTGGGGGTACTGGAGGACTGGAGTTAGGAACCACTGTTGGGGGTACTGGAGGACTGGAGTTAGGAACCACTGTTGTATGGGGTCAAAAGAAACTGTTTGAATTAATTGATGCACAATTCATGAACGTGACCAGTAAGTACATAACTGAGGGAAACACTGGACTAGCAGAATTATCTCATGATAGGGTGAAACACGGAAAAATCTACAAAGCAAATTAAACATATAAATAGATATTTCTCATGTATCACGCATTTATAAAGATCTATTTAGATGTCTGTACCAGGAATTTCTCTCTATTTCTGTCTATGGTCTATATGATGTAGAGAATTGTAATGAGGAGGAAGTAAATTACACAGTCAGAACTTTCCCCAACGCAACAGACATGTAAATGACTGAATATGTTGCATCATGAACATCAAGTTTGCCGAGTTAACCCGAGTTCTGTCAGGAACTCCCTCCCCTTCCCCCCAATCACCAGATCACAGCACAAAGGAAATAGGTGAGGATAGAGTTTCTCAGGGTATAAACGATGAAGGGTTGAGGCCAGACAGTACACATGCTCTCCTGTCTGCTGCTGAAAAGGACATCTACAGGACAAGGAGAATCAGTAGACTCCAGCACCAGTAGACTCCAGCACCAGTAGACTCCAGCACCAGTAGACTCCAGCACCAGTAGACTCCAGCACCAGTAGACTCCAGCACCAGTAGACTCCAGCACCAGTAGACTCCAGCACCAGTAGACTCCAGCACCAGACGGTGTCAGGTCCAGAGGATCAGTATCTCCAGCACCAGTAGACTCCAGGATGTCTCCCTGCTCTCTCCTCCTGTCCCTGCTGTTGGCTGCAGCGCTGCAGTGTGAGCATGCCCAGTGCAGACGTGTGCTGTGCTCCGACCGCTGCTGCTCCTTCGTAGAGGGCTTCCCCGTCAGACTGAATGAGCTCCGCACCGCCTTCTCTACCATCAGAGACTACTACGTAAGTACTCTCTATATATATATATATATATATATATATATATATATATATATATATATATATATATATATATACATTTATATGAATATACTACTCTGCAAGTACTCTAATATGTATATACTTTTATATTAACATACTACTATGAAAGTACTCTCTCTATGTATATACATTTATATGAAAATACTACTATGCGAGTACTCATATATATATATATATATATATATATATATATATATATATATATATATATATATATATATATATATATATATATATATATATACAGTATATACATTTACACTTTTATATTAATATACTACCATGTAAGTACTATATATACATTTATATTAATATACCAGCATGTAAGTACTCTAATATATACATTTATTTGTATATACTACCATATAAGTACTATAGAAATGCACATTTATATTAATATACTACCATCTAAGAACTCTCTCTCTCTATATATATATATCTATATATATCTATATATATAGGTATAGATCTATATATAGATATAGGTAATGTTGTCAGTCTGGTGCAGAAGGATTGTTCTACTCAGTTATGTCACCATCACCAGCTGGGTGTTCTGTGTGCAAGGACTTTCGAATATTCGTTTTATTTCCATTTATATTATTTAGTAGTATGTAAGTACTCTATATATACATTTAAATTAATATACTACTATGTAATTACTCTATATATATACATTAATATTAATATACTACTATGTATTTTGGAAAGTATTCAGACCCCTTGACTTTTTACACATTTTGTTGTGTTATGGCCTTATTCTAAAATATATAAAAATATATATTTTTTAATATATATATTTATTTAATTTAACCTTTATTCAACCAGGCTTGGGTATGACACAACAAGGTTGAAACACCTGGATTCGGGGAGTTTCTCCCATTCTTCTCTGCAGATCTCTCAAGCTCTGTTGGAAGGGGAGCGTCGCAGCACAGCTGTTTTCAGGTCTCTACAGAGATGTTTGATTGGGTTCAAGTCCGGGCTCTGGCTGGGCCACTCAAGTACATTCAAAGATTTGTCCTGAAGCCACTCCTGCATTGTTTTGGCTGTGTGATTAGAGTCGTTGTCCAGATGGAAGGTGAACCTTCGCCCCAGAGGTCCTGAGCACTTTGGAGCGGTTTTCATCAAGGATCTCTCTGTACTTTGCTCTGTTCATCCTTACCTCGATCCTGACTAGTCTTCCAGTCCCTGCTGCTGAAAAACATCCTCATAGCATGATGCTGCCACCACCATGCTTCACCGTAGGGATGGTGCCAGGTTTCCTCCAGATGTGACGCTTGGCATTCAGGCCAAAGAGTTCAATCTTGGTTTCATCAGACCAGAGAATCTTGTTTCTCAAGGTCTGAGAGTCTTTAGGTGCCTTTTGGCAAACTCCAAGCAGACTGTTATATGCCTTTTACTTATGAGTGGCTTCCGTCTGGCCACTCTACCATAAAGGCCTGATTGGTGCTGCAGAGATGCTTGTCCTTCTGAAAGGTTCTCCCATCTCCACAGAGGAACTCTGGAGCTCTGTCAGAGTGACCATTGGATTCTTGGTCACCTCCCTGACCATTGCCCTTCTCCCCTGAGTGCTCTAGGAAGAGCCTTGGTGGTTCCAACCCTGTTTTTGCTTTGTCATTATGGGGTATTGTGAGGTCGTTATGGGGTATTATGATGTTATTATGGGGTATTGTTATGTCATTATGGGGTATTGTGAGGTCGTTATGGGGTATTATGATGTTATTATGGGGTATTATGTCATTATGGGGTATTATGATGTCATTATGGGATATTGTTATGTCATTATGGGGTATTATGTGTAGATTGATTGATGAGGGAAAAAAATGATTTAATCAGTTTAATCAATTTTAGAACAAGTCAAGGGTTCAATATTTACTGAAGGCTCTGTACATAACCCTAACCAAGCATATCATTGTATCAATTACACCCACTGCTTGATCTAACCTTTATAGACAACCCTAACCAAGCATATCATTGTATCAATTACACCCACTGCTTGATCTAACCTTTATAGACAACCCTAACCAAGCATATCATTGTATCAATTACAACCACTGCTTGATTTAACCTTTATATACAACCCTTTAGTAAGCATATCATTGTACCGTTTACACCCACTGCATGACTGGATATGATACAAACAGACTTCACATAAAGGTGAGGCTGTTTGTGGTCTGAGTTCATAGGAGGGGGCTAATGATCAAGGTGAGTTCATACTGTCTCTTCTCGACAAGGGGATTCTCGACCACATCAAGGTGAGTTCATACTGTCTCCTCTGCTAGACGAGGGGATTCTAGACCACATCAAGGTGAGTTCATACTGTCTCCTCTGATAGAGAGGGGATTCTAGACCACATCAAGGTGAGTTCATACTGTCTCCCCTGCTAGACGAGGGGATCCTAGACCACATCAAGGTGAGTTCATACTGTCTCCTGTGATAGAGAGGGGATTCTAGACCACATCAAGGTGAGTTCATACTGTCTCCTGTGATAGAGAGGGGATTCTAGACCACATCAAGGTGAGTTCATACTGTCTCCTCTGATAGAGAGGGGATTCTAGACCACATCAAGGTGAGTTCATACTGTCTCCTCTGATAGAGAGGGGGATTCTAGACCACATCAAGGTGAGTTCATACTGTCCCCTCTGATAGAGAGGGGATTCTAGACCACATCAAGGTGAGTTCATACTGTCTCCTCTGATAGAGAGGGGATTCTAGACCACATCAAGGTGAGTTCATACTGTCTCCTCTGATAGAGAGGGGATCCTAGACCACATCAAGGTGAGTTCATACTGTCTCCTCTGATAGAGAGGGGATCCTAGACCACATCAAGGTGAGTTCATACTGTCTCCTCTGATAGAGAGGGGATTCTAGACCACATCAAGGTGAGTTCATACTGTCTCCTCTGATAGAGAGGGGATTCTAGACCACATCAAGGTGAGTTCATACTGTCTCCTCTGATAGAGAGGGGGATTCTAGACCACATCAAGGTGAGTTCATACTGTCTCCTGTGATAGAGAGGGGATTCTAGACCACATCAAGGTGAGTTCATACTGTCTCCCCTGCTAGACGAGGGGATCCTAGACCACATCAAGGTGAGTTCATACTGTCTCCTCTGATAGAGAGGGGATCCTAGACCACATCAAGGTGAGTTCATACTGTCTCCTCTGATACATAAGTGTGTTAAAGATTAACAACATTTATTTAAAAAATAAACCATTATCCCCCAAGAGTTTCTGGATAATTTCCTAATTTTAGGGTTAGTTATAATGTCCTCATCTTCAATTAGGGTTAAGGTTAGTTATAGTTGTAATGTCCTCATCTTCAATTAGGGTTAAGGTTAGTTATAGTTATAATGTCCTCATCTTCAATTAGGGTTAAGATTAGTTAGGGTTAGTTATAGTTATAATTTCCTCATCGTCAATTAGGGTTAAGATTAGTTAAGTTTAGTTATAATGTCCTCATCTTCAGTTAGAGTTAAGGTTAGTTTGGGTTAGTTATAGTTAACTCATCTTCAGTGTGTTTGCTCCTCTCTCCAGAAATACATAGCAAAGTTGTGATGTTGAGGTGAGTTCATACTTGTTTCCTCATCAGAGCACATCGGTTTGAGTGTCATACTGTCTCCTCTATGGACAGCATCAAGGTGAGTTCATATCTCCACACGGTGTTGCCCACCGCATCATGAACAACAGAACACAGAACATCAAGGTGAGTTTAAATCTCCCATCGACTCCATCGGAAACATCTTCCAGAGAGGGGCTGAACAAAGAGTTCATACTGTCCTCAATGTGTATGTAGCCTTGTCTGATATCCTGTTAAAGTAGTCTGGTCCAATATAGTCCTATATAGTCTGGTCCTATATAGTCTGGTCCTATATAGTCCTATATAGTCTGGTCTGATATCCTGTTAAAGTAGTCTAGACCACATCCAAGGTGAGTTCATAGTCTCCTCTGATATAGTCTGGTCCTATATAGTCTGAGTTCATATGTCCTATATAGTCTGGTCCAATATAGTCTGGTCCTATATAGTCCTATATAGTCTGGTCCAATATAGTCTGGTCCTATATAGTCCTATATAGTCTGGTCCAATATAGTCTGGTCCAATATAGTCCTATATAGTCTGGTCCTATATAGTCTGGTCCTATATAGTCCTATATAGTCTGGTTCTATATAGTCTGGTCCTATATTGTCTGGTCCAATATAGTCCTATATAGTCTGGTCCTATATAGTCCTATATAGTCTGGTCCTATATAGTCCTATATTGTCTGGTCCAATATAGTCCTATATAGTCTGGTCCTATATAGTCTGGTCCTATATAGTCCTATATTGTCTGGTCCAATATAGTCCTATATAGTCTGGTCCTATATAGTCTGGTCCTATATAGTCCTTTATAGTCTGGTCCAATATAGTCTGGTCCAATATAGTCTGGTCCTATATAGTCCTATATAGTCTGGTCCAATATAGTCCTATATAGTCTGGTACTATATAGTCCTTTATAGTCTGGTCCAATATAGTCCTATATAGTCTGGTCCTATATAGTCTGGTCCTATATAGTCCTATATAGTCTGGTCCAATATAGTCCTATATAGTCTGGTCCTATATAGTCCTTTATAGTCTGGTCCAATATAGTCCTATATAGTCTGGTCCTATATAGTCCTTTATAGTCTGGTCCTATATAGTTCTATATAGTCTGGTCCTATATAGTCCTATATAGTCTGGTCCAATATAGTCCTATATAGTCTGGTCCTATATAGTCCTATATAGTCTGGTCCTATATAGTCCTATATAGTCTGGTCCTATATAGTCTGGTCCAATATAGTCCTATATAGTCTGGTCCTATATAGTCCTATATAGTCTGGTCCAATATAGTCCTATATAGTCTGGTCCAATATAGTCCTATATAGTCTGGTCCAATATAGTCCTATATAGTCTGGTCCTATATAGTCCTATATAGTCTGGTCCAATATAGTCCTATATAGTCTGGTCCAATATAGTCCTATATAGTCTGGTCCAATATAGTCCTATATAGTCTGGTCCTATATAGTCTGGTCCTATATAGTCCTATATTGTCTGGTCCAATATAGTCCTATATTGTCTGGTCCAATATAGTCCTATATAGTCTGGTCCTATATAGTCCTATATAGTCTGGTCCAATATAGTCCTATATAGTCTGGTCCTATATAGTCCTATATAGTCTGGTCCTATATAGTCCTATATAGTCTGGTCCTATATAGTCCTATATAGTCTGGTCCTATATAGTCCTATATAGTCTGGTCCTATATAGTCTGGTCCAATATAGTCCTATATAGTCTGGTCCAATATAGTCCTATATAGTCTGGTCCTATATAGTCCTATATAGTCTGGTCCAATATAGTCCTATATAGTCTGGTCCAATATAGTCCTCTATAGTCTGGTCCTATATAGTCTGGTCCAATATAGTCTGGTCCTATATAGTCCTATATAGTCTGGTCCTATATAGTCCTATATAGTCTGGTCCTATATAGTCCTCTATAGTCTGGTCCTATATAGTCTGGTCCAATATAGTCCTATATAGTCTGGTCCTATATAGTCCTATATAGTCTGGTCCTATATAGTCTGGTCCTATATAGTCCTATATTGTCTGGTCCAATATAGTCCTATATTGTCTGGTCCAATATAGTCCTATATAGTCTGGTCCAATATAGTCCTATATAGTCTGGTCCAATATAGTCCTATATAGTCTGGTCCTATATAGTCCTATATAGTCTGGTCCAATATAGTCCTATATAGTCTGGTCCTATATAGTCCTATATAGTCTGGTCCTATATAGTCCTATATAGTCTGGTCCTATATAGTCTGGTCCTATATAGTCCTATATAGTCTAGTCCTATATAGTCTGGTCCAATATAGTCCTATATAGTCTGGTCCAATATAGTCCTATATAGTCTGGTCCAATATAGTCCTCTATAGTCTGGTCCTATATAGTCCTATATAGTCTGGTCCTATATAGTCCTATATAGTCTGGTCCTATATAGTCTGGTCCTATATAGTCCTATATAGTCTGGTCCAATATAGTCCTATATAGTCTGGTCCAATATAGTCCTATATAGTCTGGTCCAATATAGTCCTCTATAGTCTGGTCCTATATAGTCTGGTCCAATATAGTCTGGTCCTATATAGTCCTATATAGTCTGGTCCAATATAGTCCTCTATAGTCTGGTCCTATATAGTCTGGTCCAATATAGTCTGGTCCTATATAGTCCTATATAGTCTGGTCCTATATAGTCCTATATAGTCTGGTCCAATATAGTCCTATATAGTCTGGTCCTATATAGTCCTATATAGTCTGGTCCAATATAGTCCTATATAGTCTGGTCCAATATAGTCCTATATAGTCTGGTCCTATATAGTCTGGTCCTATATAGTCCTATATTGTCTGGTCCAATATAGTCCAATATAGTCTGGTCCAATATAGTCCTATATAGTCTGGTCCAATATAGTCCTATATAGTCTGGTCCTATATAGTCTGGTCCTATATAGTCCTATATTGTCTGGTCCAATATAGTCCTATATAGTCTGGTCCTTTATAGTCTGGTCCTATATAGTCCTATATAGTCTGGTCCTATATAGTCCTATATAGTCTGGTCCTATATAGTCTGGTCCAATATAGTCCTATATAGTCTGGTCCTATATAGTCCTATATAGTCTGGCCCTATATAGTCCTATATTGTCTGGTCCAATATAGTCCTATATAGTCTGGTCCTTTATAGTCTGGTCCTATATAGTCCTATATAGTCTGGTCCTATATAGTCTGGTCCAATATAGTCCTATATTGTCTGGTCCAATATAGTCCTATATTGTCTGGTCCAATATAGTCCTATATAGTCTGGTCCTATATAGTCCTATATAGTCTGGTCCTATATAGTCCTATATAGTCTGGTCCTATATAGTCCTATATAGTCTGGTCCTATATAGTCCTATATAATCTGGTCCTATATAGTCCTTTATAGTCTGGTCCTATATAATCTGGTCCTATATAGTCTGGTCCTATATAGTCTGGTCCTATATAATCTGGTCCTATATAGTCTGGTCCTATATAGTCTGGTCCTATATAAACTGGTCCTATATAGTCTGGTCCTATATAATCTGGTCCTATATAGTCCTATATAGTCTGGTCCTATATAGTCTGGTCCTATATAATCTGGTCCTATATAGTCTGGTCCTATATAGTCTGGTCCTATATAGTCTGGTCCTATATAAACTGGTCCTATATAGTCTGGTCCTATATAATCTGGTCCTATATAGTCCTATATAGTCTGGTCCTATATAGTCTGGTCCTATATAATCTGGTCCTATATAGTCTGGTCCTATATAGTCTGGTCCTATATAATCTGGTCCTATATAGTCTGGTCCTATATAATCTGGTCCTATATAGTCCTATATAGTCTGGTCCTATATAGTCTGGTCCTATATAGTCTGGTCCTATATAATCTGGTCCTATATAATCTGGTCCTATATAGTCCTATATAGTCTGGTCCTATATAGTCTGGTCCTATATAGTCTGGTCCTATATAGTCTGGTCCTATATAATCTGGTCCTATATAGTCTGGTCCTATATAATCTGGTCCTATATAGTCCTATATAATCTGGTCCTATATAGTCTGGTCCTATATAGTCTGGTCCTATATAATCTGGTCCTATATAGTCTGGTCCTATATAGTCTGGTCCTATATAATCTGGTCCTATATAGTCCTATATAGTCTGGTCCTATATAGTCTGGTCCTATATAGTCTGGTCCTATATAATCTGGTCCTATATAGTCTGGTCCTATATAGTCTGGTCCTATATAATCTGGTCCTATATAGTCTGGTCCTATATAATCTGGTCCTATATAGTCTGGTCCTATATAGTCTGGTCCTATTTATTCCATGGATGTGTGTCATATCATTAATGCTTCGTCATGTTCTGTAACATAGTAGTATATGTATCCCCCTTGATGGAAACCTCAGAGTTAGGGACCAGCTGGCGGTCTAACCCTAAACACACAACTCTGACACGGTTACTTCCTAATTTACACAGCATCGAACAACCTTCTTACGCTAGAGAGAGACTGACTGACTGACTGACTGTCTGACTGTCTGTCTGGCTGTCTGTGTTTCCAGTGTACTACTGTAGCAGCCTGGAGCCTCCCAACAATATTGCAGCGTGGGGTGGCTGTCACAAGATCTGATCTCTTCCTCCCCCTTCCCCTCTTTCTCTCTCCACAGAGGAACTACTTTTCCTGTAAGAAACCGTTTGACATCAACAACTTAATCTCCTCATATAAAAAGGTCAGTCCCCAGCAGGCTCTGAGTGTGTGTGTGTGTGTGTGTGTGTGTGTGTGTGTGTGTGTGTGTGTGTGTGTGTGTGTGTGTGTGTGTGTGTGTATCTGTGTGTGTACATAAAATATTAATTAAAGTAGTTTGCGATGTCATGTGGTTTTGTAATAATATACTCTCTGATTCAACAAAAGAGGCAGACATGTTCTTCATTTACAATAACTTTGCTTATCAGAGAAGCAGATTTATCTGTTACTTTTTTGACATCATAAAGTTGAATAATTACATTTCTCAGCTCGTCATCAGTCCACGGGGCACCGTTTGACCTCACAGTGCATTTTCTTAAAGTGGCGTGTTTACCAGCAATACTCATAAATCATTTCTTAAAGGGGCTTATCAGCTATACTCATAAATCATTTCTTAAAGGGGCTTATCAGCTATACTCATAAATCATTTCTTAAAGGGGCTTATCAGCTATACTCATAAATCATTTCTTAAAGGGGCATATCAGCTATACTCATAAATCATTTCTTAAAGGGGCATATCAGCTATACTCATAAATCATTTCTTAAAGGGGCATATCAGCTATACTCATAAATCATTTCTTAAAGGGGCATATCAGCTATACTCATAAATCATTTCTTAAAGGGGCTTATCAGCTATACTCATAAATCATTTCTTAAAGGGGCATATCAGCTATACTCATAAATCATTTCTTAAAGGGGCATATCAGCTATACTCATAAATAATGAACCCTCTATAGGACCTGTGGTAGATTACCTTAGGACCAGCCTTTGGTATTTTAGTGTTCCTAGTGAGTGAGTCCTGATTGAACCCTCTATAGGACCTGTGGTAGATTACCTTAGGGCCAGCCTTTGGTATTTTAGTTTTCCTAGTGAGTGAGTCCTGATTGAACCCTCTATAGGACCTGTGGTAGATTACCTTAGGACCAGCCTTTGGTATTTTAGTGTTCCTAGTGAGTGAGTCCTGATTGAACCCTCTGTAGGACCTGTGGTAGATTACCTTAGGACCAGCCTTTGGTATTTTAGTGTTCCTAGTGAGTGAGTCCTGATTGAACCCTCTATAGGACCTGTGGTAGATTACCTTAGGGCCAGCCTTTGGTAATTTAGTTTTCCTAGTGAGTAAGTCCTGATTGAACCCTCTATAGGACCTGTGGTAGATTACCTTAGGACCAGCCTTTGGTATTTTAGTGTTCCTAGTGAGTGAGTCCTGATTGAACCCTCTATAGGACCTGTGGTAGATTACCTTAGGACCAGCCTTTAGTATTTTAGTGTTCCTAGTGAGTGAGTCCTGATTGAACCCTCTATAAGACCTGTGGTAGATTACCTTAGGACCAGCCTTTGGTATTTTAGTGTTCCTAGTGAGTGAGTCCTGATTGAACCCTCTATAGGACCTGTGGTAGATTACCTTAGGACCAGCCTTTGGTATTTTAGTGTTCCTAGTGAGTGAGTCCTGATTGAACCCTCTATAGGACCTGGCTGAGGCAGCCCCAATCTCCCATGTTTTTCATAAGAGCTTGATGTATGGGGTGTGCCCAGAAGTCTGGAAAGAGTCAAAGGTTATTCCACTTCTTAAGGAAAAAACACTGCATTCACTGGTCCTAATAGTCATCCTATGAGCTTGCTGCCGGTATTAAGAGTATGGACGACAGGAAGTTAGTTGGTGCAATGTTGCTAGATTTCAGTGCTGCTTTTGATGTAATTGATCATGAACTGTTACTAGGTAAACTCAAATGTTATGGTTTTAAGTCTGCAGCTCTGTCCTGGATGGAAAGCTGTCAATCCAAAAGTGTTTTTTAATGGTAGCTTTTCAAACAGTAAAGATATACACTGAGGTGTTCCTCAAGGAAGTTGCCTAGGCCCACTTCTCTTCTCTTGTCTTTACTAATGATTAACCTTCAGTAACGAACAAAGCAAGAGTGGTCATGTATGCTGATGACTCTACAATGTATAGCGCAGCATCAGAATCTAATGAGCAAACAGATGTACTGAGCAGTGAACTACAAATGGTGTCTGAGTTGGTTGATATGAACAAATTGGTGTTGAACATTTCTAAAATGAAATGTATTGTATTTGGTTCAAGATATATGCTTGCTGATGATCCCTCATTGAATTTGTTGATGAATAGAACGCATGTAGAGCAAGTGGACAAAACGAAACTACAAAGCGTCATGTTATCATGGTCAGAACACATTGATGATATTGTTATTATGATGGGTAAGGGATTTGCTGTTCCAAAAAAATGTTCAGAGTATGTAAAATATGGCACACTGAATCAGGTGATTCAATCCCTGGTCCTATCACACTTAGAGTACTGTCCAGTTATATGATCAATCCCTGGTCCTATCACACTTAGAGTACTGTCCCTGGTCCTATCACACTTAGAGTACTGTCCAGTTATATGATCAATCCCTGGTCCTATCACACTTAGAGTACTGTCCAGTTATATGGTCAATCCCTGGTCCTATCACACTTAGAGTACTGTCCGGTTATATGGTCAATCCCTGGTATTTTAATTATCTTTATTGTCTACTTGTGTGTGTGTTTAACTATACTGAACCCGAAGTCTCCAAAATAATAGTAAAAGATCAGACACTTGACCAACTGGGGACATGCTGTTGGTCCCCACAAGGTCAAATGCTATTTCTAAGGGGTTTAGGGTTAAGACTAGAATTCGTGTTAAGGTTAGAATTAGGTTTAGGGTTGGTTAGGAGCTAGGGTTAGTTTTAGGGTTAGGAACAAGGATTAGGTTTAGTGTTGGTTAGGAGCTAGGGTTAGTTATAGGGTTAAGAACTAGGATTAGGTTCAGTGTTTGTTAGGTGCTAGGGTTAGTTATAGGGTTAAGAACTAGGATTAGGTTTAGTATTAAGGCTAGGTTTTTGGGTTAAAGTTAGGATTAGGGAAAGAGTATGGGTTAGGGGTTAGGGAAAATAGGGTTTTGAATGGGACTGAATTCTGTATCCCCACAAGGTGTAGTTCCTCTAACCTGAGTGTGTGCTTCCTGTGTGTCTAGATGCAGGATAAGGGCCTTTATAAGGCAATGGGAGAGCTGGACCTGCTCTTCAACTACATCGAGGAGTACCTGGTCTCTCAGAGACGCAAACACTGACCCCTGACCCCTAACCACTGCCTCAGCCAACCAGGACACACTGACCCTGAGCATGGACCAACAAGAATGAGTAACCTCAAACCTCTAATAACCTCCAACCCCAAACCTCTAAACTGCATGTTCAGTCCAGGAAGGAATCTGTGTCTGTGTCTTTGCGGAGGTGTTTTTTCTAACATTCCATAGAAGTCTTTGCGTTAGTCTTTAGTCGTTCTCGAAGACCGACTCTCTAAAGTCCTGAAGACCTTCTGAGGACCTAATAATGATAATATATACCATTTATCAGATGACTTTATCCTAATTCGTGTTCAGTACAGTACTGCCTTTATACATTTTAGTATGGATGGGCCCAGTGGGAAGTCAACCCGTGTTCATGACCTTATAAGCGCCATGCTCTACCAACTAAGCCAGGAACTTCTCTCTAAAGTCCTGAACCACATTTAGCTTCAGATTCATCATCGTGTTTATTAATCAGTCATATTGACTAAAACATTCTGCTGTAAAGTTTCATTTGTATTGCATCAATTTTCATGATTGACACTTTCTGGAAGTCCTTCTATAGTGGACATTGAACAAAAATATAAACGCAACGTGCAACAATTTCAAATATTTTACTGAGTTTACAATTCATAGGGAAATCAGTGTAGTAAATTGATTCGGCCCTAATCTATGGATTTCACATGACTGGGAATACAGATCTGTTGTGGACCACCATTTGCCTCATGCAGTGTAACACATCTCCTTCGCATAGATTTGATCAGGCTGTTGATTGTGGCCTGTGGAATGTTTCCCCACTTCTCTTCAATGGCTGTGCCAAGTTGCTGGGTAGGAATTGAACTGGAACTCGCCGTCGTACACGTGGAATCAGAGCACAGCAGGAATCTGGGTATGCAGGCCATGGAAGAACTGGGCCATTTTCAGGAAATGTGTACAGATCCTTGAGACATGGGGGCCGTGCATCATCATGCTGAACCGTGAGGGGAAGGAGGCGGATTAGTAGCATGACTATATGGGCGTCAGGATCTTGTCACGGTATAAAATTGCCATTGATCTAAATGACAAATTTGCACATCCTTTTATTGTCCCCAGCACAAGGTGCACCTGTGTAATGATCATGCTGTTTAATCAGATTCTTGATATGCCACACCTGTCAGGTGGCTGAATTATCTTGGCCAAGGGGAAATGCTCACTAACAGGAATGTTTGAGCGAAATAAGCTTTCTGTGTGTACGGAACATTGATGGGATCTTTTATTTCAGCTCATGAAACATGGGACCAAGACTTTACATGTTGCATTTATATTTTTGTTTAGTCTAGTTTGGATATTAACATAATGATGTGATGTTATTCTAACCACAATGTGATAAGGAATCATATACTGATGTGTAATAATGACCATTAACCACAATGTGGTAAGGAATCATATACTGATCTATAATAATCACTATTACGAATGACCATGTTTACAACATATTGCGACATTTAAAAATATTTTTATTACCAATGTCAATACTGATTTGAAATAAAGTGGAATTCTGCAACATAATGTATTAATGGGATCATGTTGAAAGCGTATTTTGTTTTGTAAAATAATCAATAATTGCCATCTCTTCATGGTCTATGTTTTTGACTAATAATTAGCTCCCCTGACATTTTAAATAGTTGTGCCTAAATGTTTGTGAGGTAGAATGTATTTATTTTAAATCAGCTTTTAAGTTTTTTAGCTGTCAATGTTTTGGTATTTATTTATGATTTTAACTGCAGTTTTAAAATAAATCTTCTACTTTGAAACCATTTTACCTCAGTGCTTTTGTTTACCTTTAAAATGCGAAGCCTTTTAAGTGGTGGGCCAGTTCTTCCTCACGTTATTTAGAACGTTTCAGCGATGGGTTGTATGTTGGCACATTTTGGGGAATATTCAGAGGTGGACACATTCCGTGGGAATTAACGGAAATATATAGGAATTAACGGGAATATATGTGAATTAACGGGAATATATGTGAATTAACGGGAATATATGTGAATTAACGGGAATATATGTGAATTAACGGGAATATATGGGAATTAACGGGAATATATGCAAATGAATATTAATACCATTTAACTACCAACCAGTGCTCCTGCACATTGTCTAACCAGGCTATCTGCATTGTGTCCCACCACCCGCCAACCCCTCTTTTGCACTACTGCTACTCTCTGTTCATCATATACGCATAGTCACTTTAACCATATCTACATGTACATACTACCTCAATCAGCCTGACTAACCGGTGTCTGTATGTAGCCTTGCTACTGTTATTTTCAAATGTCTTTTTACTGTTGTTTTATTTCTTTACTTACCTGAAAGTACGCATTTCACTGTAACACCTGTTGTATTCGGCGCACGTGACAAATAAACTTTGTTTTGATTTAAATGTAACCCTGCCTTGTTACAGTCTGTCTATAGTGATAAACCCTGTCTTGTTATAGTCTAATGTCTATAGTGATAAACCCTGTCTTGTTACAGTCTACTGTCTATAGTGTTAAACCGTGCATTGTTACTGTCTATAGTGTTAAACCCTGCCTTGTTACAGTCTACTGTCTACAGTGTTAAACCCTGTCTTGTTCCAGTCTACTGTCTATAGTGTTAAACCCTGCCTTGTTCCAGTCTACTGTCTATAGTGTTAAACCCTGTCTTGTTCCAGTCTACTGTCTATAGTGTTAAACCCTGTCTTGTTCCAGTCTACTGTCTATAGTGTTAAACCCTGTCTTGTTCCAGTCTACTGTCTATAGTGTTAAACCCTGTCTTGTTCCAGTCTAATGTCTATAGTGTTAAATGTAACCCCTGCCTTGTTACAGTCCACTGTCTATAGTGTTAAACCCTGTCTTGTTCCAGTCTACTGTCTATAGTGTTAAACCCTGCCTTGTTCCAGTCTACTGTCTACAGTGTTAAACCCTGTCTTGTTACAGTCTACTGTCTATAGTGTTAAACCCTGTCTTGTTCCAGTCTACTGTCTAGAGTGTTAAACCCTGTCTTGTTACAGTCTACTGTCTATAGTGTTAAACCCTGTCTTGTTCCAGTCTACTGTCTATAGTGTTAAACCCTGTCTTGTTCCAGTCTAATGTCTATAGTGTTAAACCCTGTCTGGTTACAGTCTACTGTCTATAGTGTTAAATGTAACCCCTGTCTTGTTATAGTCTAATGTCTATAGTGTTAAACCCTTTCTTGTTACAGTCTAATGTCTATAGTGTTAAATCCTGTCTTGTTCCAGTCTACTGTCTATAGTGTTAAACCCTGCCTTGTTCCAGTCTACTGTCTATAGTGTTAAACCCTGTCTTGTTCCAGTCTACTGTCTATAGTGTTAAACCCTGCTTTGTTCCAGTCTACTGTCTATAGTGTTAAACCCTGCCTTGTTCCAGTCTACTGTCTATAGTGTTAAACCCTGTCTTGTTCCAGTCTACTGTCTATAGTGTTAAACCCTGTCTTGTTCCAGTCTACTGTCTATAGTGTTAAACCCTGTCTTGTTCCAGTCTACTGTCTATAGTGTTAAACCCTGTCTTGTTACAGTCTACTGTCTATAGTGTTAAATGTAACCCTGTCTTGTTAGTCTACTGTCTATAGTGTTAAATGTAACCCTGTCTTGTTCCAGTTACGGATACAGTTATCCTGTGTGTGTGTGTATCCTGTGTGTGTGTTTCTTTTCTCTCCTTCTCCCCTCACAGGTGAAAATCATCACTCCCCAATCACTCCCCAATCAATCATCAATCAGAAGACACACCTCCTGTTTTCCTACCCTATCACAGTTCCTTCCCCATGGTTTAAAAACCCCATCATTTGTTTGTTCTAGAGCTCAGCTCAGCTCAATCTCTCTGTAAATGCCATGTCTGTAGGTCTCTGTGTTTCACTCTCGCTTTGTGTCTTAACCTCTCTTTTGTTTAAGCACCTCATAGCACTTTGTCATCACCTGTGAGTATTGTTTTTGGTTATGGTGTTTGTTTGTTGCTGGTGGGAAAAGGGGGAAACCAAGACAAGTCGCCCATGGGCATACACTACCCGTAGGTGAACTTTGTTAAATACACTAGTTAGAACTGGGCGGACCACCCACTGTATTTTTGGTTAGTTAGTTAGCTGTTGTTAAAGTAGGCTAGTCTAGCTTAGGGGTGTTTTTGAATACTTATTGTTTCTTTCCTTGGGTCCAGCTCAGCCCCTTTTCCTGCATCCCCCATTACCGTGTGTTTATAAATAAACCTGGAGTTTGACAGTAGATTTCTGTTGTCATGGTTATTTCATTCACACTTTAACTTTGTCACAATAATAATTTGCATGAGTTATGTTACGGGTCTCATTACCATCCCCCCCTAGACTGTCGGGCCAAAAGGGATTCGTAACAATAGTGTTAAACCCTGTCTTGTTACAGTCTACTGTCTATAGTGTTAAACCCTGTCTTGTTACAGTCTACTGTCTATAGTGTTAAACCCTGTCTTGTTACAGTCCACTGTCTATAGTGTTAAACCCTGTCTTGTTCCAGTCTACTGTCTATAGTGTTAAACCCTGTCTTGTTACAGTCTACTGTCTATAGTGTTAAACCCTGTCTTGTTCCAGTCTACTGTCTATAGTGTAAAACCCTGCCTTGTTACAGTCTACTGTCTATAGTGTTAAACCCTGCCTTGTTCCAGTCTACTGTCTATAGTGTTAAATGTAACCCTGTCTTGTTACAGTCTACTGTCTATAGTGTTAAACCCTGTCTTGTTATAGTCTACTGTCTATAGTGTTAAACCCTGTCTTGTTATAGTCTAATGTCTA
The DNA here is from genome assembly GCF_036934945.1 of Oncorhynchus masou masou. Lineage (NCBI taxonomy): Eukaryota > Metazoa > Chordata > Actinopteri > Salmoniformes > Salmonidae > Oncorhynchus > Oncorhynchus masou. The sequence goes on from NC_088216.1 coordinate 91,753,226, forward strand.
TAGTGTTAAACCCTGTCTTGTTACAGTCTACTGTCTATAGTGTTAAATGTAACCCCTGTCTTGTTATAGTCTACTGTCTATAGTGTTAAACCCTGTCTGGTTACAGTCTACTGTCTATAGTGTTAAACCCTGTCTTGTTACAGTCTACTGTCTATAGTGTTAAACCCTGCCCTGTTCCAGTCTACTGTCTATAGTGTTAAACCCTGTCTTGTTACAGTCTACTGTCTATAGTGTTAAACCCTGTCTTGTTCCAGTCTACTGTCTATAGTGTTAAACCCTGCCCTGTTCCAGTCTACTGTCTATAGTGTTAAACCCTGTCTTGTTCCAGTCTACTGTCTACAGTGTTAAACCCTGTCTTGTTACAGTCTACTGTCTATAGTGTTAAACCCTGTCTTGTTCCAGTCTACTGTCTACAGTGTTAAACCCTGTCTTGTTACAGTCTACTGTCTATAGTGTTAAACCCTGTCTTGTTCCAGTCTACTGTCTATAGTGTTTAATGTAACCCTGTCTTGTTACAGTCTACTGTCTATAGTGTTAAACCCTGTCTTGTTACAGTCCACTGTCTATAGTGTTAAACCATGTCTTGTTACAGTCTACTGTCTATAGTGTTAAACCCTGTCTTGTTATAGTCTACTGTCTATAGTGTTAAACCCTGTCTTGTTATAGTCTAATGTCTATAGTGTTAAACCCTGTCTTGTTACAGTCTACTGTCTATAGTGTTAAATGTAACCCCTGTCTTGTTATAGTCTACTGTCTATAGTGTTAAACCCTGTCTGGTTACAGTCTACTGTCTATAGTGTTAAACCCTGTCTTGTTACAGTCTACTGTCTATAGTGTTAAACCCTGCCCTGTTCCAGTCTACTGTCTATAGTGTTAAACCCTGTCTTGTTACAGTCTACTGTCTATAGTGTTAAATGTAACCCCTGTCTTGTTATAGTCTAATGTCTATAGTGTTAAACCCTGTCTTGTTACAGTCTACTGTCTATAGTGTTAAACCCTGTCTTGTTACAGTCTAATGTCTATAGTGTTAAACCCTGTCTTGTTCCAGTCTAATGTCTATAGTGTTAAACCCTGCCTTGTTACAGTCTACTGTCTATAGTGTTAAACCCTGTCTTGTTCCAGTCTAATGTCTATAGTGTTAAACCCTGTCTTGTTACAGTCTACTGTCTATAGTGTTAAATGTAACCCCTGTCTTGTTATAGTCTACTGTCTATAGTGTTAAACCCTGTCTTGTTCCAGTCTACTGTCTATAGTGTTAAACCCTGTCTTGTTCCAGTCTACTGTCTATAGTGTTAAACCCTGCCTTGTTACAGTCTACTGTCTATAGTGTTAAACCGTGTCTTGTTCCAGTCTACTGTCTATAGTGTTAAACCCTGTCTTGTTCCAGTCTACTGTCTATAGTGTTAAACCCTGTCTTGTTACAGTCTACTGTCTATAGTGTTAAACCCTGCCTTGTTCCAGTCTAATGTCTATAGTGTTAAACCCTGCCTTGTTACAGTCTACTGTCTATAGTGTTAAATGTAACCCCTGTCTTGTTATAGTCTACTGTCTATAGTGTTAAATGTAAACCCTGTCTTGTTCCAGTCTACTGTCTATAGTGTTAAATGTAAACCCTGCGTTGTTCCAGTCTAATGTCTATAGTGTTAAACCCTGTCTTGTTACAGTCTACTGTCTATAGTGTTAAACCCTGTCTTGTTCCAGTCTACTGTCTATAGTGTTAAACCCTGTCTTGTTACAGTCTACTGTCTATAGTGTTAAACCCTGTCTTGTTCCAGTCTACTGTCTATAGTGTTAAACCCTGTCTTGTTACAGTCTACTGTCTATAGTGTTAAACCCTGTCTTGTTCCAGTCTACTGTCTATAGTGTTAAACCCTGTCTTGTTCCAGTCTACTGTCTATAGTGTTAAACCCTGTCTTGTTACAGTCTACTGTCTATAGTGTTAAACCCTGTCTTGTTCCAGTCTACTGTCTATAGTGTTAAACCCTGTCTTGTTCCAGTCTACTGTCTATAGTGTTAAACCCTGTCTTGTTCCAGTCTACTGTCTATAGTGTTAAACCCTGTCTTGTTCCAGTCTACTGTCTAGAGTGTTAAACCCTGTCTTGTTACAGTCTACTGTCTATAGTGTTAAATGTAACCCCTGTCTTGTTATAGTCTAATGTCTATAGTGTTAAACCCTGTCTTGTTCCAGTCTACTGTCTATAGTGTTAAACCCTGTCTTGTTACAGTCTACTGTCTATAGTGTTAAACCCTGTCTTGTTCCAGTCTACTGTCTATAGTGTTAAACCCTGTCTTGTTCCAGTCTACTGTCTATAGTGTTAAACCCTGTCTTGTTCCAGTCTACTGTCTATAGTGTTAAACCCTGTCTTGTTCCAGTCTACTGTCTATAGTGTTAAATGTAACCCCTGTCTTGTTATAGTCTAATGTCTATAGTGTTAAACCCTGTCTTGTTCCAGTCTACTGTCTATAGTGTTAAACCCTGTCTTGTTACAGTCTACTGTCTATAGTGTTAAATGTAACCCCTGTCTTGTTATAGTCTAATGTCTATAGTGTTAAACCCTGTCTTGTTCCAGTCTACTGTCTATAGTGTTAAACCCTGTCTTGTTACAGTCTACTGTCTATAGTGTTAAACCCTGTCTTGTTCCAGTCTACTGTCTATAGTGTTAAACCCTGTCTTGTTCCAGTCTACTGTCTATAGTGTTAAACCCTGTCTTGTTCCAGTCTACTGTCTATAGTGTTAAACCCTGTCTTGTTCCAGTCTACTGTCTATAGTGTTAAACCCTGTCTTGTTCCAGTCTACTGTCTATAGTGTTAAACCCTGTCTTGTTACAGTCTACTGTCTATAGTGTTAAACCCTGTCTTGTTCCAGTCTACTGTCTACAGTGTTAAACCCTGTCTTGTTACAGTCTACTGTCTATAGTGTTAAACCCTGTCTTGTTCCAGTCTACTGTCTATAGTGTTAAACCCTGTCTTGTTCCAGTCTACTGTCTATAGTGTTAAACCCTGCCTTGTTCCAGTCTACTGTCTATAGTGTTAAACCCTGCCTTGTTCCAGTCTACTGTCTATAGTGTTAAACCCTGTCTTGTTACAGTAATATATCCCATTTTAGCAGACGCTTTTGTCCAAAGCGACTTACAAGTCGGCTGGGGCCACTACTTTTACATATGGGTGGTCCCAGCGGGAATCGAACCCACGACGCTTGGCGTTGCAAGCGCCATGCTCTACCGGCTCTACCGACTGAGCCACACAGGACACAGTCTAATGTCTATAGTGTTAAACCCTGCGTTGTTCCAGTCTAATGTCTATAGTGTTAAACCCTGTCTTGTTACAGTCTAATGTCTATAGTGTTAAACCCTGTCTTGTTATAGTCTACTGTCTATAGTGTTAAACCCTGCGTTGTTCCAGTCTAATGTCTATAGTGTTAAATGTAACCCCTGTCTTGTTATAGTCTACTGTCTATAGTGTTAAACTACAGAGCATGTTGTCCTACTATATTCGTTCACTAAACTACAGAGCATGTTGTCCAGCCCTACTATAGTAGTTCACTAAACTACAGAGCATGTTGTCCAGCCCTACTATCGTGGTTCACTAAACTACAGAGCATGTTGTCCTACTATAGTAGTTCACTAAACTACAGAGCATGTTGTCCAGCCCTACTATAGTAGTTCACTAAACTACAGAGCATGTTGTCGTACTATAGTAGTTCACTAAACTACAGAGCATGTTGTCCAGCCCTACTATAGTAGTCCACTAAACTACAGAGCATGTTGTCCAGCCCTGCTTTAGTAGTTCACTAAACTACAGTAGTTCACTAAACTACACAGAGCATGTTGTCCAGCCCTGCTGTAGTAGTTCACTAAACTACAGTAGTTCACTAAACTACACAGAGCATGTTGTCCAGCCCTACTGTAGTAGTCCACTAAACTACAGAGCATGTTGTCCAGCCCTACTATAGTAGTTCACTAAACTACAGTAGTTCACTAAACTACACAGAGCATGTTGTCCAGCCCTGCTGTAGTAGTTCACTAAACTACAGTCATTCACTAAACTACAGAGCATGTTGTCCTACTATAGTAGTTCACTAAACTACAGAGCATGTTGTCCTACTACAGTAGTTCACTAAACTACAGAGCATGTTGTCCTACTATAGTAGTTCACTAAACTACAGAGCATGTTGTCCTACTATAGTAGTTCACTAAGCTACAGAGCATGTTGTCCGACCCTGCTATAGTAGTTCACTAAACTACAGTAGTTCACTAAACTACAGAGCATGTTGTCCAGCCCTACTATAGTAGTTCACTAAACTACAGAGCATGTTGTCCAGCCCTACTATAGTAGTTCACTAAACTACAGAGCATGTTGTCCTACTATAGTAGTTCACTAAACTACAGAGCATGTTGTCCTACTATAGTAGTTCACTAAACTACAGAGCATGTTGTCCAGCCCTACTATAGTAGTTCACTAAACTACAGAGCATGTTGTCCTACTATAGTAGTTCACTAAACTACACAGTATGTTGTCCATTGAAGTTGTTGTCTCTCGCTCTTTTGATATAGTATCAAATTAAAAAGGAATAATAACAAGGTTTGAAAGGGTTTGATCCACTTTAAGACACACACATACACATAGAGAATTGAAAATAAGAATTTGTTCTTAACTGACTTGCCTAGTTAAATAAAGGTAAAATAAAAAGTCTGGTGATTTGGAGGTAATGCAGGAGCAGGCAGACTGGTGGTGGATATTGTGAGACGAAGGACACTGCTGACTTTAAAAACGAAAAACTCAAAATCTAAAACTGACCTTTAACCCTAACCCTATACTTAACCAATTCTGGAATTATATATCGGTTTGCAGGTCAGGAGTGTCCGTATAGTGTTTCCCGTGGAGATTGGAATATATATGAGCATCAGCACAGAGGCGTTCCCTAATCTAAATATGCAAATACATGCTAGAACGCGCCAATAGAATGTCGCTAGGTGGTGTTTGGCTCTGCCCACTTTGATGGATTTGCATCCATTGGAAAACGACAGGCGGTGGTCTCTATCTTGGGTTAGTTATAGAAATATTTGAAAAGCACAGAAAGTGGCATTTAGTAAAAAAAAAAGTAAAACAAGACTTAGGATATGAGCAATATTTACATCCATCCACACAATAACTGAACCGTAACGTTAACACTCGGAAGGAGATTACAATCACATAGGATGGATCCTCTTTATTAACACAACGGCCCCACTCCATTACATACTTCACATCCAGTAGGTGGCGGTGACGCGCAGTTACTCCGTTTGCCAGCTGCTTAGAGAGTAGAGTAAGAATTCAACAAGTAGAAAACAGCAGAGAAACATGGCAGAGAAAGTGAGTGGTGAAATGTCGGAAGACAGTTCGGACTCCGCTGCTGCGGTGTCGCAAGACCTTCGAAGTGTTCTGGTTACCAGCGTTTTGAACCTAGAGAAGCTGGAGATAGATCTGTACAGGTAGCATACATTTAGCATACTGTTAGCTGGAGAGAGATCTGTACAGGCAGCATACTGTTAGCATACTATTAGCATACTGTTAGCTGGAGATGGATCTGTACAGGCAGCATACTGTTAGCATACTATTAGCATACTGTTAGCTGGTGATGGATCTGTACTGGTAGCATACTGTTAGCATACTGGTAGCATACTGTTAGCATACTGTTAGCATACTGTTAGCATACTGGTAGCATACTGGTAGCATACTGGTAGCATACTGGTAGCATACTGTTAGCCTGCCCAACACTCACCTTTGGCCTGCTATTAACAGATCAGTACAGCTAGCTAACTGCTGCTCGACATTCACCTCTTGTTGTTTAGTTGTACTATGGCAATGTCACGTTTTAATTGTGATGCAATCATCTGGGAAATTACGGTTGTCTCTCTCTGTCTCTCTCTCTCTCTCTGCGCGTGTGTGCGTGCGCCGCGTTACAGAGGGACTCACCACTGGGTGCCCCGTACCCGTCGTCTGTTTGGGGGTCAGATTATTGGCCAGGCCCTGGTGGCTGCAGCAGATTCCGTTGGGGAAAACGTCTTGGCTCACTCTCTCCACTGCTACTTTGTACGGGCAGGTGAGGAACTGACATTGTCAACATTAGCACAACACTACCATAGCATTACCATAATATTACAACAATACCACCATAGCATTACCATAATATTACAACAATACCACCATAGCATTACCATAATATTACAACAATACCACCATAGCATTACCATAATATTACAACACTACCACAACACTACCATAGCATTACCATAATATTACAACAATACCACCATAGCATTACCATAATATTACAACAATACCACCATAGCATTACCATAATATTACAACAATACCACCATAGCATTACCATAATATTACAACACTACCACAACACTACCATAGCATTACCATAATATTACAACAATACCACCATAGCATTACCATAATATTACAACAGTACCGCAACACTACCATAGCATTACCATAATATTACAACAATACCGCAACACTACCATAGCATTACCATAATATTACAACAATGCCACCATAGCATTACCATCATATTACAACAATACCAAAACTACCATAATATTACAACAATACCACACCACTACCATAGCATTACCATAATATTACAACAATACCACAACACTACCATAGCATTACGACAATACCACAACTCTACCATAGCATTACCATTAATATTACAACAATACCGCAACTCTACCATAGCATTACCATAATATTACAACAATACCACAACAATACCACGACACTACCATAGCATTACCATAATATTACAACACTACCACAACACTACCATAGCATTACCATAATATTACAACAATACCACAACACTACCATAGCATTACCATAATATTACAACAATACCACCATAGCATTACCATAATATTACAACAATACCGCAACACTACCATAGCATTACCATAATATTACAACAACGCCACCATAGCATTACCATCATATTACAACAATACCAAAACTACCATAATATTACAACAATACCACACCACTACCATAGCATTACCATAATATTACAACAATACCACAACACTACCATAGCATTACGACAATACCACAACTCTACCATAGCATTACCATTAATATTACAACAATACCCCAACTCTACCATAGCATTACCATAATATTACAACAATACCACAACAATACCACAACTCCACCATAGCATTACCACAACACCCCACAGGTTATACATATAACACATGCTTCTGCATTGCTTTCTGTTTGGGGTTTTAGACTGGGTTCTGTATAGCACTTTGTGACATCTGCCGATGTAAACATTACCACAACATGCCACAGATTATACAGTCAACATTACCACAGATTATACACTCAACATTACCACAGATTATACACTCAACATTACCACAGATTATACACTCAACATTACCACAACATGCCACAGATTATACAGTCACCCTTTCCACAACATCCCACAGATTATACAGTCAAGGTCCAGATTGAATTTGCCTGATTGAATTTGCCCTGCTCCAACTACTCTATACTGACTACTCTATACTGACTACTAACCCTTAATGACTCAATACCCCATAAATACACACTACCCCATACTGACACAATACCCCATACTGACTCACTACCCCATACTGACTCACTACCCCATACTGACTCACTACCCCATACTGACTCACTACCCCATACTGACTCACTACCCCATACTGACTCACTACCCCATACTGACACAATACCCCATACTGACACAATACCCCATACTGACACAATACCCCATACTGACACACTACCCCATACTGACACACTACCCCATACTGACTCACTACCCCATACTGACTCACTACCCCCATACTGACTCACTACCCCCATACTGACTCACTACCCCCATACTGACTCACTACCCCATACTGACTCACTACCCCATACTGACTCACTACCCCATACTGACTCACTACCCCATACTGACTCACTACCCCCATACTGACTCACTACCCCCATACTGACTCACTACCCCCATACTGACTCACTACCCCCATACTGACTCACTACCCCCATACTGACTCACTACCCCCATACTGACTCACTACCCCATACTGACTCACTACCCCATACTGACACACTACCCCATACTGACACACTACCCCATACTGACTCACTACCCCATACTGACTCACTACCCCATACTGACTCACTACCCCATACTGACTCACTACCCCATACTGACTCACTACCCCATACTGACACACTACCCCATACTGACTCACTACCCCATACTGACTCACTACCCCATACTGACTCACTACCCCATACTGACTCACTACCCCCATACTGACTCAATACCCCCATACTGACTCAATACCCCCATACTGACTCAATACCCCCATACTGACTCAATACCCCCATACTGACGACTCAATACCCCCATACTGACTCAATACCCCCATACTGACTCAATACCCCCATACTGACTCAATACCCCCATACTGACGACTCAATACCCCCATACTGACGACTCAATACCCCCATACTGACGACTCAATACCCCCATACTGACGACTCAATACCCCCATACTGACGACTCAATACCCCATAATGACTCAATAGGGTAGCCTAGTGGTTAGAGCATTGGACTAGTAACCGGAAGGTTGCATGTTCAAACCCCCGAGCTGACAAGGTGCAAATCTGTCGTTCTGCCCCTGAACAGGCAGTTAACCCACTGTTCCTAGGCCGTCATTGAAAATAAGAATTTGTTCTTAACTGACTTACCTGGTTAAATAAAGGTAAAATAAAAAAATACCCCATAATGACTCGACTCAATACCCCATAATGACTCCTCAATACCCCATAATGACACCTCAATACCCCATAATGACACCTCAATACCCCATAATGACACCTCAATACCCCATAATGACACCACAATACCCCATAATGACACCACAATACCCCATAATGACACCACAATACCCCATAATGACACCACAATACCCCACAATGACACCACAATACCCCACAATGACACCACAATACCCCACAATGACACCACAATACCCCACAATGACGACTCAATACCCCACAATGACGACTCAATACCCCACAATGACGACTCAATACCCCACAATGACGACTCAATACCCCACAATGGGGTTGTCACGGGAATTTCATAATTCCTATATGTGTTAATTAACCAATTCAATTTGAAATCACTCTCTCTGTTTCTAAAGACTTATTAAAATGAGCGCTGCCATAGAACCACGTACAACAGTTTATATACTGTATAAAATGACTTCATTGGTTCTAGAATGAATCTCCTCCTCTCGGCCAAGACAAAGCAGGTTCAAAAGTTTATTCCAACCCTCTAGCGCACACTCATGACACACACACTATATCAAGATTAACTTCTGAAGTCTCACCATTATCTATCACTATTTAGCAGACAGTTCCAGATACGGAAAACCTGGAGAGGCTCTCGCTGTCTTATCTAAACGCCCCAGAGTTATGGTTGAGTCAGTTCAACATAGGTTAATGATCCTTTTTGCTTACTTACAACCCATTCCTCCCCAACCTAGTTGGTGATTATTATGTTTAATTACTCCTTGTGCAGGCTACATAATCTCTTCCTTATGAACTAACTGTATTAATCAGATATAATAAAACAGGGTAGAGTTTAATTCGTTATAGTTCTATTTAAATGTAGATATTGTTTCGTCATAATTCATAAAATTCCTAACGGGTGTAAATACACTGTATCTAGTGCAAAGGTAATGGGGCGAACTCAGTGGAGTTCAATGTCATGCGTCTGCTTTTCGGCATGGCGTTTCTTCGGCTCGGCAGGCCTGGAGGAGGTGTACAGCCTAACCTATAACCTCTGACCAAAACCTTCCTAACATATAGCCCTACCTGTGTGCCAGGAGACCCCAAGGTACCAGTGCTGTACCAGGTGGAGAGGACCAGGGACGGTCGTAGTTTCAGCGTGCGGTCAGTGAAGGCCATCCAATACGGTCAGCCCATCCTCATCTGCCAGGCCTCCTTCCACAGTAACCAGCCCTCTCCTCTGCAGCACCAGTTCACCATGCCCTCTGTCCCCCCTCCTGAAGACCTGCTGACGGGGGAGGAACTCATACAGCTCTACCTCAGGTAACAGTGTTATAACCAGGGGTTGGAAACAAAATGATTTTCCTTTCGTTCTGACCAGAACCACTATTCTTTTTATTTTGCTGGTCAGAACTGTGGAACGAAAATAAAGTTCTGAACTGTTCAAACAATCAAAGCTGTTTTCTATCGTTCCTTTATGTTCCTTTTTAAACCTCTGAAATATATATTTCTAATGGTCCTGGTTCTATGTAACTCAGTTGGTAGGACATGGCAATGCTAAGGGTTCACTCTGAACTGATCCTATCGACATTCTGTGTGTGTGTTCCAGTAAGCCAGACTTGGCTGAGAAAGCCAAACAGGGCCTGAACAAGCTGCTAGCTGACGAGGTTCCCATAGAGATTAAACCTGTCAATCCTCCAGACTTCTACCGCTGCGTTGCCATGGAACCCAAGAAGCTGTACTGGGTGCGCGCTAGAGGCCACATCGGTGAGATAAAGAGCCTGTGTATGACTCTGACCCAGGGCTGCCCTTCCCTCTTCCTGGAGATCTACAGTCCTGTGGGTTTCAGTCCAACCCTAACCTACCATACCTGGTTCAGGTATTGGTAAGCAGCTAATTATTCACTCCAAATTAGGGTTGGCGTGAATCTACAGGAGGGTAGCTCAGCAGGAAGAGAGTTGGGCAGTCCTGCTCTGACCGGCCCTGCTCTGACCGGCCCTGCTCTGACCGGCCCTGCTCTGACCCTCCCTGCTCTGACCCTCCCTGATCTGACCCGACCTGCTCTGACCCGACCTGCTCTAACCACTCTGCCAGAGGGAGATGCAGTAAGCTGTGTGTGTTGCCCCAGGTAAAGGTGATATGAAGCTCCACTGCTGTGTGGCAGCCTATGTGTCAGACTATTCGTTCCTGGACACTGCTCTCCTGCCCCATCCCGGGCAGCGCGCCACTTTCTTAGCCTCTCTGGATCACGCCATGTGGTTCCACAACACCTTCAGGGCAGACGAATGGATGCTCTACGAGACTGAGAGCTCTTGGACTGGTATGGACACACATATATACACACACACTATACACACACACACACTACACACACACACACACACACACACACACACACCCCCACTCACCCACACACACTTCCCACCCACTCACACACACACACACACATAGAGAGACAGGTATGGACACACAGAGACATGCACGCGGACACGCAAAGTTACGGGCAGCAGCATTCCAACTGGTTCTCTGTGTTAGTCTTCCCACATGCTAACGTACGTATGTGTCCACCAGGGGGCAGCAGAGGGCTGGTTCAGGGACGTCTATGGAGGAGAGACGGGGTGCTGGCTGCCAGCTGTGCCCAGGAGGGGGTACTCAGGGTCAAGGCCTTGACGACCAGCGCCGTGACAAACGAGAGCAAGCTATAACCATGACAACCTTTTAAATGGCTGATGAAGCCATGTAGAGTCAGGAGACTGGCTGCGTTTACACAGGCAGCCCAAATATGATCTCTTTTCCGCCAATTGGTTTTTTGACCAATCACATCAGATCTCTTCACATATATTTGGTCAAAAGACCAATTAGTGAAAAAAAGACTAAATAGGGACACCCTGCTGACAAACGGCTGGTGGCCACGGTGTATTAGTGATCACCTGCTGGGTGTTGATGAACGGTTCAACCTCATCCCCAGCCTTCATCCCCTGCCTACATCTCCAGCCTCCATCCCCAACCTTCAACTTCAGCCTCCATCCCCAGCCTTCAACTTCAGCCTCCATCCCCAGCCTCCATCCCCAGGCTTCAACTTCAGCCTCCATCCCCAGGCTTCAACTTCAGCCTCCATCCCCAGCCTTCATACCCTGCCTACATCCCCAGCCTCCATCCCCAGGCTTCAACTTCAGCCTCCATCCCCAGGCTTCAACTTCAGCCTCCATCCCCAGCCTTCAACTTCAGTCTCCATCCCCAGCCTTCATACCCTGCCTACATCCCCAGGCTTCAACTTCAGCCTCCATCCCCAGGCTTCAACTTCAGCCTCCATCCCCAGCCTCCATCCCCAGGCTTCAACTTCAGCCTACATCCCCAGTCTTCATCCCTAGCCTCCATCCCCAACCTTCAACTTCAGCCTCCATCCCCAGCGATCAACTTCAGCCTCCATCCCCAGCCTTCATACCCTGCCTACATCCCCAGCCTCCATCCCCAGGCTTCAACTTCAGCCTCCATCCCCAGCCTACATCTCCAGCCTCCATCCCCAGGCTTCAACTTCAGCCTACATCCCCAGCCTTCATCCCTAGCCTCCATCCCCAACCTTCAACTTCAGCCTCCATCCCCAGCGATCAACTTCAGCCTCCATCCCCAGCCTTCATACCCTGCCTACATCCCCAGCCTCCATCCCCAGGCTTCAACTTCAGCCTCCATCCCCAGCCTACATCTCCAGCCTCCATCCCCAGGCTTCAACTTCAGCCTACATCTCCAGCCTCCATCCCCAGGCTTCAATTTCAGCCTACATCCCCAGCCTTCAACTTCAGCCTCCATCCCCAGCCTTCAACTTCAGCCTCCATCCCCAGCCTTCAACTTCAGCCTCCATCCCCAGCCTCCATCCCCAGCCTCCAACTTCAGCCTACATCCCCAGCCTCCATCCCCTGCCTACATCCCCAGGCTTCAACTTCAGCCTCCATCCCCTTCTGCATCTACAATCTACTGAACCATGTGGTGATGATTATAATGACTTGATTCTGACTGAATAGATTTTCTGATCAAGATAAAGATTTCCATATATATTAACTATTTTATATTTAATTATTTTACCTTTTTAAATTATTTGATAATTGTTGTTTCTATTTGTTGTGTCCATTGTGGTTCCATAAGCTTCCCTTATTAATTGTTCATATTTCAATAATGTCTATCTTTTCAGAAATGTACAGTCAGGTCCAGTAATTATTGACATCCTTGATAAAGATGAGCAACAAAGACTGTATAAAATAAATCATTGAAATATATAGCTATATTGTATGCAAAAAATGTAAATTGTTATTTTATCCTAGAGATTTTGTTTAACAAGTAATAAAAAATCTCAAAAAGATAGGGGTTGAAATTATTGGCACCATTGTTTTCAATACTCTAGCACCCTCCCCTTGTGGGGATAATGACACTGAGCTTTCCTCTAGCATGTTTTATGAGACTGTAGAACATGTGTTCTCCAATCAGATTCTGTATGGAGGAAGAGACCATTCTGATTGGAGAACACATTGGGAGGGATCTTCCTCTGTGCTTATTGACTGCTCTCTTCAATCCAAACCGCAGGTTCAAGTCTGGAGACTGCGTGGATCATTGCAAAATGTTGATTTTGTGGTCAATTAACCATTTTTTTTTATAGATTTTGATTAGCACTTGGGGTGTAAAACCCACCACTGGTGTGCCTGGCCAAAGAGCAATTTTTATCACGAGACACTTTAAACAATGCCACTTAATATAATGTTTACATACCCTACATTACTCATCTCATATGTATGTGTATATACTGTACTCTATCATCTACTGCATCTTGCCATCTTATGTAATACATGTATCACTAGCCACTTTAAACAATGCCAATTAATATAATGTTTACATACCCTACATTACTCATCTCATATGTATATACTGTACTCTATACCACCTACTGCATCTTGCCATCTTTATGTAATACATGTATCACTAGCCACTTTAAACAATGCCAATTAATATGTTTACATACCCTACATTACTCATCTCATATGTATATACTGTACTCGCTACCATCTACTGCATCTTGCCTATGCCGTTCTGTACCATCACTCATTCAAATATCTTTATGTACATATTCTTTATCCCTTTACACTTGTGTGCATAAGGTAGTAGTTTTGTAATTGTTAGATTACTCGTAGGTTATTACTGCAGGTTATACTAGAAGCACAAGTATTTCGCTACACTCGCATTAACATCTGCTAACCATGTGTATGTGACAAATAACATGTGATTTGATTTGCAGTCAACATACCAAATGCACGCTCCTTCAAAACTTGAGACATCTTTAGCATTGTGTTGTGTGACGAAACTGCACATTTTAGAGTGGCCTTTTATTGACGTGATGTAGACTACACCATAATCTGATAATGTGAGCATCCCAAATGGCATCCTAAACTCACAGGGCTCTGGTCAACAGTGGTGTTCTATGTAGGGAATAGGGCCTGGGTCAACAGTAGTGTTCTATATAGGGAATAGGGCTCTGGTCAACAGTAGTGTTCTATGTAGGGAATAGGGCCCGGGTCAACAGTGGTGTTCTATGTAGGGAATAGGGCCTGGGTCAACAGTAGTGTTCTATATAGGGAATAGGGCTCTGGTCAACAGTAGTGTTCTATGTAGGGAATAGGGCCCGGGTCAACAGTAGTGTTCTATATAGGGAATAGGGATCTGGTCAACAGTAGTGCACTATGTAGGGAATAGGGCTCTGACCAACAGTAGTGCTCTATGTACGGAATAGGGCTCTGGTCAACAGTAGTGTTCTATATAGGGAACAGGGCTCTGGTCAACAGTAGTGCTCTATATAGGGAATAGGGCTCTGGTCAACAGTAGTGCACTATGTAGGGAATAGGGCTCTGGTCAACAGTGGTGTTCTATATAGGGAATAGGGCTCTGGTCAACAGTAGTGTACTATATAGGGCTCTGGTCAACAGTGGTGTTCTATATAGGGAATAGGGCTCTGGTCAACAGTAGTGTTCTATATAGGGAATATTACCCTGGTCAACAGTAGTGTTCTATATAGGGAATAGGGCTCTGGTCAACAGTAGTGTTCTATATAGGGAATAGGGCTCTGGTCAACAGTAGTGTTCTATATAGGGAACAGGGCTCTGGTCAACAGTAGTGTTCTATATAGGGAATAGGGCTCTGGTCAACAGTGGTGTTCTGTATAGGGAATAGGGCTCTGGTCAACAGTAGTGTTTTCTATAGGGAATAGGGCTCTGGTCAACAGTAGTGTTCTATATAGGGAATAGGGCTCTGGTCAACAGTGGTGTTCTGTATAGGGAATAGGGCTCTGGTCAACAGTAGTGTTCTCTATAGGGAATAGGGCTCTGGTCAACAGTAGTTCTCTAAATAGGGAATAGGGCTCTGGTCAACAGTAGTGCACTATGTAGGGAATAGGGCCCTGGTCAACAGTAGTGCACTATGTAGGGAATAGGGCTCTGGTCAACAGTAGTGTTCTATTTAGGGAATAGGGCTCTGGTCAACAGTAGTGTTCTATATAGGGAATAGGGTTCTGGTCAACAGTAGTGTACTATATAGGGAATAGGGCTCTGGTCAACAGTAGTGCACTATGTAGGGAATAGGGCTCTGGTCAACAGTAGTGTTCTATTTAGGGAATAGGGCTCTGGTCAACAGTAGTGTTCTATATAGGGAATAGGGCTCTGGTCAACAGTAGTGTACTATATAGGGAATAGGGCTCTGGTCAACAGTAGTGTTCTATATAGGGAATAGGGCTCTGGTCAACAGTAGTGCACTATCTAGGGAACAGGGCTCTGGTCAATAGTAGTGTTCTCTATAGGGAACAGGGCTCTGGTCAATAGTAGTGTTCTCTATAGGGAACAGGGCTCTGGTCAACAGTAGTACACTATCTAGGGAACAGGGCTCTGGTCAACAGTAGTGCACTATCTAGGGAACAGGGCTCTGGTCAATCATAGTGCATTATATTGGGAATAGGGTGCCATTTGGGATGCTCATATTGTCATGATGGAGATGGAGTGTTGTATGTCAGTGAACAATTCTGTTTGTCCCCAAAGATAATCTAGTTTTTTAGCCCAGGACTAACTTCAGGCCTAATCTGTGTCAGGGAAACCAGCCCTATCCTTAAAGGGGCAATCTGCAGTTCAAAGCAGCTCTTTTGGTAATAGTTTAGGGAAGGGGTTGGAGAGATAACCACCTTTATCAAACTCAATGACAGAGCTTTGGATGCCATGAATGACTGTCAATGATAGACATAGTTTTAACCATGTCTTAAGGCTACACTGACTGTGTTTACAATTGTATTGTTATAAACCATGGGGTAAAACAAGCTGATTGTTTTTGCGTTCTGATGGGGTACAACAGTTGAACTAAACTCATGAGGCATGTATAAATTACATTCTTCAAGAATCCATGGGTATATATAATTAATGGGCAAATATATAAATAAATCGAAGATTGCCCCTTTAATGTCCTTAATCTTGTATGAGCTCAGCTAAAATTTAAAAAAGGTCGCATTTTATATGAATTTTGCCATAATATCAGACAAACATGTCACTGTATCCTACGAACACCATCCCTCTCCTCTACGTTGGCACACATGCTCACGCAGAGAGGGAGATAGCTAGAGGTGGACAGAGAGAGGGGGACGGAGAGAGAGAGACGCGTCACTGATGGATATATTATCTTCTTCCCGTTGCCTCTCGGGTCGCCTACTCAACGAAGATGTGGTTGGTTGTCAAACCGAATTAATTATCCGTTACTACCCATTACCGACTACCGCTGGATGTTCTGCTCGTGGTGACCTTGTATCTCTCCGACGCTGAGAACATTCTCAATATTGTATTTTCTTTCCCGACCGTTTTAGCCTGCCTGTCTCCAGTCTGTAGTCTGTCTCCATCTCCATGGCTACCTCGAATGTGCTGGAGGAGTCCTGCCTGCTGCAGAGAGTCAGATCTCACAGCGACCCGAGCAGCATCATCGTGGAACCTCGTGCCGCCGGAGCTACCGGAGCACAGCGTACTGCAGCAGGTTGGTGACTATCACTCATCACGGCTTGTCTGTCTGATTTCTATAGTAGTCCGTCCCTGATTCTACGTTTCAGAATATCCTGGCCATGTTGTGTTGGATGTAGGCTATGTGTTGCAACATGAGTTGTGTTTTTCCCCTCCTGGTTGAGTGACGGCGTCCGCGGCACACTGCGAACATCAATCGTGATCATCCATGGGAGTGTGTTTGAATTTCGTATAAAACAAATGTAGCCTCATAAATACATTCATTTTTCCTGAAAAACATGCATTATTAGCCATGAATAGTAACGTGTTATTTATATAAACTATAGGCTATACAAGCCTCCACAGACAAGCTGTGAATACAGGAGCCTAGTAATGTATTGGAGTGTTTGCATGAGAGAGCAGAAAACGACAGTGGAAAAGACAGTCCCTCCAGGATTTTGTGGGGATTGTTTAGGCCCACTACAGCATATAACCTATAGATAATTGTTTTAATATACAGCGCATTCAGAAAGTATTCAGACCCATTCCCCTTTTTCATATTTTGTTGCATTATTGCCTTATTCAAAAATGTATTAAATTGTTTATTTTCTTCATCAATCTACACACAATACCCCATAATTTCAAAGTGAAAACAGGTTTTTAGAAATGTTAGCAAAACTGAAATAACTTATTTCCATAAGCATTCAGACCCTTTGCTATGAGACTTGAAATTGAGCTCAGGTGCATCCTGTTTCTATTGATCATCCTTGAGATGTTTCTACAACTTGATTCGAGTCCACCTGTGGTAAATTCAATTGATTTGGACATGATTTGGAAAGGCACGAACCTGTCTATATAAGGTCCCACAGTTGACAGTGCATGTCAGAGCAAAAAAACAAGCCATGAGGTTGAAGGAATTGTTTGTAGAGCTCTGAGACAGAATGGTGTCGAAGCACAGATCTGGGGAAGGGTACCAAAACATTTCTGCAGCATTGAAGGTCCCCAAGAACACAGTGGCCTCCATCATTCTTCAATGGAAGAAGTTTGGAACCACCAAGACTCTTCCTAGAGCTTTTCGCACGGCCAAACTGAGATATCAGGGGGAAAGGGATGATGGTCACTCTGACAGAGCTCCAGAGTTCCTCTGTGAAAATGGGAGAACCTTCTAGAAGGACAACCATCTCTGCGGCAGTCCACAAATCAGGCCTTTGTGGTAGAGTGGCCAGACGGAAGCCACTCCTCAGTAAAAGGCATATAACAGCCTGCTTGGAGTTTGCCAAAAGGCACCCAAAGGACTCGCAGACCGCAGAAACAAGATTCTCTGGTCTGATGAAACCAAGATGGAACTCTTTGGCCTGAATGCCAACCTCATATCTGGAGGAAACCTGGCACCATCCCTACGGTGAAGCAAGGTGGTGGCAGCATCAACATATGAGGTCAAATGAAACCAGGGTTTGGGTCAATTATATTTAAATTCCAGTCAATTCAGTGACAACAATGACAACAGAACCTGTGAAGAGCTGAACATACCATAAGAGTATAGGGAGCATATTTGGGCGCCAGGTAGCCTAGTGGTTAGAGCGTTGGGCCAGTAACCAAAAGGTTGCTATATCGAATCCCCGAGCTGACAAGGTAAAAAATCTGTCATTCTAGCCCTGAACAAGGCAGTTAACCCACTGTTCCTAGACCGTCATTGTAAATAAGAATTTGTGCTTAACTGACTTGCCTACTTAAATAAAGAAAATGGAGCAGAACCCATGATCCATTAGAGCAACAGAAAGGGGACTCAATCAAACATATTGTGGGGGTAAACCTGGTGTGATACGTTTTCATTTCCTGTCCCTGATAGTTGTTCCAGACTATTATACTCTTATTTAAACTAAACACACACACACACACAGCTCCCAGGTGGTGTAGTAATAGAATAGTGTTAACAGCTCAGTGTTTTGCTATAGAGCAACAGTGCAGCTGATGACCATACAGTAAGCTCAGTGTTTTGCTATAGAGCAACAGTGCAGCTGATGACCATACAGTAAGCCCCTAGTTGAACTAGTAACACTACTATATGTCACTATATATATATATATATATATATATATATATATATATATATATATATATATATATATATATATATATATATATATATATATATATATATATACAGTACCAGTCAAAAGCTTGGACACACCTACTCATTCAAGGGTTTTTCTTTATGTTTTACTATTTTCTACATTGTAGAATAATAGTGAAGTCATCGAAATTATGAAATAACACATATGGAATCATGTAGTAACCTTAAAAGGGTTAAGCAAATCAAAATATATTTTCTATTTGATATTCTTCAAAGTAGCCACCCTTTGCCTCGGTGACAGCTTTGCACACTCTTGGCATTCTCTCAACCAGCTTCATGAGGTAGTCACCTGGAATGCATTTCAATTAACAGGTGTGCCTTGTCAAAAGTTAATTTGTGATATTTCTTACATTCTTAATACGTTAGAGCAAATCAGTTGTGTTGTGACAAGGTAGGGGTGGTATACAGAACATAGCCCTATTTGGTAAAAGACCGAGACGTGACTCACCACCTGGATTCGGTCTTATGTAGCCACATTTGAATTTCAGTTTTTTACATTGGATAAAAGACTCAGAGCTACGTCGTAGACTGCATTTGAGGAAACAATGGGAAAGTCATTCTGCTTTGAAAGTTGATCAACTTGTAAACTCACTTTTGAGAAAGTCGTCTTTCAATGTTTGGGTCCTACTATTGGAGTGCCCTTCTTTGTCTCCACCCATTCAGCATTTTACACCCCCTTTAAGCCTGCGCCCCACCCATCGCTTTAATGGTTGATCCAACCGTTCTGTACTAACTTGCCAGCTACTTCCAGACGTCTAAGTGAGAGAGAGCAGCTCACTGAACATTACTCACCCTAGCAGAGCTGGTTAGGCTGTTACAGTATGTTTAACAGAGTGTTGGTGACTGCAACTGTGCTGTCGGATTGTCCGTTCGTATCAGAGCGTTTCTTGTTCAGAGTGCACACTGGACGCTCTAGGTAATAAGTAGGGTTGTTCCGAAAGCTCTGACCTCACAACGACAGTCAAGCACCCATGCTAACTGGCTAACATTGGCGAGCTACTTCCAGACACATAATGAGAGAACACCTCACTCTGACCATTTTACTGATCCTAGCAGAGCTGGTTAGGCAGTTTTCATGTTATCCAGAGCGTTGGTGACTGTAACTGTGCTGATGGCAACAATTGAATTACGCTTTGTTGCTGACGTTTACTGACACCGGACATATTCAACGGGTGTTGAGCGTTCAAAGATTCATCAGTTATTCTGCACTCTGGCACACGAAGACAAGTCTTTTGCGAAGAGATGTAGCTAGATAGCTAAACAATGAACCATAATCACAACTCATGATGTTACTACCCTGCATGAATCTGCAGGTAGCTAACCAACCAGGTTCAATGGCTATAACTTGTCAAGCAAATGTGTCTGAGATAAGAAGAAGAAGATCCTACACAAACATTAGCTAGCTACCCACCCAGCCAGCTAACTTTAGCTAGCTACCCACCCAGCCAGCTAACGTTAGCTAGCTAACTGTACACTTGAAATGAAACCACTTTCTTACTTACTGACTTTATTGTCCCCATGGGGAAATTTTATTTACTAGAAAGCTAAAATGATAATACAATATACACACACACAACACAGTCTAGGCTATTGATTAGAACTTAGTATAACGGGCCAACACACTATGGTGCGTGTTACCCACAACGGGGATCTATAAGAGAGAGAAAAAGAGAAAGTACACGAGAGAAATATACATGTGGGTGCATTAGTCAGCTATGTTTAGTTTAACCTTAACCTTGCCCCGAACTGCCGCTCTTATGGGTCAGAATATAATGATGTAATTACGTGTGGGAGGTCTCAGATGGGAAGCTCCTCGTGGACCGTTTGGGCTTCTCACTGACACACTTCTCCGGCGCAACTCTCTGGTTGTCTTCACAATGTCAGTGTCCTTTTGACTTAGTGGTCTGATTCCTCGCCCTTTGCTCTGGAAGGGCTCTTCTGAGGACAGACAGCTCTGAAGCTCAGAGCTCACAATGTAGGAATGGAAAACAGTGTAGATACCACGATTCGATGGGGAGTGGAGGCTAGGTGGTCCGGCTTGAATTCACCCACTTAGACACAGCTACTCATCAGCACCATGGGTAGAACAAATATTTCTTTGTCTTCAACCTTGTGTTGCATTTTGGGTTTGTTGACTTTTTATACCTCGGCTGCAGCTTGGGTCACTTAGTCTGAAATGTTCATTCTTAACTCACAGGTCTTATACCCTCGGGTCAGAAGTGGGCGTAACCGCCTTTAGGGCAATTCTCTGGGCGTACCAGGTTAAGAGGCAAGGTCTACATTTTACTCAAATCCAATTTTAGACAACTAACTTCACATTTAATCTTTACCAAAACATTCTCTTTGATTTGGACATTTTCCACACAACGTACAATGTATAAACATCAAGCATATACTAGGAAAACTCTTAAAGTTACAATGTTTTCGTAATAACATCATCTATTAACCTTTAATAACAAAACAAAAATGACATACATTTTCATATTCCATCTATCGTCATGACCACCATTGTGGCTGACGGAAACCATTGTTCCAAAGTCCCTTTATTTCATGTTTAATGTTCTGAGGCTGGTTCTCCATAGTAACAGGACAAAGGAATTTGTCTGTGGCCTAAGATTTACCATGGGCGTGAGGGGTCATAAAACCCCCACATCTTCCTATCCCTTGAGATCCCTTCTCCTCTGGTGGGGATGAAATCTCTCTGCAGGATTGTGGTCATTGGTAACCTGAGCCGAGCAGGACAGTCATGACACTATCTTACCAGCACAAATCATGATTGGATGCGTATCCTGTCTGATGCCATGCATGGTTGCCCTTAGTTTGACAATGTAATCCAGACTGGTGTCTTCTCCATCTCCTTAGCTATCATCCCGTAGCACGCACTCACCCGTAGCATGCGCTCCAGCAGGTGTATCTCACTGATCATCCCTAAAGCCAACACCTCATTTGGCCGCCTTTCGTTCCAGTTCTCTGCTGCCTGTGACTGGAACAAAAATCCCTGAAGTTGGAGACTTTTATCTCCCTCACCAATTTCAAACATCTGCTATCTGAGCAGCTAACCGATTGCTGCAGCTGTACATAGTCTATCGGTAAATAGCCCACCCAATTTTACCTACCTCATCCCCATACTGTTTTTATTTATTTACTTTTCTGCTCTT
Organism: Oncorhynchus masou masou; assembly: GCF_036934945.1. Classification (NCBI taxonomy): domain Eukaryota; kingdom Metazoa; phylum Chordata; class Actinopteri; order Salmoniformes; family Salmonidae; genus Oncorhynchus; species Oncorhynchus masou. Next base: position 91,775,353 of record NC_088216.1, read on the forward strand.
TTGCACACCAATATCTCTACCTGTACATGACCATCTGATCATGTATCACTCCAGTGTTAATCTGCTAAATTGTAATTATTCGCCTACCTCCTCATGCCTTTTGCACACAATGTATATAGACTCTCTTTTTTTCTACTGTGTTATTGACTTGTTAATTGTTTACTCCATGTGTAACTCTGTGTTGTCTGTTCACACTGCTAAGCTTTATCTTGGCCAGGTCGCAGTTGCAAATGAGAACTTGTTCTCAACTAGCCTACCTGGTTAAATAAAGGTGAAATAAAAAAAAATAAAAAAAATCGTACTCGAATTCCACTGATTTTAAAACTCGGTCCTCCGGAAAGTGGAGAACATACACATAACGTTAGCTAACGAGCCAGCCAGCTAGCTAACCGTACACTTTAACTTGACATTAGGTTTATACAGTTTTACTATGCAATACACTTCTAAAAAAGTTGCGTTCGACATGATAACATACTGACCAGCTCTAATAGATAGACGTGTATATATATATATGCTATATGGCAGACCAATCCAAACTCATCTCTCAGCATGTCCACTCATTATCTTAGCCCATTATGGCTAGTGGGAAGGTTGCCCCTCTTTTTCTGTGGCGAAACCAACGAGGCTTGTAATTTAACAAATGGCATACAAGTTTGATTTTAAAGCACATGAAAGTTCACATGTTTGAGAAGGCATTTCTGGCAAAAAAACGCATTTTGATAAAAACATTTTTTATGTTCAAACGGCTCTCCTGTGTAGTCGTGACTTGCGCCACACGCCTAGTTTCCTGAATCGCATATAATGGCAAGAACACTGTGTTAACTAACCTCCAGACGAGCTTCAATGCCATACAACTTTCCTTCTGTGGCCTCCAACTGCTCTTAAATGCAAGAAAAAAATAAATGCATGCTCTTCAACCAATCGCTGCCTGCACCTGTCCACCCGTCCAGCATCACTACACTGGACGGTTCTGACTTAGAATATTGGGACAACTACAAATACCTAGGTGTCTGGTTAGACTGTCAACTCTCCTTCCAGAATCACATCAAACATCTCCAATCGAAAGTTAAATCTAGAATTGGCTTCCTATTTCGCAACAAAGCGTCCTTCACTCATGCTGCCAAACATACCCTCGTAAAACTGACCATCCTACCGATCCTCGACTTCGGCGATGTCATCTATAAAATAGCCTCCAACACTCTACTCAACAAATTGGGTGCAGTCTATCACAGTGCCATCCGTTTTGTCACCAAAGCCCCATATACTACCCACCACTGCGACCTGTATGCTCTCGTTGGCTGGGCCCTCGCTTCATACTCGTCTCCAAACCCACTGGCTACAGGTCATCTACAAGTCTCTGCTAGGTAAAACCAAGCCTTATCTCAGCTCACTGGTCACCATAGCATCACCCACCCGTAGCACGTGCTCCAGCAGGTATATCTCACTGGTCACTCCCAAAGCCAATTCCTCATTAGGTCGCCTTTCCATCTAGTTCTCTGCTGCCAATGACTGGAATGAACTGCAAAAATCACTGAAGCTGGAGACTCATATCTCTCTCACTAGTTTTAAGCACCAGCTGTCAGAGCAGCTCACAGATCACTGCACCTGAACACAGATGGGCCATCTACCTCATCCCCATACTGTATTTATTTATTTATCTTGTTCCTTTGCACCCCAGGATCTCTACTTGCACATTCAATTTCTGTACATCCTACCATTCCAGTGTTTAATTGCTATTTTGTAATTACTTCGCCACCATGGCCTATTTATTGCCTTACCTCCCTTATCTTACCTCATTCACTGTATATAGGCTTTTGTTTTCTTTTGTTCTACTGTATTATTGACTGTATGTTTTTTTTCCACTAAAATTGGTGGATCAGCTAAATATTGCGGAAAGATTTGTTGCTTCCATCAATGTAATTGTCTGCATCATTTACAATCCCCCATATATTTTTTGGGTAAATATATATATCCATACACACATGCATACATATACGCATATATCCATACACATACCTATAGAGACAGACATACTTTTTTCAAGAATATACCTTTATTATTATTCCCCACAAACCCTACCTTCTTGTTCCGTGTCTGATACCATTTATATAGGCGTGGTTAAAACATGCTAATAATGATCCTTTGAGTATGTCAAAAAGGTTTGGTATACCTCAACTGGTATGCCATCCAGCCCTGGAGTTTTCCTTAAAGGCTTTAATTGCATCGAGAAGTTCCTCCTCTGTAATTTGGCCTTCACATGAGTTAAACAAAGGTGAAAAAAACCAAAACAAAAAACCCCCAGCTCAAATAAGCAAAGGATCATTACTTTAAGACATGAAGGTCAGTCAAGAAAATTTCAAGAACTTTGAAAGGTTATTCAAGTGCAGTCGCAAAAACCATCAAGCGCTATGATGAAACTGTCTCTCATGAGGACCGCCACAGGAAAGGAAGACCCAGAGTTACCTCTGCTGCAGAGGATACGTTCATTAGAGTTACCTGCACCTCAGATTGCAGCCCAAATAAATGCTTCAGAGTTCAAGTAACAGATACATCTCAACATCAACTGTTCAGAGGAGACTGTGTGATTCAGTCCTTCAATGGTCGAATTGCTGCAAAGAAACCACTACTAAAGGACACCAATAAGAAGAAGGGACTTGACAGGTGGAGGGGATTAGACAGGTGGAAATCTTTCCTTTGGTCTGATGAGTCCAAATTTGAGATTTTTGGTTCCACCTGCCATGTCTTTATGAGACACAGAGTAGGTGAACGGATGATCTCCGCATGTGTGGTTCCCACCGTGAAGCATGGAGGAGGAGGTGTGATGGTTTGGGGGTGTTTAGCTGGTGACACTGTCAGTGATTTATTTTGAATTCAAGGCCCACTTAACCAGCATGGTTACCACAGCATTCTGCAGTGATACGCCATCCCATCTGGTTTGCACTTAGTGGGACAATCATTTGTTTTTCAACAGGACAATGACCCAAAACATACCTCCAGGCTTTATTTGACCCAGAAGGAGAGTGATGGAGTGCTGCATCAGATGACCTGGCCTCCACAGTCACCCGACCTTGAGATGTTTTGGAAGAGTTGGACTGCAGAGTGAAGAAAAGCAGCCAACAAGTACTCAGCGTATGTGGGAACTCCTTCAAGACTGTTGTAAAAGGATTCCAGGTGAAGCTGGTTGAGAGAATGCCAAGAATGTGCAAAGCTGTCATCAAGGCAAAGGGTGGCTACTTTGAAGAACCTATTTTGATTTGTTTAAATTAACACTTTTTTGTTTACAACATGATTCCATATGTGTTATTTCATAGTTTTGATGTCTTCACTATTATTCTACAATGTTGAAAAAAGTAAAAATAAAGAAAAACCCTTGAATGAGTAGGTGTCCAAACTGTTGACTGGTACTCTATACATGTTATTACATTAGTATGTGGATACACCTCCAAATGAGTGGATTTGGCTGTTTCAACCTGTTGCTGACAGGTGGAGACATTTCAGCACATAAAAAAACAAAATACTGCATAGTTTCCAAAGGACTCGAAGCGAGGCGACCATCTCTGTCGGCACCATCTTGCCCATGAACGGCCATCTTGCCTATGAACGGCCATCTTGCCCATGAACGGCCATCTTGCCCATGAACGGCCAGCTTGCCCATGAACGGCCATCTTGCCCATGAACGGCCAACTTGCCCATGAACGGCCATCTTGCCCATGAACGGCCATCTTGCCTATGAACGACCATCTCTGTCTGCTCCATCTTGTTCATGAATGTGTGTGTGTGGGTGTGTGTAGCATGAATGTGTGTGTGTGGGTGTGTGTAGCATGAATGTGTGTGTGTATGCATGGGGGCTCCGGAGTGGCGCAGCGGTCTAAGCCACTGCATCTCAGTGCTAGATGCGTCACTACAGACCCTGGTTCTATTCCAGACTGTATCACATCCGGCTGTGATTGGGGTGCCATAGGGCGGCACACAATTGGCCCAGCATCGTCTGGGTTTGGCCTGGGTAGGCCGTCAATGTAAATAAGAATTGTTCTTAACTGATTTGTCTAGTTAAATAAAGGTTAAATATGATATATTTTTTATATTTCATGTGTGCTAATGTGCAGAGAATCAGAGCAGGTGGTCAGTCCTGTTCGGGTTAGAATCAGAGCAGGTGGTCAGTCCTGTTAGAATCAGAGCAGGTGGTCAGTCCTGTTAGAATCAGAGCAGGGGGTCAGTCCTGTTAGAATCAGAGCAGGTGGTCAGTCCTGTTGGAATCAGAGCAGGTGGTCAGTCCTGTTAGAATCAGAGCAGGTGGTCAGTCCTGTTAGAATCAGAGCAGGTGGTCAGTAGGGTTAGAATCAGAGCAGGTGGTCAGTCCTGTTAGAATCAGAGCAGGTGGTCAGTCCTGTTAGAATCAGAGCAGGTGGTCAGTCCTGTTAGAATCAGAGCAGGTGGTCAGTCCAGATAGAATCAGAGCAGGTGGTCAGTCCTGTTAGAATCAGAGCAGGTGGTCAGTCCTGTTAGAATCAGAGCAGGTGGTCAGTCCTGTTAGAATCAGAGCAGGTGGTCAGTCCTGTTGGAATCAGAGCAGGTGGTCAGTCCTGTTAGGCTTAGAATCAGAGCAGGTGGTCAGTCCAGTTAGAATCAGAGCAGGTGGTCAGTCCTGTTAGAATCAGAGCAGGTGGTCAGTCCTGTTAGAATCAGAGCAGGTGGTCAGTCCTGTTAGAATCAGAGCAGGTGGTCAGTCCTGTTAGAATCAGAGCAGGTGGTCAGTCCTGTTAGGGTTTGAATCAGAGCAGGTGGTCAGTCCTGTTAGAATCAGAGCAGGTGGTCAGTCCTGTTAGAATCAGAGCAGGTGGTCAGTCCTGTTAGAATCAGAGCAGGTGGTCAGTCCTGTTAGAATCAGAGCAGGTGGTCAGTCCTGTTAGAATCAGAGCAGGTGGTCAGTCCTGTTAGAATCAGAGCAGGTGGTCAGTCCTGTTAGAATCAGAGCAGGTGGTCAGTCCGGTTAGGGTTAGAATCAGAGCAGGTGGTCAGTCCTGTTAGAATCAGAGCAGGTGGTCAGTCCTGTTAGAATCAGAGCAGGTGGTCAGTCCTGTTGGGGTTAGAATCAGAGCAGGGGGTCAGTCCTGTTAGAATCAGAGCAGGTGGTCAGTCCTGTTAGGGTTTGAATCAGAGCAGGTGGTCAGTCCTGTTAGAATCAGAGCAGGTGGTCAGTCCTGTTGGGGTTAGAATCAGAGCAGGGGGTCAGTCCTGTTAGAATCAGAGCAGGTGGTCAGTCCTGTTAGGGTTTGAATCAGAGCAGGTGGTCAGTCCTGTTAGAATCAGAGCAGGTGGTCAGTCCTGTTGGGGTTAGAATCAGAGCAGGAGGTCAGTCCTGTTAGAATCAGAGCAGGTATCAGTCCTGTTAGGGTTTGAATCAGAGCAGGTGGTCAGTCCTGTTGGAATCAGAGCAGGTGGTCAGTCCTGTTAGAATCAGAGCAGGTGGTCAGTCCTGTTAGGCTTAGAATCAGAGCAGGTGGTCAGTCCAGTTAGAATCAGAGCAGGTGGTCAGTCCTGTTAGAATCAGAGCAGGTGGTCAGTCCTGTTAGAATCAGAGCAGGTGGTCAGTCCTGTTAGGGTTAGAATCAGAGCAGGAGGTCAGTCCTGTTAGAATCAGAGCAGGTATCAGTCCTGTTAGGGTTTGAATCAGAGCAGGTGGTCAGTCCTGTTGGAATCAGAGCAGGTGGTCAGTCCTGTTAGAATCAGAGCAGGTGGTCAGTCCTGTTAGGCTTAGAATCAGAGCAGGTGGTCAGTCCAGTTAGAATCAGAGCAGGTGGTCAGTCCTGTTAGAATCAGAGCAGGTGGTCAGTCCTGTTAGAATCAGAGCAGGTGGTCAGTCCTGTTAGGGTTAGAATCAGAGCAGGCGGTCAGTCCTGTTAGGCTTAGAATCAGAACAGGTGGTCAGTCCTGTTAGAATCAGAGCAGGTGGTCAGTCCTGTTAGAATCAGAGCAGGTGGTCAGTCCTGTTAGAATCAGAGCAGGTGGTCAGTCCTGTTAGAATCAGAGCGGGTGGTCAGTCCTGTTGGGGTTAGAATCAGAGCAGGTGGTCAGTCCTGTTAGGGTTAGAATCAGAGCAGGTGGTCAGTCCTGTGAGAATCAGAGCAGGTGGTCAGTCCTGTTAGAATCAGAGCAGGTGGTCAGTCCTGTTAGAATCAGAGCAGGTGGTCAGTCCTGTTAGAATCAGAGCAGGGGGTCAGTCCTGTTAGAATCAGAGCAGGTGGTCAGTCCTGTTAGGTTTAGAATCAGAGCAGGTGGTCAGTCCTGTTAGAATCAGAGCAGGGGGTCAGTCCTGTTGGAATCAGAGCAGGTGGTCAGTCCTGTTAGAATCAGAGCAGGTGGTCAGTCCTGTTAGAATCAGAGCAGGTGGTCAGTCCTGTTAGAATCAGAGCAGGTGGTCAGTCCTGTTAGAATCAGAGCAGGTGGTCAGTCCTGTTAGAATCAGAGCAGGTGGTCAGTCCTGTTAGAATCAGAGCAGGTGGTCAGTCCTGTTAGAATCAGAGCAGGTGGTCAGTCCTGTTAGAATCAGAGCAGGTGGTCAGTCCTGTTAGAATCAGAGCAGGTGGTCAGTAGGGTTAGAATCAGAGCAGGTGGTCAGTCCTGTTAGAATCAGAGCAGGTGGTCAGTCCTGTTAGAATCAGAGCAGGTGGTCAGTCCTGTTAGAATCAGAGCAGGGGGTCAGTCCCGTTAGAATCAGAGCAGGTGGTCAGTCCTGTTAGAATCAGAGCAGGTGGTCAGTCCAGATCAAGTGTTCATCAGTCTGATGGTTTGTAGATGGAAACTGAGGCTGTAGGTATAAGACTTCATGCTCCGATACTGTGTTCCCCACTGGAAGGGAGAAAACAGCTCATGGCTGGGGTGTGTGAGGTTCTTGATGATGTTGCAGCCTTCCTCAAGCACCGTTTAGAGTAGATGTCCTGGATGGGTGGGAGCACGGTCCCAGTGATGTACTGGGGTGTCTTCACTACCCACTGGAGGGAGCGGGCCCAGTGATGTACTGGGGTGTCTTCACTACCCGCTGGAGGGAGCGGTCCCAGTGATGTACTGGGGTGTCTTCACCACCTACTGGAGGGAGCGGGCCCAGTGATGAACTGGGGTGTCTTCACCACCTACTGGAGGGAGCGGGCCCAGTGATGAACTGGGGTGTCTTCACTACCCACTGGAGGGAGCGGGCCCAGTGATGAACTGGGGTGTCTTCACTACCCACTGGAGGGAGCGGGCCCAGTGATGAACTGGGGTGTCTTCACCACCTACTGGAGGGAGCGGGCCCAGTGATGTACTGGGGTGTCTTCACTACCCACTGGAGGGAGCGGGCCCAGTGATGTACTGGGGTGTCTTCACCACCTACTGGAGGGAGCGGGCCCAGTGATGTACTGGGGTGTCTTCACCACCTACTGGAGGGAGCGGTCCCAGTGATGTACTGGGGTGTCTTCACTACCCGCTGGAGGGAGCGGTCCCAGTGATGTACTGGGGTGTCTTCACCACCTACTGGAGGGAGCGGGCCCAGTGATGTACTGGGGTGTCTTCACTACCCACTGGAGGGAGCGGTCCCAGTGATGTACTGGGGTGTCTTCACTACCCGCTGGAGGGAGCGGGCCCAGTGATGTACTGGGGTGTCTTCACCACCTACTGGAGGAGGCGGTCCCAGTGATGTACTGGGGTGTCTTCACTACCCGCTGGAGGGCCTTGTGGTCGTGGACGGAGCAATTCCCGTACCAGCCTGTGATGCAACCGGTCAGGGTTGCTCTCGATGTTGCAGCGGTGGCATTTGTTGGACTAAAGTCGGTCGTTGTTACTGGGTTGGTTATGGAACATTGTAACGTTGTAATGCCATCTGATAAACAACGTTCCCTTCAGGCAACAATGGCAGGACCGTCCAGTCTCCTCCTGTCTCTGGCTCCATCCCACATGGCACTCTATCTTCTACATATTGGAATACCTATGGGCCCTGGTCTAAAGTAGTGCCCTATGTGCCTGGTCTAAAGTAGCGCCCTATGGGCCCTGGTCTAAAGTAGTGCACTACAGAGGCAATAGGATGCCTTTTGAGATTCATGCTCTGTCTGTCACATGTCATGTCATTATAAACCTGCTCTTCAACATACAGACCAGCTCTACACCACCACACAGTCCCTCTCTCCTCAGTCCCTCTCTCCTCAGTCCCTCTCTCCTCACTCCATCTCTCCTCAGTCCCTCTCTACTCAGTCCCTCTATCCTCCATACCTCTCTCCTCCATCCCTCCTCTGTCCATCCCTCCTCCGTCCCTCTCTCCTCCAGCCCTCTCTCCACCGTCCCCCTCTCCTCCACCCTCTCTCCTCTATCCCTCTCTCCTCCATCCCTCTCTCCTCCACCCCTCTCTCCTCCGTCCCTCTCTCCTCCAGCCCTCTCTCCACCGTCCCCCTCTCCTCCCTCTCTCCTCTATCCCTCTCTCCTCCATCCCTCTCTCCTCCACCCCTCTCTCCTACATTTACATTTACATTTAAGTCATTTAGCAGACGCTCTTATCCAGAGCGACTTACAAATTGGTGAATTCACCTTCTGACATCGAGTGGAACAGCCACTTTACAATAGTGCATCTAAATCATTAAGGGGAGGGGGGGTGGTGAGAAGGATTACTTATCCTATCCTAGGTATTCCTTTATCCCTCTCTCCTCTATCCCTCTCTCCTCCATCCCTCCTCCGTCACTCTCTCCTCCACCCCTCTCTCCTCTATCCCTCTCTCCTCTATCCCTCTCTCCTCTATTCCTCTCTCCTCCATCCCTCCTCCGTCCCTCTCTCCACCGTCCCTCTCTCCTTCCCCCCTCTCTCCTCTATCCCTCTCTTCTCTATCCCTCTCTCCTCTATCCCTCTCTCCTCTGTCTCTCTCTCCTCTGTCCCTCTCTCCTCTGTCACTCTCTCCTCTGTCCCTTTCTCCTCCATCCCTCCTCTGTCCATCCCTCCTCCAGCCCTCTCTCCTCCAGCCCTCTCCTCCGTCCATCCCTCCTCCGCTCCGTCCCTCTCCGCTCCGTCCCTCTCCGTCCCTCTCAGCCCCTCTCTGGTCCGTCCCTCTCTCCTCCATCCCTTTCTCCTCCATCCCTCCTTCGTCCATCCCTCCTCCAGCTCTCTCTCCTCGAGCCCTCTCCTCCGTCCATCCCTCCTCCGCTCTGTCCCTCTCCGCTCCGTCCCTCTCAGCCCCTCTCTGGTCCATCCCTCTCTCCTCCGTCCCTTTCTCCTCCGTCCCTCTCTCCTCTGTCCCTCTTTCCTCCATCTCTCCTCCATCCCTCTCTCCATTCCTCTCTCCTCCATTTCTCTCTCCTCTATCCTTTTCTCCTCCATCCCTCTCTCCTCTATCCCTCTCTCCTCCATCCCGCTCTCCATCCCTCTCTCCATACATTAGAGCCTATTTAGACATATTGTATAAAAGACAGAACATACAGAGCTCCATGTATGTGTGTGTACATACAGTTGAAGTCGGAAGTTTACATACACTTATGTGGGAGTCATTAAAACTTCTCTATTTTCAACCACTCCACAAAATTCTTGTTAACAAACTATAGTTTTGGCAAGTTGGTTAGGACATCTACTTAGTGCATGACGAAAGTCATTTTTCCAACAATTGTTTACAGACAAATAATTTAACTTATAATTCACTGTATCACAATTCCAGTGGGTCAGAAGTTTACATACACTAGTTGACTGTGCCTTTAAACAGCTTTGAAAATTCCAGAAAATGATGTCATGGCCTTAGAAGCTTCTGATAGGCTAATTGACATTATTCGAGTCAATTGGAGGTGTACCTGTGGATGTATTTCAAGGCCTCCCATCAAACTCAGTGCCTCTTTGCTTGACGTCCTTGGGGGCAATTTCCAAACGCCTGAAGGTACCATGTTCATCTGTACAAACAATAGTATGCAAGTATAAACACCATGGGACCATGCAGCTGTCATACCGCTCAGGAAGGAGATGCATTCTGTCTCCGAGAGATGAACGTTCTTTGGTGGGACAAGTGCAAATCAATCCCAGAACAACAGCAAAGGACCTTGTGAAGATGGTGGAGGAAACAGGTACAAAATTATCTATATCCACAGTAAAAGAAGTCCTATATCGACATAACCTGAAAGGCCGCTCAGCAAGGAAGAAGCCACTGCTCCAAAACCACCATAAAAAAGCCAGACTATGATTTGCAACTGCACATGAGGACAAAGATCGTACTTTTTGGAGAAAAAGTAGAACTGTAGAACTGTTTGGCCATAATGGACTGGTGCACTTCATAAAATAGATGTAATCATGAGGTAGGAAAATTATGCGGATATAAGCTTGGTCGCAAATGGGTCTTCCAAATTGACAATGACCCCAAGCATACTTCCAAAGTTGTGGCAAAATGGCTTAAGGACAACAAAGTCAAGGTATTGGAGAGGCCATCACAAAGCCCTGACCTCAATCCTATAGAAAATGTATGGGCAGAACTGAAAAAGCTTGTGCGAGCAAGGAGGCCTACAAACCTGACTCAGTTACACCTCCTCTGTCAGGAGGAATGGGCCAAAATTCACCCAACTTATTGTGGGAAGCTTCTGGATGCTACCCAAAATGTTTGACCCAAGTTAAACAATTTAAATGCAATGCTACCAAATACTAAATAAATACTGTAAACTTCTGACCCACTGGGAATGTGGTGAAATAAATAAAAGCTGAAATAAATAATTCTCTCAACTATTATTCTGACATTTCACATTCTTAAAATAAAGTGGTGATCCTAACGGACCTAAGTCAGGGAATTTTTACTAGGATTAAATGTCAGAAATGATGAAAAACTGAGTTTAAAAACTTCTTGAGGCTATGGGTTTCCCTACAGGAACTCCACGTATATCCACAGTAAAACAAGTCCTATATCGACATAACCTGAAAGGCTGCTCAGCAAGGAAGAATACACTGCTCCAAAACCACCATAAAAAAGTTCAGCTGAAACGGTGGCGCAGGGAATGCAAAAATATTCTTAGAAATATTTAACCTCCACACATTAACAAGTCCAATACCTCAAATGATCTCATCTTCCCAGTGTGTCAGATTTTTACAAGGTTTTACGGCGAAAACACAACATGACCACCATCAAACCAAAGAAAAAACGTAGCCATTTTTTCCAGCAAAGATAAAATGACAAAAGCAGGATTAAAAAAAAATCAATCACTAACCTCTTGAAAATCTTCATCAGATGACAGTCATATGACATGTTACACAGTACATTTATGTTTTGTTCGATAATATGCATTTTATATCCATAAATCTCGGTTTACATTGACACCATGTTCAGAAATGCCTCCAAAATATCCGGAGGAATTATAGAAAGCTACGCCAGATAACAGAAATACTCATCATAAACTTTGATGAAAGATACATGTTCTACATATAATTAGAGATACACTGGTTCTTAATGCAACCGCTGTGTCACATTGTTTTTTAACGTTATGGAAAAAGCCTAACATTGCAATAATCTGAGACGGCGCTCAGACGTAACAATATTTCTCCGCCGTGTTGGAGTCAACAGAAATACAAAATTACATCATAAATATTCCCTTACCTTTGATGATCTTTCATCAGAATGTAGTGCAAGGAGTCCTAGTTCAACAATCAATCGTTTTGTTTCATAATGTTCAATTCTATTTTCATTTGCTACCACTTTCAGCTCAAATGCCCAAAAAAATGACTTCTGGTCCAGGATAACTTTGCATCAAAACTTCCAAAAGACATATTACAGGTCGAAGAAATTGGTCAAACTCAGTGCAGAATCAATCTTCAGGATGTTATAATCATATAGATCCAATAGCATTCCAACCGGATCATTCGTTTTCATCTGGGGCTGATTGGAAGTGCCGAAGCACTTAAACGCAAACGCGCCACAACAAAATGGAAATCTTTTGCGACACCTACTACTTTCCTTCCCATTAGGTCAAAGTTCACAGCAAATGCTCCATTACTCTTTCTACTGAATGAGGACATCTAGTGGAAGACGTAGGAAGTGTTTCTAGATCCATAACTTGTTGGGAAGGGAGGGGACGATGACGTCAAAGTTGCCCCAACTTTCAGGATTCCAAAACTTGTTTGGAAGATTGCCTGCCCTGTGAGTTCTGTTATACTCACAGACATAATTCAAACGGTTTTAGAAACTTCAGAGTGTTTTCTGTCCAATATTAATAATAATATGCATATATTAGCAATTTAGGACAGATTTTGATGCAGTTCACTATGGGCACGCAATTCATCCAAAGGGGAAATACTGCCCCCTATCTCGAACAGGATTTATTAAATGTATTTGGCTAAGATGTATCTAAACTTCCGACTTCAACTGTAGGTTGGACATCTGTAAGATTCAAGACCCTTTAATGACACAAGAATCTGTCAGTCAGTCAATCCATCCATCCATCCATCCATCTATCCATCCATCCATCCATCCATCCATCCATCCATCCATCCATCCATCCATCCATCCATCCATCCATCCATCCATCCATCCATCCATCATGTGTGTTCTGTGTCTCCAGAGCTGCCCACATGCCTGCTGTGTGTGTGTCTGACCGGCTCTGTGTACTGTGAGGAAGTTGTTCAACTGTATATATGATGAAATATGAATATATATGATGAAATATGAGGTTTGTACCTTTATGATTGATATTTACCTGATTGAGATATTCCTTTTTATTTGTGCACCTTCGTTTTTTGGTCCTGTTCGTGCCCAGTGTTTTAGGAACATTCTGACCATATTATGTCTTTTCATGTCAAGTAATCTATGCCTTAAGTTGACTGGAGAACATTTTTTGTTAGATAATTTTTTTAAATATATTTTTTGCAAAATACCCCTGGATCTCATTGAATGTTTTGGCCGTTTGGCTTTTGGGAACTTAGATGCCCACCCGGACCCTCCCCTATGGTGCCAGATTTGCGTGCGGAGTCCGTGCCATTGGGGGGGGGGGGTACTGTCACACCCTGACCGTAGAGATCTTTTTATTCTCTCTCGGTTGGTCAGGGTGTGACTTGGGTGGGAAACTCTATGTTCTTTGCTTCTATGTTTTGGCCGGGTATGGTTCTCAATCAGGGACAGCTGTCTATCGTTGTCTCTGATTGGGAATCATACTTAGGCCGCCTTTTATCCTTTTGTATTTATGGGTAGTTGTCTTTGTTGGTGGCATTATAGCCTAAGTAATCTTCACGGTCGTTTCCTTGTTCCTTGTTGGCGACATTTATCAATAAAATAAATGTACGCTCACCATGCTGCACCTTGGTCCGGTAATTTCCATGACGACAGCGATTGTGACAGTATGTGTCCTAAATGACCCCTCTTCATGCTTGGGCAGTGGCTATGGTTGGTAAGGAAGTCACTGCACCATCCCTCTCTCCATCCCTCGCTCCCCCACTCCTCTCTTCCATACCTCTCTCTTCCATACCTCTCTCTTCCATCTCTCTCTCCCCCACTCCTCTCTTCCATACCTCTCTCTTCAATCTCTCTCACCCCCACTCCTCCCTCATACTCCACTTCTCCTATCCACTCCTCTCACTCTCCTCCACTACTCTCACCATCCTACACTCCTCCCTCCATCTCTCTCTCCTCCTGACTCCCTACTGTAGCTTTGATCTCCTGGCTCTGGAAAAGCAGTTCTTATACCTCACTGTACATTGAGATACAGGGGGAGGGAGTACAGGGGAGGTGGTGGAGAGGAGAGAGAGAAGAGAGAAGGGGGGCCGTGGAGGGGCAGTGAAGGGGAGGAGAGGAAGTGTTGGGGAGGCGGTGGAGAGGAGGGGAAGAGGCGATGGAGGGGAGAAGGCGGTGGAGAGGAGAGGAGGAGGACTGGAGAGGAGAGGAGGAGGACTGGAGAGGAGAGGAGGAGAAGTGGAGAGTAGAGGAGGAGGACTGAAGAGGAGAGGAGGAGGACTGGAGAGGAGAGGAGGAGAAGTGGAGAGTAGAGGAGGAGGACTGAAGAGGAGAGGAGGAGGACTGGAGAGGAGAGGAGGACTGAAGAGGAGAGGAGGAGGACTGGAGAGGAGAGGAGGAGGAGTGGAGAGGAGAGGAGAGGGGAGGAGAGTGGAAGAGGAGAGGAAGCGTTGGAGAGGTGGAGGCGATGGAGAGGAGAGGAGGGGCAGTGGAGAGGAGGGGGAGTGGAGAGGATAGGAGGGGGAGTGGAGAGGAGAGGAGGGGGAGTGGAGAGGAGAGGAGGGGGAGTGGAGAGGAGGGGAGTGGAGAGGAGAGGAGGGGGAGTGGAGAGGAGAGGGGGGAAGGGGGAGAAGAGGTGGTGACCTAATGATGATGTAGATTTTAATACATGCTTCATATTTTATTAACCAGCTCACTATTTTCTCTCTCTGCTGCTAATATTCATAATTCTATTATATTGGGATGGAGTCAGAGAGGAGAAGAAGGGAGAGGATAGGAAAGGACGCGAGAGGATAAAGGAGAGAAGAGGACAGGAGAGAGGAGGGGAGAGGACAGGAGAGAGGAGAGGAGGAGAGGACAGGAGAGAGGAGGGGAGGAGAGGACAGCAGAGAGCAGGGGAGAGGACAAGAGAGAGGAGGGGAGAGGACAGCAGAGAGGAGGGGAGAGAACAGCAGAGAGGGGGGGAGGAGAGGATATTCATAATTCTATTATATTGGGATGGAGTCAGAGAGGAGAAGAAGGGAGAGGACAGGAAAGGAAGCAAGAGGATAAAGGAGAGAAGATGACAGGAGAGAGGAGGGGAGAGGACAGGAGAGAGGAGAGGAGGAGAGGACAGGAGAGAGGAGGGGAGGAGAGGACAGGAGAGAGGTGAGAGGACAGCAGAGAGGAAAGGAGGAGAGGACAGGAGAGAGGAGGGGGAGGAGAGGACAGGAGAGATTGGGTGGAGGACAGCAGAGAGGAGGGAGAGGACAGGAGAGAGGAGGGGAGGAGAGGACAGCAGAGAGGAGGGGAGAGGACAGGAGAGTGGAGGGGAGAGGACAGGAGAGGGGAGGGGAGGGGAGATGACAGGAGAGAGGAGGGGAGAGGACAGGAGAGAGGAGAGGAGGAGAGGACAGGAGAGAGGAGGGGAGGAGAGGACAGGAGAGAAGAGGTGAGAGGACAGCAGAGAGGAAAGGAATAGAGGACAGGAGAGAGGAGGGGAGGAGAGGACAGGAGAGAGGAGGTGAGAGGACAGCAGAGAGGAGGGGAGAGGACAGGAGAGAGGAGGGGAGGAGAGGACAGCAGAGAGGAGGGGAGAGGACAGGAGAGTGGAGGGGAGAGGACAGGAGAGGGGAGGGGAGGGGAGATGACAGGAGAGAGGAGGGGAGAGGACAGGAGAGAGGGGAGGAGAGGACAGGAGAGAGGAGGTGAGAGGACAGCAGAGAGGATGGGAGAGGACAGCAGAGAGGATGGGAGAGGACAGGAGAGAGGAGGGGAGAGGACAGCAGAGAGGAGGGAAGGAGAGGACAGCAGAGAGGAGGGAAGGACAGGAGAAAGGATGAGAGGAGAGAACAGGAGAGAGGATGAGAGGAGAGAACAGGAGAGAGGAGGGGATAGGACAGGAGAGGGGAGGGGAGACGACAGGAGAGAGGAGGAGAGAGGACAGGAGAGAGGAGAGGAGGAGAGGACAGGAGAGAGGAGGGGAGGATAGGACAGGAGAGAAGAGGTGAGAGGACAGTAGAGAGGAAAGGAGGAGAGGACAGGAGAGAGGAGGGGAGGAGAGGACAGGAGAGAGGAGGTGAGAGGACAGGAGAGAGGAGGTGAGAGGACAGCAGAGAGGAGGTGAGAGGACAGCAGAGAGGAGGGGAGAGGACAGGAGAGAGGAGGGGAGGAGAGGACAGGAGAGAGGAGGGGAGGAGAGGACAGCAGAGAGGAGGGGAGAGGACAGGAGAGTGGAGGGGAGAGGACAGGAGAGGGGAGGGGAGGGGAGATGACAGGAGAGAGGAGGGGAGAGGACAGGAGAGAGGAGGGGAGGAGAGGACAGGAGAGAGGCGGTGAGAGGAGGACAGCAGAGTGGAGGGGAGAGGACAGGAGAGAGGAGGGGAGAGCACAGGAGAGAGGAGGGGAGGAGAGGACAGGAGAGAGGAGGGGAGAGGACAGCAGAGAGGATGGGAGAGGACAGCAGAGAGGATGGGAGAGGACAGGAGAGAGGAGGGGAGAGGACAGCAGAGAGGAGGGGAGGACAGGAGAAAGGATGAGAGGAGAGAACAGGAGAGAGGATGAGAGGAGAGAACAGGAGAGAGGAGGGGATAGGACAGGAGAGGGGAGGGGAGACGACAGGAGAGAGGAGGAGAGAGAGGAGGGGAGAGGACAGCAGAGAGAAGAGGAGAGGGCAGGAGAGAGGAAGGGAGAGGACAGGAGAGAGGAGGGGAGAGGACAGGAGAGAGGAGGGGAGAGGACAGGAGAGAGGAGGGGAGAGGACAGGAGAGAGGAGGGGAGGAGAGGACAGGAGAGAGGAGGTGAGAGGACAGCATGGTGGAGGGGAGAGGACAGGAGAGAGGAGGGGTGGAGAGGACAGCAGAGAGGAGGATGGGACAGGAGAAAGGATGAGAGGAGAGAACAGGAGAGAGGATGAGAGGAGAGAACAGGAGAGAGGAGGGGATAGGACAGGAGTGAGGAGGGGATAGGACAGGAGAGGGGAGGGGAGGGGAGACGACAGGAGAGAGGAGGAGAGAGAGGAGGGGAGAGGACAGCAGAGAGAAGAGGAGAGGGCAGGAGAGAGGAGGGGAGAGGACAGGAGAGAGGAGGGGAGAGGACAGGAGAGAGGAGGGGAGGAGAGGACAGGAGAGAGGCGGTGAGAGGACAGGAGAGAGGAGGTGAGAGGACAGCAGAGTGGAGGGGAGAGGACAGGAGAGGGGAGGGGAGAGGTCAGGAGAGAGGAGAGAGAGGAGGAGAGAGAGGAGGGGAGAGGACAGCATAGAGAAGAGGAAATGGCAGGAGAGAGGAGGGGAGAGGACAGGAGAGAGGACAGGAGAGAGGAGGGGAGGAGAGGACAGGAGAGAGGAGGGGATGAGAGTACAGGAGAGAGGAGGGGAGAGGACAGCAGAGAGGATGGGAGAGGACAGCAGAGAGGATGGGAGAGGACAGCAGAGAGGAGGGGAGAGGACGGGAGAGAGGTGGGGAGAGGACAGCAGAGAGGAGGGGAGGAGAGGACAGCAGAGAGGAGGGGAGGAGAGGACAGGGGAGAGGATGAGAGGAGAGAACAGGAGAGAGGAGGGGATCGGACAGGAGAGAGGAGGGGAGAGGACAGGAGAGAGGAGGGGAGAGGACAGGAGAAAGGAGGGGAGAGGACACGAGAGAGGAGGGGAGAGGACAGCAGAGAGGACAGGAGAGAGGTGGGGAGAGGACAGGAGAGAGGAGGGGAGAGGACAGCAGAGAGGACAGGAGAGAGGTGGGGAGAGTACAGGAGAGAGGAGGGGAGAGGACAGCAGAGTGTAGGGGAGAGGACAGGAGAGAGGAGGGGAGAGGACAGGAGAAAGGAGGGGAGAGGACAGCAGAGAGGAGGGGAGAGGACAGCAGAGAGGACAGGAGAGAGGTGGGGAGAGGATAGGAGAGAGGAGGGGAGAGGACAGCAGAGAGGACAGGAGAGAGGTGGGGAGAGGACAGGATAGAGGAGGGGAGAGGACAGGAGAGAGGAGGGGAGAGGACAGCAGAGTGTAGGGGAGAGGACAGGAGAGAGGAGGGGAGGACATCAGAAGAAAGTTGGAAACAGGACGTCCCTTTGTTGAAGTACATGATGTCTATGTCCCTTTTCCAATTATATTGTAGGTCCCATAAGGCTCTGGTCAAAAGAGTCTAAATAGGAATGAAGTTCAGTTTGGGACTTGAGACAGTGAGTAAATGCTGCTGTTAGAAGGTGTTGAAACACACACACACACACACACACACACACACACACACACACACACACACACACACACACACACACACACACACACACACACACACACACACACACACACAGAGGAGGGGAGGAGAGGACAGGAGAGAGGATGAGAGGAGAGAACAGGAGAGAGGAGGGGATCGGACAGGAGAGAGGAGGGGAGAGGACAGGAGAGAGGAGGGGAGAGGACAGGAGAGAGGACAGGGGAGAGGAGGGGAGAGGACAGGAGAGAGGAGGGAGAGGACAGGAGAGGAGGAGAGAGAGGAGGGGAGAGGACAGCAGAGAGAAGAGTAGAGGGCAGGAGAGAGGAGGGGAGAGGACCGTCAGAGAGGAGGGGAGAGTACAGCAGAGAGGAAGGGAGAGGACGGGAGAGGACAGGAGAAAGGTGGGAGAGGACACGAGAGGGGAGAGGACAGCAGAGAGGACAGGAGAGAGGTGGGGAGAGGACAGGAGAGAGGAGGGGAGAGGACAGCAGAGAGGACAGGAGAGAGGTGGGGAGAGTACAGGACAGAGGAGGGGAGAGGACAGCAGAGTGTAGGGGAGAGGACAGGAGAGAGGATGGGAGAGGACAGGAGAAAGGAGGGGAGAGGACAGCAGAGAGGAGGGGAGAGGACAGCAGAGAGGACAGGAGAGAGGTGGGGAGAGGACAGGAGAGAGGAGGGGAGAGGACAGCAGAGAGGACAGGAGAGAGGTGGGGAGAGGACAGGATAGAGGAGGGGAGAGGACAGGAGAGAGGACAGGATAGAGGAGGGGAGAGGACAGGAGAGAGGACAGCAGAGTGTAGAGGAGAGGACAGGAGAGAGGAGGGGAGAGGACAGCAGAGTGTAGGGGAGAGGACAGGAGAGAGGAGGGGAGGACATCAGAAGAAAGTTGGAAACAGGACGTCCCTTTGTTGAAGGACATGGTGTCTATGTCCCTTTTCCAATTATATTGTAGGTCCCATAAGGCTCTGGTCAAAAGGGTCTAAATAGGAATAAAGTTCAGTTTGGGACTTGAGACAGTGAGTAAATGCTGCTGTTAGAAGGTGTTGAAAACACACACACACACACACACACACACACACACACACACACACACACACACACTGCTGTGACGAAGGGCAGAGAGGACAGGAGAGAGGTGGGGAGAGTACAGGACAGAGGAGGGGAGAGGACAGCAGAGTGTAGGGGAGAGGACAGGAGAGAGGATGGGAGAGGACAGGAGAAAGGAGGGGAGAGGACAGCAGAGAGGAGGGGAGAGGACAGCAGAGAGGACAGGAGAGAGGTGGGGAGAGGACAGGAGAGAGGAGGGGAGAGGACAGCAGAGAGGACAGGGGAGAGGACAGGAGAGAGGACAGGATAGAGGAGGGGAGAGGACAGGAGAGAGGACAGCAGAGTGTAGAGGAGAGGACAGGAGAGAGGAGGGGAGAGGACAGCAGAGTGTAGGGGAGAGGACAGGAGAGAGGAGGGGAGGACATCAGAAGAAAGTTGGAAACAGGACGTCCCTTTGTTGAAGGACATGGTGTCTATGTCCCTTTTCCAATTATATTGTAGGTCCCATAAGGCTCTGGTCAAAAGGGTCTAAATAGGAATAAAGTTCAGTTTGGGACTTGAGACAGTGAGTAAATGCTGCTGTTAGAAGGTATTGAAACACACACACACACACACACACACACACACACACACACACACACACACACACACACAGACACACACACACACACACACACACACACTGCTGTGACGAAGGGCATCAGTTGCTGTGTGTGTGGATGGGGAGGGAATGATTCATGTGATGCAATGCAGAAACACACTGGTCTATTAAAATAACAGGTTACTTAGAGAGGTTCTACAATATTGCCTATATAGAGGAGGAAGAGCCCTATATGTTCAGTTTCTACACACCTATGGAGCCCGAAGTAGTGCACTTTATAGGGAAGTGGTATTTAAATCTTACGCTAGGAGGGCTGGAGTACTGCCGGTAGTACTTGTACGTCTGGGAACCGACTGAACTATCAGCCTGGGATACGGAGACACTGAGACCAGGACACAACGTAGTTTCTTGTACGTCTGGGAACCGACTGAACTATCAGCCTGGGATACGGAGACACTGAGACCAGGACACAACGTAGTTTCTTGTACGTCTGGGAACCGACTGAACTATCAGCCTGGGATACGGAGACACTGAGACCAGGACACAACGTAGTTTCTTGTACGTCTGGGAACCGACTGAACTATCAGCCTGGGATACGGAGACACTGAGACCAGGACACAACGTAGTTACTAAGAGACCGTGGCGGAACGGAGTGCTCAGGTTGGGATGTAGGGTTTGAGCATAGGCTGATGGGAAGGGAGGGGCAGTTCCTCTTGACGCTCCGTAGGCAAGTACCGTGGTCTTGAAGGTGATGCAATCTTCGATTGGAAGCCAGTGGATTGTGAGGAAGAGTGGGGTCACATAGGATTCTGGATAAATTGCAGGGGTTGTATGGGACAAGCGGGGAGCCCAGCCAACAGAGAGTTGCAGTAGTCCAGACGGGAGATGACAAGTGCCTGGATTAGAACCTGCTCCACTTCCTGTGTGAGGAAAGGTCGTACTCTACGGATGTCCCTCTTCCTGTGTGAGGTAGGGTCGTACTCTACGGATGTTCCTCTTCCTGTGTGAGGTAGGGTCGTACTCTATGGATGTTCCTCTTCCTGTGTGAGGTAGGGTCGTACTCTATGGATGTTCCTCTTCCTGTGTGAGGTAGGGTCGTACTCTATGGATGTTCCTCTTCCTGTGTGAAGTAGTGTCGTACTCTACAGATGTTCCTCTTCCTGTGTGAGGTAGGGTCGTACTCTATGGATGTTCCTCTTCCTGTGTAAGGTAGGGTCGTACTCTACAGATGTTCCTCTTCCTGTGTGAGGTAGGGTCGTACTCTACAGATGTTCCTCTTCCTGTGTGAGGTAGGGTCGTACTCTACGGATGTCCCTCTTCCTGTGTGAGGTAGGGTCGTACTCTATGGATGTTCCTCTTCCTGTGTGAGGTAGGGTCGTACTCTACAGATGTTCCTCTTCCTGTGTGAGGTAGGGTCGTACTCTACGGATGTTCCTCTTCCAGTGTGAGGTAGTGTCATACTCTACGGATGTTCCTCTTCCTGTGTGAGGTAGGGTCGTACTCTACGGGATGTTCCTCTTCCTGTGTGAGGTAGGGTCGTACTCTACAGATGTTCCTCTTCCTGTGTGAGGTAGGGTCGTACTCTACGGATGTTCCTCTTCCTGTGTGAGGTAGTGTCGTACTCTATGGATGTTCCTCTTCCTGTGTGAGGTAGGGTCGTACTCTACAGATGTTCCTCTTCCTGTGTGAGGTAGGGTCGTACTCTACGGATGTTCCTCTTCCAGTGTGAGGTAGTGTCATACTCTACGGATGTTCCTCTTCCTGTGTGAGGTAGTGTCGTACTCTACGGATGTTCCTCTTCCTGTGTGTGGTAGGGTCGTACTCTATGGATGTTCCTCTTCCTGTGTGAGGTAGGGTCGTACTCTACGGATGTTCCTCTTCCAGTGTGAGGTAGTGTCGTACTCTATGGATGTTCCTCTTCCTGTGTGAGGTAGGGTCGTACTCTATGGATGTTCCTCTTCCTGTGTGAGGTAGGGTCGTACTCTACGGATGTTCCTCTTCCTGTGTGAGGTAGGGTCGTACTCTACGGATGTTCCACTTCCTGTGTGAGGTAGGGTCGTACTCTATGGATGTTCCTCTTCCTGTGTGAGGTAGGGTCGTACTCTACGGATGTTCCACTTCCTGTGTGAGGTAGGGTCAAACTCTACGGATGTTCCTCTTCCTGTGTGAGGTAGGGTCGTACTCTATGGATGTTCCTCTTCCTGTGTGAGGTAGGGTCGTACTCTATGGATGTTCCTCTTCCTGTGTAAGGTAGGGTCGTACTCTACAGATGTTCCTCTTCCTGTGTGAGGTAGGGTCGTACTCTATGGATGTTCCTCTTCCTGTGTAAGGTAGGGTCGTACTCTACAGATGTTCCTCTTCCTGTGTGAGGTAGGGTCGTACTCTACAGATGTTCCTCTTCCTGTGTGAGGTAGGGTCGTACTCTACGGATGTTCATCTTCCAGTGTGAGGTAGGGTCGTACTCTACGGATGTTCCTCTTCCTGTGTGAGGTAGGGTCGTACTCTACGGATGTTCCTCTTCCTGTGTGAGGTAGGGTCGTACTCTACGGATGTTCCACTTCCTGTGTGAGGTAGGGTCGTACTCTATGGATGTTCCTCTTCCTGTGTGAGGTAGGGTCGTACTCTACGGATGTTCCACTTCCTGTGTGAGGTAGGGTCAAACTCTACGGATGTTCCTCTTCCTGTGTGAGGTAGGGTCGTACTCTATGGATGTTCCTCTTCCTGTGTGAGGTAGGGTCGTACTCTATGGATGTTCCTCTTCCTGTGTGAGGTAGGGTCGTACTCTACGGATGTTCCTCTTCCTGTGTGAGGTAGGGTCGTACTCTATGGATGTTCCTCTTCCTGTGTGAGGTAGGGTCGTACTCTATGGATGTTCCTCTTCCTGTGTGAGGTAGGGTCGTACTCTACGGATGTTCCTCTTCCTGTGTGAGGTAGGGTCGTACTCTACAGATGTTCCTCTTCCTGTGTGAGGTAGGGTCGTACTCTATGGATATTCCTCTTCCTGTGTGGGGTAGGGTCGTACTCTATGGATGTTCCTCTTCCTGTGTGAGGTAGGGTCGTACTCTACGGGATGTTCCTCTTCCTGTGTGAGGTAGGGTCGTACTCTACGGGATGTTCCTCTTCCTGTGTGAGGTAGGGTCGTACTCTATGGATGTTCCTCTTCCTGTGTGAGGTAGGGTCGTACTCTATGGATGTGCCTCTTCCTGTGTGAGGTAGGGTCATACTCTATGGATGTTGTAGAGCATTAACCTGCAGGAGTGAGTCACTGCTTTGATGTTTGCAGAGAACGACAGGATGTTGGCCAGGGTCACACCAAGGTTCTATAGTACACTACAGTACAGTACACTGCTGTACACTACATTATAGTACAGTACACTACAGTATAGTACAGTACACTACAATACATTACATTATAGTACAGCACACTGCATTATAGTACAGTACACTACATTATAGTACAGCACACTACACTACAGTACAGTACAGTACACTGCAGTACACTACTTTATAGTACAGTACACTACATTATAGTACAGTACACTACATTATAGTACAGTACACTACAGTACAGTACACTACACTACAGCACACTACAGTATAGTACACTACAGTATAGTAAACTATAGTACAGTATAGTACAGTACACCACAGTATAGTAAACTATAGTACAGTATAGTACACTACAGTACAGTATAGTACAGTATAGTACACTACAGTGCACTACATGACAGTACAGTACACTACAGTACACTACATGACATTACAGTACACTATAGTATAGTACAGTACACTACAGTACACTACATTATAGTACAGTACACTGCATTATAGTACAGTACACAACAGTATAGTACACTATAGTACACTACATTATAGTACAGTAGACTACAGTATAGTAAATCAAATCAAATTGATTTAAATAGCCCTTCGTGCATCAGCTGATATCTCAAAGTGCTGTACAGAAACCCAGCCTAAAACCCCAAACAGCAAGTAATACAGGTGTAGAAGCACGGTGGCTTGGAAAAACTCCCTAGAAAGGCTAAAACCTAGGAAGAAACCTAGAGAGGAACCAGGCTAGGAGTGGCCAGTCCTCTTCTGGCTGTGCCAGGTGGAGATTATAACAGAACATGGCCAAGATGTTCAAATGTTCATAAATGACCAGCATGGTCAAATAATAATAATCACAGTGGTTGTTGAGGGTGCAGCAAGTCAGCACCTCAGGTGCTGAACTGTTGAAACTGGAGCAGCAGCACGGCCAGGTGGACTGGGGACAGCAAGGAGTCATCATGCCAGGTAGTCCTGAGGCATGGTCCTTGGGCTCAGGTCCTCCGAGCGAGAGAAAGAAAGAGAGAAAGAGATTAGAGAGAGCACACTTAAATTCACACAGGACACCGAATAGGACAGGAGAAGTACTCCAGATATAACAAACTGAACCTAGCCCCCCGACACAAACTACTGCAGCATAAATACTGGAGGCTGAGACAGGAAGGGTCAGGAGACACTATGGCCCCATCCGATGATACCCCAGGACAGGGCCAAACGGGAAGGATATAACCCCACCCACTTTGCCAAAGCACAGCCCCCACACCACTAGAGGGATATCTTCAACCACCAACTTACAGTATAACTTACAGTATAGTACACTATATTACACTATATTACACTATGATATAGTACAGTATAGTACACTATATTACACTATGCTGTAGTACAGTATATTACAGTATATTACACTATATTACACTATGCTATAGTACACTATATTACAGTATAGTACACTATATTACACTATGCTATAGTACAGTATATTACACTATATTACACTATGCTATAGTACACTATATTACACTATATTACACTATGCTATATTACACTATATTACACTATGCTATAGTACACTATATTACAGTATAGTACACTATATTACACTATGCAATAGTACAGTATATTACACTATGCTATAGTACACTATAGAACACTATATTACACTATGCTATAGTACAGTATATTACACTATATTACACTATGCTATAGTACAGTATATTACACTATATTACACTATGCTATAGTACACTATATTACACTATATTACACTATGCTATAGTACAGTATATTACAGTATAGTACACTATATTACACTATGCTATAGTACAGTATATTACAGTATAGTACACTATATTACACTATGCTATAGTACAGTATATTACACTATGCTATAGTACAGTAAATTACACTATATTACACTATGCTGTAGTATAGTATATTACACTATGCTATAGTACAGTATATTACAGTATAGTACACTATATTACACTATGCTATAGTACAGTATAGTACACTATATTACACTATGCTATAGTACAGTATAGTACACTATATTACACTACACTATAGTACAGTATATTACACTATATTACACTATGCTATAGTACAGTATATTACAATATAGTACACTATAATACACTATGCTATAGTACAGTATATTACAGTATAGTACACTATATTACACTATGCTATAGTACAGTATATTACAGTATAGTACACTATATTACACTACACTATAGTACAGTATATTACACTGTATTACACTATGCTATAGTACAGTATATTACACTATATTACACTATGCTATAGTACAGTATATTACACTATATTACACTATGCTATAGTACAGTATATTACACTATATTACACTATGCTATAGTACAGTATAGTACACTATATTACACTACGCTATAGTACAGTATATTACACTATATTACACTACACTATAGTACAGTATAGTACACTATATTACACTATGCTATAGTACAGTATATTACACTATATTACACTACACTATAGTACAGTATATTACACTATATTACACTATGCTATAGTACAGTATATTACAGTATAGTACACTATAATACACTATGCTATAGTACAATATATTACAGTATAGTACACTATATTACACTATGCTATAGTATAGTATATTACAGTATTGTACACTATATTACACTACACCTTAGTACAGTATATTACACTATATTACACTATGCTATAGTACAGTATAGTACACTATATTACACTATGCTATAGTACAGTATAGTACAGTAGATTACACTATATTACACTATGCTATAGTACAGTATATTACACTATATTACACTATGCTATATATACAGTATATTACACTATATTACACTATGCTATAGTACAGTATAGTACAGTATATTACACTATATTACACTATGCTATAGTACAGTATATTACACTATATTACACTACACTATAGTACAGTATATTACACTATATTACATTATGCTATAGTACAGTATAGTACACTATATTACACTATGCTATAGTACAGTATATTACACTATATTACACTATGCTATAGTACAGTATAGTACAGTAGATTACACTATATTACACTATGCTATAGTACAGTATATTACACTATATTACACTATGCTATATATACAGTATATTACAGTATATTACACTATGCTATAGTACAGTATACTACAGTATATTACACTATATTACACTATGCTATAGTACAGTATATTACACTATATTACACTACACTATAGTACAGTATATTACACTATATTACACTGTGCTATAGTACAGTATATTACACTATGCTATAGTACAGTATATTACACTATATTACACTATGCTATTGTACAGTATATTACAGTATATCACAGTATATTACACTATACTATTACACAACACTCCTTCCGTGGCCTCCAACTGCTCTTAAACGCTAGTAAAACCAAATGCATGCTTTTCAACCGATCGCTGCCTGCACCCGCATGCCCGACTAGCATCACCACACTGGATGGTTCCGACCTTGAATATGTGGACACCTATAAGTACCTAGGTGTCTGGCTAGACTGCAAACTCTCCTTCCAGACCGATATCAAACATCTCCAATCGAAAATCAAATCAAGAGTCGGCTTTCTATTCCGTAACAAAGCCTCCTTCACTCACGCTGCCAAGCTTACCCTAGTAAAACTGACTATCCTACCGATCCTCGACTTCTGCGATGTCATCTACAAAATTGCTTCCAACACTCTTCTCAGCAAACTGGATGCAGTTTATCACAGTGCCATCCGTTTTGTCACTAAAGCACCTTATACTACCCACCACTGCGACTTGTATGCTCTAGTCGGCTGGCCCTCGCTACATATTCGTCGCAAGACCCACTGGCTCCAGGTCATCTACAAGGCCATGCTAGGTAAAGCTCCGCCTTATCTCAGTTCACTGGTCACGATGGCAACACCCATCCGTAGCACGCGCTCCAGCAGGTGTATCTCACTGATCATCCCTAAAGCCAACACCTCATTTGGCCGCCTTTCGTTCCAGTACTCTGCTGCCTGTGACTGGAACGAATTGCAAAAATCGCTGAAGTTGGAGACCTTTATCTCCCTCACCAACTTCAAACATCAGCTATTTGAGCAGCTAACCGATCGCTGCAGCTGTACATAATCTATTGGTAAATAGCCCACCCATTTTCACCTACCTCATCCCCACAGTTTTTATTTATTTACTTTTCTGCTCTTTTGCACACCAATATCTCTACCTGTACATGATCATCTAATCATTTATCACTCCAGTGTTAATCTGCAATATTGTAATTATTCACTTACCTCCTCATGCCTTTTGCACACATTGTATATAGACTCCCCTTTTTTTTCTACTGTGTTATTGACTTGTTAATTGTTTACTCCATGTGTAACTCTGTGTTGTCTGTTCACACTGCTATGCTTTATCTTGGCCAGGTCGCAGTTGTAAATGAGAACTTGTTCTCAACTAGCCTACCTGGTTAAATAAAGGTGAAATAAAAAAATAAAAAAATAAAATAAAATATGCAATAGTACAGTATATTACAGTATATTACACTATGCTATAGTACAGTATATTACAGTATAGTACACTATATTACACTATGCTATAGTACAGTATATTACACTATATTACACTATGCTATAGTACAGTATATTACAGTATAGTACACTATATTACACTACACTATAGTACAGTATATTACACTATATTACATTATATTACACTATGCTATAGTACCGTATATTACAGTATAGTACACTATATTACACTATGCTATAGTACAGTATATTACAGTATAGTACACTATATTACACTATCCTATAGTACAGTAGACACCCCAACCTATCAATATGGCCTGTATAATGCAGTTAGCCTGTGGTTGCAACAGGCAGGGGAATCAATGCTAAAGCACTTTGTTGCAAATCCCTGTTCACCTGCTGTACTGTAGATAAGACTAAGACTACTGATGATGTAGATGCTGCTCCCTCCCCTCTTCCTTCCTTTCAGTGGTTTATTGGTCCTATCTAATAAAGCATTTGTAGTAAATATTGAATGAAATCCATTCCATGTTTAGAGTAGCAGACGCTTGTGTTTTGTTATGGATCTGTAGTTACTGTTGTTGGTTCCCCAGGGACCCATCCAGCATGTCTCTCCCTTCCATCACTCAGACACCAGGCTGTGAGCAGAGTCAGAGCTCATTCTAAATCACATCCTATTGCACTATTTTTCAAGAGTGCTCATAAAGATACATGTTTTAACTTTTATTTATTCAGGGTTGCCCAATTTGAGACCAGGGCCTCATTCCCAGTCGTGCCCTGAGTACAAACATTTTGTCATAACAGGAGGAAGAATTTACATCAAAACTAAACAAGAAGAATACAGTTAACCACCAGGCACAACCTCAACAATAAACCACTGACTGATGCCGGTCGTTGCCGTGTTGTTTCAGATGAGGCAATTTAAAAAATAATTATGAGCATGACCTTATTTCTATTACAGCATATTGATGACTGTTCATATTCAAAATTCATATTTTTTCTTTAAAAATATTTTGGAGTAAGATCATTTATTTATTTCAGGATATGTATACCAAGTATATCCACATCACCATCAGACCATTTTATTGGTAAACTACACGGTAATGTAAAATTTGTATTTTTCCAGTGATCCAGTACATAATATAGTATGCACTTATAATTTGGTTGTAATCCAGAGAGTTGAGGCTGTGGAACGATTCAGATTGTGGATTTAAAAGAAAACATGTATCCACAGCGTACACCTTTGTTTTTAAGTCCTGTATTTCTAATCCCTTAATATTATTGTTGGATCTGATTTTAATAGCTAACTTCTTAATGGAAATAATAAATATGTATGCTGATAGAAGACAACCTTGTTTACTCCTCTTGACTGTTTAAAGGGATTGGCTTCCGGTGAAACTAGAGTGCGTGCAATTCAAATAAAATAATCAGTCAAATTATGGATATTAAACATTTAAGTACATACAAGTGTTTTATATCGGTTGAAAGTTAAAATTCTTGTAAATCTAACTGCACTGTCTGATTTACAGTAGCTATTACAGCCAAAACATGCCATGCGATTGTTTCAGGATGGCGCCCCACATCAAAATATTTTTCCACTGGCACAAGTTTCATAAATTCTCAAATAGCAATTAAATATTCACTTACTTTTTGAAAATCTATTTGAAAATCTTCCTCTGAATAGTCATCCAAAGATCCCAACATGTAGTGTTGTTTTGTTCTATAAAATTTTATAATATCCCAAAAAGTCAGTAGTTGGCGCCATCGATTTGAGTAATCCACTCGTTCAACATGCAGAGAAAAGATTGCTAAAATCTACCCCTAAACTCCTCAGATTCCCTAAAATGTAATCAAACTATAATATTTCTTATGGAAAGAAGTATGTTCAATAGGAAACCGATTTTAGCAGGTGCGTCTTGTCTATATAACATGAATTTCCAAGACATTGTCCCTGTACTAAAACTGATATTTCTTATTAATTTTGGAAGTTACAAGCCTGAAACCTTGAACATAGACTGCTGACACCATGTGGAAGACATATGAATTGCATCCTGGGAGCTAGAATTCAGTATGCCAAAATACTTTCCATTGTAAGACCATGGTCTCTCAAACAAAAAATATCTGGTTTGTTTTTATTTGGATTTTCTCCTACCATATCTGTTGTGTTATAGTCTCCTACATTATTTTAACATTTCTACAAACTTCCAAGTGTTTTATTTCCAATGGTACAAATCATATGTATATCCTGGCTTCAGGGCCTGAGCAACAGGCAGTTTACTTTGGGCACGTCAGTCAGGCGGAAATTGAGAAAAAAGGGGCCTTACCCTAGTTAAAACTTTCTGAGAAGTAGCATCCCTCTGCTTGAGCAGGGTGTTTCAGTAGGCTAAACTAGCTAGCTGTGTAAGGGAAACTGAAAGTGAAAAAAACAAGATCTCTCTATTTCTCTCTTGCTTCTCCTTCATTTTGGAAGATATGAATTTGTTCAAAACTGTTCAACTTTCTCTCTCTTTGAGTCAACTACTCACCACATTTTATGCACTGCAGTGCTAGCTAGCTGTAGCTTATGCTTTCATTACTAGATTAATTCTCTGATCCTTTGATTGGGTGGACAACATCAGTTCATGCTGCAAGAACTCTGATAGGTTGGAGGAGGTCCTTCTAGGTTTTGTATCAAAGTCAATGTGCTCAGAGGAAGATGGAAGCTAGCACTATGGTGCTACCAAACAGAGTGCTGTTAAGGCTTCTGTAGAACTACTGTAGAACTTCTTTGCCAAATAGTGTTTTAATCAATTATTTGGTGACGTGATTATATTTAGTGTGGCTTTATCTATTTGTTTCACAATTTTTATTGTTATGGTCCTCCACTTCCTCCTCTGAGGAGCCTCCACTGCACTACAATCAATAAAAAAAAATGCAATTCTCAAGAGTTAACCAACGCTGGACCACAGAGACAGATATGATTCCCAGAATATTGATTGGTCATTATAGAGCCTGTCGCTGAAGAGATTCAACATGTTCCTATTACAGATTACAAGGTCTCTCTCTCTTTCTCTCTCTGTACCTCTCAATTCAATTTAATTCAAGGGGCTTTATTGGCATGGGAAACATGTGTTAACATTGCCAAAGCAAGTGAGGTCTCTCTCTCTCTCTCTCTCTCTCTCTGTCTCTCTCTGTCTCTCTCTCTTTCAATTCAATTCGATTCAATTAGCTTTATTTGCATGACTAAACAATGTACATATGTGACCGACCGGCTCGATTTGGTCTTATGTAGCAAAATTAGTGTTTTTTTACATTGGATAAAATTATGGACTCAGAGATAAAACATTGTATGTCATACACTACAGTTGAGGAACAATGGGAACGTCATTCTGCTTTGAAAGTTGCTAAACTTGTAACCCCACTTTTGAGAAAATGTCCCTGGAATGTTTTGGTACCTACTGGAGAGCTCTTCTTTGTCTTCACCCATTCAGCATCGTTCACACCCCCTTAAGCCTTAGCCCCACCTACATCTTTAAGGATTCACATATGAGGCCATGTGCTAAACATAGTGAGTACAGTAGTGTACTAAACAACCAAAGATTTTGACACTAAAGGCTAGTTTATGCTACGTCCATTGAGATGTCTGCATACAATTGTCGCAGTGACATCATGAACATTCTATTGTCGCCCAACATAAAACTTGTTGTTGTTATGATAAGTATAAACACAAAAATGACAGGCTGTGTGACATCAGCAGCCTGGTGGTCCCAAAATAACATAAGTGTTGTATTTTAACACCAATAATCCCAATCTGTTTAAACACGTTTCAATCTAGCAAACCTGTTAACTAAAAGCTTCTTTCTAAGCAATGTTTTGGTTCGTTTCTAGCTTGTTAGTGAGCTAGCTAACTTTAAGTTAACGTTAAATTAGCTTGCTAGCCAGTTCAAATAATGACATATAGCTGACAACGTCTTAACTTTAGTGAATTTGGATGAATTATTTCAGGAAAATAAACTCACAACAAGATCATTATTTAAAAGTTTAGCCGCAAGCTAATTACAGAAAATAACCTACGGTGGTGATTGTGACGAAGTAAAAGCAGGGTGTTCTACGAGAGAATTTTTGAACTTGGACACTCGTTCGACCAACGTTATCCTATATCCTTTATCTAGTCCTACACGTTGTTCTTCACATTACTGTCTCTGGTAAACACACACTGTATCAAATAACATCTAAATGTATCTGTCACATGCACAGGATACAGAAAGTGTAAACGATATAGTGAAAGGTTACTTAAATAGTAGAGTCTTTTGTTTAGACAAAAATATATCTATCTTAACAATGAATCATAATACCTACTCAAAACATTACTACCCTACATGAATCTGAAGGGAGCTATAGCTAACTAACTAGGTTCAATGTTAGCTCCCTAGCTAACATTAGGCTATAACTAGCAATGCAAATTGCTCTGATTGGACAATAACGATAAGCATGCAGGTTGGTTGGTCTGTTGACTCATCTTGACTCATGTCAGGCAGCAATGTAGTGCTCTGCCAACCCACAGCTCTCTGCGTCTTCCCCCAACAGGATGGGAAGACTACTACTGATGCCTATTCTCACCAGAGAGGTCTTTGAAACCTTGAATAATGCTTTCAAATTTGAGGAAATGACAATCTAATTGTTTTATATTTTTTTAAACATTTGAACATTTGAGTGGTTGCAGAAACCGTTCCTCTACAGGGAACCAGGTTTTTACTGGGTTTTACTCTTCTCAATGGCTGTTCTCACTGAGCCTGTAAATTTGTCAAGGTTTTTCGAAGGTTTTGAACAGTAACCATGGTCAAATAGTTAGCCATGGTGTACTGTCAATTTAGGGTCAGATAGCGCTGCATTTTGGTTTGTGCTTGTGTTTTCCAAAAGGTAATGTAGTTTTGTTTTGACTGTGTTGTAATTTGATTTATTCGGATTGATTTAATGTTCTAGTCAGCCCAGGACTAGCTGGATGGGGGGAGTCTTTTCTTTGCTCAGCTCTTGGCATTGCAGGGCTTGGTAATGATATGAGAGGGGGCCACTGTATTTTAGACGTTTCCAAAACTGAATTGCTATTTTTTGAGTTTTCATTATTCGTGGTTATTGGCCTAATTCTGTCCTGCATGTCAAGGCTCAGGAGAAGACCCAGATGCAGACAGTTTCTAAGTAACACAGTTTGTTACTCAAACAGCAGGTCAAGGTCAGAGGTCAGTAGTCCAGTGCAGAGTCTGAAAGATACAGAATGGCAGGGTCAGGGTAGGCAGAATGGTCAAAATCCGGGAAAGCTAGAAAACAGGAACCAGAGATAGACAGGAGCACGCTGATAGGCTTGACGAAACAAAACGAACTGACAACAGACTAACTGAGAACACAGGTATAAGTACACTGGGGATAATGGGGAAGAAGGGTGACACCAGGAGGGAGGTGGAGACAAGCACAAAGACAGGTGAAACAGATCAGGGTGAGACGCTGCATGCATTGTTTGGAGTTTTCCTCTGGACATGTAGGAGAATCTTACAGAACTCTGCATGCAGGGTTTAAATGGGGTGTTTGTCCCATTGGGTGAAATCTTGTTTTGCAAGTGGACCCCACAACTCGCTGCAATGAAGTGCAATTGGTTCAATGACACATTCAATTACTTTTAGACATATTTTTTAAATTAAATTTGAATTGTTTGGTTAATGGCGTGCTTTCTCTCTCAGTACATTCACTGCCTCATTAAGATGTCCAGTTGAGCTTATTTTAAATCTGAGTAATTGTAGTGTGTGCAGGACTCTATATACAGTATTTTGTACCAATTGAGAAGTTGGTCTAATTCCCTGAGATCTGGATCTTCTCTGGAAAATCGTATTTTGGGGCTTTTAATGCTAGGTCTGGCAGTACTGCTCTAGCAGGTCCAGGCTCTGCTGTAGGCCATGTGATGTGGGTGACAGCAGGCACAGGTCATCTGCGAAGAGCAGGCATGTAACCTCTGAATTGTGGAGACTATCACAAGGGAGTATTTTTTTTTGTAGAATAGTGGCCAATTTGTTGATGTAAATATTGAAGAGCGCAGAGCTCAGATTGCAGCCCTGACGAAGGCCCAGGCCCTGGTTAAATAATTATGTTATTTTCTTGCCATTTTTCCCCCAAATCAAATCAGATCAAATTATATTTGTCACATGCCCCGAATACAAAAGGGTAAACCTCACAGTGAAATGCTTACTTACAAGTCCTTAACCAACAATGCAGTTTTAAGAAAAATAAGAGGTAAAATAACAATATGGGGATGATAAAGCAGTGAATAACACAAACTTAGGGAGGAGGCTTCTGATGTTAACATGCATGAAACCATAGCTTTTACTGTTACAGATGTCAACAAATTATAGTGCCTGGGGAAAAGGAGTGGAACTGGGGGCTACAGGGTCTGGGTTAACTTCTACATCACCAGAGGAACAGAGGAGGGGTAGGATAAGGGTACTGCTAAAGGCTATAAGAACTGGTTGTCTAGTGCATTGGGGACAGAGAATAAAAGAGGCAGATTTCTGGGTGTGGTAGAATAGATTCAGGGCATAATGTACAGACAATGGTATAGTAGGATGTGAGTACAGTGGAGGTAAACCTAAGTGTTGAGTGATGATGAGAGAGGTTTGGCCTCTGGTGGCATCAGTTAAGCCAGGTGAGGTCTCCGATTATGTGTGGGGTGGGACAAAGCTTTATAAGGCATTTTGAGCAGGCCTGATGGCTCTACAGTGAAATAGAACAATAAGAACTAGCAAAGACAGTAGTAGACAAGGCATATTGACATTAGTGAGAGGCATAAAGCAATCACAGGTGTTGCTCTGGAGAGCTAAGACAACAACGGGTAAATGGCAATGAATGTTCAGAGCGGGTCAGTTAGGTACATACAGGACCTGAGTTCGAGGCTGGGGCTGACAGGTAAATGGTGATGAATGGGCAGAGAGGGTCAGTTAGGTACATACAGGACCTGAGTTCGAGGCTGGGGCTGACAGGTAAATGGTGATGAATGGGCAGAGAGGGTCAGTTAGGTACATACAGGACCTGAGTTCGAGGCTGGGGCTGACAGGTAAATGGTGATGAATGGGCAGAGAGGGTCAGTTAGGTACATACAGGACCTGTGTTCGAGGCTGGGGCTGACAGGTAAATGGTGATGAATGGGCAGAGAGGGTCAGTTAGGTACATACAGGACCTGAGTTTGAGGCTGGGGCTGACAGGTAAATGGTGATGAATGGGCAGAGAGGGTCAGTTAGGTACATACAGGACCTGTGTTCGAGGCTGGGGCTGACAGGTAAATGGTGATGAATGGGCAGAGAGGGTCAGTTAGGTACATACAGGACCTGAGTTTGAGGCTGGGGCTGACAGGTAAATGGTGATGAATGGGCAGAGAGGGTCAGTTAGGTACATACAGGACCTGAGTTCGGCTGGGGCTGACAGGTAAATGGTGATGAATGGGCAGAGAGGGTCAGTTAGATACATACAGGACCTGAGTTTGAGGCTGGGGCTGACAGGTAAATGGTGATGAATGGGCAGAGCGTGTCAGTTAGATACATACAGGACCTGAGTTTGAGGCTGGGTCCGACAGGTAAATGGTGATGAATGGGCAGAGCGTGTCAGTTAGATACATACAGGACCTGAGTTTGAGGTTGGGGCCGACAGGTAAATGGTGATGAATGGGCAGAGCGTTTCAGTTAGGGACATACAGGACCTGAGTTCGTGGCTGGGGCTGACAGGTAAATGGTGATGAATGGGCAGAGAGGGTCAGTTAGATACATACAGGACCGGAGTTCGAGGCTGGTGCTGACAGGTAAATGGTGATGAATGGGCAGAGAGGGTCAGTTA
The DNA here is from genome assembly GCF_036934945.1 of Oncorhynchus masou masou. NCBI lineage: Eukaryota > Metazoa > Chordata > Actinopteri > Salmoniformes > Salmonidae > Oncorhynchus > Oncorhynchus masou. Next base: position 91,810,556 of record NC_088216.1, read on the forward strand.
GATACATACAGGACCTGAGTTCGGCTGGGGCCGACAGGTAAATGGTGATGAATGGGCAGAGAGGGTCAGTTAGATACATACAGGACCTGAGTTCGGCTGGGGCTGACAGGTAAATGGTGATGAATGGGCAGAGAGGGTCAGTTAGGTACATACAGGACCTGAGTTTGAGGCTGGGGCTGACAGGTAAATGGTGATGAATGGGCAGAGAGGGTCAGTTAGGTACATACAGGACCTGAGTTCGGCTGGGGCCGACAGGTAAATGGTGATGAATGGGCAGAGAGGGTCAGTTAGATACATACAGGACCTGAGTTCGGCTGGGGCTGACAGGTAAATGGTGATGAATGGGCAGAGAGGGTCAGTTAGATACATACAGGACCTGAGTTCGAGGCTGGGGCTGACAGGTAAATGGTGATGAATGGGCAGAGAGGGTCAGTTAGGTACATACAGGACCTGAGTTTGAGGCTGGGGCTGACAGGTAAATGGTGATGAATGGGCAGAGAGGGTCAGTTAGGTACATACAGGACCTGTGTTCGAGGCTGGGGCTGACAGGTAAATGGTGATGAATGGGCAGAGAGGGTCAGTTAGATACATACAGGACCTGAGTTCGAGGCTGGGGCTGACAGGTAAATGGTGATGAATGGGCAGAGAGGGTCAGTTAGGTACATACAGGACCTGAGTTCGGCTGGGGCCGACAGGTAAATGGTGATGAATGGGCAGAGAGGGTCAGTTAGATACATACAGGACCTGAGTTCGGCTGGGGCTGACAGGTAAATGGTGATGAATGGGCAGAGAGGGTCAGTTAGATACATACAGGACCTGAGTTTGAGGCTGGGGCTGACAGGTAAATGGTGATGAATGGGCAGAGAGGGTCAGTTAGATACATACAGGACCTGTGTTCGAGGCTGGGGCTGACAGGTAAATGGTGATGAATGGGCAGAGAGGGTCAGTTAGGTACATACAGGACCTGAGTTCGGCTGGGGCCGACAGGTAAATGGTGATGAATGGGCAGAGAGGGTCAGTTAGATACATACAGGACCTGAGTTCGGCTGGGGCTGACAGGTAAATGGTGATGAATGGGCAGAGAGGGTCAGTTAGATACATACAGGACCTGAGTTCGAGGCTGGGGCTGACAGGTAAATGGTGATGAATGGGCAGAGAGGGTCAGTTAGGTACATACAGGACCTGAGTTCGAGGCTGGGGCTGACAGGTAAATGGTGATGAATGGGCAGAGAGGGTCAGTTAGGTACATACAGGACCTGAGTTCGAGGCTGGGGCTGACAGGTAAATGGTGATGAATGGGCAGAGAGGGTCAGTTAGGTACATACAGGACCTGAGTTTGAGGCTGGGGCTGACAGGTAAATGGTGATGAATGGGCAGAGAGGGTCAGTTAGATACATACAGGACCTGAGTTCGAGCCTGGGGCTGACAGGTAAATGGTGATGAATGGGCAGAGAGGGTCAGTTAGGTACATACAGGACCTGAGTTCGGCTGGGGCCGACAGGTAAATGGTGATGAATGGGCAGAGAGGGTCAGTTAGATACATACAGGACCTGAGTTCGAGGCTGGGGCTGACAGGTAAATGGTGATGAATGGGCAGAGAGGGTCAGTTAGGTACATACAGGACCTGAGTTTGAGGCTGGGGCTGACAGGTAAATGGTGATGAATGGGCAGAGAGGGTCAGTTAGGTACATACAGGACCTGAGTTCGGCTGGGGCCGACAGGTAAATGGTGATGAATGGGCAGAGAGGGTCAGTTAGGTACATACAGGACCTGAGTTCGGCTGGGGCTGACAGGTAAATGGTGATGAATGGGCAGAGAGGGTCAGTTAGGTACATACAGGACCTGAGTTTGAGGCTGAGGCTGACAGGTAAATGGTGATGAATGGGCAGAGAGGGTCAGTTAGATACATACAGGACCTGAGTTTGAGGCTGGGTCCGACAGGTAAATGGTGATGAATGGGCAGAGAGGGTCAGTTAGGTACATACAGGACCTGAGTTCGAGGCTGGGGCTGACAGGTAAATGGTGATGAATGGGCAGAGAGGGTCAGTTAGGTACATACAGGACCTGTGTTCGAGGCTGGGGCTGACAGGTAAATGGTGATGAATGGGCAGAGAGGGTCAGTTAGGTACATACAGGACCTGAGTTTGAGGCTGGGGCTGACAGGTAAATGGTGATGAATGGGCAGAGAGGGTCAGTTAGGTACATACAGGACCTGAGTTCGGCTGGGGCCGACAGGTAAATGGTGATGAATGGGCAGAGAGGGTCAGTTAGATACATACAGGACCTGAGTTCGGCTGGGGCTGACAGGTAAATGGTGATGAATGGGCAGAGAGGGTCAGTTAGGTACATACAGGACCTGAGTTCGGCTGGGGCCGACAGGTAAATGGTGATGAATGGGCAGAGAGGGTCAGTTAGATACATACAGGACCTGAGTTCGGCTGGGGCTGACAGGTAAATGGTGATGAATGGGCAGAGAGGGTCAGTTAGGTACATACAGGACCTGAGTTCGAGGCTGGGGCTGACAGGTAAATGGTGATGAATGGGCAGAGAGGGTCAGTTAGGTACATACAGGACCTGAGTTTGAGGCTGGGGCTGACAGGTAAATGGTGATGAATGGGCAGAGCGGGTCAGTTAGATACATACAGGAACTGAGTTCGAGGCTGGGACTGACAGGTAAATGGTGATGAATGGGCAGAGAGGGTCAGTTAGATACATACAGGACCTGAGTTCGAGGCTGGGGCTGACAGGTAAATGGTGATGAATGGGCAGAGAGGGTCAGTTAGGTACATACAGGACCTGAGTTTGAGGCTGGGGCTGACAGGTAAATGGTGATGAATGGGCAGAGAGGGTCAGTTAGGTACATACAGGACCTGTGTTCGAGGCTGGGGCTGACAGGTAAATGGTGATGAATGGGCAGAGCGGGTCAGTTAGGTACATACAGGACCTGAGTTCGGCTGGGGCCGACAGGTAAATGGTGATGAATGGGCAGAGAGGGTCAGTTAGATACATACAGGACCTGAGTTCGAGGCTGGGGCTGACAGGTAAATGGTGATGAATGGGCAGAGAGGGTCAGTTAGGTACATACAGGACCTGAGTTTGAGGCTGGGGCTGACAGGTAAATGGTGATGAATGGGCAGAGAGGGTCAGTTAGGTACATACAGGACCTGTGTTCGAGGCTGGGGCTGACAGGTAAATGGTGATGAATGGGCAGAGAGGGTCAGTTAGATACATACAGGACCTGAGTTCGAGGCTGGGGCTGACAGGTAAATGGTGATGAATGGGCAGAGAGGGTCAGTTAGGTACATACAGGACCTGAGTTTGAGGCTGGGGCTGACAGGTAAATGGTGATGAATGGGCAGAGAGGGTCAGTTAGGTACATACAGGACCTGTGTTCGAGGCTGGGGCTGACAGGTAAATGGTGATGAATGGGCAGAGAGGGTCAGTTAGATACATACAGGACCTGAGTTCGAGGCTGGGGCTGACAGGTAAATGGTGATGAATGGGCAGAGAGGGTCAGTTAGGTACATACAGGACCTGAGTTCGGCTGGGGCCGACAGGTAAATGGTGATGAATGGGCAGAGCGGGTCAGTTAGGTACATACAGGACCTGAGTTTGAGGCTGGGGCTGACAGGTAAATGGTGATGAATGGGCAGAGAGGGTCAGTTAGGTACATACAGGACCTGAGTTCGGCTGGGGCCGACAGGTAAATGGTGATGAATGGGCAGAGAGGGTCAGTTAGATACATACAGGACCTGAGTTCGGCTGGGGCTGACAGGTAAATGGTGATGAATGGGCAGAGAGGGTCAGTTAGATACATACAGGACCTGAGTTTGAGGCTGGGGCTGACAGGTAAATGGTGATGAATGGGCAGAGCGGGTCAGTTAGGTACATACAGGACCTGAGTTTGAGGCTGGGGCTGACAGGTAAATGGTGATGAATGGGCAGAGAGGGTCAGTTAGGTACATACAGGACCTGAGTTCGAGGCTGGGGCTGACAGGTAAATGGTGATGAATGGGCAGAGAGGGTCAGTTAGGTACATACAGGACCTGAGTTTGAGGCTGGGGCTGACAGGTAAATGGTGATGAATGGGCAGAGAGGGTCAGTTAGGTACATACAGGACCTGTGTTCGAGGCTGGGGCTGACAGGTAAATGGTGATGAATGGGCAGAGCGGGTCAGTTAGGTACATACAGGACCTGTGTTCGAGGCTGGGGCTGACAGGTAAATGGTGATGAATGGGCAGAGAGGGTCAGTTAGCTACATACAGGACCTGAGTTCGAGGCTGGGGCTGACAGGTAAAATGAGGTACCGTGTTATTGAAACAGTCCAGGGGCATCAGCTGTGTAGCCGAGTGGTAATAGGGTCAAAAGAGCAGCAATAGGTGAGTCAGGGTGTCACTACTACGCTAGGTGAGCAGGACACAGCGTTCAGAAAGCTAGCGTGCCGGCAACATCGGAACAGAATAGCCTGTTGAGACCACATCGGGCGATCATGTCGGCAGTCCAGTCGTGATGGATCAGCAGGTCTCCGTGCCGACAATAAAGGGTCCAGGCCAATTGGCAAAGGAGGTATTGTAGCCATAGAATTAGCTGGTATATGGGCCTAGCTCGAGGCTAGCTCAAGGTTAGCTGGTGCTTGCTTCGGGACCGTTAGCTAACAGTAGCCACACGTTTGCAGCTAGCTAGCTGCGATGATCCGGTGTAATGATCCAGAGCGGCAGGTATTCGGTGATGTGGTAGAGAGAAGCAGTCCGATATGCTCTGGGTTGTTATCGTGCTGTGCAGACTGGTAGGTTTTGTCCGAGCTAAGGCTGGCCGGTGACTGAGAAAAAGGTGAAGACCGCTAGCCGTGGCTAACAAAGGCTAGTAGCTAGTTAGCTGGCTTGATCCTGATGGAAGTTCCAGTTTGAAGGAATAAAAGTAGCAGATCCGCACCACATTGGGTGAGGCAGGTTGCAGGAAAGTATATTTAGTTTGTAGATAGAAAGTGAGATTAAGTTATATACGAAAAATACTGGCTATTTACACGGGATAAGACACGGGATAAGACAAAGACAAATACACACTTCCTACTGCTACGCCATCTTGGGTTTATACGATATTCCGGGTATCCATTTATACGATAGTCCAGGGATTCACGCGTAATTAGCTGTTCAGCAGCCTTATGGCTTGGGGGAAGCAGCTGTTCAGCAGCCTTATGGCTTGGGGGAAGCAGCTGTTCACATTTAACATTACATTTAAGTCATTTAGCAGACGCTCTTATCCAGAGCGACTTACAAATTGGTGAATTCACCTTCTGACATCCAGTGGAACAGCCACTTTACAATAGTGCATCTAAATCATTTAAGGGGGGGTGAGAAGGATTACTTTATCCTATCCTAGGTATTCCTTGAAGAGGTGGGGTTTCAGGTGTCTCCGGAAGGTGGTGATTGACTCCGCTGTCCTGGCGTCGTGAGGGAGTTTGTTCCACCATTGGGGGGCCAGAGCAGCGAACAGTTTTGACTGGGCTGAGCGGGAACTGTACTTCCTCAGTGGTAGGGAGGCGAGCAGGCCAGAGGTGGATGAACGCAGTGCCCTTGTTTGGGTGTAGGGCCTGATCAGAGCCTGGAGGTACTGGGGTGCCGTTCCCCTCACAGCTCCGTAGGCAAGCACCATGGTCTTGTAGCGGATGCGAGCTTCAACTGGAAGCCAGTGGAGAGAGCGGAGGAGCGGGGTGACGTGAGAGAACTTGGGAAGGTTGAACACCAGACGGGCTGCGGCGTTCTGGATGAGTTGTAGGGGTTTAATGGCACAGGCAGGGAGCCCAGCCAACAGCGAGTTGCAGTAATCCAGACGGGAGATGACAAGTGCCTGGATTAGGACCTGCGCCGCTTCCTGTGTGAGGCAGGGTCGTACTCTGCGGATGTTGTAGAGCATGAACCTACAGGAACGGGCCACCGCCTTGATGTTAGTTGAGAACGACAGGGTGTTGTCTAGGATCACGCCAAGGTTCTTAGCGCTCTGGGAGGAGGACACAATGGAGTTGTCAACCGTGATGGCGAGATCATGGAACGGGCAGTCCTTCCCCGGGAGCAGCTCCGTCTTGCCGAGGTTCAGCTTGAGGTGGTGATCCGTCATCCACACTGATATGTCTGCCAGACATGCAGAGATGCGATTCGCCACCTGGTCATCAGAAGGGGGAAAGGAGAAGATTAATTGTGTGTCGTCTGCATAGCAATGATAGGAGAGACCATGTGAGGTTATGACAGAGCCAAGTGACTTGGTGTATAGCGAGAATAGGAGAGGGCCTAGAACAGAGCCCTGGGGGACCCCAGTGGTGAGAGCACGTGGCGAGGAGACAGATTCTCGCCAAGCCACCTGGTAGGAGCGACCTGTCAGGTAGGACGCAATCCAAGGGTGGGCCGCGCCGGAGATGCCCAACTCGGAGAGGGTGGAGAGGAGGATCTGATGGTTCACAGTATCGAAGGCAGCCGATAGGTCTAGAAGGATGAGAGCAGAGGAGAGAGAGTTAGCTTTAGCAGTGCGGAGCGCCTCCGTGATACAGAGAAGAGCAGTCTCAGTTGAATGACTAGTCTTGAAACCTGACTGATTTGGATCAAGAAGGTAATTCTGAGAGAGATAGCGGGAGAGCTGGCCAAGGACGGCACGTTCAAGAGTTTTGGAGAGAAAAGAAAGAAGGGATACTGGTCTGTAGTTGTTGACATCGGAGGGATCGAGTGTAGGTTTTTTCAGAAGGGGTGCAACTCTCGCTCTCTTGAAGAAGGAAGGGACGTAGCCAGCGGTCAGGGATGAGTTGATGAGCGAGGTGAGGTAAGGGAGAAGGTCTCCGGAAATGGTCTGGAGAAGAGAGGAGGGGATAGGGTCAAGCGGGCAGATTGTTCAGCAGTCTTATGGCTTGGGGGTAGAAGCTGTTCAGCAGTCTTTTGGATTTGGGGCAGAACCTGAAATTATTTAGGTTACAATCAGTTCCGCATGCTTTAAAAAAAAATTCTTATAGAGCTCCTGGTCAGTAAATTGGGGAATCCAATTGATTTTGATTGTCCTTTCTAGCTTTTTCTAATACATTGAACTTCTCATGAATTTGACATTGTTTTGCATTTGCATCAATTTGAACGATATTGTAGAGGGTTTTTAAATGGGTTGTCCATATGTCCCCATTTTGTATCTCTAATTCCTCTAGTTTCTTTCAGGTTTTTCCAGTTTTGCCAGAAGTTGTTTGTGTTTATGGACTCCTCAATTAGTGTCAGGTGCTTGCTGTTGCACTGTGCTTTTTTTGGTTGGTACGTTTATAGAGTTTTAAAGTCTCACAGTATTGAAGGTGTAATTCACCATTATTTGGGTCTCTGTGCTTTTGGTTTGATAGTGTTCTAAGTTTTTTCCTTATAATTTTACAGTCTGCATTAAACCAGTCTGTGGGCGTTTTTGCTGTTGTTGAGGTAATTCAAGGAATATGTAGATATAGGTAGAGGTAAAGGGACTATGCATAGATAATGAACAGAGAGTAGCAGCAGCGTAAAAATGGGGGGTGGAGTGGGGACAATACAAATAGGTAGCCGTTTGATGAGCTGTTCAGCAATCCTATGGCTTGGGGGGTAGAAGCTGTTAAGAAGCCTTTTGGACCTAGACTTGGCGCTCTGGTACCGCCTGCCGTACGGTAGCAGAGAAAACATTCTATGACTACAGTAGGGTGGCTGGAGTCTTTGGTAATTTTTGGGCCTTCCTCTGACACCGCCTGGAATATAGGTCCTGGATGGCAGGAAGCTTGGCCCCAGTGATGTGCTGGGCCATTCGCACTACCTTCTAACAGTTCCCTGTTAGTCCTATAGGTGATACTGTGTTAAATCTGAGCTCTCTTCTCTTCCCTTCCTCTCCTCTCCTCCTCCTCTCTCCTCTCAGTGATGGAGCAGCAGCAGGGGGAGGGTGCTCCGGGGGTGTGGTCTCGGGGTGCGGACCCCTCCCGTAAGGATGAATAGTAAACTGGCCAGTCTGGGACGGATCTTTAAACCCTGGAAGTGGAGGAAAAAGAAGCAGCAGAACTCCTCAGGTGACCAAGATGGACACTTGATTTTTATCTAACGGAATGTATGTGTAGGATGAACCTACTGATATTGTTCTGTGTGTTTCAGCTGTAGAGAGGAAGGCAGCGGTACCATTGACCCCAGACCAACTGGTTAGGAGGGGCCTGGAGACCCCAGACCAACTGGTTAGGAGGGGCCTGGAGACCCCAGACCAGCTGGTTAGGAGGGGCCTGGAGACCCCAGACCAACTGGTTAGGAGGGGCCTGGAGACCCCAGACCAACTGGATAGGAGGGGCCTGGAGGGGACTGAGCCAGGTATACACACACACACACACACACACACACACACACACACACACACACACACACACACACACACACACACACACACACACACACACACACACACACACAACCCACTGTAATAGTAAAAAGTGAATACTTTCATGCCGATAAACTTCTGTATAACTCCTGTGTCTGTGTATGTGTTTAGAGTGTTGTGAGGCGTGTGGGGGTAGAGGACCCTCCCAGGCAATCAGATGCAGAGGAGGAGGAACCTCTGGCTCCCCTGGCAACCACCTCAGAGGACCTGATCAGCGACGAAGACAACCCCTCTACAGGTACGACCTCTGACCTCCGACCTCTAACCTCTGACCCCTCTACAGGTAGGACAAATGTCCCTCCAAATTTTGATTTAGGACTGTAGTGCAGTGTCGGCTGTTTTCATGAACCTCTGCAGTCATATTATGTATGGCATCTTCTTATAAAGGCACAATGATAGGAGATCAGAACCACAGTAAGCCAGCTGATTCATTTCAGATTTACAAGAAAACTTTTAATATCAATAATTTGACAGAGGACTGTGTTGTTGATGATGATACTGTTTGTTTCAGTGGTGGACCTGACAGAGGATATTGTGATGGTCCCTAGCCAGAGTGAGGAGGGTGGAGAGGAGGATGCGTCCCTCTGTGAGTCCTGTGTGGACAATACCCTGGGACAGGCTGAGACAGGAGGGGGACAGGAGACACCCCACCCAATGGACCCCATCCTGCCGGGCCGGCACCCCGCCACCCCCCAACCGGCCTAAACTACTGACCAGGCTGGGCAGTCTAGAGGGTAAGTCTCAAATCAGCTTCCAACTAGCCTCTGTTACTGGCCTGTTAGCCTGCTAGCTAACGCTAAGAAGCCTCATACTGCTGGCTTAATCCGGTCCAAGCTGGGCTGACAGGGGGTTAGGTTGAACTATCACAGATCATCATAGTATATTATACCTCTCTCCACCAGGCTAGTATGTTATATATATATATATATACTGTATTCAGGGCATTCGGAAAGTATTCAGACCCCTTGACTCTGTCCACATTTTGTTATATTACAGCCTTAATCTAAAATGATCAGTCCACACAGAATACCCCATAATGACAAAGCAAAAACAGGTTTTGAGTCATTTTTGAAAAACAAATTATAAATAAAATCACATTTAGATAAGTTTTCAGACCCTTTACTCAAAACTTTGTCGAAGCACCTTTGGCAGTGATTACAGCCTCAAGTCTTCTTGGGTATGACGCTACCAGCTTGGCACACTTGTATTTGGGGAGTTTCTCCCATTCTTCTCTGCAGATCCTCTCAAGTTCTGTCAGGTTGGATGGGGAGCGTTGCTGCACAGCTATTTTCAGGTCTCTCCAGAGATGTTCGATCAGGTTCAAGTCCGGGCTCTGGTTGGGCCACTCAAGGACATTCAGAGACTTGTCCCGAAGACCATCATGCGTTGTCTTGGCTCTGTGCTAAGGGTTGTTGTCCTGTTGGAAGGTGAATCTTCGCCCCAGTCTGAGGTCCTGAGCACTCTGGAGCAGGTGTTCATCAAGGATCTCTCTGTACTTTGCTCCGTTCACCTTTGCCTCATCCCTGACTGGTCTCCCAGTCCCTGCCGCTGAAAAACATCCCCACAGCATGATGCTGCCACCACCATGCTTCACCGTAGGGATGGTGCCAGGTCTCCTCCAGACGTGACACCTGGCATTTCAGGCCGAAGAGTTCAATCTTAGTTTCATCAAATTAAAATTGTATTTGTCACATGCGCTGAAAACAACAGGTGTAAGTAGACCTTACAGTGAAATTCTTACTTACAAGCCCTTAACCAACAATGCAGTTAAGAAAATACAGGGGGTACCGGTCAGTCGAGGTAATATGTACATGTAGGTAGAGGTACAGTGACTATGCATAAGACAAGATACCCTTGTTTCTCATGGTCAGAGTCCTTTAGGTGCCTTTTACTGAGGAGTGGCTTCCTCTGGCCACTCTACCATAAAGGCCTGATTGGTAGAGTGCTGCAGAGATGGTTGTCCTTCTGGAAGGTTCTCCCATCTCCACAGAGGAACTCTGGAGCTCTGTCAGTGGCCATAGGGTTCTTGGTCACCTCCCTGAGTAAGGCCCTTCTCCCCCAATTGCTTAGTTTGGCCGTGCGGCCAGCTCTAGGAAGAGTCTTGGTGGTTTGAAACTTCTTCCATTTCAGAATGATGGAGGCCACTGTGTTCTTGGGGACCTTTAATGCTGCAGAAATGTTTTGGTACCCTTCCCAGGATCTGCCTCGACACAATCCTGTCTCGGAGCTCTACAGACAATTCCTTTGACCTCATGGCTTGGTTTTTGCTCTGACATGCGCTGTCAACTGTGGGACATTATATAGACAAGTGTGTGTCTTTCCAAATCATGTCCAATCAACTGAATTTACCACAGGTGACTCCAATCAAGTTGTGTAAACATCAAGGATGATCAATGGAAACAGAATGCACCGGAGCATAATTTCAATTTCTCATAGCAAAGGGTCTGAATACTTATTTCCATAAGGTATCTGTTTTTTTATTTGTAATAGTTTTGCAAAATTTTAGAATAAGGCTGTAATGTAACAAAATGTGGAAAAAGTCAAAGGGTCTGAATACTTCCCGAATGCACTGTACAACCACATGGCATGATTTAAGAATGGCAAAGGGGTATTTTATTTATTTATTTTTAACTAGGCAAGTCAGTTAATAAGAACAAGGATCTTTCTGTACTTTGTTCCGTTCATCTTTCCCTTGATCCTGACAAGTCTCCTAGTCCCTTCCGCTGAAAAACATCCCCACAGCATGATGCTGCCACCACCATGCTTCACCGTAGGGATGGTGTCAGGTTTCCTCCAAACGCGACGCTTAGCATTCAGGCCCAAGCGTTCAATCTTGGTTTCATAAAAATTTCTTTTATTTGTCATTTGCGCCAAATACAACAGGTGTACTGTGAAATGCTTACTTACAAGCCCTTAACCGACAATGCAGTTCTAAGAAAATAGAGCTAAGTAATTGTTTATTAAAAAATGTAAGTAAAATAGAAAACATTGAAAAAGGTAACAATAAAATAACAATAATGAGGCTATATACAGGGGTTACTGAGGCAATGTGCAGTGTGTACAGCTGTCAAAGTGATTTGTACATGTAGGAGACCAGAGAATCTTATTTTTCATGGTCTGAGAGTCCTTTAGGTGCCTTTTGGCAAACTGCAAGTGGGCTGGCGTGTCTTTTACTGAGGAGTGGCTTCTGTCTGGCCACTCTACCATAAAGACCTGATTGGTGGAGTGCTGCAGAGATGGTTGTCCTTCTGGAAGATTCTCCCATCTCCACAGAGGAACTCTGGAGCTCTGTCAGAGTGACATCAGGTTCTTGGTCACCTCCCTGACCAAGGCCGTTCTCCCCGATTGCTCAGTTTGGTCGGGCGGCCGGGCGGCCAAACATCTTCCATTTAACAATGATGGAGGCCACTGTGTTCTTGGGGACCTTCAATGCTGCAGAAATTTTTTTGTACCTTGACACAATCCTGTCTCGTAGTTCTACTGACAATTCCTTCGACCTCATGGCTTGGTTTTTGCTCTGACGTGCACTGTCAACTGTGGGACCTTATATAGACAGGTGTGTGCCTTCCCAAATCATGTCCAATCAATTGAATTTACACAGGTGGACTCCGTCTCAAGCATGATCAATGGAATGTGGTATGCACCTGAGCTCATTTTCGAGTCTCATAGCAAAGAGTCTGAATACTTATGTTGATAAGGTATTTCAGTTTCGTATCAATTAGCACCATTAGCACCATCTGGACAAGAGTAATACCTATGTGAGAATGCTGTTCATCGACTACAGCTCGGCATTTAACACCATAGTACCCTCCAAGCTCGAGACCCTGGGTCTCGACCCGACGTGTGCAACTGGGTACTGGACTTCCTGACGGGCCGCCCCCAGGTGGTAAGGGTAGGCAACAACATCTCCACCCCGCTGATCCTCAACACTGGGTCCCCACAAGGGTGCGTTCTGAGCCCTCTCCTGTACTCCCTGTTCACCCACGACTGCGTGGCCACACACGCCTCCAACTCAATCATCAAGTTTGCGGACGACACAACAGTGGTAGGCTTGATTACCAACAATGACGAGACGGCCTACAGGGAGGAGGCGAGGGCCCTCAGAGTGTGGTGTCAGGAAAATAACCTCACACTCAACGTCAACAAAACTAAGGAGATGATTGTGGACTTCAGGAAACAGCAGAGGGAACAACCCTCTATCCACATCGATGGAACAGTAGTGGAGAGGGTAGTAAGTTTTAAGTTCCTCGGCATACACATCACAGACAAACTGAATTGGTCCACCCACACAGACAGCATCGTGAAGAAGGCGCAGCAGCGCCTCTTCAACCTCAGGAGGCTGAAGAAATTCGCTTGTCACCAAAAGCACTCACAAACTTCTACAGATGCACAATCGAGAGCATCCTGACGGGCTGTATCACCGCCTGGTACGGCAACTGCTCCGCCCACAACCGTAAGGCTCTCCAGAGGGTAGTGAGTTCTGCACAACGTTTCACTGGGGGCAAACTACCTGCCCTCCAGGACACCTACACCTCCCGATGTTACAGGAAGGCCATAAAGATCATCAAGGACAACAACCACCCGAGCCACTGCCTGTTCACCCCGCTATCATCCAGAAGGCGAGGTCAGTACAGGTGCATCAAAGCTGGGACCGAGAGACTGAAAAACAGCTTCTATCTCAAGGCCATCAGACTGTTAAACAGCCACCACTAACATTGAGTGGCTGCTGCCAACACACTGACTCAACTCCAGCCACTTTAATAATGGGAATTGATGGGAAATTATGTAAAATATATCACTAGCCACTTTAAACAATGCTACCTAATATAATGTTTACATACCCTACATTATTCATCTCATATGTATACGTATATACTGTACTCTATCATCTACTGCATCTTTATGTAATACATGTATCACTAGCCACTTTAACTATGCAACTTTGTTTACATACTCATCTCATATGTATATACTGTACTCGATACCATCTACTGTATCTTGCCTATGCTGCTCTGTACCATCACTCATTCATATATCTTTATGTACATATTCTTTATCCCCTTACACTTGTGTATAAGACAGTAGTTTTGGAATTGTTAGTTAGATTACTTGTTGGTTATTACTGCATTGTCGGAACTAGAAGCACAAGCATTTCGCTACACTCGCATTAACATCTGCTAACCATGTGTATGTGACAAATAAAATTTGATTTGATGATTTGATTACAACCATTCTACCCAGGACCTTCACCATTATATTTACCAACAGAGCAACAGTAACATTATATTATTATAATACTCTCTCCAGGTCCTCACCCTTTCCCTAAGTCGGGTGCTAACCCAGAGAGGAAGAAGTCTCCAGCCACTTTCCCCAGGACCTTCACTCTGCCCAGAACCTCCCCAGACTCCTTGCTGAGAGGACGGATCACCACGCCTACTGGCTCTCCTCACCTGGGGATGCTGCACCCCCCACCACCACCCAGCTGCATCATTGAGGAGCTCCATCGCGCCCTGGCCACCAAACACAGACAGCACAGGTAGGACACCAATCAATCACCAAACACAGACAGCACAGGTAGGACACCAATCAATCAATCACCAAACACAGACAGCACAGGTAGGACACCAATCAATCAATCACCAAACACATACAGCACAGGTAGGACACCAATCAATCAATCACCAAACACAGACAGCACAGGTAGGACACCAATCAATCAATCACCAAACACAGACAGCACAAGTAGGACACCAAACACAGACAGCACAGGTAGGACACTAATCACAGACAGCACAGGTAGGACACCAATCATTCTATTATTGATAAAGCCCTTTTACATCTGCATTCGTCACAAAGTGCTTTACAGATAACCAGCCTAATACCCCTAAGAGCAAGCAATGCCGAGACAGAAGCCCCAGTGACGAGGAAGAACTGCCCAGTCAATCAATCAATCAATCACCGAGCACAGACAGGACAGGTAGATGGATGGAAAGCATGTTGTTGTAGGGTAAAGTGCCTTGCTCAAGGCCACAACGGTTAAGGATTGTTAGGATGTGAACCCAGTAGCCCTTCAGTTGCCAGATCAATCCCCCCTTTTATTTGAAGGTATGTATGTGCTCTGTTGTCCTCCAGTTTCCAACCAAAGGAGATACACTCTTCTCCGAAGCGTCGGTCCGACGGTCATCTGTTGCATACAGCCAGCGTGGAGAAAGAGCTGTTCGGAGCCTCGGAGAGAGAGAAGGAGAGAGAGAAGGAGAGGGAGAAGGAGAGAGAGAAGGAGAGAGAGAGAGAGTCAGATGAGAACAAGGAGAACAGACGTCTAGACGATCCTGACCGTTGGAACGACTCCGTCATCTCCGGTAAACACACCCACACCCACCCACACCCACACCCACACCCACCCACACACCCACCCACCCACCCACACCCACACCCACACCCACCCACACCCACACCCACCCACCCACACCTGTGCTGTGCTGCTGTAGTGCATTGTGTCCTCTACTCTCTGAGGCCTCAGAGTATCTCTCCTCTCCTATATGTGTACACACCTTCAAATTAGTGGATTCGGCTATTTCAGCCATACCCGTTACTGATAGGTGTATAAAATCGAGCACACAGCCATGCAATCTCCATAGACGAACATTGTCAGTAGGTCTTAGCATCATGTCTGATTCTCTGTAATAATGCTAAGGGAATAATAATGCATTGTCAGTAGGTCTTAGCATCATGTCTGATTCTCTGTAATAATGCTAAGGGAATAATAATGCATTGTATTTTGTATTGTATTTTCTTTCACCTCCTTTTTATTTTTATTATTATTTTTTAACCTTTATTTAACCAGGTCAAGTCAGTTAAGAACAAATTCTTATTTTCAATGACGGCCTAGGAACAGTGGGTTAACTGCCTGTTCAGGGGCAGAACGACAGATTTGTACCTTGTCAGCTCGGGGGTTTGAACTTGCAACCTTCCGGTTACTCGTCCAATGCTCTAACCACTAGGCTACCCTGCCGCCCCTTGTCTGAAGGACAAGTGGATAAACAGGTTAATGTCAAGCCCGGCATGTTTTTTCAAAATGTGCGCTGGAAGTTGCTAAGAATTTTCACAACGTTCAAGTTTGCGCTCAGCAGGCCTGAAATTAGCTCAGTGCTGACAGGGAACATTGATGATGGGATGTATAGACTATGGACAGTATGTGGATATAATATATAGTATATCTAGAATATGTGGATCATGTAGTGTATATATACTGTATATATATATATATGTAATGGGATGGATAGACTATGGACAGTATGTGGATATAATATATCTGTAGAATATGTGGATCATGTAGTGTATATATACTGTATATATATGTGATGGGATGTATAGACTATGGACAGTATGTGGATATAATATATCTGTAGAATATGTGGATCATGTAGTGTATATATACTGTATATATATGTGATGGGATGTATAGACTATGGACAGTATGTGGCTTTCACACAGGTATGATTCCGGAGTTAATTAAGCAATTAACATTCCATCATGTGTAAAATTGCAGTGTCCCATTATTTTGTCTATTATGTCAAGAAGAAGAGATCTCAGTGACTTTAAAAGAAGGGTCTCAAAGGAGGGGGTTTAAGGGGGGTGTGTCTCTGTCACCCAATTGAACACTTCTGGGAGATTCTGGAGACATTTTCCACCACCATCATCAAGACACCAAATTATGGAAATTCTCGTGGAAGAATGTTTTCACATCCCTCCAATAGAGTTTCAGACACTTGTAGAATCTATGCCAAGGAGGTGCATTGAAGCTGTTATGGCTCGTGGAGGCCCAATGCCCTATTAAGACGCTATGTGATTGTTTCCTTTATTTAGGAGTAGATTATGAGACGAGAGGGATAAAGGGTGACCGAATGGGGAATGGAACCACTGCCTCCAGGGGATGTTCAATGCAGTAGTACTACCACTATACCAGCCCCTGGCCCTATATAATACATTGTTCACAGTATAAATAAATTCACTGTCTTTATCAATAGAGTTGCAATAAACGTTATCCCATCGTAGTTGTTTCATGAATTGTTTTTCACATACTTGGCAGCTAAAAGCTGAATTACAGTACACAACACCAAAATAAATGATCTAATGACTCTGCCTCCTCACAGCAGAATCTGCAGAGCTGGGAAGATTGTATCCTCCATATATATAACATTCTATTGGTTGCACGGATTTCGTATAGAAATTTAAATTGAAAAATCAGAAGTTTTTACTCCGGTGTTGTTTTGCGTATCAATTCATAAACCATGTGCCATGGAATGGGTACATCGATAATCTCTTCACAACTATTTTGCAGTTTATATGGCACAGCTGCCAGTTTTTGGTCCTTAAATGAAATTGGTATATGCTTTTATTTATCACACTTTTCTTTAACCATTTATGTTCTTTAATACAAGTTCCTTACTTTTTCCCCCTTCTACTTGCCTCTTCCATTTTTGTGGTAATGCTGCAATTAGTTGGTTGTAATTTTGGGTAGAGCAGACATTTCCATATGTCTATGTTAGCTGCATGTGTGACATAACTCCACCAGTCCTATTTATGATATCATTGACTAAAATTATACCTTTTTGAAAAATACATTTGTTTTTAATCAATTAGTATATTTGAGGTTAACCACAATATTTGTTGTATTATTTGTTCTGTCTTTCAGGTGGATTAAACTAGAACAATTGGGTGGATTAAAAAGAACAATATTTTGGAGATGATTTCCTTTTCAAACAACCGAAAGTGAGCAGATGGAATCTGAATAAAGGGGAAAAGGCCCTTCCTGAACATAGGATGAGACATTCTTACCAATTTACTAGAAAACCAGCTTGGATCTAAGTATAACTTGTGTATGACTGATGCCTTTAGTGAGAGGTCTAATGCTTTAATGTTTAATCATTTCTGCCCTCCGAATTCATACTCGTTGTATAAATAGGCCCTTTTAATTTGGTAAAGCTTGCTATTACAACTAAAATGGAATCTTTTTGTTTCTATAATTTAAAAAGCAGGTCACTAGCTGTAGGCAAAACCATAAGCAAATAGGTAAACTGTGATATGACTAAAGAGTTACAGTTTTTTACAATCCCTTTGGCACTAATTTCAAAGCCTTGTGGTCATTTTTCAAAACTCTAGACACAAAACTCAAAACGGTCATCACTTGTAACACAGGCTGTCCAATGTTCAAAACATTGCATTGTGCATTCATATCTTTAAAGAAACCTTGCACTTGCAGAATCATTGGTTCAAATAACTAATGTATCATGAAATACCACAAGAACATTCATTTAGATCAGCCACACACAAGATACCGATAGTTTCACTGTGTAGTTGTTCGTACAATCAGTAAATATTGTAATACAAAATACGTGACACATGTTTCATTATGCTACTACACGTGAATACATCACTGTAAAATAACTAGTAGAGTGAATACTGCAGACACAGTGGAATCATTGAACAAAATATGAAATGTTTTGATGAAATACAATAAGATCACAACATAGGTTTCTTGAAATCAAAGCAAAAATAATTTGCTACAAAAAAAAGAAAAAAACTACAGTAAAACATTGACTGCAGTGTTCCTCACCTGGCTTACTGTAAAACATCAACTGCAGTGTTCCTCACCTGGCTTACTGTAAAACATCAACTGCAGTGTTCCTCACCTGGCTTACTGTAAAACATCACTGCAGTGTTCCTCACCTGGCTTACTGTAAAAGATCAACTGCAGTGTTCCTCACCTGGCTTACTGTAAAACATCACTGCAGTGTTCCTTACCAGGCTTACTGTAAAACATCACTGCTGTGTTCCTCACCTGGCTTGCTGTAAAACATCACTGATGTGTTCCTCACCTGGCTTACTGTAAAACATCACTGCAGTGTTCCTCACCAGGCTTACTGTAAAACATCAACTGCAGTGTTCCTCACCTGGCTTACTGTAAAGCATCACTGCAGTGTTCCTGAACTGGCTTACTGTAAAACATCACTGCAGTGTTCCTCACCTGGCTTACTGTAAAACATCACTGCAGTATTCCTCACCTGGCTTACTGTAAAACTTCACTGCAGTGTTCCTCACCTGGCTTACTGTAAAACATCACTGCAGTGTTCCTCACCTGGCTTACTGTAAAACATCACTGCAGTATTCCTCACCTGGCTTACTGTAAAACTTCACTGCAGTGTTCCTCACCTGGCTTACTGTAAAACATCACTGCAGTGTTCCTCACCTGGCTTACTGTAAAACATCACTGCAGTGTTCCTCACCTGGCTTACTGTAAAACATCACTGCAGTGTTCCTCACCTGGCTTACTGTAAAACATCAACTGCAGTGTTCCTCACCTGGCTTACTGTAAAACATCACTGCAGTGTTCCTCACCTGGCTTACTGTAAAACATCACTGCAGTGTTCCTCACCTGGCTTACTGTAAAACATCAACTGCAGTGTTCCTCACCTGGCTTACTGTAAAACATCACTGCAGTGTTCCTGACCTGGCTTACTGTAAAACATCACTGCAGTGTTCCTGACCTGGCTTACTGTAAAACATCACTGCAGTGTTCCTCACCTGGCTTACTGTAAAACATCACTGCAGTGTTCCTCACCAGGCTTACTGTAAAACATCACTGCTGTGTTCCTCACCTGGCTTACTGTAAAACATCACTGCAGTGTTCCTCACCTGGCTTACTGTAAAACATCACTGCAGTATTCCTCACCTGGCTTACTGTAAAACATCACTGCAGTGTTCCTCACCTGGCTTACTGTAAAACATCACTGCAGTGTTCCTAACCTGGCTTACTGTAAAACATCACTGCAGTGTTCCTCACCTGGCTTACTGTAAAACATCACTGCAGTGTTCCTCACCTGGCTTACTGTAAAACATCACTGCAGTGTTCCTCACCTGGCTTACTGTAAAACATCACTGCAGTATTCCTCACCTGGCTTACTGTAAAACATCACTGCAGTGTTCCTCACCAGGCTTACTGTAAAACATCAACTGCAGTGTTTCTCACCTGGCTTACTGTAAAACATCACTGCAGTGTTCCTGACCTGGCTTACTGTAAAACATCACTGCAGTGTTCCTCACCTGTCTTACTGTAAAACATCACTGCAGTGTTCCTCACCAGGCTTACTGTAAAACATCACTGCTGTGTTCCTCACCTGGCTTACTGTAAAACATCACTGCAGTGTTCCTCACCTGGCTTACTGTAAAACATCACTGCAGTGTTCCTCACCTGGCTTACTGTAAAACATCACTGCAGTGTTCATCACCTGGCTTACTGTAAAACGTCACTGCTGTGTTCCTCACCTGGCTTACTGTAAAACATCACTGCTGTGTTCCTCACCTTGCTTACTGTAAAACATCACTGCTGTGTTCCTCACCTGGCTTACTGTAAAACATCAATGCTGTGTTCCTCACCTGGCTTACTGTAAAACATCAACTGCAGTGTTCCTCACCTGGCTTACTGTAAAACATGACTGCAGTGTTCCTCACCTGGCTTACTGTAAAACATCACTGCTGTGTTCCTCACCTGGCTTACTGTAAAAAGCAAAACAAAGGATTGATTACTGTACTTCTATATTTCCATCAACACTGTCTTGTGGAGGTGGCCACAGGTTCTCATCCACATCACAATATATGTTTTCATTAGCCAACCATCTTGGGGAGAATCTTCGGGCATGGCGAATCCAGGCCTGACACTGGTCTGCCGTAATGTCATTGCATGCGTCATCCATGGCCTGTAGAAGGGTGGCTTGTTTGTAAGAGCGCCTATCATATACTCTTCCACCTCCATGTGGAGAAAAATTCTTCAATCGGGTTAAGGAATAGGAGGGTATGGGGGTAAGTACAGGGTGGTAAATTGTGGTTGGGCCTGAAACCATGCTTGCACCATTTGAGCATGGTGGACCTTGTCATTATCCCACAAAATGACATAGGTCATGCCATCAGCTCTACAGGCCTAATTTAGCTCATCAAGGAAGGTTACATTCGAACAGCGAATCATGTGGCTGCCTGCAACTCAATATATAGAGTACAGTGGGGCAAAAAAGTATTTTGTCAGCCACCAATTGTGCAAGTTCTACCACAGTTGATTTCTCCTTTGTGGGAGAACTTGCACAATTGGTGGCTGACTAAATACTTTTTTGCCCCACTGTATATAGTGTAGAGAGCTATAGATGTTGTTCGACCAAAACATTAGAAGGGGCAAGATGCGTAATCTAAGCAACTTTGACCGTGTATGATTGTTGATGCCACACAGTCATCTCAGATGTAATGTCTGAATTGCATTTTGAAATGGTAATACTTTGATTTTAAGTTGTGGTATTTTGAACAGGTGATTTTAGTTCAATGAACAAATGATCTTAGCTTTATGTGTATTGTATCCAAGCAATTGGAAAAAGTGTTAAGAGTTTTGAAAAAAATGCATTTTGATCATTGCTTGTGAGTTTTGTGTCTAGAGTTTTGAAAAATGACATCAAGGTTCTGAAATTAGTGCCAAAGTGATTGTAAAAAACTGTAATCAGGGTGATTTTTCCACAAATAGACAGGTATTTTCCTTTTCATGGTAGCAAGATCTTATCTATTTTCGCTAAATTTCTATAAAAATTTATTGGAGTGAGATCATTTCTTTATTTTGGGATTTGTATACCGAGTATGTCTACATCTCTGTCAGACTATTTAATTGGTAAACTACTCGGTAATGTAAAATTAGCATTTTTTAGTCATCCAATACGTAATATAGTACACTCATCATAATTTGGTTTTAATCCAGAGAGGATAGGAAAAGTATCTCCTCTATGAGGCCGTGGAGAGATTCCAATTGTGGATTTGAAAGAAAACATGAATCATCAGCGTACAATGACACCTTAGTTTTTAATCCACGGATTTCTAATCCCTTAATATTATTGTTTGATCTAATCTTAACAGCTAACATTTCGATGGCAATAATAAATAGATAAACCCAGGCCCTGCATGTCCCCAGGCACCCTCATTAGTTGACTTCTGTGGTCGAAAAAGCCTTGGTTTCATGCATGTCAACATCAGAAGCCTCCCCCTAAGTTTGTTTTACTCACTGCTTTAGCACACTCTGCTAACCCTGATGTCCTTGCCGTGTCTGAATCCTGGTTTAGGAAGGCCACCAAAAATTCTGAGATTTCCATACCCAACTATAACATTTTCCGTCAAGATAGAACTGCCAAAGGGGGAGGAGTTGCAGTCTACTGCAGAGAGAGCCTGCAAAGTAATGTCATACTTTCCAGGTCCATACCCAAACAGTTCCAACTTCTAATTTAAAAAATTAATCTCTCCCGAAATAAGTCTCTCACTGTTGCCGCCTGCTACGGACCCCCCTCAGCTCCCAGCTGTGCCCTGGACACCATTTGTGAATTGATCTCCCCTCACCTAGCTTCAGAGTTTGTTCTGTTTGGTGACCTAAACTGGGATATGCTTAACACCCCATCAGTCCTACAATCTAAGCTAGATGCCCTCAATCTCACACAAATCATCAAGGAACCCACCAGGTACAACCCTAAATCAACCCCTATTACCAGCCTGTTCAACCTCTCTTTCATATCGTCTGAGATCCCCAAGGATTGGAAAGCTGCCACGGTCATCCCTCTCTGCAAAGTGGGAGACACCCTGGACCCAAACTGTTACAGACCTATATCCATCCTGCCCTGCCTATCTAAGGTCTTCGAAAGCCAAGTCAACAAACAGATCACTGACCATCTCGAATCCCACCGTACCTTCTCCGCTGTGCAATCTGGTTTCCGAGCCGGTCACGGGTGCCACAGAGTTCAAATCTCGGGCCGACTATTTTCTCTGTATATATCAATGATGTTGCTCTTGCTGCGGGTGATTCCCTGATCCACCTCTAAGCAGACGACACCATTCTGTATACTTCTGGTGCTTCCTTGGACACTGTGCTATCTAACCTCCAAACGAGCTTCAATGCCATACAACACTCCTTCCATGGCCTCCAACTGCTCTTAAAGGCAAGTAAAACCAAATGCATGCTTTTCAACTGTTCGCTGCCTGCACCCGCACGCCTGACTAGCATCACCACCCTGGATGGTTCCGACCTAGAATATGTGGACATCTATAAGTACCTAGGTGTCTGGCTAGACTGTAAACTCTCCTTCCAGACTCATATCAAACATCTCCAATCTAAAATCAAATCTAGAGTCGGCTTTCTATTTCGCAAAACAAAGCCTTCACTCACGCCGCCAAACTTACCCTAGTAAAACTGACTATCCTACCGATCCTCTACTTCGGCGATGTCATCTACAAAAGAGCTTCCAACACTGTACTCAGCAAACTGGATGCAGTTTATCACTGTGCCATCCGTTTTGTTACTAAAGCACCTTATACCACCCACCACTGTGACCTGTATGCTCTAGTCGGCTGTCCCTCGCTACATATTCGTCGCCAGACCCACTTGCTACAGGTCATCTACAAGTCCATGCTAGGTAAAGCTCCGCCTTATCTCAGTTCACTGGTCACGATGGCAACCACCACCCGTAGCACACGCTCCAGCAGGTGTATCTCACTGATCATCCCTAAAGTCAACACCTCATTTGGCCGCCTTTTCTTCCAGTTCTCTGCTGCCTGTGACTGGAACGAATTGCAAAAATCGCTGAAGTTGGGGACTTTTATCTCCCTCACCAACTTTAAACATCGGCTATCTGAGCAGCTAACCGATCGCTGCAGCTGTACATAGTCCATCGGTAAATAGCCCACCTGTCACGCCCTGGTCGAAATATATTGTTTATTCTTCATTTATTCGGTCAGGCCAGGGTGTGACATGGGTTATTGTGGTGTGTTTTTGTCTTGGGGTTTTGTGGGATGTCTAGCGTTGGTCTATGGCTGCCTGAGGCGGTTCTCAATCAGAGTCAGTTGATTATCGTTGTCTCTGATTGGGAACCATATTTAGGCAGCCATATTCTTTGTGTGTTTTGTGGGTGATTGTCTTTAGTGTCCTTGTTCCTGTCTCTGTGTTAGTTTACACTAGTATAGGCTGTTTCGGTTTTCGTTACGTTCATTACGTTCTTTGTTCTGTAGTATTTGTATTGATTCGTGTTTACGTTTGTTGATTAAAACATGGATCGCAATCTACACGCTGCATTTTGGTCCGACTCTCCTTCACCGTTACACCACCCAATTTACCTTCCTCATACCCATACTGTTTTTATTTATTTACTTTTCTGCTCTTTTGCACACCAGTATCTCTACCTGTACATGACCATCTGATCATTTATCACTCCAGTGTTAATCTGCTAAATTGTAATTATTCTCCTACCTCCTCATGCCTTTTGCACACAATGTATATAGACTCTTTTTTTCCTTTTTTTTCTACTGTGTTATTGACTTGTTTATTGTTTACTCCATGTGTAACTCTGTGTTGTCTGTTCACACTGCTATGCTTCATCTTGGCCAGGTCACAGTTGCAAATGAGAACTTGTTCTCAACTAGCCTACCTGGTTAAATAAAGGTGAAATAAATAAACAACCTTGTTTTACTCTTCTCGATAGTTTAAAACTTTCTGAGATGTAGCCATTATTTACTATTTTACACCTAGGGTTACTATACATAACTTTAACCCATTTTATAAGAGATTGCCCAAAATTAAAATATTCTAGGCATTTATATATAAACTCCAGTCGTACTTTATCAAAAGCCTTTTCAAAATCAGCTATGAAAACCAGGCTTGGTGTCCCCAATACTTCATAGTGTTCTGTTGTTTCCAGTACTTGTCGTATATTATCTCCAATGTATCGTCCATGTAATAAACCTGTCTGATTAGGATGAATAATATCTGACAATACTTTTTAAGTTCTATGTGCCAAGCATTTTGCTAGGAGTGAAGTGTAAGAGGTCTCAATTGTTTATAAAGATCCAGTCCATTTAAACAATTGAGACCTCTTACAATTGATACAATTAAAGCCTTTAAGGCTGGGAAAACTCCATGGCTGGATGACATACCAGTGGAGGTATACCAAACTCCATGGCTGGATGTCATACCAGTGGAGGTATACCAAACTCCATGGCTGGATGTCATACCAGTGGAGGTATACCAAACTCTATGGCTGGATGTCATACCAGTGGAGGTATACCAAACTCCATGGCTGGATGTCATACCAGTGGAGGTATACCAAACTCCATGGCTGGATGTCATACCAGTGGAGGTATACCAAACTCTATGGCTGGATGTCATACCAGTGGAGGTATACCAAACTCCATGGCTGGATGTCATACCAGTGGAGGTATACCAAACTCCATGGCTGGATGTCATACCAGTGGAGGTATACCAAACTCTATGGCTGGATGACATACCAGTGGAGGTATACCAAACTCTATGGCTGGATGTCATACCAGTGGAGGTATACCAAACTCCATGGCTGGATGTCATACCAGTGGAGGTATACCAAACTCCATGGCTGGATGTCATACCAGTGGAGGTATACCAAACTCTATGGCTGGATGACATACCAGTGGAGGTATACCAAACTCCATGGCTGGATGTCATACCAGTGGAGGTATACCAAACTCTATGGCTGGATGACATACCAGTGGAGGTATACCAAACTCTATGGCTGGATGTCATACCAGTGGAGGTATACCAAACTCCATGGCTGGATGTCATACCAGTGGAGGTATACCAAACTCCATGGCTGGATGTCATACCAGTGGAGGTATACCAAACTCTATGGCTGGATGACATACCAGTGGAGGTATACCAAACTCTATGGCTGGATGTCATACCAGTGGAGGTATACCAAACTCTATGGCTGGATGTCATACCAGTGGAGGTATACCAAACTCCATGGCTGGATGTCATACCAGTGGAGGTATACCAAACTCCATGGCTGGATGTCATACCAGTGGAGGTATACCAAACTCCATGGCTGGATGTCATACCAGTGGAGGTATACCAAACTCCATGGCTGGATGTCATACCAGTGGAGGTATACCAAACTCCATGGCTGGATGTCATACCAGTGGAGGTATACCAAACTCCATGGCTGGATGACATACCAGTGGAGGTATACCAAACTCCATGGCTGGATGTCATACCAGTGGAGGTATACCAAACTCCATGGCTGGATGTCATACCAGTGGAGGTATACCAAACTCCATGGCTGGATGTCATACCAGTGGAGGTATACCAAACTCCATGGCTGGATGACATACCAGTGGAGGTATACCAAACTCCATGGCTGGATGTCATACCAGTGGAGGTATACCAAACTCCATGGCTGGATGTCATACCAGTGGAGGTATACCAAACTCCATGGCTGGATGTCATACCAGTGGAGGTATACCAAACTCTATGGCTGGATGACATACCAGTGGAGGTATACCAAACTCCATGGCTGGATGTCATACCAGTGGAGGTATACCAAACTCTATGGCTGGATGACATACCAGTGGAGGTATACCAAACTCTATGGCTGGATGTCATACCAGTGGAGGTATACCAAACTCCATGGCTGGATGTCATACCAGTGGAGGTATACCAAACTCCATGGCTGGATGTCATACCAGTGGAGGTATACCAAACTCTATGGCTGGATGACATACCAGTGGAGGTATACCAAACTCCATGGCTGGATGTCATACCAGTGGAGGTATACCAAACTCTATGGCTGGATGACATACCAGTGGAGGTATACCAAACTCCATGGCTGGATGTCATACCAGTGGAGGTATACCAAACTCCATGGCTGGATGTCATACCAGTGGAGGTATACCAAACTCCATGGCTGGATGTCATACCAGTGGAGGTATACCAAACTCTATGGCTGGATGACATACCAGTGGAGGTATACCAAACTCTATGGCTGGATGTCATACCAGTGGAGGTATACCAAACTCTATGGCTGGATGTCATACCAGTGGAGGTATACCAAACTCCATGGCTGGATGTCATACCAGTGGAGGTATACCAAACTCCATGGCTGGATGTCATACCAGTGGAGGTATACCAAACTCCATGGCTGGATGTCATACCAGTGGAGGTATACCAAACTCCATGGCTGGATGTCATACCAGTGGAGGTATACCAAACTCCATGGCTGGATGTCATACCAGTGGAGGTATACCAAACTCCATGGCTGGATGACATACCAGTGGAGGTATACCAAACTCCATGGCTGGATGTCATACCAGTGGAGGTATACCAAACTCCATGGCTGGATGTCATACCAGTGGAGGTATACCAAACTCCATGGCTGGATGTCATACCAGTGGAGGTATACCAAACTCCATGGCTGGATGACATACCAGTGGAGGTATACCAAACTCCATGGCTGGATGTCATACCAGTGGAGGTATACCAAACTCCATGGCTGGATGTCATACCAGTGGAGGTATACCAAACTCCATGGCTGGATGTCATACCAGTGGAGGTATACCAAACTCCATGGCTGGATGACATACCAGTGGAGGTATACCAAACTCCATGGCTGGATGTCATACCAGTGGAGGTATACCAAACTCCATGGCTGGATGTCATACCAGTGGAGGTATACCAAACTCTATGGCTGGATGACATACCAGTGGAGGTATACCAAACTCCCAAACTCTATGGCTGGATGTCATACCAGTGGAGGTATGCAAACTCCATGGCTGGATGTCATACCAGTGGAGGTATACCAAACTCCATGGCTGGATGTCATACCAGTGGAGGTATACCAAACTCCATGGCTGGATGTCATACCAGTGGAGGTATACCAAACTCCATGGCTGGATGTCATACCAGTGGAGGTATACCAAACTCCATGGCTGGATGTCATACCAGTGGAGGTATACCAAACTCCATGGCTGGATGTCATACCAGTGGAGGTATACCAAACTCCATGGCTGGATGTCATACCAGTGGAGGTATACCAAACTCCATGGCTGGATGTCATACCAGTGGAGGTATACCAAACTCCATGGCTGGATGTCATACCAGTGGAGGTATACCAAACTCTATGGCTGGATGACATACCAGTGGAGGTATACCAAACTCCATGGCTGGATGTCATACCAGTGGAGGTATACCAAACTCCATGGCTGGATGTCATACCAGTGGAGGTATACCAAACTCTATGGCTGGATGACATACCAGTGGAGGTATACCAAACTCTATGGCTGGATGTCATACCAGTGGAGGTATACCAAACTCCATGGCTGGATGTCATACCAGTGGAGGTATACCAAACTCCATGGCTGGATGTCATACCAGTGGAGGTATACCAAACTCTATGGCTGGATGACATACCAGTGGAGGTATACCAAACTCTATGGCTGGATGACATACCAGTGGAGGTATACCAAACTCTATGGCTGGATGACATACCAGTGGAGGTATACCAAACTCCATGGCTGGATGTCATACCAGTGGAGGTATACCAAACTCTATGGCTGGATGACATACCAGTGGAGGTATACCAAACTCTATGGCTGGATGACATACCAGTGGAGGTATACCAAACTCCATGGCTGGATGTCATACCAGTGGAGGTATACCAAACTCCATGGCTGGATGACATACCAGTGGAGGTATACCAAACTCTATGGCTGGATGACATACCAGTGGAGGTATACCAAACTCTATGGC
The DNA here is from genome assembly GCF_036934945.1 of Oncorhynchus masou masou. Taxonomy (NCBI): domain Eukaryota; kingdom Metazoa; phylum Chordata; class Actinopteri; order Salmoniformes; family Salmonidae; genus Oncorhynchus; species Oncorhynchus masou. The sequence goes on from NC_088216.1 coordinate 91,838,574, forward strand.
TGGATGACATACCAGTGGAGGTATACCAAACTCTATGGCTGGATGACATACCAGTGGAGGTATACCAAACTCTATGGCTGGATGACATACCAGTGGAGGTATACCAAACTCCATGGCTGGATGTCATACCAGTGGAGGTATACCAAACTCCATGGCTGGATGTCATACCAGTGGAGGTATACCAAACTCTATGGCTGGATGACATACCAGTGGAGGTATACCAAACTCTATGGCTGGATGACATACCAGTGGAGGTATACCAAACTCTATGGCTGGATGTCATACCAGTGGAGGTATACCAAACTCCATGGCTGGATGTCATACCAGTGGAGGTATACCAAACTCCATGGCTGGAGAGTTTTCCCAGCCTTAAAGGCTTTAATTGTATCAATAAGTTCCTCCTCTGTAATTTGGCCTTCACATGAGTCTTACTGTACAGATGTTCATTTTACATTATTATTATGAAAAAAATCCATACAATTAGTTTCAGTTAGTGGAGATGGAGGAGACTGAAACGAAAACATATTCTTAAAGTACTTCCTCTTTCAAAATATAATTCCGTGAATCAAATGTACACCTTTTCCCTGAAACACCCACAACACAGTCCCCCGTATTTATCATATTCCCAAGCATCTCCGTGCAGTCAGACCTTTGTGCCACCAGGGCCACAATAATATGCCTTCTCTCTGATTGTCCGAGTGTGACCTCCTCCCCATGGGTTACTGCAGTCAGTGTTGCCAACACTGCCACTGCCTGGGTGAGGTACCCACCGGAATCCCCACCAGCTAGGTAGAAGGCTGCCATTAGCAGTTTTGAGAATTTCCTTGTATATTATGCTCTCCCTTTAGGGGACTTTGGCTTTGCAGGACCCACTCTGCCAAGCAGGCTCAGAATCTTGAGGGGTCAGTGCTGCTGGTCTCTGACTGCATTTTGGCTGCATACAGACTGCTTACAGCAGGCCCATAAAACAGTTAGGGACTTCTCCTTAGTATCTGGGTCATTCAGGTGGGTGTCTAGGGAATAGGGTTGTGGACCGTTCCATCGATATAGGACCATAAATAAATACATTTGATATAGTTTATTTTAAAAATGTAGTTCCCCATGATAGAACAATAAATTAATCAAATGTATAATTTATTTTAAAACACTGTTCCACCATGATAGGACAATAAATAAACAAGATGTATAAGTAATTATAAAAAGTATATCCATCATCTGAACAACATTGAAACCCTCTCACACCCCCGCTCACAATAATACATTGGTTCTGGGATATGCAACCATTTCTTTTCTCACTCAACGCAACACTTTTCCAAACATAAAAAAACACACACCACACCATCCACACATACTGTGCCTTCTGTTTACTGAGTTTTTATCTTCACCATGTTGAATTAGTGCTTTTGTGTTCCAGTTAGTTATATGTGAAGATAAATAGAAAAGCCATATGTTTTATTGTATTATTACAATCCATAACCAGAATAGAATTGTGTTTCATTATTTTCCTCGTCTATACGAACTTTGTCATTTTTAAAATAGCCATGGAGTTGTCTTTGTGTCTCTGAACAACTGGTTATCAATATATTGTTTATCGACGACAAGAGTTACTCGTTTCCCTTTTAATCTATTTTCTTTGAAAATTGGATACAATTGGATACAGGACTTCACGCCGTTCTGCAATTGCCTTCGGTAACTGGTCATTAATGCCAATTTTGGTCCCAGCAAGTCTCTTTCTCTCTTTCTCTCGGAGGACCTGAGCCCTAGGACCATGCCTCAAGACTACCTGGCATGATGACTCCTTGCTGTCCCCAGTCCACCTGGGCGTGCTGCTGTTCCAGTTTAAATGGTTCTGCCTGCGGCTATGGAATCCTGACCTGTTCACCGGACGTACTACCTGTCCCAGACAGCAGGAGTGGTAGAAATACTCTTAATGATCGGCTATGAAAAGCCAACTGACATTTACTCCTGAGGTGCTGACCTGTTGCACCCTCGACAACTACTGTGATTATTATTATTTGACCATGCTGGTCATTTATGAACATTTGAACATCTTGGCCATGTTCTGTTATAATCTCCACCCGGCACAGCCAGAAGAGGACTGGCCACCCCTCATAGCCTGGTTCCTCTCTAGGTTTCTTCCTAGGTTTTGGCCTTTCTAGGGAGTTTTTCCAAGCCACACCTAGCTACACCTGCATTGCTTGCTGTTTGGGGTTTTAGGCTGGGTTTCTGTACAGCACTTTGACATATCAGCTGATGTATGAAGGGCTATACAAATAAATTTGATTTGATTTGATTTTACCAAGGATTTTAACCATTATTTGACCTTTAAATGAAGCAAATTTGGCAACGATTATGCATATTCTTGGTACCATTTGAAAGGAAACACTTTGAAGTTTGTGTAAATGTGAAAGGAATGTAGTATAATATAACAATAGATCTGGTAACAATAGATCTGGTAGATCTGGACAATAGATCTGTAAAAAAAACAGGCGTTCTTCTGTATTTTTTGTACTATCATCTTTGAAATGCAAGAGAAAGGCCATAATGTCTTATTTCAATCCAGGTGCAATTTAGATTTTGGCCATTAGATGGCAGCAGTGTTTGTGCACCGTTTAAGACTGATCCAATGAACCATTGCATTTCCGTTCAACATTTTTGTATTTTTGTATCAAGACTGCCCAAGTGTGCCTAATTTGTTTTAATAATAACAATAGCATGGTATTCTTTCACTGTAATTGGACAGTGCAGTTAGATTAACAAGAATTAAACTTCCTGCCAATATCAGATATGTCTATGTCCTGGGAAATGTTCTTGTTACTTACAACCTCATACTAATAGCATTAGGCTATGTTAGCTCAACCGTCCCGTGGACGGAACAGCATTCCCCGAGACGTTTAAAAGACCTTATGTTAGCTCAGACTGCTGGAATAATGGTTCTGACACTTGCTGTGGTTATAATGGGTCATAAATGGTTATAACTGGTTATAACACTGACAGGCACCTTGCCCAGGTACTTACTGTGGTAATAATGGGTAATAAATGGTTATAACTGGTTATAACACCGACAGGCACCCTGCCCAGGTACTTACTGTGGTAATAATGGGTAATAAATGGTTATAACTGGTTATAACACTGACAGGCACCCTGCCCCGGTACTTACTGTGGTAATAATGGGTAATAAATGGTTATAACTGGTTATAACACTGACAGGCACCCTGCCCCGGTACTTACTGTGGTAATGATGGGTAATAAATGGTTATAACTGGTTATAACACCGACAGGCACCCTGCCCAGGTACTTACTGTGGTAATAATGGGTAATAAATGGTTATAACTGGTTATAACACTGACAGGCACCCTGCCCAGGTACTTACTGTGGTAATGATGGGTAATAAATGGTTATAACTGGTTATAACACTGACAGGCACCCTGCCCAGGTACTTACTGTGGTAATAATGGGTAATAAATGGTTATAACTGGTTATAACACTGACAGGCACCCTGCCCAGGTACTTACTGTGGTAATGATGGGTAATAAATGGTTATAACTGGTTATAACACCGACAGGCACCCTGCCCAGGTACTTACTGTGGTAATAATGGGTAATAAATGGTTATAACTGGTTATAACACTGACAGACACCCTGCCCCGGTACTTACTCTCTTTACAATGTGTGTGTAGGCACCCTGCCGCGGCGGATGCGTAAGGAGTTGTTAACGGTGAAGCTTCGTAACCGGCCCAGTCAGCAGGAGCTGGAGGACAGAAACATCTTCCCTGTTCGCTCAGACCTGGAGAGACAGGAGACACGACAGCACATAGAGACCAAGCTGGCCAAGTGAGTCATCTATCTATCTATCTGTCTATCTGTCTATCTATCTATCTATCTATCTATCTATCTATCTATCTATCTATCTATCTATCTATCTATCTATCTATCTATCTGTCTATCTGTCTATCTGTCTATCTGTCTATCTGTCAATCAATCAATCAATCAATCAATCAATCAATCAATCACATGGCCAAGTGAGTTATTTACACACAGTGTGACCTAGAGTCTCTGTCGCAGTCTCTCTCTCAGTCTCAGTCTCTCTCTCAGTCTCTCTCAATTCAATTCAATTCAAGGGCTTTATTGGCATGGGAAACATGTGTTAACATTGCCAAAGCAAGTGAGGTAGATAATATATAAAGTGAATATATAAAGTGAAAAACAATAAAATTAACAGTAAACATTACACATACAGAAGTTTCAAAACAATAAAGACATTACAAATGTCATATTATATATATACAGTCTTTTAACAATCTACAAATGGTTAAAGGACACAAGATAAAATAAATAAGCATAAATATGGGTTGTATTTACAATGGTGCTCGTTCTTCACTGGTTGCCCTTTTTTCGTGGCAACAGGTCACAAATCTTGCTGCTTTGATGGCACACTGGAATTTCACCCAGTAGATATGGGACTTTTTCAAAATTGGATTTGTTTTCGAATTCTTTGTGGATCTGTGTAATCTGAGGGAAATATGTCTCTCTAATATGGTCATACATTGGGCAGGAGGTTAGGATGTGCAGCTCAGTTTCCACCTCATTTTGTGGGCAGTGAGCACATAGCCTGTCTTCTCTTGAGAGCCATGTCTGCCGATGGCGGCCTTTCTCAATAGCAAGGCTATGCTCACTGAGTCTGTACATAGTCAAAGCTTTCCTTAATTTTGGGTCAGTCACAGTGGTCAGGTATTCTGCCGCTGTGTACTCTCTGTGTAGGGCCAAATAGCATTCTAGTTTGCTCTGTTTTTTTGTTAATTCTTTCCAATGTGTCAAGTAATTATCTTTTTGTTTTCTCATGATTTGTTTGGGTCTAATTGTGCTGCTGTCCTGGGGCTCTGTTGGGTGTGTTTGTGTTTGTGAACAGAGCCACAGGACCAGCTTTCTTAGGGGACTCTTCTCCAGGTTCATCTCTCTGTCGGTGATGGCTTTGTTATGGAAGGTTTGGGAATCGCTTCCTTTTAGGTGGATGTAGAATTTAACGTCTCTTTTCTGGATTTGGATAATTAGTGGGTATCAGCCTAACTCTTCATGCATTATTTGGTGTTCTACGTTGTACACGGAGGATATTTTTGCAGAATTCTGCGTGCAGAGTCTCAATTTGGTGTTTGTCCCATTTTGTGAAGTCTTGGTTGGTGAGCGGACCCCAGACCTCACAACCATAAAGGGCAATGGGCTCTATGACTGATTCAAGTATTTTTAGCCAAATCCTAATTGGTATGTTGAAATTTTTGTTCCGTTTGATGGCATAGTATGCCCTTCTTGCCTTGTCTCTCAGATCGTTCACAGCTTTGTGGAAGTTACCTGTGGCGCTGATGTTTAGGCCAAGGTATGTATAGTTTTTTGTGTGCTCTAGGGCAACAGTGTCTAGATGGAATTTGTATTTGTGGTCCTGGTGACTGGACCTTTTTTGGAACACCATTATTTTGGTCTTACTGAGATTTACTGTCAGGGCCCAGGTCTGACAGAATCTGTGCATAAGATCTAGGTGCTGCTGTAGGCCCTCCTTGGTTGGTGAAAGAAGCACCAGATCATCAGCAAACAGTAGACATTTGACTTCGGATTCTAGCAGGGGCAGGCCGGTGCTGCAGACTTCAACAAAGCATGAGAAGACTTTGCTTTGTTTTGGTTTGTTTGGTTGTCAATTGGGGTGTGCAGGGTGAATACATGGTCTGTTGTACGGTAATTTGGTAAAAAGCCAATTTGACATTTGCTCAGTACATTGTTTTCATTGATGAAATGTACGAGTCTGCTGTTCATGATAATGCAGAGGATTTTCCCAAGGTTACTGTTAACGCATATTCCACGGTAGTTATTGGGGTCAAATTTGTCTCCACTTTTGTGGATTGGGGTGATCAGTCCTTGGTTCCAAATATTGGGGAAGATGCCAGAGCTAAGTATGTTGTTAAAGAGTTTAAGTATAGCCAATTGGAATTTGTTGTCTGTATATTTGATCATTTCATTGAGGATACCATCAACACCACAGGCCTTTTTGGGTTGGAGGATTTTTTAATTTGTCCTGTAACTCATTCAATGTAATTGGAGAATCCAGTGGGTTCTGGTAGTCTTTAATAGTTGATTCTAAGATCTGTATTTGATCATGCATATGTTTTTGCTCTTTAATCTTTGTTATAGAGCCAAAAAGATTGGAGAAGTGGTTTACCCATACATCTCCATTTTGGATAGATAATTATTTGTGTTGTTGTTTGTTTAGTGTTTTCCAATTTTCCCAGAAGTGGTTAGAGTCTATTGATTCTTCAATTGCATTGAGCTGATTTCTGACATGCTGTGCCTTCTTTTTCCGTAGTGTATTTCTGTATTGTTTTATTGATTGTTTTAATGATTCTCTCTCAGTCTCTCTCTCTCAGTCTCTCTCTCTCTCTCTCTCTCTCTCTCTCTCTCTCTCTCTATTCAGTTTGCTTTATTGGCATAAAGCAACAATGTATACATACTGTCAAAGCTTACTTTGGAGATTTACAATATTAACATAATTTAAATAATAATAATAATAATCAACATGTGCTACTGTCCTGTCTAGCAGTCGAGACTCTGATGAGGCCATATGGAAAGCCCAACAGGATGATCCAGAAGCTTTGTACCAGACTTTCCTGGAAGATAGACACTGTGTGTTTTGAAACTTCTGTATGTGTAATGTTTACTGTTAATTTGTATTGTTTATTTCACTTTATATATTATCTACCTCACTTGCTTTGGCAATGTTAACACATGTTTCCCATGCCAATAAAGCCCTTGAATTGAATTGAAAAGATGGTCAAATCCTACCACCAAGCTGACCAACATTGAAGACAAAGTGTACTGATTTGTACAACTACCTCACAGAACACTCTACCAAATGTACATACCTGAACCTCTACGCCTTCAACTGCTGCAACATTTCCATGAAGAACCATTAGCTGGTCATTTGGGCAGGTTTCAAACCTACAAGCGGTTGCAAGCATTACTGTACTGGCCACATCTGAGCATGGATGTGAAGTCACACAACTGTCAGGTTTGTCAAATGTACAAACCAGAAGGTAGAAATCCTGCTGGCAAGTTGCCGCAAACTGTGGTTACCCAGCCTTGGAAAATGTTAGGAGTGGATTTGATGGGTCCGTTTCCTAGAAGCTCCAATCAGAATGTGGACATGCTTGTTTTTGTTGATTACTATTCCAAGTGGGTGGAGCTCTTTGCCCTTCGTCAGGCCACAGCGAGGACCGTCTTTAACATCCTTAAAAAATAGATCCTGACTCGCTGGAGTGCCTGATTACATCCTGCCTGACTTAGTATCTGATCTCTTTGAGGAGACCTGCCAAAGATGGAACCTGAGACAGAAGTTGACCACAGCCTATCACCCACAAACCAACCTCACCGAGAGGGTTAATCGAACCTTGAAGACAATGGTTGCTTCCAATGTAGGGACCCAGCACAAACACTGGGACAACATTTACATTTACATTTAAGTCGTTTAGCAGACGCTCTTATCCAGAGCGACTTACAAATTGGTGAATTCACCTTCTGACATCCAGTGGAACAGCCACTTTACAATAGTGCATCTAAATCATTAAGGGGGGGGGGGGGTGGTGAGAAGGATTACTTATCCTATCCTAGGTATTCCTTATCCTATCCTAGGTATTCACGTTTTATTTTGCCCTGAATTCTGTTGTGCATTAGTCCACTGGAGTCACCTCTGCAGAGCTGAACCTGAGTCATCCCCTCGGAGGACCCTTGGATATGGTGCTACAGCCCCAGGAGGTTACTCCAGACTCTGCATGCTATGATCAGGTAGTCAATCTCCACGACTTGAGAGCTCTTGTCTCAAAGAACATGATCCAGGCTCGAATCAAGCAGAAGAGAAATTATAAGAACAGACGAGACATGCAGTTCCAGGTTAGTGATCGGGTGTGGCTTCGCTCTCATCCTTACTCAAAAGCTGAACAATTCTTCTCTGCCAAGCTCGCTCCTAAGGTGCAAGGACCATATAGGATTGTGGAGCAGATGGGCCCTCTGAACTACCGAGTGGTGAAAGAGGACAGGTGAAGATATGCACGATGTCTCACGCCTTTGGCCTGTTACACCTCGGCTGAGGAATTGGAGGAAATTGAGCGCCACAAGGTCCTGGATATGTTTGAAGAGGAAAGTGAGGAGACTTTTCCACGGATTCCCAGACCCAGAAGTCTCCCGCCTTAAGGCCTGTGACCCCTCAGCTGAGCACCAAAAAGTCATGAATATTTTTGTAGAGGAGTGGGACTTTTCTCGGTTTCCGCGACTAAGATATGCCTTCCAGGGCAATGGTTGGCTTTTTCCAGGGGAGGGGGTGTGTGATGGTCCTGAATTTGTCTGATCCGTCTCAGTGCTTCTCCTTCCAATAGGGCACTTCCTCTTAAATTCCCAATTAAATAGCCAGCATCAGCTGCACAAAAGGGGGTTGTAATGGTGGTGCGAAAGAGGAAGTGTTCAACCCTCAGTTCCGAAGCATCTTTACTCCATTTGTTTTGTTATATTTAAAAGTCTGCTTTGTAGCCTTGTCTCAATTTTAACCAGGATCGGATCCACTCTTCCTTTTGGACATCTGTTGGTCTCCGCTGGTTCTTCGGGGCCTTTCTTGCTGGAGATTTGTTGGCGGAACGGATTGTCTGACTGACCGATTGACTACATACATTTTGCATATAGTATTTCATTTTTTTTAGTATGATCTGTACCTTGATGAGTTGTGTGGTCAGTTGTAGTTGAATATTTATTGAGATTTGATACTCTTTATGGTTGTGTTGTAAAAGAGTTTGATATTTTGATTGTGTGATTGAGACTGGGTTTATGCTACTCTTCATGAATGGACAAACATTGCGTGACTAAGGTCACTTGAGTCCACTGAACTCCTTTACCGGGCTGGACTCTTTAAGGCCCGAGGTATGGACTTTTCTTGAGAAACCAGAGCTCGTTGTTTGTTATATTATTATGTGTGTGATCATTTATGTTGGTAATACAACCCATGCAAAATAATAAAGTTGTTTTGAAGTTATTTCCAATGTTTTAAGGGTTTATGGCCTGACCTTTACATGAGTCCTCCATAAAAAACAATAACCTCTAGTCAAAACCATTATCGTGTGTGTGTGTGTGTGTGTGTGTGTGTGTGTGTGTGTGCGTGCGTGCGTGCGTGCGTGCGTGCGTGCGTGCGTGCGAGTGTGCGTGCGTGCGAGTGTGCGTGTGTGCGTGTGCGCGTGTGCGTGTGTGCGTGTGCGTGTGCGTGTGTGTGTGTGTGTGTGTGTGTGTGTGTGTGTGTGTGTGTGTGTGTGTGTGTGTGTGTACAGATGCAGTCAGCCACACTCGTCTGGTTCAAAATCACCTGGGGAAAAATATTTGACTCCATTAAACTGACATGATAAATGTCATGCGACCTCGTCATCACCTGGGAAATGTCAGTATTTTGTATCTTCTATGTTGTTAGAACATCTGTATGGGAATACAGTTCAGTGTATTGTAGAGTACAGCAAAACTCAGTTGGTTTTGAAGAGGAGCCTAGGGGAGAAGTGAAGGGTGGAAGGGAATCCTGGTGTGCTATATATAGCTTTGTAGTTGTCAGCTCAGCTGAAATACTGCGGCACACAGCCCTAATCAATGTCTCCTCTATGTCACAGCACCGCTCCTCCCCTCGCTGAAAAGGAGGGAGATGGAGGCGGGTATGCAGGGTGGTAGATTGTATTTTCTCCCTGATTGACTCTCCCATTCTTGTTTTGTTGTGGAATCTTGCTGTTACCGCAGTGATCTACATCTCTACCCTCAGTAATACCAGAGGTATCCTCTCCTATGGCTGTGTCTCAGTAATACCAGAGGTATCCTCTCCTATGGCTGTGTCTCAGTAATACCAGAGGTATCCTCTCCTATGGCTGTGTTTCAGTAATACCAGAGGTATCCTCTCCTCTGGCTGTGTTTCAGTAATACCAGAGGTATCCTCTCCTATGGCTGTGTTTCAGTAATACCAGAGGTATCCTCTACTCTGGCTGTGTCTCAGTAATACCAGAGGTATCCTCTCCTATGGCTGTGTCTCAGTAATACCAGAGGTATCCTCTACTCTGGCTGTGTCTCAGTAATACCAGAGGTATCCTCTCCTATGGCTGTGTTTCAGTAATACCAGAGGTATCCTCTCCTCTGGCTGTGTTTCAGTAATACCAGAGGTATCCTCTCCTATGGCTGTGTTTCAGTAATACCAGAGGTATCCTCTACTCTGGCTGTGTCTCAGTAATACCAGAGGTATCCTCTCCTATGGCTGTGTCTCAGTAATACCAGAGGTATCCTCTACTCTGGCTGTGTCTCAGTAATACCAGAGGTATCCTCTCCTATGGCTGTGTTTCAGTAATACCAGAGGTATCCTCTCCTCTGGCTGTGTTTCAGTAATACCAGAGGTATCCTCTCCTATGGCTGTGTCTCAGTAATACCAGAGGTATCCTCTCCTCTGGCTGTGTTTCAGTAATACCAGAGGTATCCTCTCCTATGGCTGTGTTTCAGTAATACCAGAGGTATCCTCTCCTATGGCTGTGTCTCAGTAATACCAGAGGTATCCTCTCCTCTGGCTGTGTTTCAGTAATACCAGAGGTATCCTCTCCTATGGCTGTGTTTCAGTAATACCAGAGGTATCCTCTCCTATGGCTGTGTCTCAGTAATACCAGAGGTATCCTCTCCCTGTCTCCTCTCTTTTATTTGGCTATGTACCGTGTCCTATGTGAGACTGGCAAAGTGTCCTTAAGTTATATCCTCTCTTCTCCAGACCATTTCCGGAGACCTTCTCCCTTACCTCACCTCGCTCATCAACTCATCCCTGACCGCTGGCTACGTCCCTTCCATCTTCAAGAGAGCGAGAGTTGCACTCCTTCTGAAAAAACCTACACTCGATCCCTCCGATGTCAACAACTACAGACCAGTATCCCTTCTTTCTTTTCTCTCCAAAACTCTTGAACGTGCCGTCCTTGGCCAGCTCTCCCGCTATCTCTCTCAGAATGACCTTCTTGATCCAAATCAGTCAGGTTTCAAGACTAGTCATTCAACTGAGACTGCTCTTCTCTGTATCACGGAGGCGCTCCGCACTGCTAAAGCTAACTCTCTCTCCTCTGCTCTCATCCTTCTAGACCTATCGGCTGCCTTCGATACTGTGAACCATCAGATCCTCCTCTCCACCCTCTCCGAGTTGGGCATCTCCGGCGCGGCCCACGCTTGGATTGCGTCCTACCTGACAGGTCGCTCCTACCAGGTGGCGTGGCGAGAATCTGTCTCCTCACCACGCGCTCTCACCACTGGTGTCCCCCAGGGCTCTGTTCTAGGCCCTCTCCTATTCTCGCTATACACCAAGTCACTTGGCTCTGTCATAACCTCACATGGTCTCTCCTATCATTGCTATGCAGACGACACACAATTAATCTTCTCCTTTCCCCCTTCTGATGACCAGGTGGCGAATCGCATCTCTGCATGTCTGGCAGACATATCAGTGTGGATGACGGATCACCACCTCAAGCTGAACCTCGGCAAGACGGAGCTGCTCTTCCTCCCGGGGAAGGACTGCCCATTCCATGATCTCGCCATCACGGTTGACAACTCCATTGTGTCCTCCTCCCAGAGCGCTAAGAACCTTGGCGTGATCCTGGACAACACCCTGTCGTTCTCAACCAACATCATGGCGGTGGCCCGTTCCTGTAGGTTCATGCTCTACAACATCCGCAGAGTACGACCCTGCCTCACACAGGAAGCGGCGCAGGTCCTAATCCAGGCACTTGTCATCTCCCGTCTGGATTACTGCAACTCGCTGTTGGCTGGGCTCCCTGCCTGTGCCATTAAACCCCTACAACTCATCCAGAACGCCGCAGCCCGTCTGGTGTTCAACCTTCCCAAGTTCTCTCACGTCACCCCGCTCCTCCGCTCTCTCCACTGGCTTCCAGTTGAAGCTCGCATCCGCTACAAGACCATGGTGCTTGCCTACGGAGCTGTGAGGGGAACGGCACCGCAGTACCTCCAGGCTCTGATCAGGTCCTACACCCAAACAAGGGCACTGCGTTCATCCACCTCTGGCCTGCTCGCCTCCCTACCACTGAGGAAGTACAGTTCCCGCTCAGCCCAGTCAAAACTGTTCGCTGCTCTGGCCCCCCAATGGTGGAACAAACTCCCTCACGACGCCAGGACAGCAGAGTCAATCACCACCTTCCGGAGACACCTGAAACCCCACCTCTTCAAGGAATACCTAGGATAGGATAAGTAATCCTTCTCTCCCCCCCTTAAATGATTTAGATGCACTATTGTAAAGTGGCTGTTCCACTGGATGTCAGAAGGTGAATTCACCAATTTGTAAGTCGCTCTGGATAAGAGCGTCTGCTAAATGACTTAAATGTAATGTAAATGTTTAGACCTTACTATCTACACTGGTTAAAATATAAATTCAACACGCAAGAATTTAAAAGATTTTACAGAGTTACAGTTCAAATAAGGAAATCAGTCAATGAAATACATGTATTAGCACCTAATCTATGGATTTCACTTGACTGGGAATAAAGATATGCATCTGTTGGTCACTGATACCTTTTTAAAAAAAGAGTTAGGAGCGTGGATTAGGAAATCCGTTCGTATCTGGTGTGATCACCATCTGCCTCATGCAGCGCGACATCTCCTTCACATAGAGTTGATCAGGCTGTTGATTATGGCCTGTGGAATGTTGTCCCACTCCTCTTCAATGGCTGTGCCAAGTTGCTGGATATCGGCTGGAACTCGAATGCGCTGTCATACTCGTCAATACAGAGCACCCCAAACATGCTCAATGGGTGACATGTCTGTGTATGCAGGCCATGGAAGAACTAGGACATTTTCAGCTTCCAAGAATTGTGTGCAGATCCGTGCGGATCCTTGTTAAATGTGGTTGTGTAATATCATGCTAAAATGGTGGATGAATGGCACGACAGTGGGCCTCAGAATCTCGTCACGGTATCTTACATTTACATTCTATCATATTGGCGCCGGATGGGATGGCTGCTATTTTGTGGTTGTTTTTCCGCATTGTTTGTAACTTATTTGGTACATAATGTTGCTGCTACCGTCTCTTATGAATGAAAAGAGCTTCTGGATATCAGAACAGAGGATACTCACCTCGAACTGGAAGAATAGTTTTTCTTTAATGAGTCCAACGCGAAGGATATATGGCTTCTCTGAGACCAGGTCCAAATCTTCATCATTCGCATGAAGAAAAGATGGAAATACAGTGGGTGCCTTGGGAGAATTCATCAGCAAGTGGGTGACCCTGCTCTACCATTCAACACAGACAGTTGGCTGGGTATTCAGTTCATCGGCAGAACAGAACAGCTCCGTCTGGTAAGAAAACGGGTCGGGGTGTGTCTATTTGTCAAAAACAGCTGGTGCGCTAAGTCTATTATTTTTTATTTTTTATTTCACCTTTATTTAACCAGGTAGGCTAGTTGAGAACAAGTTCTCATTTGCAACTGCGACCTGGCCAAGATAAAGCGTAGCAATTCGACACATACAACAACACAAGAGTTACACATGGAAAAACAAAACATAGTCAATAATACAGTATAAACAAAGAAAACAAAGTCTATATACAGTGAGTGCAAATGAGGTAAGTTAAGGAAATAAATAGGCCATGGTGGCGAAGTAATTACAATATAGCAATTAAACACTGGAATGGTAGATCGGCAGAAGATGTATAATATTAAAGTATCATCGATGTATTGCCTGAGGTAGTTTTCATGAGGTACTCTATCTACACAGACAGTTTTCATCCATATTTTACGTAGCCGTCTATTTCCCACCACAAACTGATGCTGGCACTATGAATGCACTCAACCAACTCTATAAGGCCATAAGAAAACAAGAAAATGCTCATCCAGGGGACTTTAATGCAGGCAAACTTAAATCCATTTTATTACATCATTTCTACCAGCATGTCACATGTGCAGACAGAGGAAAAACAACTCTAGACCACCTTTACTCAACACACAGAGATGGATACAAAGCTCTCCTTTGCCCTCCATTTGGCAAACCTGACCACAATTCTATCCTCCTGATTCCTGCTTACAAGCATAAACCAATGCAGTGACTCACTCAATACGGAAGTGGTCAGATGACCTGGATGCAACGCTACAGGACTGTTTTGCTTGCATAGACTGGAATATGTTCTTGGATTCATCCAATGGCATTGAGGAGTATAGCACATCAGTCACTGACTTAATCAATAAGTGCATCGGCGACATCATCCCACAGTGACCGTACGCACATATCCCAACAAGAAGCCATGTATTACAGGCAACATCCACACTGAGATAAAGACTAGTGCTGCTGTTTTCAAGGAGCTGGACACAAATCCGGATGCTTATGAGAAATCCCGCTATGCCCTCAGACTAACCATCAAACAGGCAAAGCACCAATACAGAACTAAGTTTGAATCTTACAACACCAGCTCTGACGCTCATCAGATGTGGCAGGGCTTGAAAACTATTATGGACTACAAAGGGAAACCCAGCCGCGGACTGCCCAGTGATGCGAACCTACCAGACAAATTAAATGCCTTTTGCGTACGCTTCGAGGCAAGCAACACTCAACCATGCATGAGAGCACCAGCTGTTCTGGAAGACTGTGTGATCATGCTCTCTGTAGCCGATGTGAGCAAGCCTTTAGACAGGTCAACAATCCCAAGGCTGCGGGACAGATTAATTACTAGGACGTGTACTCAGAGCATGTGTCGACCAACTGGCAAGTGACTTCACTGACATTTTCAATCTCTCCCTGCCCGAGTCTGTAATACCAACCTGTTTCAAGCAGACTACCATAGTCCCTGTGCCCAAGAAAGTGTAACCTGCCTAAATGACTACCACCCCGTAGCACTCACGTTCGTAGCCATGAAGTGCTTTGAAACGCTGGTCATGGCTCACATCAACACCATCATCCCGGAAACCCTAGACCCACTCCAATTCGCATACCGTCCCAACAGATCCACAGATGATGCAATCACAATCCACAATCATCTCAAAGGAGATAATTGTGGACTACAGGAAAAAGTGGACTGAGCACACCCCCTGGAGCAGGTTGAGAGCTTCTAGATACTTGGTGTCCACATCACCAACAAACTATCATGGTCCAAACACACCAAGACAGTCGTGAAGAGGGCACAACAACATCCTCAAAGTTCTGCAGCTACACCATCGAGAGCATCCTGACCGGTTGCATCACCACCTGGTATGGCAACTGCTCGGCATCAGAGGGTAGTGCGTACGGCCCAGTACATCACTGGGGCCAAGCTTCCTGCAATCCAGGACCTATATACTAGGCGGAGTCAGAGGAATGCCCCAAAAATGGTCAGACTCCAGTCACCCAAGTCATAGACTGTTCTCTCTGCTACGGCACGGCAAGAGGTACCGGAGCGACTAACCTGTACCCCGGCACATTCTACCCCCAAGCCATAAGACTGCTGAACAATTAATCAAATGGGCACCAGACTATTTACATATTGACTCGGTACCGTGTATATAGCCTTGTTATTTTATTGTGTTACTTTTTCATTTTTTTAGCAAATATTTCTTAAATCTATTTCGTGCATAATGTTTTGTTTTTTGAGGGGGGGGGGTCGAGGTGAGGAGGAGTATTTCTTTGAGGTACTGTTTTCAAAAGAAGATTCAAATTCCCATTGATGAAATGCAATTGTGTTCATTGTCCATCGGTTATTCCTGCCCATTACCCCACCTCCACCATGGGGTACTCCACTCGCCCACACGACGCCACACACGCTGTTTGCCATCTGCCTGGTGCAGTTGAAAACAAATTTGTCCGTGAAGAGCACACTTCTCCAGCGTGCCATTGGCCATAGAAGGTGAGCATTTGTCAATTGAAGTTGGTTACAATGCCAAACTGCAGTCAGGTTAAGATCCTGGTGAGGATGACGTGCATGCAGATGAGCTTCTGACAGTTTGTACAAAAATTATTTGGTTGTTCAAACCCACAGTTTCATCAGTCCGGGTGGCTGGTCTCAGATGATCCCGGAGTTGAATTACCCGGATGTGGTGGTCCTGGCCTGGTGTGGTTACACGTGGTCTGAAGTGAATAAGCCAGATGTGGTGGTCCTGGCCTGGTGTGGTTACAAGTGGTCTGCGGTTGTGAGGCCTTTTGCACGTACCGCCAACTTCTCTAACATGATGTTGGAGGCGGCTTTTGGTAGAGAAATGAACACAATTCTCTGGCAACAGCTCTGATGGACATAACTCCCTCATAACTTGAGACATCTGTGGCATTGTGTAGTGTGACACAACTTCACATTTTCTAGTAGCCTTTTATTGTCCCCAGCACAAGGTGAACCTGTGTAATGATCATGCTTCTAGATATTCCACACCTGTCAAATGGATGGATTATCTTGGCAAAGGAGAAATGCTCAGTAACAGGGATGTAAATTAATTTGTGCACGAAATTTGAGACTTTTTGTGCATATTGAATATTTCTGTGATCTTTTATTTCAACTAATAAAACATGGAAACAGCATGTTTCATTTATATTTTTGTTCAGTCTGTATATTTATCTATAACTACAACAATACTTTTCCTGTAGAACATGTGGTATGCTTGCTTGCTTGATTTAAAGTATTTATGGTTGTGAAATAAGTTATAGTAGTGATAGTGACTAAATTAGTAATATTAGTGACTGGTTATAGTAGCGGTAGTGACTGGTTATTGTAGTGGTAGTGACTGGTTATAGTAGTGGTAGTGACTGGTTATAGTAGTGGTAGTGTCTACAGTAGTAATGGTAGTGACTGGTTATAGTAGTGGTAGTGACTGGTTATAGTAGTGGTATTGACTGGTTGTAGTAGTGGTAGTGACTGGTTATAGTAGTGGTAGTGAATGGTTATAGTAGTGGTAGTGACTGGTTATAGTAGTGGTAGTGACTGATTATAGTAGTGGTAGTGACTGGTTATAGTAGTGGTAGTGACTGGTTATAGTAGTGGTAGTGACTGGTTATAGTAGAGGTAGTGACTGGTTATAGTAGTGGTAGTGTCTACAGTAGTACTGGTAGTGACTGGTTATAGTACTGGTAGTGACTGGTTATAGTAGTGGTAGTGACTGGTTATAATAGTTGTAGTGACTGGTTATAGTAGTGGTAGTGACTGGTTATAGTAGTGGTAGTGACTGGTTATAGTAGTGGTAGTGACTGGTTATAGTAGTTGTAGTGACTGGTTATAGTAGTGGTAGTGACTGGTTATAGTAGTGGTAGTGACTGGTTATAGTAGTTGTAGTGACTGGTTATAGTAGTGGTAGTGACTGGTTATAGTAGTGGTAGTGACTGGTTATAGTAGTGGTAGTGACTGTTTATAGTAGTGGTAGTGACATGGTAGGGACTACAGTAGTAATGGTATTGACTGGTTATAGTAGTTGTAGTGACTGGTTATAGTAGTGGTAGTTACTGGTTATAGTAGTGGTAGTGACTGGTTATAGTAGTGGTAGTGACTGGTTATAGTAGTTGTAGTGACTGGTTATAGTACTGGTAGTGACTGGTTATAGTAGTGGTAGTGACTGGTTATAGTAGTTGTAGTGACTGGTTAGAGTAGTGGTAGTGACTGGTTATAGTAGTGGTAGTGACTGGTTATAGTAGTGGTAGTGACTGGTTATAGTAGTGGTAGTGACTGGTTATAGTAGTTGTAGTGACTGGTTATAGTAGTGGTAGTGACTGGTTATAGTAGTGGTAGTGACTGGTTATAGTAGTGGTAGTGACTGGTTATAGTAGTGGTAGTGACTGATTATAGTAGTGGTAGTGACTGGTTATAGTAGTGGTAGTGACTGGTTATAGTATTGGTAGTGACTGGTTATAGTAGTGGTAGTGACATGGTAGGGACTACAGTAGTAATGGTATTGACTGGTTATAGTAGTGGTATCACATTTTATTGGTCACATACACATGGTTAGCAGATGTTATTGGTCACATACACATGGTCAGCAGACGTTATTGGTCACATACACATGGTTAGCAGATGTTATTGGTCACATACACATGGTTAGCAGATGTTATTGGTCACATACACATGGTTAGCAGATGTTATTGGTTAGCAGATGTTATTGGTCACATACACATGGTCAGCAGACGTTATTGGTCACATACACATGGTTAGCAGATGTTATTGGTCACATACACATGGTTAGCAGATGTTATTGGTCACATACACATGGTTAGCAGATGTTATTGGTTAGCAGATGTTATTGGTCACATACACATGGTCAGCAGATGTTATTGGTCACATACACATGGTTAGCAGATGTTATTGGTTAGCAGATGTTATTGGTCACATACACATGGTCAGCAGATGTTATTGGTCACATACACATGGTTAGCAGATGTTATTGGTCACATCTTTAGCATATGTTATTCAAATCAAATCAAATCAAATTGTATTTGTCACATACACATGGTTAGCAGATGTTAATGCGAGTGTAGCGAAATGCTTGTGCTTCCAGTTCCGACAATGCAGTAATAACCAACAAGTAATCTAACTAACAATTCCAAAACTAATTTCTTATACACAGTGTAAGGAGATAATGAATATGTACATAAAGATATGAATGAGTGATGGTGCAGAGCAGCATAGGCAAGATACAGTAGATGGTATCGAGTACAGTATATACATATGAGATGAGTATGTAAACAAAGTGGCATAGTTAAAGTGGCTAGTGATACATGTATTACATAAGGATGCAGTAGATGATAGAGTACAGTATATACGTATACATATGAGATGAATAATGTAGGGTATGTAAACATTATATTAGGTAGCATTGTTTAAAGTGGCTAGTGATATATTTACATAATTTCCCATCAATTCCCATTATTAAAGTGGCTGGAGTTGAGTCAGTGTCAGTGTGTTGGCAGCAGCCACTCAATGTTAGTGGTGGCTGTTTAACAGTCTGATGGCCTTGAGATAGAAGCTGTTTTTCAGTCTCTCGGTCCCAGCTTTGATGCACCTGTACTGACCTCGCCTTCTGGATGATAGCGGGGTGAACAGGCAGTGGCTCGGGTGGTTGATGTCCTTGATGATCTTTATGGCCTTCCTGTAACATCGGGTGGTGTACGTGTCCTGGAGGGCAGGTAGTTTGCCCCCGGTGATGCGTTGTGCAGACCTCACTACCCTCTGGAGAGCCTTACGGTTGAGGGCGGAGCAGTTGCCGTACCAGGCGGTGATACAGCCCGCCAGGATGCTCTCGATTGTGCATCTGTAGAAGTTTGTGAGTGCTTTTGGTGACAAGCCGAATTTCTTCAGCCTCCTGAGGTTGAAGAGGCGCTGCTGCGCCTTCTTCACGATGCTGTCTGTGTGAGTGGACCAATTCAGTTTGTCTGTGATGTGTATGCCGAGGAACTTAAAACTTGCTACTCTCTCCACTACTGTTCCATCAATGTGGATAGGGGGGTGTTCCCTCTGCTGTTTCCTGAAGTCCACAATCATCTCCTCAGTTTTGTTGACGTTGAGTGTGAGGTTATTTTCCTGACATCACACTCCGAGGGCCCTCACCTCCTCCCTGTAGGCCGTCTCGTCGTTGTTGGTAATCAAGCCTACCACTGTTGTGTCGTCCGCAAACTTGATGATTGAGTTGGAGGCGTGCGTGGCCACGCAGTCGTGGGTGAACAGGGAGTACAGGAGAGGGCTCAGAACGCACCCTTGTGGGGCCCCAGTGTTGAGGATCAGCGGGGAGGAGATGTTGTTACCTACCCTCACCACCTGGGGGCGGTCCGTCAGGAAGTCCAGTACCCAGTTGCACAGGGCGGGGTTGAGACCCAGGGTCTTGAGCTTGATGACGAGCTTGGAGGGTACTATGGTGTTGAATGCCGAGCTGTCGTTGATGAACAGCATTCTCACATAGGTATTCCTCTTGTCCAGATGTGTTAGGGCAGTGTGCAGTGTGGTTGAGATTGCATCGTCTGTGGACCTATTTTGGCGGTAAGCAAATTGGAGTGGGTCTAGGGTGTCAGGTAGGGTGGAGGTGATATGGTCCTTGACTAGTCTCTCAAAGCACTTCATGATGATGGAAGTGAGTGCTACGGGGCGGTAGTCGTTTAGCTCAGTTACCTTAGCTTTCTTGGGAACAGGAACAAGGACACTGTTTGTATTCTGGTTAGGGAAGGTTTTAATAGTCACAGTGGGGTACAACATCTCCTATACACTTCCTTATAAATTTGCTCACAGAGTCAGCGTATATGTCAATGCTGTTCTCTGAGGCTGCCCGGAACATTTCCCAGTCCAAGTGATTGACTCAATCTTGAAGCGTTGCATCCGAGTTCTCTTGGGAGATAATACAGTCGGCATTTGATTGTGAGGAATTCTAGGTCAGGTGGACTTGAGTTCATGTATGTTGTTACAAATACACCATGAGTTGTTAATCATGAAACATACAACCTGCCCTTCTTCTTACTGGAGAGATGTTTATTCCTGTCGGCGCGATGCACTGAAAATCTCGTTGGCTGTACTGACTCCGACAGCATGTCCCCAGCCAGCCATGTTTCCATGAAACAGAGTATGTTACAATCCTGGATATCTCTTTGGAAAGCATCTATTGCCCTGATTTTGGCGACTTTGTTAACTAGGAACTGGTTATTAGCGAGTAATGTACTCGGGAGCGGTGGGTGGTGTGTGTGCATCCGAACTCTCACTACAAGACCGCCCGGCATCCTCTCCTCCGGCGGCATTGTTATGGGTCGGCCTCTGGAATCAGTTTGAATGCCCTGGGAGATGCAGATAAAGGATCCACTTTGGGAAAGTCGTATTCCTGGTAGTAATGCTGGATGTGCTGGTAAGATGACGTCTCTCTGATATCCAATAGTTATTCTCGGTTGTACAGTGGTTGCTCCACTAAAAGTTTTGCGATTATGCTGCAGGACTTAGAGGTAATTTGTGGTTGAGTACGGTACCCTGCGTCACCATTTCATTGTTCCAGACCACCACAAGAGGGAGTTAGAGCACTTATTCTGCTTTTGGGTCCTACTGTGTCTCTAACTGACAGTGAAGGGCAACATAAACCTACAGTAAATATTAGTAACAATGTCTCATCCCGTGTTCAACAACAGCCTTTTTTTCTTGCTCGTTTTGCGTTAATTGAAAACAAAATCATTTCCAAAATATTGTTATTTTTTAAACAAAGCAATTATTATTATTAATTTAGAATTGTATAAAAGCCATTGGATATTCACACAGATATATTATCAACCCTGTTATTAGCAGGACAATATATATTGGTCATGGCTACCGAGTGGCACACAATGGGATTGCCTTGCAGTACTCCAGCTGTATCCACTGAAAGCACGCAAGGTTCAAGGCACGAGGGCCGGGGGTACGGGATGGGCTGCAGAGTCACATACAGAAGACCTACCTAGCCCATGGGGATGGAAGGCGGAGGAAAATTAGTCGCGTAGAAATGTTGTCCCAGTAAGATTTATATTTATGTTAGACCATGTTGTCCTATTCAGCACATGGTACCCTTGTTGTGTGTAGACATCTCAGTGGTCCCTACTGTCCACACTTCCACACACATAAACACACATCCTGTCCACACTCCCACACACTCCCACCACACACATAAACACACATCCTGTCCACACTCCCACACACATAAACACATCTCAGTGGTCCCTACTGTCCACACTCCCACACACATAAACACACGTCCTGTCCACACTCCCACACACTCCCACCACACACATAAACGCACATCCTGTCCACACTCCCACACACATAAACACACATCTCAGTGGTCCCTACTGTCCACACTCCCACACACATAAACACACATCTCAGTGGTCCCTACTGTCCACACTCCCACACACATAAACACACATCTCAGTGGTCCCTACCGTGCAGTGCCTTAGTCACAGCTGAGCCCTCAGAATGGCTGTTCTATTTCAGTTCTGTAACCCAGGTGTTCTGCTCCACCTCTCTCTGCCAGGGCTGGGCTAGGACATATGCTGGGCTTTATATAGACTGGACTTGCATCCCAAATGGTAACGTATTACCTTTAAAGCGCACTACTTTTGACCAGGGCCCATAGGGAACAGGGACAGGACAGAACAGAACCAGAAGAGGGACCGGACCAGAAGAGGGACAGGGCCAGGGACAGGACCAGAAGAGGGACAGGACCAGAATAGGGACAGAACCAAGGACAGGACCTGAAGATGGACAAAACCAGGGACAGGACCTGAAGAGGGACAGAACCAGGGACAGGACCTGAAGAGGGACAGGACCTGGACAGGAACAGAAGTGGGACAGAACCAGGGACAGGACCTGAACAGGACAGGACCAGACATGAACAGGACCTGAAGAGGGACAGGACCTGGACAGGAACAGAAGTGGGACAGAACCAGGGACAGGACCTGAACAGGACAGGACCAGACAAGAACAGGACCTGAAGAGGGACAGGACCTGGACAGGAACAGAAGTGGGACAGAACCAGGGACAGGACCTGAACAGGACAGGACCAGACAAGAACAGGACCTGAAGAGGGACAGAACCAGGGACAGGACCTGAAGAGGGACAGAACCAGGGACAGGACGTGGACAGGACAGGACCTGAACAGGACCAGAAGAAGGACAGAACCAGAGACAGGACCTGAATAGGACAGGACCAGAAGAGGGACAGAACCAGGGACAGGACCTGAAGAGGGACAGGACCTGGACAGGAACAGAAGTGGGACAGAACCAGGGACAGGACCTGAACAGGACAGGACCAGACAAGAACAGGACCTAAAGAGGGACAGGACCAGGGACAGGACCTGAAGAGGGACAGGACCAGGGACAGGACCTGAAGAGGGACAGGACCTGAAGAGGGAGAGAAACAGGGACAGGACCAGAAGAGGGACAGAACCAGGGACAGTACCAGGACCAGAACAGGGACAGAACCAGGGACAGGACCAGGACCAGGGGCAGGGACGGGACCACAACTGGGACGGGCCCGGGGACAGGACCTGAATTTGGACGGGACCTGAACAGGGACGGGACTAGAACAGGGATGGGACCTGAACAGGGACAAGACCTGAACAGGGAAGGGACCTGAACAGGGACAGGACCAGAACAGGGACGGGCCCGGTGACAGGACCTGAACAGGGACAGGGACAAGACCTGAACAGGGACAGGACCTGAACAGGGACAAGACCTGAACAGGGATGGGACCAGAACAAGGACAAGACCTGAACAGGGACAGGACCTGAACAGGGACAGGACCAGAACAGGGACGGGCCCGGTGACAGGACCTGAACAGGGACAGGGACAAGACCTGAACAGGGACAGGACCTGAACAGGGACAAGACCTGAACTGGGATGGGACCAGAACAGGGACAAGACCTGAACAGGGATGGGACCAGAACAGGGACAAACACTGTTTTATATAGACTGATTTATTTAGAGCTGTAATGTTTAAAACACCACTCTGTTCAGTGCTTACCTTTGTGTGTGTGTGTGTGTGTGTGTGTGTGTGTGTGTGTGTGTGTGTGTGTGTGTGTGTGTGTGTGTGTGTGTGTGTGTGTGTGTGGGTATGTGTGGGTATGTGTGGGTATGTGTGCGTGTGTGTGCGTGTGTGTGCGTGTGTGTGCGTGTGTGTGTGTGTGTGTGTGTGTGTGTGTGTGTGTGTGTGTGTGTGTGTGTGGGTATGTGCGTGTGTGTGTGTGTGTGTGTGTGTGTGGGTATGTGTGGGTATGTGTGGGTATGTGTGGGTATGTGTGGGTATGTGTGTGTGTGTGTGTGTGTGTGTGTGTGTGTGTGTGTGTGTGTGTGTGTGTGTGTGTGTGTGTGTGTGTGTGTGTGTGTGTGTGTGTGTGTGTGTGTGTGTGTGTGTGTGTGTGAGAGAGAGAGACGAGAGGGTGAATTTTTACTGGCTGTAAATACCAGTTGGATGCATTCACATGCTTTGAACTCATTGAGAAATGCTGATTGGCTAATGGTCAACCAGCTTTGTCAGCTATTAACTAAAAGTACAGATTTCATGCTTGTAAATAAAATATAGTATTCAAAAACCATATTAATAGATAGTTATAAAAAAACGAATGTGTTGCATTTAACTGCTGAAAATTCTTTTATCGAGTTAATTTAGTAGAAGTGGTCAGCATGTGCAAGAAGTTAAAGTTTTGGAATAAAATTAGAGTTTCCAACTAAATACCAGCTTCTCACTTGGTTATAAACACAGCATACTCATCTACTGTAATTGTTGCTTCGATTATGTGCAAAACAACCCACAAATAGCAAATAAATAATCTGTCTGCCTGTTGTACTTAGTATTTTTATAAAAGGGGTGTGCATTATTTAGGAATCTCATCTACAGCTTTGTGTCGCAATAGGTTCATATTTTATACAATTCTATCGGCAATGTAAACTACATTTAGGAAGTCCGATTTGATGACAGTAGAAGGAACATCAACCCTCAGTTAGAGGAGTTAGAGGAGCAAAGCTGTGTCTTGGTTCTGGAGAGGAGAGGCTGCCTGCTAGTGATGTGCAGTCCGTGAACAATTCGTTATTTTTTAACCATTTTTATTGACTCAACATTCATGAGTCGTTTTATCAGAGTGACTCGTTCATTTTGAATTTGTTTGACCTGCTAGTGCTGTACGGAGTGGCCACAGTCAAACAATGTATTCCGTCAAGAGTCGTTCAGTCTAGTCCGGATGCGGCCACAACTAGATGCAGATTCAAATGTATCAACAAATAACCTTATTGGCACAGTATGCCTAGCGACCAACAAAATGTACATTGTTTAAAGCACACGTTTACAAGTGTCAGTAACAAATGCCAGCTACAATAACCCGCCTATGGTGAACGTCATGTGAAGGAGAGGCTTGTAGAATTAAGACTGTTTCCAGTTCTTAGTTCACCGGTTGGGGGTCCTGCGTGCTCAGGGCTTAAATGACTCAGATCAACGAAATTTGTCGAAAAAAAAAGTTATTTTGGCTGAACGATTCGAAAAGATCCGAGTCAGTCAAAAGAGACAAACTTCCCATCACTACCTGCTGAATCTCTGGCTGCAGCATTTTAAGGCGTGAACCTTTTGAGTCGTAGGTGGGAATTTCCTATCTCCGTAGAAACGCACATCCCCTCCTTGCGGTGATGCTGTTGTTCTGAAGTGAAAAGGTTCTTGCTATCTGGGATCCTTGGGATCTTGCAAAAGCAAGAACTCTCCAGCACCAAGGTACGTTTATTTAACTAGGCAAGCCAGTTAAGAACAAATTCTTATTTACAATGTTGGCCTACACCAGTGGTGGAAAAGTACCCAATTGTCATAGTTGAGTAAAATTAAAGATATACTTTAATAGAAAATGCCTCAAGTAAAAGTGAAAGTCACACTGTAAAATGGTACTTGAGTAAAAGTCTTAAAGTATTTGGTTTTGAATATATGTAAGTATCAACAGTAAATGTAATTGCTAAAATGTATTTAAGTATCAAAAGTAAAAGTGTAAATCATTTAAAATTCCTTATATTAAGCAAATCAGAAGATATGATTTTCTTGTTTTTTTTAAATGTATGGATAGCCAAGGGGCACACTCCAACACTTAGACATCATTTACAAACGAAGGATTTGTGTTTAATGAATCTGCCAGATTAGGTAGAAGGGATGACCAGGAATGTTCTCTTGATAAATGCGTGAATTGGCCAATTTGTATTTCTGCTCTGCATTCACAACGCAATGAGTACTTTTAGGTGTCAGGAAAACAGTATGGAGTTAAACGTACATTATTTTCTTTAGAAATGTAAAGTAAAAGTTGTCAAAAATATATAAATAGTAAAGTACAGACAAAAAAAATGACTTAAGTAGTACTTGAAAGTATTTTTGACTAAGTACTTTACTCCACTACATCGGACAGCACAGCGTCAGTAGCCAGACAGAATAGTTAGAGGAGAGAACCGAGCAGAACACTCCACATTCTGCTACAGACACTAACTGAGCTCAGTCCTTCATCTACCTGGACAGGATCATACACATTTATCATTTTACTTTCCAGTCGCGCTCAAACTATTCTTACTGTTTTATCTTGCACTTGGGAAATATTTATTGAAGGGAAAAGAACGCTCTAAAACTGGACAAATATTATGCAATCGTGACTTTGTGTTTGAAACGTGATAAAACGCGCCTTGCATTCTACCCCGATGTAGAGGCGCTCTTGGTTCAGTCACAGAAGAGGGTTTCTAGACTCCAGATGGTAACTAGGAAGTGTAGATCCTGGAGCGGTTCTGCACGCCGACTCAGACATCTTTGACATCTGCTGCAGCTAGTAGAGACTGTCAGTCTGTCAGAGACTGTGACCTGACTGGAGGACCGGGGGGGAACAGACAACAACATCATGGATCAGAACGTGATTCTAGTGTTTCTCCGCAGGCGGCTGAGCCAGAGACCCGCAGTAGAGGAGCTGGAGAGTCGGAACATCCTCAAACGTGAGTATTGGATACATAGTTTATAATCGATTCAAACGAGAGGATATAACAAATATGATCCTTTATAAGGGATCATAGTTTATCATCAGTTTTAATAAGTGAAACTGTCCCACTGTCTGTATCGACTCTCCAGATGATGGGCTTCATCGCAACATGACTCAATGTCTAAATTACTTCAGTGTGGAATGTATTGCCATGGTGATGAATACATGTTGCATGGAACTACGACACTACAGTTTATACTCCATTTGTTTCTTTTTAAAAAATGAAACAATTTAAAACAACTTTGTTAGGGCCTCCCGATAAGGCACTGCATTTCAGTGCTTGAGGCGTCACTAAAGACCCGGGTTCGATCCCGGCACGTGTTGCAGCCGGCCGTGACCGTGAAGCGGGGTACAATTGGCATAGCGTCGTTCGGGTTAGGGGAATCAGTTGTCAGATCAATGTCAGGGTCCAGTTGTCAGGTCAATGTCAGGGTCCAGTTGTCAGATCAATGTCAGGGTCCAGTTGTCAAATCAATGTCAGGGTCCAGTTGTCAGATCAATGTCAGGGTCCAGTTGTCAGATCAATGTCAGGGTCCAGTTGTCAGATCAATGTCAGGGTCCAGTCTCAGATCAATGTCAGGGTCCAGTTGTCAGATCAATGTAAAGGACACAAGATAAAATAAAAAGCATAGATATGGGTTGTATTTACAATGGTGCGTGTTCTTCACTGGTTGCCCTTTTCTCGTGGCAACAGGTCACAAATCTTGCTGCTTTGATGGCACACTGTGGAATTTCACCCAGTAGATATGGGAGTTTTTCAAAATTGGATTTGCTTTCGAATTCTTTGTGGATCTGTGTAATCTGAGGGAAATATGTCTCTCTAATATGGTCATACATTGGGCAGGAGGTTAGGAAGTGCAGCTCAGTTTACACCTCATTTTGTGGGCAGTGAGCACATAGCCTGTCTTCTCTTGAGAGCCATGTCTGCCTATGGCGGCCTTTCTCAATAGCAAGGCTATGCTCACTGAGTCTGTACATAGTCAAAACTTTCCTTAATTTTGGGTCAGTCACAGTGGTCAGGTATTCTGCCGCTGTGTACTCTCTGTGTAGGGCCAAATAGCATTCTAGTTTGCTCTGTTTTTTTTGTTAATTCTTTCCAATGTGTCAAGTAATTATCTTTTTGTTTTCTCATGATTTGGTTGGGTCTAATTGTGCTGCTGTCCTGGGACTCTGGGTGTGTTTGTGAACAGAGCCCCAGGACCAGCTTGCTTAGGGGACTCTTCTCCAGGTTCGTCTCTCTGTAGTTGATGGCTTTGTTGTGGAAGGTTTGGGAATCGCTTCCTTTTACGTGGTTATAGAATTTAACAGCTCTTTTCTGGATTTTGATAATTAGTGGGTATCGGCCTAATTCTGCTCTGCATGCATTATTTGGTGTTCTACGTTGTACACGGAGGATATTTTTGCAGAATTCTGCGTGCAGTCTCTCAATTTGGTGTTTGTCCCATTTTGTGAAGTCTTGGTTGGTGAGCGGACCCCAGACCCCATTTCTCCATCTCTCTCCTCCATATCTCCATCTCTCTACTCCATCTCTCCATCTCTGTCCTCCCTCCATCTCTTCTCCATTTCTCTCCCTCCTTCATCTCTCTCCTCCCTTCATCTCTCTTCCCCATCTCTCTCCCTCCATCTCTGTCCTCCCTTCATCTCTCTTCCCCATCTCTCTCCTCCCTCCATCTCTGTCCTCCATTCATCTCTCTTCCCCATCTCTCTCCCTCCATCTCTGTCCTCCCTTCATCTCTCTTCCCCATCTCTCTCCTCCCTCCATCTCTCTCCTCCATGCATCTCTCTTCCCCATCTCTCTCCCTCCATGTCTGTCCTCCCTTCATCTCTCTTCCCCATCTCTCTCCTCCCTCCATCTCTCTCCTCCATGCATCTCTCTTCCCCATCTCTCTCCCTCCATGTCTGTCCTCCCTTCATCTCTCTTCCCCATCTCTCTCCTCCCTCCATCTCTGTCCTCCATTCATCTCTCTTCCCCATCTCTCTCCCTCCATCTCTGTCCTCCCTTCATCTCTCTTCCCCATCTCTCTCCTCCCTCCATCTCTCTCCTCCATGCATCTCTCTTCCCCATCTCTCTCCCTCCATGTCTGTCCTCCCTTCATCTCTCTTCCCCATCTCTCTCCTCCCTCCATCTCTGTCCTCCATTCATCTCTCTTCCCCATCTCTCTCCCTCCATGTCTGTCCTCCCTTCATCTCTCTTCCCCATCTCTCTCCTCCCTCCATCTCTGTCCTCCTGTACTGTGTTTCTGACCTGTTGTTCTTCCTGTTTCATCTCCAGAGAGGAATGACCAGTCAGAGCAGGAGGAGAGGAGGGAGATCAAACAGAGACTCAACAGGAAGTTGAACCAGCGTCCGACAGTAGATGAGTTAAGGGACAGGAAGATACTGATTCGTTTCAGTGACTATGTTGAGGTGGCCAAGGCTCAGGACTACGACCGCAGGGCAGATAAACCCTGGACCAGGCTGTCTGCTTCAGACAAGGTCAGCTCAACTCGCACAGACACACAAACAGCTGAGCTCCTGTTTTACCTCTACCACCTGTTGTTGTTGACATGGTTGTTGTTGATGTGTTCCCCAGGCAGCAATAAGGAAGGAGCTGAATGAGTTCAAGAGTAACGAGATGGAGGTTCACAATTCCAGCAAGCACCTGACGAGGTATGTGAGGGTGGTTTTGTGTGTGTGTGTGTGTGTGTGTGTGTGTGTGCTTTTGGTTTTACTATCCTAGACTGTTCAGGGTCTGGCCTGCTCCCCTCCTCTACAGAGGGAGTTAGTCTGAGCTCTCCACTCCCCTCCCCTGCTGTCGCTATACCCCCTTTCTATCTGACACAGTTACAAAATCCTGGATTGCTTCTCCACAGGGGACCATTACCTAACTATTCTATTCAGTTTCTGTCCAGCACTGAGGACAGAGCACCTTCTGTCCGTTCAGTTATTAATAGATCACCTTCCGTCCGTTCAGTTATTAATAGATCACCTTCAGTCCGTTCAGTTGTTAATAGATCACCTTCAGTCCGTTCAGTTGTTAATAGATCACCTTCTGTCCGTTCAGTTGTTAATAGATCACCTTCAGTCCATTCAGATGTTAATAGATCACCTTCCGTCCGTTCAGTTATTAATAGATCACCTTCAGTCCGTTCAGTTATTAATAGATCACCTTCTGTCCGTTCAGTTATTAATAGATCACCTTCCGTCCGTTCAGTTATTAATAGATCACCTTCCGTCCATTCAGTTATTAATAGGTCTCTGATTGATGTATTTCTGGGAATGGATCAGTTCATGTAACACTGACTGCCCTCTCTTTCTTCTCCTTTCTCTCTCTCTCGTTCTCTTTCCTCTCTCTCTTTCTCCTCTCTCTCTCTCTTTCTCCTCTCTCTCTCTTTCTCCTCTCTCTCACTTACTCTGTCTCTCCTCTCTCTGTCTCTCTGTCTCTCCTCTCTCTGTCTCTCCTCTCTCTGTCTCTCCTCTCTCTGTCTCTCCTCTCTCTGTCTCTCCTCTCTCTGTCTCTCCTCTCTCTGTCTCTCCTCTCTCTGGCTCTCCTCTCTCTGTCTCTCCTCTCTCTGTCTCTCCTCTCTCCTGTGTCTAGGTTCCATCGGCCGTAGTGTAGTGGTGGTTTCTTCTGCAGAAGCTGGGTGGTCCAATTATCAGTGAAGACCATATGACAGTGTTCCCAGGCTCCTACCCACGGCCCCAGACTGTCCTGTCTTGATATGTGGGCTCGTTCCAGGATGTTCGACCTACAGATATCTGTCTGTCTTTGTGCCAACTTGGAGGCTGTCTGTCTCTCTGTGTGTCACCATGGAGGCTATGTCTCTAGAGCTGGCGCCCAGGAAAGATCACAGGAGACATCAGACTGATATTCTCTTAAAGGAGCTATCAAAACGTCTCTGGTCGCTTTCTCCTAGACGTCAACCAATGAGAAAAAGATTAATGAAAAAGATGACAGCACTTGTTAGTTCACGAGTTGTTTCTCTCGATTCACTCCATACCAGCAGTCTAAAAGAATCAGAAAACTATTGCCATGCAACAAATGTTTCTCAGAATTTCTCTTGGTGTGGTGAAGGTTAAAAAGAAACCTACAAAGAAGGCAAAAAGATGAAAGAGTACATCCCTGAGACTGCTGCTGTGGAATAAACTGAAATAAATAACGTTGACTGTGAGTGCTTGGGGTCTGGTTTCATAGTGGATCCTTGGATCAGCCACAGGAGGACCTATGAGGAGCCTCCAACCTGGAGGAACCAGCCTGATCCCTGCATTCACCATTCTATTTCACTTCACGCACCAATCTCACATTCCTCCTCAGTTTGAGCCTGTCTGTGACGAGAGGCCGTATTCAAAACGTTCTTATCAGCGATTGCATCACCTTCTTATCAGTGATTGCATCACCAATCACTATTTCTGAGAGGAATCTGATTGGATCAGTCATTTTCCGATGTATTCCAAACACCTATTGGATAAAGACTAGACGGATAAGTGCAGTGAGACAGAATGGTGAAGGCAGCGATCAGGCTGGTTCCTCCTTCAACCTGCTCAGAGGAAACAGCACATCTCCTTCAGAGGACCATCTGAACATTTTCCTCAACACCTTGTTTCTCCATGTCAGAGGACGGAGGAGGCACATTGGAATGCGTCCCAAATGGCACCTTATTCCTTATTTTATAACAGACTCTTTGAAAGCTGAAAGAACGATGGCAGACAAAGGGTGTGGTGCATGTGACCAACAAACCCTTTCCTCTCCTCTTCAGAAACGCTAGTTAAAGGCTGCAAAATTCCACACATTTTCCCAAAATTCTGAGTTTTTCAGAAAATTCCAGTTGGAGGGTTTCAGGATTTTATGCTTAATTTATTCTCTCCTGATTCCAGGAATCTCTAACCAGGATTTCTGGAAAACCTGGGGATTTTGGAAAAGTTACAGGATTTTGCGACCCGAAACGCTAGTCTCCCCTCCAGCACCCAGGCATCTCTCTCTATGGGCTGACAGTCTTATTAATGTTGTTGGTAACCATGTCTGTCTAAAGCAGGGGTATCAAGCTCATTCCACGGTGGGCCGTGTGTCTGCAGGTTTTTGTTTTTTCCTTTCAATTAAGACCTAAATAGTCACCTTAATTCATCAATCAAGTACAAGGGTGGAGAGAGAACCTTCAGAGACACAGCCACCTGTGGAATGAGTTTAACACGTGGTCTAAAGCACCTTTGTAAGCACTATTTATCGTCTGCACAATACAAGTTGTGACTTTTTAAGAACTGCTGTTGTTGTAGTGTCTTTAATAAGGTGGTTGGTTGGAGGGTCTTTAATAGGGTGGTTGGTTGGAGGGTCGTTAATAAGGTGGTTGGTTGGAGGGTCTTTAATAAGGTGGTTGGTGGGAGGGTCTTTAATAAGGTGGTTGGTTGGAGGGTCTTTAATAAGGTGGCTGGTTGTAGTGGGTCTTTAATAAGGTGTTTCGTTGTAGTGGGTCTTTAATAAGGTGGTTGGTTGGAGGATCTTTAAGGTGGTCTGTTGTAGGGGTCTTTAATAAGGTGGTTGGTTGGAGGGTCTTTCATAAGGTGGTTGGTTGGAGGGGTCTTTACATAGGTGGTTGGTTGGAGGGGTTTTTAATAAGGTGGTTGGTTGTAGTGGGTCTTTAATAAGGTGGTTGGTTGGAGGGTCTTTCATAAGGTGGTTGGTTGAGGGGTCTTTAATTAGGTGGTTGGCTGGAGGGTCTTTAATTAGGTGGTTGGCTGGAGGGTCTTTAATAAGATGGTTGGTTTGGAGGGTCATTAATAAGGTGGTTGGTTGTAGTGGGTCTTTAATAGGGTGGTTGGTTGGAGGGTCTTTCATAAGGTGGTTGGTTGAGGGGTCTTTAATTAGGTGGTTGGCTGGAGGGTCTTTAATTAGGTGGTTGGCTGGAGGGTCTTTAATACGATGGTTGGTTTGGAGGGTCATTAATAAGGTGGTTGGTTGGAGGGTCTTTAATAAGGTGGTTGGTTGGAGGGTCGTTAATAAGGTGGTTGGTTGGAGGGTCTTTAATAAGGTGGTTGGTGGGAGGGTCTTTAATAAGGTGGTTGGTTGGAGGGTCTTTAATAAGGTGGCTGGTTGTAGTGGGTCTTTAATAAGGTGTTTCGTTGTAGTGGGTCTTTAATAAGGTGGTTGGTTGGAGGATCTTTAAGGTGGTCTGTTGTAGGGGTCTTTAATAAGGTGGTTGGTTGGAGGGTCTTTCATAAGGTGGTTGGTTGGAGGGGTCTTTAATAAGGTGGTTGGTTGGAGGGGTCTTTACATAGGTGGTTGGTTGGAGGGGTTTTTAATAAGGTGGTTGGTTGTAGTGGGTCTTTAATAAGGTGGTTGGTTGGAGGGTCTTTCATAAGGTGGTTGGTTGAGGGGTCTTTAATTAGGTGGTTGGTTGGAGGATCTTTAAGGTGGTCTGTTGTAGGGGTCTTTAATAAGGTGGTTGGTTGGAGGGTCTTTCATAAGGTGGTTGGTTGGAGGGGTCTTTAATAAGGTGGTTGGTTGGAGGGGTCTTTACATAGGTGGTTGGTTGGAGGGGTTTTTAATAAGGTGGTTGGTTGTAGTGGGTCTTTAATAAGGTGGTTGGTTGGAGGGTCTTTCATAAGGTGGTTGGTTGAGGGGTCTTTAATTAGGTGGTTGGCTGGAGGGTCTTTAATTAGGTGGTTGGCTGGAGGGTCTTTAATAAGATGGTTGGTTTGGAGGGTCATTAATAAGGTGGTTGGTTGTAGTGGGTCTTTAATAAGGTGGTTGGTTGGAGGGTCTTTCATAAGGTGGTTGGTTGAGGGGTCTTTAATTAGGTGGTTGGCTGGAGGGTCTTTAATTAGGTGGTTGGTTGGAGGGTCTTTCATAAGGTGGTTGGTTGGAGGGTCTTTCATAAGGTGGTTGGTTGGAGGGTCTTTCATAAGGTGGTTGGTTGAGGGGTCTTTAATTAGGTGGTTGGTTGTAGTGGGTCTTTAATAAGGTGGTTAGTTGGAGGGGTCTTTTATATGGTGGTCTGTTGGAGGGGTCTTTAATAAGGTGGGCCGGTTGGAGGGTAATAAGGTGGTTGGTTGGAGGGTCTTTAAGGTGGTCTGTTGTAGGTTTCTTTAATAAGGTGGTTGGTTGGAGGGTCTTTAATGAGGTCTTTGGTTGGAGGGTCTTTAATAATGTGGTTGGTTGGAAGGGTCTTTAATAAGGTGGTTGGTTGGAGGGTATTTAATAAGGTGGTTGGATGGAGGGTCTTTAATAAGGTGGTTGGTTGGAGGGTATTTAATAAGGTGGTTGGTTGGAGGGTCTTTAATGAGGTGGTTGGTTGGAGGGGTCTTTAATAAGGTGTTTGGTTGGAGGGTCTTTAATAAGGTGGTTAGTTGGAGGGTATTTAATAAGGTGGATAGTTGGAGGGTCTTTCATAAGGTGGTTGGTTGGAGGGTCTTTAATAAGGTGGTTGGTTGGAGGGTCTTTAATAAGGTGGTTGGTTGGAGGGTCTTTAATAAGGTGTTTGGTTGGAGGGTATTTAATAAGGTGGTTGGAAGGAGGGTCTTTAATAAGGTGGTTGGTTGGAGGGTCTTTAAGGTGGTCTGTTGTAGGGGTCTTTAATAAGGTGGTTGATTGGAGGGTCTTTAATAAGGTGGTTGGTTGGAGGGTCTTTAATAAGGTGGTTGGTTGTAGTGGGTCTTTAATAAGGTGGTTGGTTGGAGGGGTCTTGAATATGGTGGTTGGTTGGAGGGTCTTTAATAAGGTGGTTGGTTGGAGGAGTCTTGAATAAGGTGGTTGGTTGGAGGGTCTGTAATAAGGTGGTTGGTTGTAGTGGGTCTTTAATAAGGTGGTTGGTTGGAGGGGTCTTGAATATGGTGGTTGGTTGGAGGGTCTTTAATAAGGTGGTTGGTTGGAGGGTCTTTAATAAGGTGGTTGGATGGAGGGTCTTTAATAAGGTGGTGGTTTGGAGGATCTTTAATGAGGTGGTTGGTTGGAGGGTCTTTAATAAGGTGGTTGGTTGGAGGATCTTTAATAAGGTGGTTTTTTGGAGGGGTCTTGAATAAGGTGGTTGGTTGGAGGGGTCTTTAATAAAGTGGTTGGTTGAAGGGTCTTTAATAAGGTGGTTGGTTGAAGGGGTCTTTCATAAGATGGTTGGTTGGAGGGTCTTTCATAAGGTGTTTGGTTGAAGTGGTCTTTAATAAGGTGGTTGGATGGAGGGTCTTTAATAAGGTGGTTGGTTGGAGGGTCTTTAATAAGGTGGTTGGATGGAGGGTCTTTAATAAGGTGGTTGGTTGGAGGGTCTTTAATAAGGTGGTTGGATGGAGGGTCTTTAATAAGGTGGTTGGTTGGAGGGTCTTTAATAAGGTGGGTGGTTGGAGGGTTTTTCATAAGGTGGTTGGTTGGAGGGTATTTAATAATGTGGTTGGTTGGAGGGTCTTTCATAAGGTGGTTGGTTGGAGGGTCTTTAATAAGGTGGTTGGTTGGAAGGGTCTTTAATAAGGTGGTTGGATGGAGGGTCTTTAATAAGGTGGTTGGTTGGAGGGTCTTTAATAAGGTGGGTGGTTGGAGGGTTTTTCATAAGGTGGTTGGTTGGAGGGTATTTAATAATGTGGTTGGTTGGAGGGTCTTTCATAAGGTGGTTGGTTGGAGGGTCTTTAATAAGGTGGTTGGTTGGAAGGGTCTTTAATCAGGTGGGTGGTTGGTGGGTCTTTAATAACTTGGTTGGTTGGAGGGGTCTTTAATAAGGTGTTTGGTTGGAGGGTCTTTAATAAGGTGGTTGGATGGAGGGTCTTTAATAAGGTGGTTGGTTGGAGGGTCTTTCATAAGGTGGTTGGTTGAAAGGGTCTTTAATAAGGTGGTTGGTTTGGAGGGTCTTTAATAAGTTGGTTGGTTGGAGGGTCTTTAAGGTTGTCTGTTGCAGGGGTCTTTAATAAGGTGTTTCGTTGTAGTGGGTATTTAATAAGGTGGTTGGTTGGAGGGGTCTTTAATAAGGTGGTTGGTTGGAGGGTCTTTAATAAGGTGGTTGGTTGGAGGGTCTTTAAGGTGGTCTGTTGTAGGGGTCTTTAATAAGGTGGTTGATTGGAGGGTCTTTAATAACGTGGTTGGAGGGTCTTTAATAAGGTGGTTGGTTGGAGGAGTCTTGAATAAGGTGGTTGGTTGGAGGGTCTTAATAAGGTGGTTGGTTGGAGGGTATTTAATAAGGTGGTTGGTTGGAGGATCTTTAATAAGGTGGTTTTTTGGAGGGGTTGGAGGGTCTTTAATAAGGTGGTTGGTTGTAGTGGGTCTTTAATAAGGTGGTTGGTTGGAGGGGTCTTTAATAAGGTGGTTGGTTGGAGGGTCTTTAATAAGGTGGTTGGTTGGAGGGTCTTTCATGCGGTGGTTGGTTGAAGTGGTCTTTAATAAGGTGGTTGGTTGGAGGGTCTTTAATAAGGTGGTTGGTTGGAGGGTTCTTGAATATGGTGGTTGGTTGGAGGGGTCTTTAATAAGGTGTTTGGTTGGAGGGTATTTAATAAGTTGGTTGGTTGGAGGGTCTTTAAGGTTGTCTGTTGCAGGGGTCTTTAATAAGGTGTTTCGTTGTAGTGGGTATTTAATAAGGTGGTTGGTTGGAGGGTCTTTAATGAGGTGGTTGGTTGGAGGGGTCTTTAATAAGGTGTTTGGTTGGACGGTATTTAATAAGGTGGTTGGTTGGAGGGTTCTTGAATATGGTGGTTGGTTGGAGGGTCGTTAATGTGATCTGTTGTAGGGGTCTTTAATAAGGTGGTTGGATGGAGGGTCTTTAATAAGGTGGTTGGTTGGAGGATCTTTAATAAGGTGGTTGGTTGGAGGATCTTTAATAAGGTGGTTAGTTGGAGGGGTCTTTAATAAGGTGGTTAGTTGGAGGGGTCTTTAATAAGGTGGTTGGTTGGAGGGTCTGTAATAAGGTGGTTGGTTGTAGTGGGTCTTTAATAAGGTGGTTGGTTGGAGGGGTCTTGAATATGGTGGTTGGTTGGAGGGTCTTTAATAAGGTGGTTGGTTGGAGGGTCTTTAATAAGGTGGTTGGATGGAGGGTCTTTAATAAGGTGGTTGTTTGGAGGGTCTTTAATAAGGTGGTTGGTTGGAGGGTCTTTAATAAGGTGGTTGGTTGGAGGATCTTTAATAAGGTGGTTTTTTGGAGGGGTCTTGAATAAGGTGGTTGGTTGGAGGGGTCTTTAATAAAGTGGTTGGTTGAAGGGTCTTTAATAAGGTGGTTGGTTGAAGGGGCCTTTCATAAGATGGTTGGTTGGAGGGTCTTTAATAAGGTGGTTGGTTGGAGGGTCTTTAATAAGGTGGGTGGTTGGAGGGTTTTTCATAAGGTGGTTGGTTGGAGGGTATTTAATAATGTGGTTGGTTGGAGGGTCTTTCATAAGGTGGTTGGTTGGAGGGTCTTTAATAAGGTGGTTGGTTGGAAGGGTCTTTAATAAGGTGGGTGGTTGGTGGGTCTTTAATAACTTGGTTGGTTGGAGGGGTCTTTAATAAGGTGTTTGGTTGGAGGGTCTTTAATAAGGTGGTTGGATGGAGGGTCTTTAATAAGGTGGTTGGATGGAGGGTCTTTAATAAGGTGGTTGGTTGGAGGGTCTTTCATAAGGTGGTTGGTTGAAAGGGTCTTTAATAAGGTGGTTGGTTTGGAGGGTCTTTAATAAGTTGGTTGGTTGGAGGGTCTTTAAGGTTGTCTGTTGCAGGGGTCTTTAATAAGGTGTTTCGTTGTAGTGGGTATTTAATAAGGTGGTTGGTTGGAGGGTATTTAATAAGGTGGATGGTTGGAGGGTCTTTAGTGAGGTGGTTGTTTGGAGGGGTCTTTAATAAGGTGTTTGGTTGGAGGGTATTTAATAAGTTGGTTGGTTGGAGGGTCTTTAAGGATGTCTGTTGCAGGGGTCTTTAATAAGGTGTTTCGTTGTAGTGGGTATATAATAAGGTGGTTGGTTGGAGGGGTCTTTAATAAGGTGGTTGGTTGGAGGGTCTTTAATAAGGTGGTTGGTTGGAGGGTCTTTAAGGTGGTCTGTTGTAGGGGTCTTTAATAAGGTGGTTGATTGGAGGGTCTTTAATAACGTGGTTGGAGGGTCTTTAATAAGGTGGTTGGTTGGAGGAGTCTTGAATAAGGTGGTTGGTTGGAGGGTCTTAATAAGGTGGTTGGTTGGAGGGTATTTAATAAGGTGGTTGGTTGGAGGATCTTTAATAAGGTGGTTTTTTGGAGGGGGTTGGAGGGTCTTTAATAAGGTGGTTGGTTGTAGTGGGTCTTTAATAAGGTGGTTGGTTGGAGGGGTCTTTAATAAGGTGGTTGGTTGGAGGGTCTTTAATAAGGTGGTTGGTTGGAGGGTCTTTCATGCGGTGGTTGGTTGAAGTGGTCTTTAATAAGGTGGTTGGTTGGAGGGTCTTTAATAAGGTGGTTGGTTGGAGGGTTCTTGAATATGGTGGTTGGTTGGAGGGGTCTTTAATAAGGTGTTTGGTTGGAGGGTATTTAATAAGTTGGTTGGTTGGAGGGTCTTTAAGGTTGTCTGTTGCAGGGGTCTTTAATAAGGTGTTTCGTTGTAGTGGGTATTTAATAAGGTGGTTGGTTGGAGGGTCTTTAATGAGGTGGTTGGTTGGAGGGTCTTTAATAAGGTGTTTGGTTGGACGGTATTTAATAAGGTGGTTGGTTGGAGGGTTCTTGAATATGGTGGTTGGTTGGAGGGTCGTTAATGTGATCTGTTGTAGGGGTCTTTAATAAGGTGGTTGGATGGAGGGTCTTTAATAAGGTGGTTGGTTGGTGGGTCTTTAATAAGGTGGTTGGTTGGAGGGTCTTTAATAAGTTGGTTGGTTGGAGGGTCTTTAAGGTTGTCTGTTGCAGGGGTCTTTAATAAGGTGTTTCGTTGTAGTGGGTATTTAATAAGGTGGTTGGTTGGAGGGTCTTTAATGAGGTGGTTGGTTGGAGGGGTCTTTAATAAGGTGTTTGGTTGGACGGTATTTAATAAGGTGGTTGGTTGGAGGGTTCTTGAATATGGTGGTTGGTTGGAGGGTCGTTAATGTGATCTGTTGTAGGGGTCTTTAATAAGGTGGTTGGATGGAGGGTCTTTAATAAGGTGGTTGGTTGGTGGGTCTTTAATAAGGTGGTTGGTTGGAGGGTCTTTAATAAGGTGGTTGGTTGTAGTGGGTCTTTAATAAGGTGGTTGGTTGGAGGGTTCTTGAATATGGTGGTTGGTTGGAGGGTCGTTAATGTGATCTGTTGTAGGGGTCTTTAATAAGGTGGTTGGATGGAGGGTCTTTAATAAGGTGGTTAGTTGGTGGATCTTTAATAAGGTGGTTGGTTGGAGGATCTTTAATAAGGTGGTTAGTTGGGGGGGTCTTTAATAAGGTGGTTAGTTGGAGGTGTCTTTAATAAGGTGGTTGGTTGGAGGTGGTTGGAGGGGTCTTTAATACGGTGGTTGGTTGGAGGGTCTTTAATAAGGTGGTTGGTTGCAGTCGGTCTTTAATAAAGTGGTTGGTTTGGAGGGTCTTTAATAAGGTGGTTGGTTGGAGGGTCTTTAATAAGGTGGTTAGTTGGAGGGGTCTTCAATAAGGTGATTGGTTGGAGGATCTTTCAGGTGGTTAGTTGGAGGGTCTTTAATAAAGTGGTTGGTTGGAGGGTCTTTAATAAGGTGGTTAGTTGGAGGGGTCTTTAATAAGGTGGGTGGATCTCAGTTGTTTATTGGAGGATTAATGCTGTTTTCTCTGTAAATATGGGGAAACTTTATTCACTGCGAACGCCGATCAGTGTTTACCCATCTATCTTTTTGCCGCTCCATCAATGGTTGGGCTGTTGAATAGTACATGTGGTGGTGATGGTTCTTCGACGGAAATTGCGAGTTATAACTTTATTATATAATTATTTTTGAAAGCCTGTCACTGAGCATGACGTCTCTAAACCATGGCTGGACAGGACACCAAGACAATCATATATTCAGAACGTAGTTTCTATGTGTTTCATTCCTCTCAATTTATTCCATTTCGGTCATTATTATGAGCCTTCCTCCCCGCACCTGCCTCCACTGTCTTCAGCACCTTATAGCAGGTTAAGTGCAGTGTTACTGTTTTTCACGGCGTATATTACTAGACAGTTTGATTGCTGACTGAAGATCTTAGCTAGCTACCTTCTGTTCACCTTGGTTGTTGTTTGTCTCTGCACTGGTTGGCTGAGAATGTTAGCAGAAGTAGTTTGTAGACAATAAGCTCTGTATGTAGCCTGTTACAGAACCAGAACGTAAGTCAGACCCTGGGTTACCTGTGTACTGTACGACAGATGGCAGCTTCCCTGTCCAACACAACACACACCTAATATATTAGTCTTTAATCCCTAATTACAGTCTCAGAGCAGTTTACTCTCTAACCAGTGTTGAATCGGCCCGGAACAAACAGGTAATCTCTAACGCAGTGTTGAATTGGGCCGGAACAAACAGGTACTCTAACCCAGTGTTGAATTGGGCCGGAACAAACAGGTACTCTCTAACCCAGTGTTGAATCGGCCCGGAACAAACAGATACTCTCTAACCCAGTGTTGAATTGGGCCGGAACAAACAGGTACTCTAACCCAGTGTTGAATTGGGCCGGAACAAACAGGTACTCTCTAACTCAGTGTTGAATTGGGCCGGAACAAACAGGTACTCTCTAAATCAGTGTTGAATTGGGCCGGAACACACCGGTACTCTAACCCAGTGTTGAATTGGACCGGAACAAACAGGTACTCTCTAACCTAGTGTTGAATTGGGCCGAAACACACCGGTACTCTCTAACCCAGCGTTGAATTGGGCCGGAACACACCGGTACTCTCTAACCCATTGTTGAATTGGGACGGAACAAACAGGTACTCTCTAACCCAGTGTTGAATTGGGCCGGAACACACCGGTACTCTCTAAACCAGTGTTGAATTGGACCGGAACACACCGGTACTCTCTAACCCAGTGTTGAATTGGGACGGAACAAACAGGTACTCTCTAACCCAGTGTTGAATTGGGCCGGAACAAACAGGTACTCTCTAAATCAGTGTTGAATTGGGCCGGAACACACCGGTACTCTAACCCAGTGTTGAATTGGACCGGAACAAACAGGTACTCTCTAACTCAGTGTTGAATTGGGCCGGAACAAACAGGTACTCTCTAAATCAGTGTTGAATTGGGCCGGAACACACCGGTACTCTAACCCAGTGTTGAATTGGACCGGAACAAACAGGTACTCTCTAACCTAGTGTTGAATTGGGCCGAAACACACCGGTACTCTCTAACCCAGCGTTGAATTGGGCCGGAACACACCGGTACTCTCTAACCCAGTGTTGAATTGGGACGGAACAAACAGGTACTCTCTAACCCAGTGTTGAATTGGGCCGGAACACACCGGTACTCTAACCCAGTGTTGAATTGGACCGGAACAAACAGGTACTCTCTAACCTAGTGTTGAATTGGGCCGAAACACACCGGTACTCTCTAACCCAGCGTTGAATTGGGCCGGAACACACCGGTACTCTCTAACCCAGTGTTGAATTGGGACGGAACAAACAGGTACTCTCTAACCCAGTGTTGAATTGGGCCGGAACAAACAGGTACTCTCTAACCCAGTGTTGAATTGGGCCAGAACACACCGGTACTCTCTAACCCAGTGTTGAATTGGGCCGGAACAAACAGGTACTCTCTAAACCAATGTTGAATTGGGCCAGAACAAACAGGTACTCTCTAACCCAGTGTTGAATTGGGCCAGAACAAACAGGTAATCTCTAACCCAGTGTTGAATTGGGCCGGAACGAACCGGTACTCTAACCCAGTGTTGAATTGGGCCGGAACACACCGGTACTTTCTAACCTAGTGTTGAATTGGGCCGGAACAAACAGGTACTCTCTAACCCAGTGTAGAATTGGGCCGGAGCACACCGGTACTCTCTAACCCAGAGTTGAATTGGGCCGGAACAAACAGATACTCTCTAACCTAGTGTTGACTTGGGCCGGAACACACCGGTACTCTCTATCCCAGCGTTGAATTGGGCCAGAACACAACGGTACTCTCTAACCCAGTGTTGAATTGGGCCGGAACACACCGGTACTCTCTAACCCAGCGTTGAATTGGGCCGGAACACACCGGTACTCTCTAACCCCGTGTTGAATTGGCCCGGAACAAACAGGTACTCTCTAACCCAGTGTTGAATTGGGCCGGAACACACCGGTACTCTCTAACCCAGTGTTGAATTGGGCCGGAACAAACAGGTACTCTCTAACCTAGTGTTGAATTGGGTCGAAACACACCGGTACTATCTAACCCAGCATTGAATTGGGCCGGAACAAACAGGTACTCTCTAACCTTTTGTTGACTTGGGCCGGAACACACCGGTACGCTCTATCCCAGCGTTGATTTGGGCCAGAACACACCGGTACTCTCTAACCCAGTGTTGAATTGGGCCGGAACAAACAGGTACTCTCTAACCCAGCGTTGAATTGGGCCGGAACACACCGGTACTCTCTAACCCAGTGTTGAATTGGGCCGGAACACACCGGTACTCTCTAACCCAGTGTTAAATTGGGCCGTAACACACCGGTACTCTCGAACCCAGCGTTGAATTGGGCCGGAACACACCGGTACTCTCTAACCCAGAGTTGAATTGGGCCGGAACAAACAGGTACTCTCTAACCTAGTGTTGAATTGGGTCGAAACACACCGGTACTCTCTAACCCAGAGTTGAATTGGGCCGGAACACACCGGTACTCTCTAACCCAGTGTTAAATTGGGCCGTAACACACCGGTACTCTCGAACCCAGCGTTGAATTGGGCCGGAACAAACAGGTACTCTCTAACCCAGCGTTGAATTGGGCCGGAACAAACAGGT
This sequence comes from Oncorhynchus masou masou, assembly GCF_036934945.1. Classification (NCBI taxonomy): domain Eukaryota; kingdom Metazoa; phylum Chordata; class Actinopteri; order Salmoniformes; family Salmonidae; genus Oncorhynchus; species Oncorhynchus masou. The sequence continues at coordinate 91,880,834 of NC_088216.1, forward strand.
ACTCTCTAACCCAGTGTTAAATTGGGCCGTAACACACCGGTACTCTCGAACCCAGCGTTGAATTGGGCCGGAACAAACAGGTACTCTCTAACCCAGCGTTGAATTGGGCCGGAACAAACAGGTACTCTCTAAACCAGTGTTGAATTGGGCCGGAACACACCGGTACTCTCTAACCCAGCGTTGAATTGGGCCAGAACAAACCGGTACTCTCTAACCCAGTGTTGAATTGGGCCAGAACACACCGGTACTCTCTAACCCAGTGTTGAATTGGGCCAGAACACACCGGTACTCTCTAACCCAGTGTTGAATTGGGCCGGAACACACAGGTACTCTCTAACCCAGCGTTGAATTGGCCAGAACACACCTGTACTCTCTAACCCAGTGTTGAATTGGGCAAGAACAAACAGGTACTCTCTAACCCAGTGTTGAATTGGGCCGGAACGAACCGGTACTCTCTAACCCAGCATTGAATTGGGCCGGAACAAACAGGTACTCTCTAACCTTTTGTTGACTTGGGCCGGAACACACCGGTACTCTCTATCCCAGCGTTGAATTGGGCCAGAACACACCGGTACTCTCTAACCCAGTGTTGAATTGGGCCGGAACACACCGGTACTCTCTAACCCAGCATTGAATTGGGCCGGAACAAACAGGTACTCTCTAACCTTTTGTTGACTTGGGCCGGAACACACCGGTACTCTCTATCCCAGCGTTGAATTGGGCCAGAACACACCGGTACTCTCTAACCCAGCGTTGAATTGGGCCGGAACACAACGGTACTCTCTAACCCCGTGTTGAATTGGCCCGGAACAAACAGGTACTCTCTAACCCAGTGTTGAATTGGGCCGGAACACACCGGTACTCTCTAACCCAGTGTTGAATTGGGCCGGAACAAACAGGTACTCTCTAACCCAGTGTTGAATTGGGCCGAAACACACCGGTACTCTCTAACCTAGTGTTGAATTGGGTTGAAACACACTGGTACTCTCTAACCCAGCATTGAATTGGGCCGGAACAAACAGGTACTCTCTAACCTTTTGTTGACTTGGGCCGGAACACACCGGTACTCTCTAACCCCGTGTTGAATTGGGCCGGAACACACCGGTACTCTCTAACCCAGTGTTGAATTTGGCCGTAACACACCGGTACTCTCGAACCCAGCGTTGACTTGGGCCGGAACAAACAGGTACTCTCTAACCCAGTGTTGAATTGGGCCGGAACAAACAGGTACTCTCTAACCCAGTGTTGAATTGGGCCGAAACACACCGGTACTCTCTAACCTAGTGTTGAATTGGGTTGAAACACACCGGTACTCTCTAACCCAGCATTGAATTGGGCCGGAACAAACAGGTACTCTCTAACCTTTTGTTGACTTGGGCCGGAACACACCGGTACTCTCTAACCCCGTGTTGAATTGGGCCGGAACACACCGGTACTCTCTAACCCAGTGTTGAATTTGGCCGTAACACACCGGTACTCTCGAACCCAGCGTTGACTTGGGCCGGAACAAACAGGTACTCTCTAACCCAGTGTTGAATTGGGACGGAACAAACAGGTACTCTCTAACCCAGTGTTGAATTGGGCCGGAACACACCGGTACTCTCTAACCCAGTGTTGAATTTGGCCGTAACACACCGGTACTCTCGAACCCAGCGTTGAATTGGGCCGGAACAAACAGGTACTCTCTAACCTTTTGTTGACTTGGGCCGGAACACACCGGTACTCTCTATCCCAGCGTTGAATTGGGCCAGAACACACCGGTACTCTCTAACCCCGTGTTGAATTGGGCCGGAACACACCGGTACTCTCTAACCCAGTGTTGAATTTGGCCGTAACACACCGGTACTCTCGAACCCAGCGTTGACTTGGGCCGGAACAAACAGGTACTCTCTAACCTTTTGTTGACTTGGGCCGGAACACACCGGTACTCTCTATCCCAGCGTTGAATTGGGCCAGAACACACCGGTACTCTCTAACCCAGTGTTGAATTGGGCCGGAACACACCGGTACTCTCTAACCCAGCGTTGAATTGGGCCGGAACACACCGGTACTCTCTAACCCAGCGTTGAATTGGGCCGGAACAAACAGGTACTCTCTAACCCAGTGTTGAATTGGGCCGGAACACACCGGTACTCTCTAACCCAGCGTTGAATTGGGCCAGAACAAACCGGTACTCTCTAACCCAGCGTTGAATTGGCCAGAACACACCTGTACTCCCTAACCCAGTGTTGAATTGGGCAAGAACAAACAGGTACTCTCTAACCCAGTGTTGATTTGGGCCGGAACAAACAGGTACTCTCTAACCCCTGTTGAATTGGGCCGGAACAAACAGGTACTCTCTAACCCAGTGTTGAATTGGGCCGGAACACACCGGTACTCTCTAACCCAGCGTTGAATTGGGCCAGAACAAACCGGTACTCTCTAACCCAGCGTTGAATTGGCCAGAACACACCTGTACTCCCTAACCCAGTGTTGAATTGGGCAAGAACAAACAGGTACTCTCTAACCCAGTGTTGATTTGGGCCGGAACAAACAGGTACTCTCTAACCCCTGTTGAATTGGGCCGGAACAAACAGGTACTCTCTAACCCAGTGTTGAATTGGGCCGGAACACACCGGTACTCTAACCCAGTGTTGAATTGGACCGGAACAAACAGGTACTCTCTAACCTAGTGTTGAATTGGGCCGAAACACACCGGTACTCTCTAACCCAGCGTTGAATTGGGCCGGAACACACCGGTACTCTCTAACCCAGTGTTGAATTGGGACGGAACAAACAGGTACTCTCTAACCCAGTGTTGAATTGGGCCGGAACAAACAGGTACTCTCTAACCCAGTGTTGAATTGGGCCAGAACACACCGGTACTCTCTAACCCAGTGTTGAATTGGGCCGGAACAAACAGGTACTCTCTAAACCAATGTTGAATTGGGCCAGAACAAACAGGTACTCTCTAACCCAGTGTTGAATTGGGCCAGAACAAACAGGTAATCTCTAACCCAGTGTTGAATTGGGCCGGAACGAACCGGTACTCTAACCCAGTGTTGAATTGGGCCGGAACACACCGGTACTTTCTAACCCCGTGTTGAATTGGGCCGGAACAAACAGGTACTCTCTAACCCAGTGTAGAATTGGGCCGGAGCACACCGGTACTCTCTAACCCAGAGTTGAATTGGGCCGGAACAAACAGATACTCTCTAACCTAGTGTTGACTTGGGCCGGAACACACCGGTACTCTCTATCCCAGCGTTGAATTGGGCCAGAACACAACGGTACTCTCTAACCCAGTGTTGAATTGGGCCGGAACACACCGGTACTCTCTAACCCAGCGTTGAATTGGGCCGGAACACACCGGTACTCTCTAACCCCGTGTTGAATTGGCCCGGAACAAACAGGTACTCTCTAACCCAGTGTTGAATTGGGCCGGAACACACCGGTACTCTCTAACACAGTGTTGAATTGGGCCGGAACAAACAGGTACTCTCTAACCCAGTGTTGAATTGGGCCGAAACACACCGGTACTCTCTAACCCAGAGTTGAATTGGGCCGGAACAAACAGGTACTCTCTAACCTAGTGTTGAATTGGGTCGAAACACACCGGTACTATCTAACCCAGCATTGAATTGGGCCGGAACAAACAGGTACTCTCTAACCTTTTGTTGACTTGGGCTGGAACACACCGGTACGCTCTATCCCAGCGTTGATTTGGGCCAGAACACACCGGTACTCTCTAACCCAGTGTTGAATTGGGCCGGAACACACCGGTACTCTCTAACCCAGCGTTGAATTGGGCCGGAACACACCGGTACTCTCTAACCCAGTGTTGAATTGGGCCGGAACACACCGGTACTCTCTAACCCAGTGTTAAATTGGGCCGTAACACACCGGTACTCTCGAACCCAGCGTTGAATTGGGCCGGAACAAACAGGTACTCTCTAACCCAGCGTTGAATTGGGCCGGAACAAACAGGTACTCTCTAACCCAGTGTTAAATTGGGCCGTAACACACCGGTACTCTCGAACCCAGCGTTGAATTGGGCCGGAACAAACAGGTACTCTCTAACCCAGCGTTGAATTGGGCCGGAACAAACAGATACTCTCTAACCTAGTGTTGACTTGGGCCGGAACACACCGGTACTCTCTATCCCAGCGTTGAATTGGGCCAGAACAAACCGGTACTCTCTAACCCAGTGTTGAATTGGGCCAGAACACACCGGTACTCTCTAACCCAGCGTTGAATTGGGCCGGAACACACCGGTACTCTCTAACCCCGTGTTGAATTGGCCCGGAACAAACAGGTACTCTCTAACCCAGTGTTGAATTGGGCCGGAACACACCGGTACTCTCTAACCCAGCGTTGAATTGGGCCGGAACACACCGGTACTCTCTAACCCAGTGTTGAATTGGGCCGGAACACACCGGTACTCTCTAACCCAGTGTTAAATTGGGCCGTAACACACCGGTACTCTCGAACCCAGCGTTGAATTGGGCCGGAACAAACAGGTACTCTCTAACCCAGCGTTGAATTGGGCCGGAACAAACAGGTACTCTCTAACCCAGTGTTAAATTGGGCCGTAACACACCGGTACTCTCGAACCCAGCGTTGAATTGGGCCGGAACAAACAGGTACTCTCTAACCCAGCGTTGAATTGGGCCGGAACAAACAGATACTCTCTAACCTAGTGTTGACTTGGGCCGGAACACACCGGTACTCTCTATCCCAGCGTTGAATTGGGCCAGAACACAACGGTACTCTCTAACCCAGTGTTGAATTGGGCCGGAACACACCGGTACTCTCTAACCCAGCGTTGAATTGGGCCGGAACACACCGGTACTCTCTAACCCCGTGTTGAATTGGCCCGGAACAAACAGGTACTCTCTAACCCAGTGTTGAATTGGGCCGGAACACACCGGTACTCTCTAACACAGTGTTGAATTGGGCCGGAACAAACAGGTACTCTCTAACCCAGTGTTGAATTGGGCCGAAACACACCGGTACTCTCTAACCCAGAGTTGAATTGGGCCGGAACAAACAGGTACTCTCTAACCTAGTGTTGAATTGGGTCGAAACACACCGGTACTATCTAACCCAGCATTGAATTGGGCCGGAACAAACAGGTACTCTCTAACCTTTTGTTGACTTGGGCTGGAACACACCGGTACGCTCTATCCCAGCGTTGATTTGGGCCAGAACACACCGGTACTCTCTAACCCAGTGTTGAATTGGGCCGGAACACACCGGTACTCTCTAACCCAGCGTTGAATTGGGCCGGAACACACCGGTACTCTCTAACCCAGTGTTGAATTGGGCCGGAACACACCGGTACTCTCTAACCCAGTGTTAAATTGGGCCGTAACACACCGGTACTCTCGAACCCAGCGTTGAATTGGGCCGGAACAAACAGGTACTCTCTAACCCAGCGTTGAATTGGGCCGGAACAAACAGGTACTCTCTAACCCAGTGTTAAATTGGGCCGTAACACACCGGTACTCTCGAACCCAGCGTTGAATTGGGCCGGAACAAACAGGTACTCTCTAACCCAGCGTTGAATTGGGCCGGAACAAACAGGTACTCTCTAAACCAGTGTTGAATTGGGCCGGAACACACCGGTACTCTCTAACCCAGCGTTGAATTGGGCCAGAACAAACCGGTACTCTCTAACCCAGTGTTGAATTGGGCCAGAACACACCGGTACTCTCTAACCCAGTGTTGAATTGGGCCAGAACACACCGGTACTCTCTAACCCAGTGTTGAATTGGGCCGGAACACACAGGTACTCTCTAACCCAGCGTTGAATTGGCCAGAACACACCTGTACTCTCTAACCCAGTGTTGAATTGGGCAAGAACAAACAGGTACTCTCTAACCCAGTGTTGAATTGGGCCGGAACGAACCGGTACTCTCTAACCCAGCATTGAATTGGGCCGGAACAAACAGGTACTCTCTAACCTTTTGTTGACTTGGGCCGTAACACACCGGTACTCTCTATCCCAGCGTTGAATTGGGCCAGAACACACCGGTACTCTCTAACCCAGCGTTGAATTGGGCCGGAACACAACGGTACTCTCTAACCCCGTGTTGAATTGGCCCGGAACAAACAGGTACTCTCTAACCCAGTGTTGAATTGGGCCGGAACACACCGGTACTCTCTAACCCAGTGTTGAATTGGGCCGGAACAAACAGGTACTCTCTAACCCAGTGTTGAATTGGGCCGAAACACACCGGTACTCTCTAACCTAGTGTTGAATTGGGTTGAAACACACCGGTACTCTCTAACCCAGCATTGAATTGGGCCGGAACAAACAGGTACTCTCTAACCTTTTGTTGACTTGGGCCGGAACACACCGGTACTCTCTAACCCCGTGTTGAATTGGGCCGGAACACACCGGTACTCTCTAACCCAGTGTTGAATTTGGCCGTAACACACCGGTACTCTCGAACCCAGCGTTGACTTGGGCCGGAACAAACAGGTACTCTCTAACCTTTTGTTGACTTGGGCGGAACACACCGGTACTCTCTATCCCAGCGTTGAATTGGGCCAGAACACACCGGTACTCTCTAACCCCGTGTTGAATTGGGCCGGAACACACCGGTACTCTCTAACCCAGTGTTGAATTTGGCCGTAACACACCGGTACTCTCGAACCCAGCGTTGACTTGGGCCGGAACAAACAGGTACTCTCTAACCTTTTGTTGACTTGGGCCGGAACACACCGGTACTCTCTATCCCAGCGTTGAATTGGGCCAGAACACACCGGTACTCTCTAACCCAGTGTTGAATTGGGCCGGAACACACCGGTACTCTCTAACCCAGCGTTGAATTGGGCCGGAACACACCGGTACTCTCTAACCCAGCGTTGAATTGGGCCGGAACAAACAGGTACTCTCTAACCCAGTGTTGAATTGGGCCGGAACACACCGGTACTCTCTAACCCAGCGTTGAATTGGGCCAGAACAAACCGGTACTCTCTAACCCAGCGTTGAATTGGCCAGAACACACCTGTACTCCCTAACCCAGTGTTGAATTGGGCAAGAACAAACAGGTACTCTCTAACCCAGTGTTGATTTGGGCCGGAACAAACAGGTACTCTCTAACCCCTGTTGAATTGGGCCGGAACAAACAGGTACTCTCTAACCCAGTGTTGAATTGGGCCGGAACACACCGGTACTCTCTAACCCAGCGTTGAATTGGGCCAGAACAAACCGGTACTCTCTAACCCAGCGTTGAATTGGCCAGAACACACCTGTACTCCCTAACCCAGTGTTGAATTGGGCAAGAACAAACAGGTACTCTCTAACCCAGTGTTGATTTGGGCCGGAACAAACAGGTACTCTCTAACCCCTGTTGAATTGGGCCGGAACAAACAGGTACTCTCTAACCCAGTGTTGAATTGGGCCGGAACACACCGGTACTCTCTAACCCAGCGTTGAATTGGGCCGGAACACACCGGTACTCTCTAACCCCGTGTTGAATTGGGCCGGAACACACCGGTACTCTCTAACCCTGTCATATTATATTGGAGACAGTAGATCAAGCTGGTCTGACATAATAGCGACAGTAGATCTGGCTTGTCCGTCATAATACAATAAGGACAGTACATCTCGCTGGTCTATCATAATATAATAGAGACAGTAGATCTAGATAATCTATCATAATACAATAGAGAGTAGATCTAGCTGTTCTGTCATAATACAATTGAGACAGTAGATCTAGCTGGTCTGTCATAATACAATAGAGACAGTAGATCGAGCTGTTCTGTCATAATATAATAGAGACAGAAGATCGAGCTGGTCTGTCATAATACAATAGAGACTGTAGATCGAGCTGGTCTGTCATAATACAATAGAGACAGTAGATCGAGCTGGTCTGTCATAATATAATAGAGACAGTAGATCGAGCTAATCAATCATAATATAATAGAGACAGAAGATCGAGCTGGTCTGTCATAATACAATAGAGGAAGTAGATCTAGCTGGTCTGTCATAATACAATAGAGACAGTAGATCTAGCTGGTCTGTCATAATACAATAGAGACAGTAGATCTAGCTGGCCTGTCATAATACAATAGAGACAGTAGATCTAGCTGGTCTGTCATAATACAATAGAGACAGTAGATCAAGCAAGTCTGTCATAATATAATATAGACAGTAGATCTAGCTGGTCTGTCATAATACAATAGAGACAGTAGATCTAGCTGGTCTGTCATAATACAATAGAGACAGTAGATCTAGCTGGTATGTCATAATATAGTAGAGACATACAGACAGTAGATCTAGCTGGTCTGTCATAATACAATAGAGACAGTAGATCAAGCTGGTCTGTCATAATATAATAGAGACAGTAGATAAAGCTGGTCTTTCATAACGTAATAGAGACTGTAGATCTGGCTGGTCTGTCATAATACAATAAGGACAGTAGATCTAGCTGGTCTGTCAAATTATAATAGAGACAGTAGATCTAGCTGGTCTGTCATAATACAATAGAGGCAGTAGATCTAACTGGTCTGTCATAATATAATAGAGAGAGACGATCTAGCTGGTCTGTCATAATACAATAGAGAGAGACAATCTAGCTGGTCTGTCTTAATACAATAGAGACAGCAGATCTAGCTGGTCTGTCATAATATAATAGAGAGTAGATCTAGCTGGTCTGTCATAATACAATAGAGAGAGGCGATCTAGCTGGTCTGTCATAATACAATAGAGACTGTAGATCGAGCTTGTCTGTCATAATATAATAGAGAGTAGATGTCGCTGGTCTGTCATAAAATAATAGAGACAGTAGATCTAGCTGGTCTGTCATAACATAATAGAGACAGTAGATCAAGCTGGTCTGTCATAATATAATAGAGACAGTAGATCTGGCTTGTCCGTCATAATACAATAGAGAGTAGATCTAGCTGGTCTGTCATAAAACAATTGAGACTGTAGATCTAGCTGGTCTGTCACAATTTAAGAGAGACAGTAGATCGAGCTGGTCTGTCATAATATAATAGAGACAGTAGATCGAGCTAATCAATCATAATATAATAGAGACAGAAGATCGAGCTGGTCTGTCATAATACAATAGAGGAAGTAGATCTAGCTGGTCTGTCATATTACAATAGAGACAGTAGATCTAGCTGGTCTGTCATAATACAATAGAGACAGTAGATCTAGCTGGCCTGTCATAATATAAGAGAGACAGTAGATCGAGCTGGTCTGTCATAATATAATAGAGACAGCAGATCGAGTTAATCAATCATAATATAATAGAGACAGAAGATCGAGCTGGTCTGTCATAATACAATAGAGGAAGTAGATCTAGCTGGTCTGTCATAATACAATAGAGACAGTAGATCTAGCTGGTCTGTCATAATACAATAGAGACAGTAGATCTAGCTGGTCTGTCATAATACAATAGAGACAGTAGATCTAGCTGGTCTGTCATAATATAGTAGAGACATACAGACAGTAGATCTAGCTGGTCTGTCATAATATAATAGAGACAGTAGATCAAGCTGGTCTGTCATAATATAATAGAGACAGTAGATAAAGCTGGTCTTTCATAACGTAATAGAGACTGTAGATCTGGCTGGTCTGTCATAATACAATAAGGACAGTAGATCTAGCTGGTCTGTCAAATTATAATAGAGACAGTAGATCGAGCTGGTCAGTCATAATATAATAGAGACAGAAAATCGAGCTGGTCTGTCATAATACAATAGAGGCAGTAGATCTAACTGGTCTGTCATAATATAATAGAGAGAGACGATCTAGCTGGTCTGTCATAATACAATAGAGAGAGACAATCTAGCTGGTCTGTCTTAATACAATAGAGACAGCAGATCTAGCTGGTCTGTCATAATACAATAGAGAGTAGATCTAGCTGGTCTGTCATAATACAATAGAGAGAGGCGATCTAGCTGGTCTGTCATAATACAATAGAGACTGTAGATCGAGCTTGTTTGTCATAATATAATAGAGAGTAGATGTCGCTGGTCTGTCATAAAATAATAGAGACAGTTGATCTAGCTGGTCTGTCATAACATAATAGAGACAGTAGCTCAAGCTGGTCTGTCATAATATAATAGAGACAGTAGATCTGGCTTGCCCGTCATAATACAATAGAGAGTAGATCTAGCTGGTCTGTCATAAAACAATTGAGACAGTAGATCTAGCTGGTCTGTCACAATTTAAGAGAGACAGTAGATCGAGCTGGTCTGTCATAATATAATAGAGACAGTAGATCGAGCTAATCAATCATAATATAATAGAGACAGAAGATCGAACTGGTCTGTCATAATACAATAGAGGAAGTAGATCTAGCTGGTCTGTCATATTACAATAGAGACAGTAGATCTAGCTGGTCTGTCATAATACAATAGAGACAGTAGATCTAGCTGGCCTGTCATAATATAAGAGAGACAGTAGATCGAGCTGGTCTGTCATAATATAATAGAGACAGTAGATCGAGCTAATCAATCATAATATAATAGAGACAGAAGATCGAGCTGGTCTGTCATAATACAATAGAGGAAGTAGATCTAGCTGGTCTGTCATAATACAATAGAGACAGTAGATCTAGCTGGTCTGTCATAATACAATAGAGACAGTAGATCTAGCTGGTCTGTCATAATACAATAGGGACAGTAGATCTAGCTGGTCTGTCATAATACAATAGAGACAGTAGATCAAGCTGGTCTGTCATAATATAATAGAGAGTAGATCTAGCTGGTCTGTCATAATATAATATAGACAGTAGATCTAGCTGGTCTGTCATAATACAATATAGACAGTAGATCAAGCTGGTCTGTCATAATATAATAGAGACAGTAGATCAAGCTGGTCTGTCATAACGTAATAGAGACTGTAGATCTGGCTGGCCTGTCATAATACAATAAGGACAGTAGATCTAGCTGGTCTGTCAAATTATAAGAGACAGTAGATCGAGCTGGTCAGTCATAATATAATAGAGACAGAAAATCGAGCTGGTCTGTCATAATACAATAGAGGCAGTAGATCTAGCTGGTCTGTCATAATACAATAGAGGCAGTAGATCTAGCTGGTCTGTCATAATACAATAGAGACAGTAGATCTAGCTGGTCATTCATAATACAATAGAGACAGTAGATCTAGCTGGTCTGTCATAATACAATAGAGACAGTAGATCTAGCTGGTCTGTCATAATATAATAGAGACAGTAGATCTAGCTGGTCTGTCATAATACAATAGAGACAGTAGATCTAGCTGGTCTGTCATAATACAATAGAGACAGTCGATCTCGCTGGTCTGTTATTTTATAATACAGACAGTCGATCTCGCTGGTCTGTCATTTTATAATAGAGACAGTCGATCTCGCTGGTCTGTCATATAGAGACAGTAGATCTCGCTGGTCTGTCATAATGTAATAGAGACAGTAGATATAGCTGCTCTGTCATAATATAATAGAGACAGTCGATCTCGCTGGTCTGTCATATAGAGACAGTAGATCTCGCTGGTCTGTCATTTTATCATAGAGACAATAGATCTCGCTGGTCTGTCATATTATCATAGAGACAATAGATCTCGCTTGTCTGTCATAGTGTAATAGAGACAGTAGATCTAGCTGGTCTGTCATATTGTAATAGAGACAGTAGATCTAGCTGCTCTGTCATAATATAATAGAGAGTAGATCTAGCTGCTCTGTCATAATATAATAGAGACAGAAAATCGAGCTGGTCTGTCATATTATAATGGAGACAGTAGATCAGGCAGGTCTGTCATAATGTAATAGAGACAGTAGATCTAGCTGGTCTGTCATAATATAAATGAGACAGTACATCAAGCTGGTCTGTCATAATGTAATAGAGACAGTAGATCTAGCTGGTCTGTCATAATGTAATAGAGACAGTAGATCTAGCTGCTCTGTCATAATATAATAGAGACAGAAAATCGAGCTGGTCTGTCATAATATAATGGAGACAGTAGATCAGGCAGGTCTGTCATAATAATAGAGACAGCAGATCTAGCTGGTTTGGTTTAATATAGAGACAGCAGATCTACCTGGTAGTGTCATAATATAATAGCGACAGTAGAGCTAGCTGGTCTGTCATAATATAGAGACAGTAGATCGAGCTGGTCAGTCATAATACAATAGAGGCAGTAGATCTAGCTGGTCTGTCATAATATAGAGACAGTAGATCGAGCTGGTCAGTCATAATACAATAGAGACAGTAGATCTAGCTGGTCTGTCATAATACAATAGAGACAGTAGATCTAGCTGGTCTTTCATAATACAATAGAGACAGTAGATCTAGCTGGTCTGTCATAATATAATAGAGAGTAGATCTAGCTGGTCTGTCATAAAATAATGGAGATAGTCGATCGAGCTGGTCTGTCATATTATAATGGAGACAATAGATCTCGCTGGTCATTCATAATATAATAGAGATAGTAGATCTCGCTGGTCTGTCATAACATGATAGAGACAGAGACAGTAGATATTGCTGGTCTGTCATAATATAATAGAGAGCAGATCTAGCTGGTCTGTCATTGCGAAAGTATTCGGCCCCCTTGAACTTTGCGACCTTTTGCCACATTTCAGGCTTCAAACATAAAACTGTATTTTTTTGTGAAGAATCAACAACAAGTGGGACACAATCATGAAGTGGAACGACATTTTATTGGATATTTCAAACTTTTTTAACAAATCAAAAACTGAAAAATTGGGCGTGCAAAATTATTCAGCCCCTTTACTTTCAGTGCAGCAAACTCTCTCCAGAAGTTCAGTGAGGATCTCTGAATGATCCAATGTTGACCTAAATGACTAATGATGATAAATACAATCCACCTGTGTTTAATCAAGTCTCCGTATAAATGCACCTGCACTGTGATAGTCTCAGAGGTCCGTTAAAAGCGCAGAGAGCATCATGAAGAACAAGGAACACACCAGGCAGGTCCGAGATACTGTTGTGAAGAAGTTTAAAGCTGGATTTGGATACCAAAAGATTTCCCAAGCTTTAAACATCCCAAGGAGCACTGTGCAAGCGATAATATTGAAATGGAAGGAGTATCAGACCACTACAAATCTACCAAGACCTGGCCGTCCCTCTAAACTTTCAGCTCATACAAGGAGAAGACTGATCAGAGATGCAGCCAAGAGGCCCATGATCACTCTGGATGAACTGCAGAGATCTACAGCTGAGGTGGGAGACTCTGTCCATAGGACAACAATCAGTCGTATATTGCACAAATCTGGCCTTTATGGAAGAGTGGCAAGAAGAAAGCCATTTCTTAAAGATATCCATAAAATGTGTTGTTTAAAGTTTGCCACAAGCCACCTGGGAGACACACCAAACATGTGGAAGAAGGTGCTCTGGTCAGATGAAACCAAAATTGAACTTTTTGGCAACAATGCAAAACGTTATGTTTGGCGTAAAAGCAACACAGCTCATCACCCTGAACATACCATCCCCACTGTCAAACATGGTGGTGGCAGCATCATGGTTTGGGCCTGCTTTTCTTCAGCAGGGACAGGGAAGATGGTTAAAATTGATGGGAAGATGGTTGGAGCCAAATACAGGACCATTCTGGAAGAAAACCTGATGGAGTCTGCAAAAGACCTGAGACTGGGACGGAGATTTGTCCTCCAACAAGACAATGATCCAAAACATAAAGCAAAATCTACAATGGAATGGTTCAAAAATAAACATATCCAGGTGTTAGAATGGCCAAGTCAAAGTCCAGACCTGAATCCAATCGAGAATCTGTGGAAAGAACTGAAAACTGCTGCTCACAAATGCTCTCCATCCAACCTCACTGAGCTCGAGCTGTTTTGCAAGGAGGAATGGGAAAAAATTTCAGTCTCTCGATGTGCAAAACTGATAGAGACATACCCCAAGCGACTTACAGCTGTAATCGCAGCAAAAGGTGGCGCTACAAAGTATTAACTTAAGAGGGCTGAATAATTTTGCACGCCCAAATTTTCAGTTTTTGATTTGTTAAAAAAGTTTGAAATATCCAATAAATGTTGTTCCACTTTATGATTGTGTCCCACTTGTTGATTCTTCACAAAAAAATACAGTTTTATATCTTTGTTTAAAGCCTGAAATGTGGCAAAAGGTCGCAAAGTTCAAGGGGGCCGAATACTTTCGCAAGGCACTGTAGCTGGTCTGTCATAGTATAGAGAGTGTAGATCTTGCTGGTCTGTCATAATATAATAGAGACAGTAGATCTAGCTGGTCGGGCATAACATAGAGACAGCAGATCTTGCTGGTAGTGTCATAATATTATAGCGACAGTAGATATAGCTGGTCTGTCATAATATAGAGGGTACTATGGTGTTAAATGCCGAGCTGTAGTCGATGAACAGCATTCTCACATAGGTATTCCTCTTGTCCAGATGGGTTAGGGCAGTGTGCAGTGTGGTTGAGATTGCATCGTCTGACCTATTTGGGCGGTAAGCAAATTGGAGTGGGTCTAGGGTGTCAGGTAGGGTGGAGGTGATATGGTCCTTGACTAGTCTCTCAAAGCACTTCATGATGACGGAAGTGAGTGCTACGGGACGGTAGTCATTTAGCTCAGTTACCTTAGCTTTCTTGGGAACAGGAACAATGGTGGCCCTCTTGAAGCATGTGGGAACAGCAGACTGGGATAGGTAACTGGGATGTATATACGACCAGCAGCCGACTCAACATTTAAACGTGTAAATATATCTGTATGTCAACCAGTAGGTAATGGTATCCTGAAGTGTTGATTCTAACCAGACACCTTTCTCTGTTTCACTCTGCTGCCCTGCAGTCTGAGCCACTGTCCAAGCTGACAATTTGTTGCTCTCTCTATCTCACCAACCACATCACTACTCACTTGTGTCAGGACCCGGTTACCAACCCGGGTCTCCGGTGTGAGAAACAGTCCCGAAGCAAACTGAGCCACTAATAGCCGGCAGAACCCAGAAGATGAGGCAGACACAGCAGTACTTGAGACGGTGTTTTAATAAAGTAAAAGGAAAGTTCAGGCAAAAATATAAATCCACAACGTCCCAAGTAATTCCAAGAGAACAAAGGTGATCCTCCAAGACAAAAAGGTAAATCCACAAGGTGGTAGGTACAGCTGAAAAAAGCCTACAAAAGAAAATCAAAAATAAATAAACTAGAAGAAAAACAGCGCACCACAAGAGAGTCCAAATGGAGCAACAAATGTTCACAGCATGGTGGGGTGCCAACATTCAAATACAGAGCAAAGAACTGAGGAAAACTAAGGGTTTAAATACAATCAAGGGAAACGAGGCACAGGTGCAAATAATAACTGGGGGCACAATGGGGGCATCTAGTGACCAAAACCAGAACAACCCTGGCCAAATCCGGACAACTTGTTGCTGCTCTGAGCCTCAGCACTTACAATTATAATCACCAACTACACAACTACTCACTCGTTGCTGCTGTGGTATTGACAAAGCCAGAATAATTGAGTCAAACTAGATGTCCTGCAATGTCCTAGCAGATAGGAACATCGTTGAGACAAGTCCAATGGCTCTATTGAACAAGGACAACCATACTGTATCTATGTAGCTGCCCATGCTGCCCCCGGCAAGATGCCACCCTGCTCGGCTGCCCATGCTGCCCCCGGCAAGATGCCACCCTGCTCGGCTGCCCATGCTGCCCACGGCAAGATGCCACCCTGCTCGGCTGCCCATGCTGCTCCCGGCAAGATGCCACCCTGCTCGGCTGCCCATGCCGCCCATATCCCTCACTGGTTGTTGTGAGGCTGCCCTCAATGTGCTGACTGACTGTAAGTTGCTGTGGATAAGAGCATCTGCTAAATTACAATTTTTTAAAATGTAAATGTTTTACATGCATATCTGTTATCATATTACTGTATAGAATATAATTTAAATATTTGCACTGTTCTTTATAAAAAAATATATATATTTGTTACATTTGACTGTGTAAAACCCAGCTTTACTACTTTTTTCTCTAAAAGTGAGGCAGATATATAGTATTTTGCAAAAAAAACATATCTGAAAATGAAACCATCAAGTGATAGATTTTAAACAATACATGTCTGTCATTGAACAACCCCATGCCATGCTTAGATAGTGAACAACCCCATGCCATGTTTAGATAGTGAACAACCCCATGCCATGTTTAGATAGTGAACAACCCCATGCCATGTTTAGATAGTGAACAACCCCATGCCATGTTTAGATAGTGAACAACCCCATGCCATGTTTAGATAGTGAACAACCCCATGCCATGTTTAGATAGTGAACAACCCCATGCCATGTTTAGATAGTGAAAAAACACACCAAACTCTTTCATCATTTCTTGAAACAATAAAAGCTAATTTACTAACATTTCTGAAAATGGATATAAAGCATTTTGGAATGAAACTCTTTATAAATAGCAAGTTGTCTGGCTGTAGTCGGCCCTAAGGCATACATTAGCATGTTCTGTATTATTCCATTCGTGTTTTTTTAACATGTTATTGGGACAGGGGAACAGTAAAACGTCTATAGGCTACATTTAGGAAAATAAAATCGTGAAAAAACGAATGATTGTGTATCATTCTCTTATAGCGACTGATAATGGCGACATTACACATTAGAGTGCCAAATAACCACAAAAATAGCCGTTTCTGAAACCTGTTGTAGTGACGATGTGTTGTGTGACGTAGACACTACATTACCCACAAAGCTTTGCAGGCGTTCAACAAATCAGCTGGTCGCAACAAGAAGTGTAGAAAATAGCGAAAATGAGTATTGTGCAGGCGCTGCATAGAATAAAAACATGCGATTTGTGGGAAATGATAATAGCTTTCTTAACAAGGGAAGACGCGTTGTACGCCGTTGCATGGATACATGTATTAATATTTTGTCCGTTTTTATAATCGGACAGATCCTAAAAAACAGCCGCTGCTGTTTAATCGAAATGTAGAAGACCAAAACGGGTCTTTAATTCTAGGTTTACAGTCCGCTATTTTCCTTTACACGCGAAGGTTGAAATCATTGATCGGTTCATATGCCTATTCGTTTTTCATCTGATTGTATTTCGTTTTTGAATAATTGTATTAATGGCAGGCTATATTATATCTAGTGCATTATTGATACACTGCTTAATTTCTATCTCTCTCAAACTGGGCCATGTTTTATTTTAAACTAGCTTTAATCTCTGAGATTATTTCTCGTTTATTGGATGGACTCCGGTCGAAACCCAGGATGGGGACTGTTGTGCAGCAAAGCGCAGCAACTGGACTCCACAAACTCCCGAGCAGGGTGGAGCGGGAATGGGCCAAAAGTTCATGGACCGACAAAACATGTGACGAGGTAGTAGTATGTGTTCTGTTCTAAATAGCGGTTTAGACCTGACCTACATACAACGAGCATATTACCAATGTAAAAATAAGCTTCAAATCTATTGTGCTTCTTTCCTATTTATACTTCGGCTATTCAAACCTCTAGCGTAGTCATTTTAGTTTTATTTTCATACATTTTGCCCTAGCATAGCGTATATACACTATTTTATGCCTAAATCCAATGTATTGAAAAGCACCAGAATGACGACCCAAAAGAAGCCTTTGCATCCCCAGATGATGATCCCAAGTGTGGACAACACTCACATTCCCACCCCGTCAGCAACCAAGGTAGGTGCTCCTGTCCATAGGAAAAATATGACATTAACAATTTATATATTAAAAAGTATTTCTATTGACATGATCCTGTCTGAGAGCTGGGGCCCAGAGATACTGTCTGAGAGCTGGGGCCCAGAGATCCTGTCTGAGAGCTGGGGCCCAGAGATCCTGTCAGAGAGCTGGGGCCCAGAAGATACTGTCTGAGAGCTGGGGCCCAGGGATACTGTCTGAGAGCTGGGGCCCAGAGATACTGTCTGAGAGCTGGGGCCCAGAGATACTGTCTGAGAGCTGGGGCCCAGAGATACTGTCTGAGAGCTGGGGCCCAGAGATCCTGTCTGAGAGCTGGGGCCCAGAGATCCTGTCTGAGAGCTGGGGCCCAGAGATCCTGTCAGAGAGCTGGGGCCCAGAGATCCTGTCAGAGAACTGGGGCCCAGAGATCCTGTCAGAGAGCTGGGGCCCAGAGATCCTGTCAGAGAGCTGGGGCCCAGAGATTCTGTCAGAGAGCTGGGGCCCAGGGATCCTGTCAGAGAGCTGGGGCCCAGAGATACTGTCTGAGAGCTGGTGCCCAGAGATCCTGTCTGAGAGCTGGGGCCCAGAGATACTGTCTGAGAGCTGGTGCCCAGAGATCCTGTCTGAGAGCTGGGGCCCAGAGATACTGTCTGAGAGCTGGGGCCCAGGGATCCTGTCTGAGAGCTGGTGCCCAGAGATACTGTAAATCCCCATTGTACAGTAGTTTAGCTATTTTTAGGCTTGAAAAGATATCAGCATGACTGTCATAAAAGCTGCAGTTTTATTCTCAAGGCCTGCGTCCAAAATGGCCCCCTGTTCCCTTTTTAATGACCTACGTTTGACCAGGGCCCATAGGGAATAGGGTACTGACCTGGGTCTTCACTGTGTTTTTGATCTTAGAAGCAGCAAAGAAGACAGAAGCACAAACCAAACATTCCTTCAGTCAAACACAACACTAACACCTCTGAACTCAGGTGAGCTAGTTTCTCATACTACCTCATCCTGTATCACCCTGTATCACCCTGTATCACCCTGTATCACCCTGTATCATTCTATATGACCATGTCTGAGATGTTCTAGCTGTGTCTGTTACTTCAGCACTCAGGGCCAGTTGGACCCTCCTTCATTGCCCCTGTTATCAGCTTTGGATGGGAAGGAGAGGAGCAGGAGGAGAGAGCAGCAGGAGAGGAGAGAGCAGAGGGAGAAGGAGAGGAGGGAGGATCAGGAGAGGGAGGCTCAGAGCAGCCATCACAGGGAACAGAAGCAGACTGTCTCCAGGAGGAGTAGACAAGCTGTGTCCCTTCCTCACAACCACAGCTCCAGCCATAGCTCCCAGGTCCTGCCTGGAGGTGTACCTGTGGGCCAGAGGACAGCCCAGGTGTCTGGGGGGTTGGGTTGTGTAGAGGGGGATGTAGGGGGAAAGAGAAGGGAGAAGGGGACATATACAGTGACATAGACACAGACCTGTCTGAATCAGAGAGGCTCCCTCTCCCCTCCTCCCCATCCTCCCCCCCTAACCTCAACCTCCGTCCAGAGGTCATCTTTCCCCATGACTTCCAAAATGATCTCCCTGGACCCCGAGGCCACGCCCCTGGTCTGTTCAGCTACCCAGATTTCCTCCCTCCACCCTTCAACTCCTGGAGCCTCCGGCAGCTGGCCGTGTTTCTCCACCCAGAGGGAAGACACCCCCCCCGCTCCAGACCTGCAGGCATGGCGCTGGACAGGTACTCTACTTACTTTGCTAACATTACTTTTATACCAATGTGTTCTTTTATGATTTCTTACTTATTTTTATTGACATAGGGCCGGATTCAGACTTGAGATAAGTTGACTCAACATGGACTTATGTCAATAAAACATGGACTTAAGTCAAAAAATG
Source organism: Oncorhynchus masou masou (assembly GCF_036934945.1). NCBI lineage: Eukaryota > Metazoa > Chordata > Actinopteri > Salmoniformes > Salmonidae > Oncorhynchus > Oncorhynchus masou. The sequence continues at coordinate 91,900,306 of NC_088216.1, forward strand.
TTGACTCAGGTTGCCTAGTGGTGACAGTAACCAAAACGTTGCTAGGTTGCTAGATCGAATCCCCGAGCTGACAAAGTAAAACTCTGTCTTTCTGCCCCTGAACAGGCAGTTAACCCACTGTTCCGAGGCCGATATTGTAAATAAGAATTTGTTGTTAACTGACTTGCCTCGTTAAATAAAGGATCAAAATAAATAAGTCAACTTGTCTGAATCCAGCCCATGGTGTTCTTATCGTGCTTTTTTAAAGACTTTCTTCATTGAATATGTAGCTTTTTGAGAGGAGAGCATGTCATTGTACTGTGTACACAATGCTGGATCCTGTCATATGACAAATGCACTTTGGCTGGATTCAGGTACCTGGAGCAGCTACTGCTGCTGGAGTGGCTCCGGATCCAGACAGTTCAGGAGGAGAGTGGGAGTGTGTCCTCTGTTCCAACCAGTCGCTACTGTTCCCACCATGGTGCACCCTCCCTCCACGGGAGACTCAGCTCTCCCAAATGCATCCTCCAGTGCCAGAGAGCTTTCCCAGTTACTCTCCTCTCCTCCCTGTCTCCCTCTGCCCCGCTGTCTGGCTGCACACATTACCACGCTCGCTACCCGCCCTGTAGCGGGGCCTGCCGCTCACACACCTCCCCCTGCCTCAACCCCTTCTCTGACCACCGGGGCCGTGTCTCTCTCCCCAAGAGGAGCTACAGTGAGAGTCGGGTCCACTCTGCTGAGAAGGCCTCTGGGCGTCAGAGTTGTGGGAGCCCTGCCATGGGGATCGGCCACCTGAAACGGATGCAGGCTTTTGGGAACATCCGTAACCCTGTAGCCGTTAGTCCTACCAGAAGGCAGAGGTCATCGTCTGTAGTCAGGAACCCCAGTTTTGGGTCAGGGTCTGGGTCAGGGACTCCCAGAGGATGTAATTGTGTTGGGTCTGGATCTAGTGGTGCCATCTATGAAGTCTCCAGTAGCGTGAGAAGGAGGAGGGGGAGAAGTGAATCTGAGCGAAGGAGAGGGACAGGGACTGGATTTGGATCAGGGACTGGGTGTGAGGCTTGGGAAAGGGCTATGGAGAGGGCTGGTTTTGGGGTTGGGTCTGGGACTGGCAGGGGACTGCACTGGACAGGGTCTGGGTCTGGGACTGGGGCTTGGGCATGGTCTGCGTCTGGGGCAAGGGCTAGTAAGAGGGCTGGGGAGAGGGTTGGGGCTGGGGAGAGGGCTGGGGAGAGGGCTGGGGAGAGGGCTGGGGCTGGGGGAGAGGGCTGGGGAGAGGGCTGGGGAGAGGGCTGGGGAGAGGGCTGGGGAGAGGGTTGGGGCTGGGGAGAGGGCTGGGGAGAGGGTTGGGGCTGGGGAGAGGGCTGGGGAGAGGGCTGGGGAGAGGGCTGGGGAGAGGGATGGGGCTGGGGAGAGGGCTGGGGAGAGGGCTGGGGCTGGGGAGAGGGTTGGGGCTGGGGAGAGGGCTGGGGAGAGGGCTGGGGCTGGGGAGAGGGTTGGGGCTGGGGAGAGGGTTGGGGCTGGGGAGAGGGCTGGGGAGAGGGCTGGGGTGAGGGTTGGGGCTGGGGTGAGGGCTGGGGAGAGGGCTGGGGAGAGGGCTGGGGAGAGGGCTGGGGCGAGGGTTGGGGAGAGGGCTGGGGCTGGGGAGAGGGTTGGGGCTGGGGAGAGGGTTGGGGAGAGGGCTGGAGAGAGCGTGAGGGCAGGGTCTAGCATCTGTAACCCTGGCCCCCTCACTCCCACCAGCAGGCCAAGGGCATCGACAGTAGTCAGGCACCCCAGACAGACCAGGGTGAGGAGGAGGAGGAGAAGTGGATCTGAGAAGAGGACAGTGGTCTGTGAAGGGGCTGGATCTGAGACTGGGATTGGGTCTGAGGCTGGGAATGGGTCTGAGGCTGGGATTGGGTCTGAGGCTGGGATTGGGTCTGAGGCTGGGATTGGGTCTGAGGCTGGGATTGGGTCTGAGGCTGGGATTGGGTCTGAGGCTGGGATTGGGTCTGAGGCTGGGATTGGGTCTGAGGCTGGGATTGGGTCTGAGGCTGGGATTGGGTCTGAGGCTGGGATTGGGTCTGAGGCTGGGATTGGGTCTGAGGCTGGGATTGGGTCTGAGGCTGGGATTGGGTCTGAGGCTGGGATTGGGTCTGAGGCTGGGATTGGGTCTGAGGCTGGGATTGGGTCTGAGGCTGGGATTGGGGAGATGACTGATTCTAGTGTTACTCTCTCTGTGGACTCCAGGGTGAGGAGGAGGAGAAGTGGATCTGAGAAGAGGACAGTGTTCTGGTCTGAGGACCAGGATATACAACCAGACTCCAGGGTGAAGTTTCCCCTCAGTACAGATCTAGGATCAGCTCCCCCAATTCTAATTTTAACTACTCGTGGCAAAAATCCAGAACTGACCCAATATCAGCATCTAGGGGCAACTTCACCTCCCTACACCGTACAACCAGACGGTACCACTGCAATAAGTGATCACCCACTTCCACGGACCAATACCTCAACTTCAATCAGGACAATAAATGGTAAACAGGTTGAATTTAATACCAAGTAGCAACTCACACAACTCCGATGGCACCAAACATCTGTATGCAAGGGTGTGAATCCACATTAAAATATTGTACAGACCAGATAAATCTCAATGATTATTGTTGCCTGAGTAAGATGTGATGAGTTTTGGCATGTATCTACAGATTGTGTATCTAATGTGTGATCAATACTACAAGTTTCTTCACTTTTTTAAATGTTTTTTGTGTGTGGATGTGACAGAGTAAGTTGCCAAATGTCTTTCGTCGAGAGAGACAGTACAGGTTTATAATGTTCAGGGGCAATAAGTTGTTTTATAAAGATTTAGTATTTATTTTGAATACTACATCAAGTTATGTCTGTATTTAGTTATTTATGTATTCATTTATTAATGTAGCTATTTACATAACTGTGGGAAGTGGTTTTGGGGGGGTCAGGGTGCTGCAGGTTGTTCCCCTCACTAGAGACTAATGGTTTGGGGGGGTCGGGGTGCTGCAGGTTGTTCCCCTCACTAGAGACTAATGGTTTGGGGGGTCGGGTGCTGCAGGTTGTTCCCCTCACTAGAGACTAATGGTTTGGGGGGGGTCGGGGTGCTGCAGGTTGTTCCCCTCACTAGAGACAAATGGTTTGGGGGGTCGGGGTGCTGCAGGTTGTTCCCCTCACTAGAGACTAATGGTTTGGGGGGGTCGGGTGCTGCAGGTTGTTCCCCCTCACTAGAGACTAATGGTTTGGGGGGATCGGGGTGCTGCAGGTTGTTCTCCCTCACTAGAGACTAATGGTTTGGGGGGGTCAGGGTGCTGCAGGTTGTTCTCCCTCACTAGAGACTAATGGTTTGGGGGGTCGGGTGCTGCAGGTTGTTCCCCTCACTAGAGACTAATGGTTTGGGGGGGTCGGGGTGCTGCAGGTTGTTCCCCTCACTAGAGACTAATGGTTTGGGGGGGTCGGGTGCTGCAGGTTGTTCCCCTCACTAGAGACTAATGGTTTGGGGGTCGGGTGCTGCAGGTTGTTCCCCTCACTAGAGACTAATGGTTTGGGGGGTCGGGTGCTGCAGGTTGTTCCCCTCACTAGAGACTAATGGTTTGGGGGGTCGGGGTGCTGCAGGTTGTTCCCCTCACTAGAGACTAATGGTTTGGGGGGTCGGGGTGCTGCAGGTTGTTCCCCCTCACTAGAGACTAATGGTTTGGGGGTCGGGTGCTGCAGGTTGTTCCCCTCACTAGAGACTAATGGTTTGGGGGTCGGGTGCTGCAGGTTGTTCCCCTCACTAGAGACTAATGGTTTGGGGGGTCGGGGTGCTGCAGGTTGTTCCCTCGCTAGAGACTAATGGTTTGGGGGGTCGGGTGCTGCAGGTTGTTCCCCTCACTAGAGACTAATGGTTTGGGGGGATCGGGGTGCTGCAGGTTTCCCCCCTCGCTAGAGACTAATGGTTTGGGGGGGTCGGGGTGCTGCAGGTTGTTCTCCCTCACTAGAGACTAATGGTTTGGGGGGTCGGGTGCTGCAGGTTTTCCCTCACTAGAGACTAATGGTTTGGGGGTCGGGTGCTGCAGGTTGTTCCCCTCACTAGAGACTAATGGTTTGGGGGTCGGGGTGCTGCAGGTTGTTCCCCTCACTAGAGACTAATGGTTTGGGGGGTGGGTGCTGCAGGTTGTCCCCCTCACTAGAGACTAATGGTTTGGGGGGGTCGGGGTGCTGCAGGTTGTTCCCCTCACTAGAGACTAATGGTTTGGGGGGATCGGGGTGCTGCAGGTTTTTCCCCTCACTAGAGACTAATGGTATGGGGGGTCGGGGTGCTGCAGGTTGTTCCCCCTCACTAGAGACTAATGGTTTGGGGGGGTCGGGTGCTGCAGGTTGTTCTCCCTCACTAGAGACTAATGGTTTGGGGGGGTCGGGTGCTGCAGGTTTTCCCCCTCGCTAGAGACTAATGGTTTGGGGGGGTCGGGTGCTGCAGGTTTTCCCCCTCGCTAGAGACTAATGGTTTGGGGGGGTCGGGTGCTACAGGTTTTCCCCCTCGCTAGAGACTAATGGTTTGGGGGGGTTGGGTGCTGCCCTCGCTAGAGACTAATGGTTTGGGGGGGGGTCGGGTGCTGCAGGTTTTCCCCCTCATTAGAGACTATTGGCTTGCTAGTACAGGACTTGTAAATGCTGTGACTTCTGACACTAGTAATGACCCAGTGCACTATTTTGGTGACTTATTTTTTACTAAATGTATTCATCTGTACATAACAGTTAATCTGATAATACCTTTGGAATATAAAAATACTTGTTTGATATGTTTTCCAGTTTCTTAAAATGCAACTTCTTTCTAAATAAAAACTCAAATGGTTAATTTCATTTACAGCAGCTACTCTTCCTGGGGTTTATTATGGATCCCCATTAGTTCCTGTCAAGGCAGCAGCTACTCTTCCTGGGGTTTATTATGGATCCCCATTAGTTGCTGCCAAGGCAGTAGCTACTCTTCCTGGGGTTTATTACGGATCCCCATTAGTTCCTGCCAAGGCAGCAGCTACTTGTCCTGGGGTTTATTATGGATCCCCATTAGTTCCTGCCAAGGCAACAGCTTCTCTTCCTGGGGTTTATTATGGATCCCCGTTAGTTCCTGCCAAGGCAGCAGCTACTCTTCCTGGGGTTTATTATGGATCCCCGTTAGTTCCTGCCAAGGCAGCAGCTACTCTTCCTGGGGTTTGTTATGGATCCCCATTAGTTCCTGCCAAGGCAGCAGCTACTCTTCCTGGGGATTATTATGGATCCCCATTAGTTCCTGCCAAGGCAGCAGCTTCTCTTCCTGGGGTTTATTATGGAACCCCATTAGTTCCTGCCAAGGCAGCAGCTTCTCTTCCTGGGGTTTATTATGGATCCCCATTAGTTCCTGTCAAGGCAGCAGCTACTCCTCCGGGGGTATATTATGGATCCCCATTAGTTCCTGCCAAAGCAGCAGCTTCTCTTCCTGGGGTTTATTATGGATCCCCATTAGTTCCTGCCAAGGTAGCTTCTACTCTTCCTGGGGTTTATTATGGATCCCCATTAGTTCCTGCCAAGGCACTCTTCCTGCTGTTTATTAGCTACTACTCTTCCTGGGGTTTATTATGGATCCCCATTAGTTCCAGCCAAGGCAGCAGCTACTCTTCCTGGGGTCCAGTTTAGGCAGTTTATACAATTTTTTAAACATTACAATCCATTCACATGTTTCACAACACACTGTGTGCCCAAGGCCCCTACTCCAGCATATCTACAGTACTAAATCCGTATGTTATTGTGTGTGTACATATGTGTGTGTGCATGTGTCTGCCTATGTTTGTGTTGCTTCACAGTCCCCCCTGTTCCATAAGTGTTTTTTTATTTGTGCCCCCATATGGGGCTACGGGTTCCCAAGGAACCCCCCCCCCCCCCTTCAGCCCAAACGGTGGCGCAGGGAAAGCAAAAATATTCTTAAAAATATTTAACCTCCACACATTAACAAGTCCAATAGTTTAAATGAAAGATAAACACATCTACCCAGCATGTCAGAATTTTAATATGTTTTACAGCGAAAACATAGCACATATTTATGTTAAACCACCACTAGGAAAACATACAATATGTAGCCACATGGCTATGCAAAATAGCACAATCACAAACGCAGGATGAAAAGAAAAATAATTCACTACCCTTTTGAAATTCTTCATCAGATGACAGTAATAGCACATGTTACACAGTACATTTATGTTTTTTTCAATAATATGCAATTTATATCCATAAATCTCCATTTACATTTGAGCCATGTTCAAAAATGCAGCAGAAATGACCGGAGGAATTATGGATCCCCACGCCAGATAACAGCAATAAACATCATAAAGACTAAATTACATGCATATATTTAGAAAGATACACTTCTTCTTAATGCAAATGCTGTGTTACATTTATTTTTAACGTTACAGGGTTCACTATTCAATAATCTGAGACGGCGCTCAGCCATTAGCATTATTTCTCTACTATGTTGGATTCGACAAAAATACAATTTTATAACATAAATATCCCCTTACCTTTGATGGTCTTCGACAAGAATGCCGTGGAAGGAGTTATACTTACCTAATATAACGTTTGGTTGCTGTTGGTGTGTCTTTGTATTATGCAAAAGCTAATGGAGGTCTGCATCAGTCTGCTAATACTAGTCAAGGCCCAGCCCTTCCAGAGGTCTGTATCAGTCTTATTACTAGTCAAGGCCCAGCGCTACAAAGTCTGTATCAGTCTGCTATTACTAGTCAAGGCCCAGCCCTACGGAGGTCTGTATCAGTCTGCTAATACTAATCAAGGCCCAGCGCTACAGACATCTATATGTGTCTGCTATTACTAGGTTAGCCCTACGGAGGTCTGTATCAGTCTGCTATTACTAGTCAAGGCCCAGCCCTACAGAGGTCTGTATCAGTCTGCTATTACTAGTCAAGGCCCAGCAGCTACAGAGGTCTGTATCAGTCTGCTATTACTAGTCAAGGCCCAGCCCTACAAAGTCTTAATCAGTCTGCTATTACTAGTCAAGGCCCAGCCCTACAAAGTCTGTATCAGTCTGCTATTACTAGTCAAGGCCCAGCTACAAAGTCTGTATCAGTCTGCTATTACTAGTCAAGGCCCAGCCCTACAAAGTCTGTATCAGTCTGCTAATACAAGTCAAGGCCCAGCCCTACAAGTCTGTATCAGTCTGCTATTACTAGTCAAGGCCCAGCTACAGAGGTCTGTATCAGTCTGCTATTTAGTCAAGGCCCAGCCCTACAGAGGTCTGTATCAGTCCTATTACTAGTCAAGGCCCAGCCCTACAGAGGTCTGTATCAGTCTGCTCTAGTTCAAAGTCTGTATCAGTCTGTTTACTAGTCAAGGCCCAGCCCCAGACATCTTATGTTCCTAGGTCAAGCCCTACAAAGTCTGTATCAGTCTGCTATTACTAGGTCAAGGCCCAGCCCTACGGAGGTCTGTATCAGATCTGCTATTACTAGTCAAGGCCCAGCCCTACAGAGGTCTGTATCAGTCTGCTATTACTGGTCAAGGCCCAGCCCTACAGAGGTCTGTATCAGTCTGCTATTACTAGTCAGGGCCCAGCCCTACAGAGGCTGTATCAGTCTCTATTACTAGTCAAGGTTTACAGACATCTATATGTGTCTGTATTACTAGGTCAAGGCCCAGCCCTACGGAGGTCTGCATCAGTCTGCTATTACTAGTCAAGGCCCAGCCCTACGGAGGTCTGCATCAGTCTGCTATTACTAGTCAAGGCCCAGCCCTACAAAGTCTGTATCAGTCTGCTATTACTGGTCAAGGCCCAGCCCTACGGAGGTCTGCATCAGTCTGCTATTACTAGTCAAGGCCCAGCCCTACGGAGGTCTGCATCAGTCTGCTATTACTAGTCAAGGCCCAGCCCTACGGAGGTCTGTATCAGTCTGCTATTACTAGTCAAGGCCCAGCGCTACAGACATCTATATGTGTCTGGTATTTCTAGGTCAAGGCCCAGCCCTACGGAGGTCTGCATCAGTCTGCTATTACTAGTCAAGGCCCAGCCCTACAAAGTCTGCATCAGTCTGCTATTACTAGTCAAGGTCCAGCGCTACAGAGGTCTGTATCAGTCTGCTATTACTAGTCAAGGCCCAGCCCTACAAAGTCTGTATCAGTCTGCTATTACTTGTCAAGGCCCAGCCCTACAAAGTCTGTATCAGTCTGCTAATACAAGTCAAGGCCCAGCCCTACAAAGTCTGTATCAGTCTGCTATTACTAGTCAAGGCCCATACGGAGTTCTGCATCAGTCTGCTATTACTAGTCAAGGCACAGCCCTACAGAGGTCTGTATCAGTCTGCTATTACTAGTCAAGGCCCAGCGCTACAGAGGTCTGTATCAGTCTGCTATTACTAGTCAAGGCCCAGCCCTACAGAGGTCTGTATCAGTCTGCTATCACTAGTCAAGGCCCAGCCCTACAGAGGTCTGTATCAGTCTGCTATTACTAGTCAAGGCCCAGCCCTACAAAGTCTGTATCAGTCTGCTATTACTAGTCAAGGCCCAGCCCTACAGACATCTATATGTGTCTGCTATTACTAGGTCAAGGCCCAGCCCTACAAAGTCTGTATCAGTCTGCTATTACTAGTCAGGGCCCAGCCCTACAGAGGTCTGTATCAGTCTGCTATTACTAGTCAGGGCCCAGCCCTACAGAGGTCTGTATCAGTCTGCTATTACTAGTCAAGGCCCAGCGCTACAGACATCTATATGTGTCTGGTATTACTAGGTCAAGGCCCAGCCCTACGGAGGTCTGTATCAGTCTGCTAATACTAGTCAAGGCCCAGCCCTACGGAGGTCTATATTAGTCTGCTAATACTAGTCAAGGCCCAGCTCTACAGAGGTCTGTATCAGTCTGCTATTACTAGTCAAGGCCCAGTGCTACAAAGTCTGTATCAGTCTGCTATTACTAGTCAAGGCCCAGCGCTACAGACATCTATATCAGTCTGCTATTACTAGGTCAAGGCCCAGCCCTACAGTGGTCTATATCGGTCTGCTAATACTAGTCAAGGCCCAGCCCTACATAGGTCTGTATCAGTCTGCTATTACTAGTCAAGGCCCAGCGCTACAAAGTCTGTATCAGTGCTATTACTAGTCAAGGCCCAGCGCTACAGTCATCTATATGTGTCTGCTATTACAGGTCAAGGCCCAGCGCTACAGACATCTATATCAGTCTGCTATTACTAGTCAAGGCCCAGCCCTACAAAGTCTGTATCAGTCTGCTATTACTAGTCAAAGCCCAGCCCTACAAAGTCTGTATCAGTCTGCTATTACTAGTCAAGGCCCAGCCCTACAAAGTCTGTATCAGTCTGCTATTACTAGTCAAGGCCCAGCGCTACAGACATCTATATGTGTCTGGTATTACTAGGTCAAGGCCCAGCGCTACAGACATCTATATGTGTCTGCTATTACTAGGTCAAGGCCCAGCCCTACGGAGGTCTGCATCAGTCTGCTAATACTAGGTCAAGGACCCCATCCCTACAACGTCTGTATCAGTCTGCTATTGCTAGTCAAAGCCCAGCCCTACAAAGTCTGTATCAGTCTGCTATTACTAGTCAGGGCCCAGCCCTACAAAGTCTGTATCAGTCTGCTATTACTAGTCAGGGCCCAGCCCTACAGAGGTCTGTATCAGTCTGCTATTACTAGTCAGGGCCCAGCCCTACAGAGGTCTGTATCAGTCTGCTATTACTAGTCAAGGCCCATACAGACATCTATATGTGTCTGGTATTACTAGGTCAAGGCCCAGCCCTACGGAGGTCTGTATCAGTCTGCTAATACTAGTCAAGGCCCAGCCCTACGGAGGTCTATATTAGTCTGCTAATACTAGTCAAGGCCCAGCTCTACAGAGGTCTGTATCAGTCTGCTATTACTAGTCAAGGCCCAGTGCTACAAAGTCTGTATCAGTCTGCTATTACTAGTCAAGGTCTACAGACATCTATATCAGTCTGCTATTACTAGGTCAAGGCCCAGCCCTACAGAGGTCTGTATCAGTCTGCTAATACTAGTCAAGGCCCATACAGAGGTCTGTATCAGTCTGCTATTACTAGTCAAGGCCCAGGGCTACAAAGTCTGTATCAGTCTGCTATTACTAGTTACAGTCATCTATATGTGTCTGCTATTACAGGTCAAGGCCCAGGCTACAGACATCTATATCAGTCTGCTATTACTAGTCAAGGCCCAGCCCTACAAAGTCTGTATCAGTCTGCTATTACTAGTCAAAGCCCAGCCCTACAAAGTCTGTATCAGTCTGCTATTACTAGTCAAGGCCCAGCCCTACAAAGTCTGTATCAGTCTGCTATTACTAGTCAAGGCCCAGCGCTACAGACATCTATATGTGTCTGGTATTACTAGGTCAAGGCCCAGCGCTACAGACATCTATATGTGTCTGCTATTACTAGGTCAAGGCCCAGCCCTACGGAGGTCTGCATCAGTCTGCTAATACTAGGTCAAGGACCCCATCCCTACAACGTCTGTATCAGTCTGCTATTGCTAGTCAAAGCCCAGCCCTACAGAGGTCTGTATCAGTCTGCTATTACTAGTCAAGGCCCAGCCCTACAAAGTCTGTATCAGTCTGCTATTACTAGTCAAGGCCCAGCGCTACAGACATCTATATCAGTCTGCTATTACTAGGTCAAGGCCCAGCCCTACGGAGGTCTGTATCATTCTGCTAATACTAGTCAAGGCCCAGCCCTACAGAGGTCTTTATCAGTCTACTATTACTGTCAAGGCCCAGCGCTACAAAGTCTGTATCAGTCTGCTATTACTAGTCAAGGCCCAGCCCTACGGAGGTCTGTATCAGTCTGCTATTACTAGTCAAGGCCCAGCCCTACAGAGGTCTGTATCAGTCTGCTATTACTAGTCAAGGCCCGGCCCTACGGAGGTCTGTATCAGTCTGCTATTACTAGTCAAGGCCCAGCGCTACAGAGGTCTGTATCAGTCTGCTATTACTAGTCAAGGCCCAGCCCTACAGAGGTCTGTATCAGTCTGCTATTACTAGTCAAGGCCCAGCCCTACAAAGTCTGTATCAGTCTGCTATTACTAGTCAAGGCCCAGCCCTACAGACATCTATATCAGTCTGCTATTACTAGGTCAAGGCCCAGCCCTACAGAGGTCTGTATCAGTCTGCTATTACTAGTCAAGGCCCAGCCCTACAAAGTCTGTATCAGTCTGCTATTACTAGTCAAGGCCCAGCCCTACAAAGTCTGTATCAGTCTGCTATTACTAGGTCAAGGCCCAGCCCTACGGAGGTCTGTATCAGTCTGCTATTACTAGTCAAGGCCCAGCCCTACGGAGGTCTGTATCAATCTGCTATTACTAGTCAAGGCCCAGCGCTACAGACATCTATATGTGTCTGCTATTACTAGGTCAAGGCCCAGCCCTACAAAGTCTGTATCAGTCTGCTATTACTAGTCAGGGCCCAGCCCTACAGAGGTCTGTATCAGTCTGCTATTACTAGTCAGGGCCCAGCCCTACAGAGGTCTGTATCAGTCTGCTATTACTAGTCAAGGCCCAGCGCTACAGACATCTATATGTGTCTGGTATTACTAGGTCAAGGCCCAGCCCTACGGAGGTCTGTATCAGTCTGCTAATACTAGTCAAGGCCCAGCCCTACGGAGGTCTATATTAGTCTGCTAATACTAGTCAAGGCCCAGCTCTACAGAGGTCTGTATCAGTCTGCTATTACTAGTCAAGGCCCAGTGCTACAAAGTCTGTATCAGTCTGCTATTACTAGTCAAGGCACAGCCCTACAGACATCTATATCAGTCTGCTATTACTAGGTTAAGGCCCAGCCCTACAGAGGTCTGTATCAGTCTGCTAATACTAGTCAAGGCCCAGCCCTACAGAGGTCTGTATCAGTCTGCTATTACTAGTCAAGGCCCAGGGCTACAAAGTCTGTATCAGTCTGCTATTACTATTCAAGGCCCAGCGCTACAGTCATCTATATGTGTCTGCTATTACAGGTCAAGGCCCAGCGCTACAGACATCTATATCAGTCTGCTATTACTAGTCAAGGCCCAGCCCTACAAAGTCTGTATCAGTCTGCTATTACTAGTCAAGGCCCAGCCCTACAAAGTCTGTATCAGTCTGCTATTACTAGTCAAGGCCCAGCCCTACAAAGTCTGTATCAGTCTGCTATTACTAGTATATATGTGTCTGGTATTACTAGGTCAAGGCCCAGCGCTACAGACATCTATATGTGTCTGCTATTACTAGGTCAAGGCCCAGCCCTACGGAGGTCTGCATCAGTCTGCTAATACTAGGTCAAGGACCCCATCCCTACAAAGTCTGCTATTCTAGTCAAGGCCCAGTATCAGTCTGCTATTACTAGTCAAGGCCCAGCCCTACAGAGGTCTGTATCAGTCTGCTATTACTAGTCAAGGCCCAGCCCTACAAAGTCTGTATCAGTCTGCTATTACTAGTCAAGGCCCAGCGCTACAGACATCTATATCAGTCTGCTATTACTAGGTCAAGGCCCAGCCCTACAGTGGTCTATATCGGTCTGCTAATACTAGTCAAGGCCCAGCCCTACAGAGGTCTTTATCAGTCTGCTATTACTGTCAAGGCCCAGCGCTACAAAGTCTGTATCAGTCTGCTATTACTAGTAGCCCTCGGAGGTCTGTATCAGTCTGCTATTACTAGTCAAGGCCCAGCCCTACAGAGGTCTGTATAAGTCTGCTATTACTAGTCAAGGCCCAGCCCTACGGAGGTCTGTATCAGTCTGCTATTACTAGTCAAGGCCCAGCCCTACAAAGTCTGTATCAGTCTGCTATTACTAGGTCAAGGCCCAGCCCTACGGAGGTCTGTATCAGTCTGCTATTACTAGTCAAGGCCCAGCCCTACAAGGTCTGTATCAGTCTGCTATTACTAGTCTACAGACATCTATATGTGTCTGCTATTACTAGGTCAAGGCCCAGCCCTACAAAGTCTGTATCAGTCTGCTATTACTAGTCAGGGCCCAGCCCTACAGAGGTCTGTATCAGTCTGCTATTACTAGTCAAGGCCCAGCGCTACAGACATCTATATGTGTCTGGTATTACTAGGTCAAGGCCCAGCCCTACGGAGGTCTGCATCAGTCTGCTAATACTAGGTCAAGGCCCAGCCCTACAAAGTCTGTATCAGTCTGCTTTCACTGTTCAAGGCCCAGCCCAACAAAGTCAGTCAAGGCCCAGCCCTACAAAGTCTGTATCAGTCTGCTATTTCTAGTCAAGGCCCAGCCTTACAAAGTCTGTATCAGTCTGCTATTGCTAGTCAAGGCCCAGCACTACAGACATCTATATGTGTCTGCTATTACAGGTCAAGGCCCAGCACTACAGAGGTCTGTATCAGTCTGCTATTACTAGTCAAGGCCCAGCGCTACAGAGGTCTGTATCAGTCTGCTATTACTAGTCAAGGCCCAGCCCTACAAAGTCTGTATCAGTCTGCTATTACTAGTCAAGGCCCAGCCCTAGAAAGTCTGTATCAGTCTGCTATTACTAGTCAAGGCCCAGCCCTACAGAGGTCTGTATCAGTCTGCTATTACTAGTCAAGGCCCAGCCCTACAAAGTCTGTATCAGTCTGCTATTACTAGTCAAGGCCCAGCCCTACGGAGGTCTGTATCAGTCTGCTATTACTAGTCAAGGCCCAGCCCTACGGAGGTCTGTATCAGTATGCTATTACTAGTCAAGGCCCAGCCCTACAGAGGTCTGTATCAGTCTGCTATTACTAGTCAAGGCCCAGCGCTACAGAGGTCTGTATCAGTCTGCTAATACTAATCAAGGCCCAGCGCTACAGGCATCTACATGTGTCTGCTATTACTAGGTCAAGGCCCAGCCCTACGGAGGTCTGTATCAGTCTGCTATTACTAGTCAAGGCCCAGCCCTACAGAGGTCTGTATCAGTCTGCTATTACTAGTCAAGGCCCAGCGCTACAGAGGTCTGTATCAGTCTGCTATTACTAGTCAAGGCCCAGCCCTACAAAGTCTTAATCAGTCTGCTATTACTAGTCAAGGCCCAGCCCTACAAAGTCTGTATCAGTCTGCTATTACTAGTCAAGGCCCAGCCCTACAGTGGTCTATATCAGTCTGCTATTACTAGGTCAAGGCCCAGCCCTACAGTGGTCTATATCAGTCTGCTATTACTAGTCAAGGCCCAGCGCTACAAAGTCTGTATCAGTCTGCTTTCACTGTTCAAGGCCCAGCCCAACAAAGTCTGTATCAGTCTGCTAATTCAAGTCAAGGCCCAGCCCTACAAAGTCTGTATCAGTCTGCTATTTCTAGTCAAGGCCCAGCCCTACAAAGTCTGTATCAGTCTGCTATTGCTAGTCAAGGCCCAGCACTACAGACATCTATATGTGTCTGCTATTACAGGTCAAGTCCCAGCCCTACAGAGGTCTGTATCAGTCTGCTATTACTAGTCAAGGCCCAGCGCTACAGAGGTCTGTATCAGTCTGCTATTACTAGTCAAGGCCCAGCCCTACAAAGTCTGTATCAGTCTGCTATTACTAGTCAAGGCCCAGCCCTACAAAGTCTGTATCAGTCTGCTATTACTAGGTCAAGGCCCAGCCCTACGGAGGTCTGTATCAGTCTGCTATTACTAGTCAAGGCCCAGCCCTACGGAGGTCTGCATCAGTCTGCTATTACTAGTCAAGGCCCAGCGCTACAGACATCTATATGTGTCTGGTATTACTAGGTCAAGGCCCAGCCCTACGGAGGTCTGCATCAGTCTGCTAATACTAGGTCAAGGCCCAGCCCTACAAAGTCTGCATCAGTCTGCTATTACTAGTCAAGGCCCAGCGCTACAGAGGTCTGTATCAGTCTGCTATTACTAGTCAAGGCCCAGCCCTACAAAGTCTGTATCAGTCTGCTATTACTAGTCAAGGCCCAGCCCTAGAAAGTCTGTATCAGTCTGCTATTACTAGTCAAGGCCCAGCCCTAGAAAGTCTGTATCAGTCTGCTATTACTAGTCAAGGCCCAGCCCTAGAAAGTCTGTATCAGTCTGCTATTACTTGTCAAGGCCCAGCCCTACGGAGGTCTGCATCAGTCTGCTATTACTAGTCAAGGCACAGCCCTACAGAGGTCTGTATCAGTCTGCTATTACTAGTCAAGGCCCAGCGCTACAAAGTCCGTATCAGTCTGCCATTACTAGTCAAGGCCCAGCCCTACGGAGGTCTGTATCAGTCTGCTATTACTAGTCAAGGCCCAGCCCTACAGAGGTCTGTATCAGTCTGCTATTACTAGTCAAGGCCCAGCCCTACAAAGTCTGTATCAGTCTGCTATTACTAGTCAAGGCCCAGCCCTACAGACATCTATATGTGTCTGCTATTACTAGTCAAGGCCCAGCCCTACAGTGGTCTATATCGGTCTGCTATTACTAGTCAAGGCCCAGCGCTACAGACATCTATATAAGTCTGCTATTACTAGGTCAAGGCCCAGCCCTACAAAGTCTGTATCAGTCTGCTATTACTAGTCAAGGCCCGGCCCTACGGAGGTCTGTATCAGTCTGCTATTACTAGTCAAGGCCCAGCGCTACAGACATCTATATGTGTCTGCTATTACTAGGTCAAGGCCCAGCCCTACAAAGTCTGTATCAGTCTGCTATTACTAGTCAGGGCCCAGCCCTACAGAGGTCTGTATCAGTCTGCTATTACTAGTCAAGGCCCAGCGCTACAGACATCTATATGTGTCTGGTATTACTAGGTCAAGGCCCAGCCCTACGGAGGTCTGTATCAGTCTGCTATTACTAGTCAAGGCCCAGCCCTACGGAGGTCTGTATCAGTCTGCTAATACTAATCAAGGCCCAGCCCTACAAAGTCTGTATCAGTCTGCTATTACTAGTCAAGGCCCAGCGCTACAAAGTCTGTATCAGTCTGCTATTACTAGTCAAGGCCCAGCCCTACAAAGTCTGTATCAGTCTGCTATTACTAGTCAAGGCCCAGCCCTACAAAGTCTGTATCAGTCTGCTATTACTAGTCAAGGCCCAGCGCTACAGACATCTATATGTGTCTGCTATTACAGGTCAAGGCCCAGCCCTACAAAGTCTGTATCAGTCTGCTATTACTAGCCAAGGCCCAGCCCTACAAAGTCTGTATCAGTCTGCTATTACTAGTCAAGGCCCAGCCCTACAAAGTCTGTATCAGTCTGCTATTACTAGTCAAGGCCCAGCGCTACAGACATCTATATGTGTCTGCTATTACTAGGTCAAGGCCCAGCCCTACAAAGTCTGTATCAGTCTGCTATTACTAGTCAAGGCCTGGTGCTACGGAGGTCTGTATCAGTCTGCTATTACTAGTCAAGGCCCAGCGGTACAGACATCTATATGTGTCTGCTATTACTAGGTCAAGGCCCGGCCCTACGGAGGTCTGTATCAGTCTGCTATTACTAGTCAAGGCCCAGCCCTACAAAGTCTGTATCAGTCTGCTATTACTAGTCAAGGCCCAGCGCTACAGACATCTATATGTGTCTGCTATTACAGGTCAAGGCCCAGCCCTACAAAGTCTGTATCAGTCTGCTATTACTAGCCAAGGCCCAGCCCTACAAAGTCTGTATCAGTCTGCTATTACTAGTCAAGGCACAGCCCTACAAAGTCTGTATCAGTCTGCTATTACTAGTCAAGGCCCAGCGCTACAGACATCTATATGTGTCTGCTATTACTAGGTCAAGGCCCAGCCCTACAAAGTCTGTATCAGTCTGCTATTACTAGTCAAGGCCTGGTGCTACGGAGGTCTGTATCAGTCTGCTATTACTAGTCAAGGCCCAGCGCTACAGACATCTATATGTGCCTGCTATTACTAGGTCAAGGCCCGGCCCTACGGAGGTCTGTATCAGTCTGCTATTACTAGTCAAGGCCCAGCCCTACAAAGTCTGTATCAGTCTGCTATTACTAGTCAAGGCCCAGCCCTACAAAGTCTGTATCAGTCTGCTATTACTAGTCAAAGCCCAGCCCTACAGAGGTCTGTATCAGTCTGCTATTACTAGTCAAGGCCCAGCGCTACAGAGGTCTGTATCAGTCTGCTATTACTAGTCAAAGCCCAGCCCTACAGAGGTCTGTATCAGTCTGCTATTACTAGTCAAGGCCCAGCGCTACAGAGGTCTGTATCAGTCTGCTATTACTAGTCAAGGCCCAGCGCTAATAAGTCTGTATCAGTCTGCTATTACTAGTCAAGGCCCAGCCATACAAAGTCTGTATCAGTCTGCTAATACTAGTCAAGGCCCAGCGCTACAGACATCTATATCAGTCTGCTATTACTAGGTCAAGGCCCAGCCCTACGGAGGTCTGTATCAGTCTGCTAATACTAGTCAAGGCCCAGCCCTACGGAGGTCTATATTAGTCTGCTAATACTAGTCAAGGCCCAGCTCTACAGAGGTCTGTATCAGTCTGCTATTACTAGTCAAGGCCCAGCCCTAAAAAGTCTGTATCAGTCTGCTATTACTAGTCAAGGCCCAGCGCTACAGAGGTCTGTATCAGTCTGCTATTACTAGTCAAGGCCCAGCGCTAATAAGTCTGTATCAGTCTGCTATTACTAGTCAAGGCCCAGCCATACAAAGTCTGTATCAGTCTGCTAATACTAGTCAAGGCCCAGCGCTACAGACATCTATATCAGTCTGCTATTACTAGGTCAAGGCCCAGCCCTACGGAGATCTGTATCAGTCTGCTAATACTAGTCAAGGCCCAGCCCTACGGAGGTCTATATTAGTCTGCTAATACTAGTCAAGGCCCAGCTCTACAGAGGTCTGTATCAGTCTGCTATTACTAGTCAAGGCCCAGCCCTAAAAAGTCTGTATCAGTCTGCTATTACTAGTCAAGGCCCAGCGCTACAGACATCTATATCAGTCTGCTATTACTAGGTCAAGGCCCAGCCCTACAGAGGTCTGTATCAGTCTGCTATTACTAGTCAAGGCCCAGCGCTACAGACATCTATATCAGTCTGCTATTACTAGTCAAGGCCCAGCCCTACAAAGTCTGTATCAGTCTGCTATTACTAGTCAAGGCCCAGCCCTACAAAGTCTGTATCAGTCTGCTATTACTAGTCAAGGCCCAGCGCTACAGTCATCTATATGTGTCTGCTATTACAGGTCAAGGCCCAGCGCTACAGACATCTATATCAGTCTGCTATTACTAGTCAAGGCTCAGCCCTACAAAGTCTGTATCAGTCTGCTATTACTAGTCAAGGCCCAGCCCTACAAAGTCTGTATCAGTCTGCTATTACTAGTCAAGGCCCAGCCCTACAAAGTCTGTATCAGTCTGCTATTACTAGTCAGGGCCCAGCCCTACAAAGTCTGTATCAGTCTGCTATTACTAGTCAAGGCCCAGCGCTACAGACATCTATATGTGTCTGGTATTACTAGGTCAAGGCCCAGCGCTACAGACATCTATATGTGTCTGCTATTACTAGGTCAAGGCCCAGCCCTACGGAGGTCTGCATCAGTCTGCTAATACTAGGTCAAGGACCCCATCCCTACAACGTCTGTATCAGTCTGCTATTACTAGTCAAAGCCCAGCCCTACAGAGGTCTGTATCAGTCTGCTAATACTAGTCAAGGCCCAGCGCTACAGACATCTATATCAGTCTGCTATTACTAGGTCAAGGCCCAGCCCTACGGAGGTCTGTATCATTCTGCTAATACTAGTCAAGGCCCAGCCCTACAGAGGTCTTTATCAGTCTACTATTACTGTCAAGGCCCAGCGCTACAAAGTCTGTATCAGTCTGCTATTACTAGTCAAGGCCCAGCCCTACGGAGGTCTGTATCAGTCTGCTATTACTAGTCAAGGCCCAGCCCTACGGAGGTCTGTATCAGTCTGCTATTACTAGTCAAGGCCCAGCCCTACGGAGGTCTGTATCAGTCTGCTATTACTAGTCAAGGCCCGGCCCTACGGAGGTCTGTATCAGTCTGCTATTACTAGTCAAGGCCCAGCCCTACAGACATCTATATGTGTCTGATATTACTAGGTCAAGGCCCAGCCCTACGGAGGTCTGCATCAGTCTGCTATTACTAGTCAAGGCCCAGCCCTACGGAGGTCTGTATCAGTCTGCTAATACTAGTCAAGGCCCAGCCCTACAGAGTTCTGTATCAGTCTGCTATTACTAGTCAAGGCCCAGCGCTATGGAGGTCTATAACAGTCTGCTATTACTAGTCAAGGCCCAGCCCTACGAAGGTCTGTATCAGTTTGCTACTACTTGTCAAGCCCCAGCGCTATGGAGGTCTATATCAGTCTGCTACTACTTGTCAAGCTCCAGCGCTATGGAGGTCTATATCAGTCTGCTATTACTAGGTCAAGGCCCAGCGCTACGGAGGTCTGTATCAGTCTGCTAATACTAATCAAGGCCCAGCCCTACTGAAGTCTATATCAGTCTGCTAATACTAGTCTAGGCCCAGCCCTACGTAGGTCTGTATCAGTCTTCTATTACTAGTCAAGGCCCATCCCTACAAAGTCTTAATCAGTCTGCTATTACTAGTCAAGGCCCAGCGCTATGGAGGTCTATAACAGTCTGCTATTACTAGTCAAGGCCCAGCCCTACAGAGGTCTGTATCAGTCTGCTTTTTCTAGTCAAGGCCCAGCCCTACGGTGGTCTGTATCAGTCTGCTATTACTGGTCAAGGCCCAGTGCTATGGACATCTACAGTGGGGAAAAAAGTATTTAGTCAGTCTGCTATCACTAGTCAAGGCCCAGTCCTATGGAGGTCTGTTTCAGTCTGCTATTACTAGTCAAGGCCCAGCCCTACGGAGGTCTGTATCAGTCTGCTAATACTAATCAAGGACCAGCGCTACAGACATCTATATCAGTCTGCTATTACTAGGTCAAGTAATAGTATTGTCAGCCACCAATTGTGCAAGTTCTCCCACTTAAAAAGATGAGAGAGGCCTGTAATTTTCATCATAGGTACACTACAACTATGACAGACAAAATGAGAAGAAAAAAATCCAGAATATCACGTTGTAGGATTTTTATGAATTTATTTGCAAATTATGGTGGAAAAAAAGTATTTGGTCAATAACAAAAGTTTATCTCAATACTTTGTTATATACCCTTTCTTGGCTATGACAGAGGTCAAACGTTTTCTGTAAGTCTTCACAAGGTTTTCACACACTGTTGCTGGTATTTTGGCCCATTCCTCCATTCAGATCTCCTCTAGAGCAGTGATTTTTTTGGGGCTGTTGCTGAGCAACACGGACTTTCAACTCCCTCCAAAGATTTTCTATGGGGTTGAGATCTGGAGACTGGCTAGGCCACTCCAGGACCTTAAAATTCTTCTTACGAAGCCACTCCTACGTTGCCCGGGCAGTGTGTTTGGGATCATTGTCATGCTGAAAGACCCAGCCTCGTTTCATCTTCAATGCCCTTGCTGATGGAAGGAGGTTTTCACTCAAAATCTCACGATACATGGCCCCATTCATTCTTTGCTTTGCACGGATCAGTCGTCCTGGTCCCTTTGCAGAAAAACAGCCCCAAAGCATGATGTTTCCACCCCCATGCTTCACAGTAGGTATGGTGTTCTTTGGATGCAACTCAGCATTCTTTGTCCTCCAAACACGACGAGTTGAGTTTTTACCAAAAAGTTATATTTTGGTTTTATCTGACCATAAGACATTCTCCCAAACTTCTTCTGGATCATTCAAATGCTCTCTAACAAACTTCAGACGGGCCTGGACATGTACTGGCTTAAGCAGGGGGACACATATTGCTAAGCACAGGCAAAGTCCTAAAGGAAAACCTGGTTCAGTCTGCTCTCCACCAGACACTGGGAGACCAATTCACCTTTCAGCAGGACTATAACCAAAACCACAAGGCCAAATATACTGGAGTTGCTTACAAAGATGACAGTGAACATTCCTGAGTAGCCGAGTTACAGTTTTCACTTAAATCTATGGCAAGACTTGAAAATGGTTGTCTAGCAATGATCAACAACCAATTTGACAGAGCTTGAAGAATGTTGAAAAGAATAATGAGCAAACGTTGTACAATCCAGGTGTGGAAAGATCTCAGAGACTTACCCAGAAAGACTCACAGCTGTAATCGCTGCCAAAGGTGCTTCTACAAAGTACTGACTGAGGGGTGTGAATACTTATGTAAAGGAGATATTTCTGTCTTTGATTTTCAATGACTCTACAAAACGTTCTACAGACTATCAGTCAAGGGGTGTGAATACCTTCTGAAGGCTCCTGGGTTCCATACCTGACAGAACCCTGATGGGGTTCAGACCTGACAGAACCCTGCTGGGTTCCAGACCTGACAGAACCCTGCTGGGTTCCAGACCTGACAGAACCCTGCTGGATTTCAGACCTGACAGAACCCTCCTGGGTTTCAGACCTGACAGAACCCTCCTGGGTTTCAGACCTGACAGAACCCTCCTGGGTTTCAGACCTGACAGTACCCTGCTGGGTTTCAGACCTGACAGAACCCTCTTGGGTTTCAGACCTGACAGAACCCTCCTGAGTTCCAGACCTGACAGAACCCTGCTGGGTTTCAGACCTGACAGAACCCTCCCGGGTTTCAGACCTGACAGAAACCTCCATCTCCATACCTGACAGTACGCTGCTGGGTTTCAAACCTGACATAACCCTGCTGGGTTTCAGACCTGACAGAACCCTCCTGGGTTCCAAACCTGACAGAACCGTCCTGGGTTTCAGACCTGACAGTACGCTGCTGGGTTTCAAATCTGACAGAACCCTGCTGGGTTTCAGACCTGAAAGAACCCTCCTGGGTTCCAAACCTGACAGAACCATCCTGGGTTTCAGACCTGACAGAACCCTCCTGGGTTCCATACCTGACAGAACCCTCCTGGGTTCCAGACCTGACAGAACCCTCCTGGGTTCCATACCTGACAGAACCCTGCTGGGGTTCAGACCTGACAGAACCCTGCTGGGTTCCAGACCTGACAGAACCCTGCTGGGTTCCAGACCTGACAGAACCCTGCTGGGTTCCAGACCTGACAGAGCCCTGCTGGGTTTCAGACCTGACAGAACCCTCCTGGGTTTCAGACCTGACAGAACCCTCCTGGGTTTCAGACCTGACATAACCCTCCTGGGTTTCAGACCTGACATAACCCTCCTGGGTTTCAGACCTGACAGAACCCTCCTGGGTTTCAGACCTGACAGAACCCTGCTGGGTTTCAGACCTGACAGAACCCTCCTGGGTTTCAGACCTGACAGAGCCCTCCTGGGTTTCAGACCTGACAGAACCCTCCTGGGTTTCAGACCTGACATAACCCTCCTGGGTTTCAGACCTGACAGAACCCTCCTGGGTTTCAGACCTGACAGAACCCTGCTGGGTTTCAGACCTGACAGAACCCTCCTGGGTTCCAAACCTGACAGAACCGTCCTGGGTTTCAGACCTGACAGTACGCTGCTGGGTTTCAAATCTGACAGAACCCTGCTGGGTTTCAGACCTGACAGAACCCTCCTGGGTTCCAAAC
Source organism: Oncorhynchus masou masou (assembly GCF_036934945.1). NCBI lineage: Eukaryota > Metazoa > Chordata > Actinopteri > Salmoniformes > Salmonidae > Oncorhynchus > Oncorhynchus masou. The sequence goes on from NC_088216.1 coordinate 91,922,694, forward strand.
CTGACAGAACCATCCTGGGTTTCAGACCTGACAGAACCCTCCTGGGTTCCATACCTGACAGAACCCTCCTGGGTTCCAGACCTGACAGAACCCTCCTGGGTTCCATACCTGACAGAACCCTGCTGGGGTTCAGACCTGACAGAACCCTGCTGGGTTCCAGACCTGACAGAACCCTGCTGGGTTCCAGACCTGACAGAACCCTGCTGGGTTCCAGACCTGACAGAGCCCTGCTGGGTTTCAGACCTGACAGAACCCTCCTGGGTTTCAGACCTGACAGAACCCTCCTGGGTTTCAGACCTGACATAACCCTCCTGGGTTTCAGACCTGACAGAACCCTCCTGGGTTTCAGACCTGACAGAACCCTGCTGGGTTTCAGACCTGACAGAACCCTCCTGGGTTTCAGACCTGACAGAGCCCTCCTGGGTTTCAGACCTGACAGAACCCTACTGGGTTTCAGACCTGACAGAACCCTCCTGTTCCAGACCTGACAGAACCCTCCATTTCCATACCTGACAGTTCCCTGCTGGGTCTCAAACTTGACAGAACCCTACTGGGTTTCAGACCTGACAGAACCCTCCTGGGTTCCATACCTGACAGAAACCTGCTGGGTTTCAGACCTGACAGAACCCTTCTGGGTTTCAAACCTGACAGAACCCTCCATTTCCATACCTGACAGAACCCTGCTGGGTTTCAAACCTGACAGAACCCTCTTGGGTTTCAGACCTGACAGAACACTCCATTTCCATAACCTGACAGTACCCTGCTGGGTCTCAAACCTGATAGAACCCTCCTGGGTTTCAGACCTGACAGAAACCTCCATCTCCATACCTAACAGTATGCTGCTGGGTTTCAAACCTGACAGAACCGTCCTGAGTTTCAGACCTGACAGTACGCTGCTGGGTTTCAAACCTGACAGAACCCTCCTGGGTTTCAGACCTGACAGAACACTCCTGTTCCAAACCTGACAGAACCCTCCATTTCAGTACCTGACAATACCCTGCTGGGTTTCAGACCTGACAGAACCCTCCTGGGTTTCAGACCTGACAGAACCCTCCTGGGTTCCAAACCTGACAGAACCCTCCTGGGTTTCAGACCTGACAGAACACTCCTGTTCCAAACCTGACAGAACCCTCCATTTCAATATCTGACAGTACCCTGCTGGGTTTCAGACCTGACAGAACCCTCCTGGGTTCCAAACCTGACAGAACCCTCCTGGGTTTCAGACCTGACAGAACCCTCCTGGGTTGCAGACCTGACAGAACCCTCCTGGGTTTCATACCTGACAGAACCCTCCTGGGTTTCAGACCTGACAGAACCCACCTGTTCCAGACCTGACAGAACCCTCCATTTCCATACCTGACAGTTCCCTGCTGGGTCTCAAACTTGACAGAACCCTCCTGGGTTTCAGACCTGACAGAGCTCTCCTGGGTTTCAGACCTGACAGAACCCACCTGTTCCAGACCTGACAGAACCCTCCATTTCCATACCTGACAGTTCCCTGCTGGGTCTCAAACTTGACAGAACCCTACTGGGTTTCAGACCTGACAGAACCCTCCTGGGTTCCATACCTGACAGAAACCTGCTGGGTTTCAGACCTGACAGAACCCTTCTGGGTTTCAAACCTGACAGAACCCTCCATTTCCATACCTGACAGAACCCTGCTGGGTTTCAAACCTGACAGAACCCTCTTGGTTTTCAGACCTGACAGAATCCTCCTGTTACAGACCTGACAGAACCCTGCTGGGTTTCAGACCTGACAGAACACTCCATTTCCATAACCTGACAGTACCCTGCTGGGTCTCAAACCTGATAGAACCCTCCTGGGTTTCAGACCTGACAGAACCCTCCTGGGTTTCAGACCTGACAGAACACTCCTGTTCCAAACCTGACAGAACCCTCCATTTCAGTACCTGACAATACCCTGCTGGGTTTCAAACCTGACTGTACCCTCCTGGGTTTCAGACCTGACAGAACCCTCCTGGGTTCCAAACCTGACAGAACCCTCCTGGGTTTCAGACCTGACAGAACCCTTCTGGGTTTCAAACCTGACAGAACCCTCCATTTCCATACCTGACAGAACCCTGCTGGGTTTCAAACCTGACAGAACCCTCTTGGGTTTCAGACCTGACAGAATCCTCCTGTTCCAGACCTGACAGAACCCTGCTGGGTTTCAGACCTGACAGAACACTCCATTTCCATAACCTGACAGTTCCCTGCTGGGTCTCAAACCTGATAGAACCCTCCTGGGTTTCAGACCTGACAGAAACCTCCATCTCCATACCTGACAGTATGCTGAAGGGTTTCAAACCTGACAGAACCGTCCTGGGTTTCAGACCTGACAGTACGCTGCTGGGTTTCAAACCTGACAGAACCCTCCTGGGTTTCAGACCTGACAGAACACTCCTGTTCCAAACCTGACAGAACCCTCCATTTCAGTACCTGACAATACCCTGCTGGGTTCCAAACCTGACTGTACCCTCCTGGGTTTCAGACCTGACAGAACCCTCCTGGGTTCCAAACCTGACAGAACCCTCCTGGGTTTCAGACCTGACAGAACACTCCTGTTCCAAACCTGACAGAACCCTCCATTTCAGTACCTGACAATACCCTGCTGGGTTTCAAACCTGACTGTACCCTCCTGGGTTGCAGACCTGACAGAACCCTCCTGGGTTTCAGACCTGACTGAACCCTCCTGGGTTCCATACCTGACAGAACCCTGCTGGGGTTCAGACCTGACAGAACCCTGCTGGGTTCCAGACCTGACAGAACCCTGCTGGGTTACAGACCTGACAGAACCCTGCTGGATTCCAGACCTGACATAACACTGCTGAGTTTCAGACCTGACAGAACCCTGCTGGGTTTCAGACCTGACAGAACCCTGCTGGGTTTCAGACCTGACAGAACCCTCCTGGGTTTCAGACCTGACAGAACCCTCCTGGGTTTCAGACCTGACAGAACCCTCATGGGTTTCAGACCTGACAGAACAATCCTGGGTTTTAAAACTGACAGAAACCTCCTGGATTCCATACCTGACAGAAACCTGCTGGGTTTCAGACCTGACAGAACCCTCCTGTTCCAGACCTGACAGAACCCTCCATTTCCAGACCTGACAGAACCCTCCGGGGTTCCATACCTGACAGAACACTGCTGGGTTTCAAATCTGACAGAACCCTGCTGGGTTTCAGACCTGACAGAACCCTGCTGGGTTTCAGACCTGACAGAACCCTACTGGGTTTCAGACCTGACAGAACCCTGCTGGGTTTCAGACCTGACAGAACCCTACATTTCCATACCTGACAGAACCCTCCTGGGTTTCAGACCTTACAGAACCCTCCATTTCCATACCTGACAGTTCCCTGCTGGGTCTCAAACTTGACAGAACCCTACTGGGTTTCAGACCTGACAGAACCCTCCTGGGTTCCATACCTGACAGAAACCTGCTGGGTTTCAGACCTGACAGAACCCTTCTGGGTTTCAAACCTGACAGAACCCTCCATTTCCATACCTGACAGAACCCTGCTGGGTTTCAAACCTGACAGAACCCTCTTGGTTTTCAGACCTGACAGAATCCTCCTGTTCCAGACCTGACAGAACCCTGCTGGGTTTCAGACCTGACAGAACACTCCATTTCCATAACCTGACAGTACCCTGCTGGGTCTCAAACCTGATAGAACCCTCCTGGGTTTCAGACCTGACAGAACCCTCCTGGGTTTCAGACCTGACAGAACACTCCTGTTCCAAACCTGACAGAACCCTCCATTTCAGTACCTGACAATACCCTGCTGGGTTTCAAACCTGACTGTACCCTCCTGGGTTTCAGACCTGACAGAACCCTCCTGGGTTCCAAACCTGACAGAACCCTCCTGGGTTTCAGACCTGACAGAACCCTTCTGGGTTTCAGACCTGACAGAACACTCCATTTCCATAACCTGACAGTTCCCTGCTGGGTCTCAAACCTGATAGAACCCTCCTGGGTTTCAGACCTGACAGAAACCTCCATCTCCATACCTGACAGTATGCTGAAGGGTTTCAAACCTGACAGAACCGTCCTGGGTTTCAGACCTGACAGTACGCTGCTGGGTTTCAAACCTGACAGAACCCTCCTGGGTTTCAGACCTGACAGAACACTCCTGTTCCAAACCTGACAGAACCCTCCATTTCAGTACCTGACAATACCCTGCTGGGTTTCAAACCTGACTGTACCCTCCTGGGTTTCAGACCTGACAGAACCCTCCTGGGTTCCAAACCTGACAGAACCCTCCTGGTTTTCAGACCTGACAGAACACTCCTGTTCCAAACCTGACAGAACCCTCCATTTCAGTACCTGACAATACCCTGCTGGGTTTCAAACCTGACTGTACCCTCCTGGGTTGCAGACCTGACAGAACCCTCCTGGGTTCCAAACCTGACAGAACCCTCCTGGGTTTCAGACCTGACTGAACCCTCCTGGGTTCCATACCTGACAGAACCCTGCTGGGGTTCAGACCTGACAGAACCCTGCTGGGTTCCAGACCTGACAGAACCCTGCTGGGTTACAGACCTGACAGAACCCTGCTGGATTCCAGACCTAACATAACACTGCTGAGTTTCAGACCTGACAGAACCCTGCTGGGTTTCAGACCTGACAGAACCCTGCTGGGTTTCAGACCTGACAGAACCCTCCTGGGTTTCAGACCTGACAGAACCCTCCTGGGTTTCAGACCTGACAGAACAATCCTGGGTTTTAAAACTGACAGAAACCTCCTGGATTCCATACCTGACAGAAACCTGCTGGGTTTCAGACCTGACAGAACCCTCCTGTTCCAGACCTGACAGAACCCTCCATTTCCAGACCTGACAGAACCCTCCGGGGTTCCATAACCGACAGAACACTGCTGGGTTTCAAATCTGACAGAACCCTGCTGGGTTTCAGACCTGACAGAACCCTGCTGGGTTTCAGACCTGACAGAACCCTACTGGGTTTCAGACCTGACAGAACCCTGCTGGGTTTCAGACCTGACAGAACCCTACATTTCCATACCTGACAGAACCCTCCTGGGTTTCAGACCTTACAGAACCCTCCATTTCCATACGTGACAGTACCCTGCTGGGTTTCAAACCTGACAGAACCCTGCTGGGTTTCAGACATGACAGAAACCTACTGTTCCAGACCTGACAGAACCCTGCTGGGTTCCAGACCTGACAGAAACCCCCCTATCTCCATACCTGACAGTACCCTGCTGGGTCTCAAACTTGACAGAACCCTCCTGGGTTTCAGACGAAACAGAAACCTCCATCCCCATACCTGACAGTACCCTGCTGGGGTTCAAACCTGAAAGAACGGTCCTGGGTTTCAGACCTGACAGAACCCTCCTGTTCCAAACCTGACAGAACCCTCCATTTCAGTACCTGACAATACCCTGCTGGGTTTCAAACCTGACTTTACCCTCCTGGGTTTCAGACCTGGCAGAACCCTCCTGGGTTCCAAACCTGACAGAACCCTCCTGCGTTTCAGACCTGACAGAACACTCCTGTTCCAAACCTGACAGAACCCTCCATTTCAATACCTGACTGTACCCTGCTGGGTTTCAAACCTGACAAAATCCTCCTGGTTTTCAGACCTGACAGAACCCTCCTGGGTTCCAAACCTGACAGAACCCTCCAGGGTTTCAGACCTGACTGAACCCTCCTGGGTTCCATACCTGACAGAACACTGCTGGGGTTCAGACCTGACAGAACCCTGCTGGGTTCCAGACCTGACAGAACCCTGCTGGGTTACAGACCTGACCGAACCCTGCTGGATTCCAGACCTGACAGAACCCTGCTGGGTTTCAGACCTGACAGAACCCTGCTGGGTTTCAGACCTGACAGAACCCTGCTGGGTTTCAGAACTGACAGAACACTCCTGTCCCAAACCTGACAGAACCCTCCATCCCCATACCTGACAGTACCCTGCTGGGTTTCAAACCTGACAAAACCCTCCTGGGTTCCAGACCTGACAGAACCCTGCTGCGTTTCAGACCTGACAGAACCCTCCTGGGTTTCAGACCTGACAGAACCCTCCTGGGTTCCATACCTGACAGAAACCTGCTGGGTTTCAAACCTGACAGAACCCTGCTGGGTTTCAAACCTGACAGAACCCTCCATTTCCATACCTGACAGAACCCTGCTGGGTTTCAGACCTGACAGAACCCTCCTGTTCCAGACCTGACAGAACCCTGCTGGGTTTCAGACCTGACAGAACCCTCCTGGGTTTCAGACCTGACAGATCACTCCATTTCCATAACCTGACAGTACCCTGCTGGGTCTCAAACCTGATAGAACCCTCCTGGGTTACAGACCTGACAGAAACCTCCTGTTCCAAACCTGACAGAACCCTCCATTTCAATACCTGACAGTATGCTGCTGGGTTTCAAACCTGACAGAACCATCCTGGGTTTCAGACCTGACAGTACGCTGCTGGGTTTCAAACCTGACAGAACCCTCCTGGGTTTCAGACCTGACAGAACACTCCTGTTCCAAACCTGACAGAACCCTCCATTTCAGTACCTGACAATACCCTGCTGGGTTTCAAACCCGACTGTACCCTCCTGGGTTTCAGACCTGACAGAACGCTCCTGGGTTCCAAACCTGACAGAACCCTCCTGGGTTTCAGACCTGACAGAACACTCCTGTTCCAAACCTGACGGAACCCTCCATTTCAATACCTGACAGAACCCTGCTGGGTTCCAGACCTGACAGAACCCCCCCTATCTCCATACCTGACAGTACCCTGCTGGGTCTCAAACTTGACAGAACCCTCCTGGGTTTCAGACGAGACAGAAACCTCCATCCCCATAACTGACAGTACCCTGCTGGGGTTCAAACCTGAAAGAACGGTCCTGGGTTTCAGACCTGACAGAACCCTCCTGTTCCAAACCTGACAGAACCCTCCATTTCAATATCTGACAGTACCCTGCTGGGTTTCAAACCTGACAAAACCCTCCTGGGTTTCATACCTGACAGAACCCTCCTGGGTTCCAAACCTGACAGAACCCTCCTGGGTTTCAGACCTGACTGAACCCTCCTGGGTTCCATACCTGACAGAACACTGCTGGGGTTCAGACCTGACAGAACCCTGCTGGGTTCCAGACCTGACAGAACCCTGCTGGGTTACAGACCTGACAGAACCCTGCTGGATTCCAGACCTGACAGAACCCTGCTGGGTTTCAGACCTGACAGAACCCTGCTGGGTTTCAGACCTGACAGAACCCTGCTGGGTTTCAGACCTGACAGAACCCTACATTTCCATACCTGACAGAACCCTCCTGGGTTTCAGACCTTACATAACCCTCCATTTCCATACGTGACAGTACCCTGCTGGGTTTCAAACCTGACAGAACCCTGCTGGGTTTCAGACATGACAGAAACCTACTGTTCCAGACCTGACAGAACCCTGCTGGGTTCCAGACCTGACAGAACCCTCCTGGGTTTCAGACCTGACATAACCCTCCTGGGTTTCATACCTGACAGTACCCTGCTGGGTTTCAGACCTGACAGAACCCTGCTGGGTTTTAGACCTGACAGAACCCTACTGGGTTCCATACCTGACAGAACCCTGCTGCGTTTAAGACCTGACAGAACACTCCTGGGTTCCATACCTGACAGAAACCTCCATTTCAATACCTGACTCTACCCTGCTGAGTTTCAAACCTGACAAAACCCTCCCGGCTTTCAGACCTGACAGAACCCTGCTGCGTTTCAGACCTGACAGAACCGTCCTGGGTTCCATACATGACAGAAACCTGCTGGGTTTCAAACCTGACAGAAACCTGTTGGGTTTCAAACCTGACAGAACCCTCCATTTCCATACCTGACAGAACCCTGCTGGGTTTCAGACCAGACAGAACCCTCCCGGGTTTCAGACCTGACAGAACACTCCATTTCCATAACCTGACAGTACCCTGCTGGGTCTCAAACCTGATAGAACCCTCCTGGGTTTCAGACCTGACAGAAACCTCCATCTCCATACCTGAAGGAACGCTGCTGGGTTTCAAACCTGACAGAACCGTCCTGGGTTTCAGACCTGACAGTACGCTGCTGAGTTTCAAACCTGATAGAACCCTCCTGGGTTTCAGGCCTGACAGAACACTCCTGTTCCAAACCTGACAGAACCCTGCTGGGTTCCAGACCTGACAGAACCCTGCTGGGTTCCAGACCTTACAGAAATCTGCAGGGTTCCAGACCTGACAGAACCCTCCCGGGTTTCAGACCTGACAGAACACTCCATTTCCATAACCTGACAGTACCCTGCTGGGTCTCAAACCTGATAGAACCCTCCTGGGTTTCAGACCTGACAGAAGACTCCTGTTCCAAACCTGACAGAACACTCCATTTCAGTACCTGACAATACCCTGCTGGGTTCCAAACCTGACAGAACCCTCCTGGGTTTCAGACCTGACAGAAGCCTCCTGGGTTCCAAACCTGACAGAACCCTCCTGGGTTTCATACCTGACAGAACCCTCCTGGCTTCCATACCTGACAGAACCCTCCTGGGTTCCAGACCTGACAGAACCCTCCTGGGTTCCATACCTGACAACCCTCCTGGGTTTTAAAACTGACAGAAACCTCCTGGGTTCCATACCTGACAGAAACCTGCTGGGTTTCAGACCTGACAGAACCCTCCATTTCCAGACCTGACAGAACCCTCCGGGGTTCCATACCTGACAGAACCCTGCTGGGTTTCAAATCTGACAGAACCCTGCTGGGTTTCAGACCTGACAGAACCCTACTGGGTTTCAGACCTGACAGAACCCTGCTGGGTTTCAGACCTGACAGAACCCTCCTGGGTTTCAGACCTTACAGAACCCTCCATTTCCATACGTGACAGTACCCTGCTGGGTTTCAAACCTGACAGAACCCTGCTGGGTTTCAGACATGACAGAAACCTACTGTTCCAGATCTGACAGAACCCTGCTGGGTTCCAGACCTGACAGAAACCCCCCTATCTCCATACCTGACAGTACCCTGCTGGGTCTCAAACTTGACAGAACCCTCCTGGGTTTCAGACGAGACAGAAACCTCCATCCCCATAACTGACAGTACCCTGCTGGGGTTCAAACCTGAAAGAACGGTCCTGGGTTTCAGACCTGACAGAACCCTCCTGTTCCAAACCTGACAGAACCCTCCATTTCCAGACCTGACAGAACCCTCCGGGGTTCCATACCTGACAGAACCCTGCTGGGTTTCAAATTTGACAGAACCCTGCTGGGTTTCAGACCTGACAGAACCCTACTGGGTTTCAGACCTGACAGAACCCTGCTGGGTTTCAGACCTGACAGAACCCTCCTGGGTTTCAGACCTTACAGAACCCTCCATTTCCATACGTGACAGTACCCTGCTGGGTTTCAAACCTGACAGAACCCTGCTGGGTTTCAGACATGACAGAAACCTACTGTTCCAGACCTGACAGAACCCTGCTGGGTTCCAGACCTGACAGAACCCTACTGGGTTTCAGACCTGACAGAACCCTGCTGGGTTTCAGACCTGACAGAACCCTGCTGGGTTTCAGACCTGACAGAACCCTCCTGGGTTTCAGACCTTACAGAACCCTCCATTTCCATACCTGACAGTACCCTGCTGGGTCTCAAACTTGACAGAACCCTCCTGGGTTTCAGACGAGACAGAAACCTCCATCCCCATAACTGACAGTACCCTGCTGGGGTTCAAACCTGAAAGAACGGTCCTGGGTTTCAGACCTGACAGAACCCTCCTGTTCCAAACCTGACAGAACCCTCCATTTCAATACCTGACTCTACCCTGCTGGGTTTCAAACCTGACAAAACCCTCCTGTGTTCCAGACCTGACAGAACCCTGCTGGGTTTCATACCTGACAGAACCCTACTGGGTTCCATACCTGACAGAACCCTACTGGGTTCCATACCTGACAGAACCCTGCTGGGTTTCAGAACTGACAGAACACTCCTGGGTTTCAGACCTGACAGAACCCTGCTGGGTTTCTAAACTGACAGAACACTCCTGTTCCAAACCTGACAGAACCCTCCATTTCAATACCTGACTCTACCCTGCTGGGTTTCAAACCTGACAAAACCCTCCTGCGTTTCAGACCTGACAGAACCCTGCTGGGTTTCAGACCTGACAGAACCCTCCTGGGTTCCAGACCTGACAGAACCCCCCCTATCTCCATACCTGACAGTTCCCTGCTGGGTCTCAAATCTGATAGAACCCTCCCGGGTTTCAGACCTGACAGAAACCTCCATCTACATACCTGACAGTACGCTGCTGGGTTTCAAACCTGACAGAACCATCCTGGGTTTCAGACCTGACAGAACACTCCTGTTCCAAACCTGACAGAACCCTCCATTTCAGTACCTGACAATACCCTGCTGGGTTTCAAACCTGACTGTACCCTCCTGGGTTTCAGACCTGACAGAACCCTCCTGGGTTCCAAACCTGACAGAACCCTCCTGGGTTTCAGACCTGACAGAAGCCTCCTGGGTTCCAAACCTGACAGAACCCTCCTGGGTTTCATTACATTTAACATTTACATTTAAGTCATTTAGCAGACGCTCTTATCCAGAGCGACTTACAAATTGGTGAATTCACCTTCTGACATCCAGTGGAACAGCCACTTTACAATAGTGCATCTAAGTCATTAAGGGGGGGGGGGTGAGAAGGATTACTTATCCTATCCTAGGTATTCCTTGAAGAGGTGGGGTTTCAGGTGTCTCCGGAAGGTGGTGATTGACTCCGCTGTCCTGGCGTCGTGAGGGAGTTTGTTCCACCATTGGGGGCCAGAGCAGCGAACAGTTTTGACTGGGCTGAGCGGGAACTGTACTTCCTCAATGGTAGGGAGGCGAGCAGGCCAGAGGTGGATGAACGCAGTGCCCTTGCTTGGGTGTAGGGCCTGATCAGAGCCTGGAGGTACTGCGGTGCCGTTCCCCTCACAGCTCCGTAGGCAAGCACCATGGTCTTGTAGCGGATGCGAGCTTCAACTGGAAGCCAGTGGAGAGAGCGGAGGAGCGGGGTGACGTGAGAGAACTTGGGAAGGTTGAACACCAGACGGGCTGCGGCGTTCTGGATGAGTTGTAGGGGTTTAATGGCACAGGCAGGGAGCCCAGCCAACAGCGAAGCTGCAGTAATCCAGACGGGAGATGACAAGTGCCTGGATTAGGACCTGCGCCGCTTCCTGTGTGAGGCAGGGTCGTACTCTGCGGATGTTGTAGAGCATGAACCTACAGGAACGGGCCACCGCCATGATGTTGGTTGAGAACGACAGGGTGTTGTCCAGGATCACGCCAAGGTTCTTAGCGCTCTGGGAGGAGGACACAATGGAGTTGTCAACCGTGATGGCGAGATCATGGAACGGGCAGTCCTTCCCCGGGAGGAAGAGCAGCTCCGTCTTGCCGAGGTTCAGCTTGAGGTGGTGATCCGTCATCCACACTGATATGTCTGCCAGACATGCAGAGATGCGATTCGCCACCTGGTCATCAGAAGGGGGAAAGGAGAAGATTAATTGTGTGTCGTCTGCATAGCAATGATAGGAGAGACCATGTGAGGTTATGACAGAGCCAAGTGACTTGGTGTATAGCGAGAATAGGAGAGGGCCTAGAACAGAGCCCTGGGGGACACCAGTGGTGAGAGCGCGTGGCGAGGAGACAGATTCTCGCCACGCCACCTGGTAGGAGCGACCTGTCAGGTAGGACGCAATCCAAGCGTGGGCCGCGCCGGAGATGCCCAACTCGGAGAGGGTGGAGAGGAGGATCTGATGGTTCACAGTATCGAAGGCAGCCGATAGGTCTAGAAGGATGAGAGCAGAGGAGAGAGAGTTAGCTTTAGCAGTGCGGAGCGCCTCCGTGATGCAGAGAAGAGCAGTCTCAGTTGAATGACTAGTCTTGAAACCTGACTGATTTGGATCAAGAAGGTCATTCTGAGAGAGATAGAGGGAGAGCTGGCCAAGGACGGCACGTTCAAGAGTTTTGGAGAGAAAAGAAAGAAGGGATACTGGTCTGTAGTTGTTGACATCGGAGGGATCGAGTGTAGGTTTCTTCAGAAGGGGTGCAACTCTCGCTCTCTTGAAGACGGAAGGGACGTAGCCAGCGGTCAGGGATGAGTTGATGAGCGAGGTGAGGTAAGGGAGAAGGTCCCCGGAAATGGTCTGGAGGAGAGAGGAGGGGATAGGGTCGAGCGGGCAGGTTGTTGGGCGGCCGGCCGTCACAAGAAGCGAGATTTCATCTGGAGAGAGAGGGGAGAAAGAGGTCAGAGCACAGGGTAGGGCAGTGTGAGCAGAACCAGCGGTGTCGTTTGACTTAGCAAACGAGGATCGGATGTCGTCGACCTTCTTTTCAAAATGGTTGACGAAGTCATCTGCAGAGAGGGAGGAGGGGGGAGGGGGAGGAGGATTCAGAAGGGAGGAGAAGGTGGCAAAGAGCTTGCTAGGGTTAGAGGCAGATGCTTGGAATTTAGAGTGGTAGAAAGTGGCTTTAGCAGCAGAGACAGAGGAGGAAAATGTAGAGAGGAGGGAGTGAAAGGATGCCAGGTCCGCAGGGAGGCGAGTTTTCCTCCATTTCCGCTCGGCTGCCCGGAGCTCTGTTCTGTGAGCTCGCAATGAGTCATCGAGCCACGGAGCGGGAGGGGAGGACCGAGCCGGCCTGGAGGATAGGGGACATAGAGAGTCAAAGGATGCAGAAAGGGAAGAGAGGAGGGTTGAGGAGGCAGAGTCAGGAGAAAGGTTGGAGAAGGTATGAGCAGAGGGAAGAGATGAAAGGATGGAAGAGGAAAGAGTAGCGGGGGAGAGAGAGCGAAGGTTGGGACGGCGCGATACCATCCGAGTAGGGGCAGTGTGGGAAGTGTTGGATGAGAGCGAGAGGGAAAAGGATACAAGGTAGTGGTCGGAGACTTGGAGGGGAGTTGCAGTGAGGTTAGTGGAAGAACAGCATCTAGTAAAGATGAGGTCGAGCGTATTGCCTGCCTTGTGAGTAGGGGGAAGGTGAGAGGGTGAGGTCAAAGAGAGGAGAGGAGTGGAAAGAAGGAGGCAGAGAGGAATGAGTCAAAGGTAGACGTGGGGAGGTTAAAGTCGCCCAGGACTGTGAGAGGTGAGCCGTCCTCAGGAAAGGAGCTTATCAAGGCATCAAGCTCATTGATGAACTCTCCGAGGGAACCTGGAGGGCGATAAATGATAAGAATGTTAAGCTTGAAAGGGCTGGTAACTGTGACAGCATGGAATTCAAAGGAGGCGATAGATAGATGGGTAAGGGGAGAGAGAGAGAATGACCACTTGGGAGAGATGAGGATCCCGGTGCCACCACCCCGCTGCCCAGAAGCTCTCGGGGTGTGCGAGAACACGTGGGCGGACGAAGAGAGAGCAGTAGGAGTAGCAGTGTTATCTGTGGTGATCCATGTTTCCGTCAGTGCCAGGAAGTCGAGGGACTGGAGGGAGGCATAGGCTGAGATGAACTCTGCCTTGTTGGCCGCAGATCGGCAGTTCCAGAGGCTACCGGAGACCAGGAACTCCACGTGGGTCGTGCGCGCTGGGACCACCAGATTAGGGTGGCCGCGGCCACGCGGTGTGGAGCGTTTGTATGGTCTGTGCAGAGAGGAGAGAACAGGGATAGATAGACACATAGTTAACAGGGTACAGAAGAGGCTACGCTAATGCAAAGGAGATTGGAATGACAAGTGGACTACACGTCTCGAATGTTCAGAAAGTTAAGCTTACGTAGCAAGAATCTTATTGACTAAAATGATTGAAATGAAACAGTACTGCTGGAGTAGGCTAGCTGGTAGTGGCTGCGATGTTGACACTACACTAATCAAGTCGTTCCGTCGAGTGTAATAGTTTCTACAGTGCTGCTATTCGGGGGCTAGCTGGCTAGCTAGCAAGGTTGATTGCGTTCCGTTACTTAAAAGAACGACAATAGCTGGCTGGCTAACCTAGAAAATCGCTCTAGGCTACACAATTGTCTTAGATACAAAGACGGCTATGTAGCTAGCTAGCTACGATCAAACAAAACAAACCGTTGTACTGTAATAGTTACTACAGTGCTGCTATTCGGGGGCTAGCTGGCTAGCTACGTTAGAAGAACGACAATAGCTGGCCAGCTAACCTAGAAAATCGCTCTAGACTACACAATTGTCTTAGATACAAAGACGGCTATGTAGCTGGCTAGCTACGATCAAACAAATCAAACCGTTGTACTGTAATGAAGTGAAATGAAAATGTGATACTACCTGTGGAACGACGCGGAATGTTGACCGGGTAGTTGGAGTTCAATTCGGTAGAGGTTGGCTAGCTGTTGGCTAGCTAGCTAGCAGCATTTCCTACGTTAAGGACGACAAATAGCTGGCTAGCTAACCTCGGTAAATTAAGATAATCACTCTAAGTCTACACACTCTAAACTGCACAATTATCTTGGATACGAAGACAACTATGTAGCTAGCTGACACTACGCTAATCGAGTCGTTCAGTTGAGTGTAATAGTTTCTACAGTGCTAGTGGACAGTGGATGTTAGCTAGCTGCTTAGCTGCTTAGCTAGCTGCTTAGCTAGCTGCTGGGCAGATACGTTAGGACGACGAAATACGATAATTATGCAATTGTCGTTGATACAAAGACGGCTATGTAGCTGGCTAAGAAGAGATTGCTAAGATTAGACAAATCAAACCGTTGTACTATAACGAAATGTAATGAAAAGTTATAAAAAGTTATACTACCTGCGGACCGAAGTGTAGATGCGGCCGCTCGCTCCAACCGGAACAGAACCCTGACAGAACCCTCCTGGCTTCCATACCTGACAGAACCCTCCTGGCTTCCATACCTGACAGAACCCTCCTGGGTTCCAGACCTGACAGAACCCTCCTGGGTTCCATACCTGACAACCCTCCTGGGTTTTAAAACTGACAGAAACCTCCTGGGTTTCAGACCTGACAGAACCCTCCTGTTCCAGACCTGACAGAACCCTCCATTTCCAGACCTGACAGAACCGTCCGGGGTTCCATACCTGACAGAACCCTGCTGGGTTTCAAATCTGACAGAACCCTGCTGGGTTTCAGACCTGACAGAACCCTACTGGGTTTCAGACCTGACAGAACCCTGCTGGGTTTCAGACCTGACAGAACCCTCCTGGGTTTCAGACCTTACAGAACCCTCCATTTCCATACGTGACAGTACCCTGCTGGGTTTCAAACCTGACAGAACCCTGCTGGGTTTCAGACATGACAGAAACCTTCTGTTCCAGACCTGACAGAACCCTGCTGGGTTCCAGACCTGACAGAACCCCCCTATCTCCATACCTGACAGTACCCTGCTGGGTCTCAAACTTGACAGAACCCTCCTGGGTTTCAGACCTGACAGAACCCTCCTGGGTTCCAAACCTGACAGAACCCTCCTGGGTTTCAGACCTGACAGAACCCTCCTGGGTTTCATACCTGACAGTACCCTGCTGGGTTTCAGACCTGACAGAACCCTGCTGGGTTTTTGACCTGACAGAACCCTACTGGGTTCCATACCTGACAGAACCCTGCTGGGTTTCAGAACTGACAGAACACTCCTGTCCCAAACCTGACAGAACCCTTCATTTCAATACCTGACTCTACCCTGCTGGGTTTCAAACCTGACAGAACCCTCCTGGGTTCCAGACCTGACAGAAACCTGCTGCGTTTCAGACCTGACAGAACCCTCCTGGGTTTCAGACCTGACAGAACCCTCCTGGGTTCCAGACCTGACAGTACCCTGCTGCGTTTCAGACCTGACAGAACCCTCCTGGGTTTCAGACCTGACAGAACCCTCCTGGGTTCCATACCTGACAGAAACCTGCTGGTTTTCAAACCTGACAGAACCCTGCTGGGTTTCAAACATGACAGAACCCTCCATTTCCATACCTGACAGAACCCTGCTGGGTTTCAGACCTGACAGAACCCTCCTGTTCCAGACCTGACAGAACCCTGCTGCGTTTCAGACCTGACAGAACCCTGCTGGTTTTCAAACCTGACAGAACCCTGCTGGGTTTCAAACATGACAGAACCCTCCATTTCCATACCTGACAGAACCCTGCTGGGTTTCAGACCTGACAGAACCCTCCTGTTCCAGACCTGACAGAACCCTGCTGGGTTTCAGACCTGACAGAACCCTCCTGGGTTTCAGACCTGACAGATCACTCCATTTCCATAACCTGACAGTACCCTGCTGGGTCTCAAACCTGATAGAACGCTCCTGGGTTTCAGACCTGACAGAAACCTCCATCTCCATACCTGACAGTACGCTGTTGGGTTTCAAACCTGACAGAACCATCCTGGGTGTCAGACCTGACAGTACGCTGCTGGGTTTCAAACCTGACAGAACCCTCCTGGGTTTCAGACCTGACAGAACACTCCTGTTCCAAACCTGACAGAACCCTCCATTTCAGTACCTGACAATACCCTGCTGGGTTTCAAACCTGACTGTACCCTACTGGGTTTCAGACCTGACAGAACCCTCCTGGGTTCCAGACCTGACAGAACCCTGCTGGGTTACAGACCTGACAGAACCCTGCTGGGTTTCATACCTGACAGAACACTGCTGGGGTTCTGACCTGACAGAACCCTCCTGGGTTCCAGACCTGACAGAACCCTGCTGGGTTACAGACCTGACAGAACCCTGCTGGGTTACAGACCTGACAGAACCCTCCTGGGTTTCATACCTGACAGAACACTGCTGGGGTTCAGACCTGACAGAACCCTCCTGGGTTCCAGACCTGACAGAACCCTGCTGGGTTACAGACCTGACAGAACCCTGCTGGATTCCAGACCTGACAGAACCCTGCTGGGTTTCAGACCTGACAGAACCCTGCTGGGTTTCAGACCTGACAGAACCCTGCTGGGTTTCAGACCTGACAGAACCCTACATTTCCATACCTGACAGAACCCTCCTGGGTTTCAGACCTTACAGAACCCTCCATTTCCATACGTGACAGTACCCTGCTGGGTTTCAAACCTGACAGAACCCTGCTGGGTTTCAGACATGACAGAAACCTACTGTTCCAGACCTGACAGAACCCTGCTGGGTTCCAGACCTGACAGAACCCCCCCTATCTCCATACCTGACAGTACCCTGCTGGGTCTCAAACTTGACAGAACCCTCCTGGGTTTCAGACGAGACAGAAACCTCCATCCCCATACCTGACAGTACCCTGCTGGGGTTCAAACCTGAAAGAACGGTCCTGGGTTTCAGACCTGACAGAACCATCCTGTTCCAAACCTGACAGAACCCTCCATTTCAATATCTGACAGTATCCTGCTGGGTTTCAAACCTGACAAAACCCTCCTGGGTTTCAGACCTGACAGAACCCTCCTGGGTTCCAAACCTGACAGAACCCTCCTGGGTTTCAGACCTGACAGAACACTCCTGTTCCAAACCTGACAGAACCCTCCATTTCAATACCTGACTGTACCCTGCTGGGTTTCAAACCTGACAAAATCCTCCTGGGTTTCAGACCTGACAGAACCCTCCTGGGTTTCAGACCTGACTGAAACCTCCTGGGTTCCATACCTGACAGAACACTGCTGGGGTTCAGACCTGACAGAACCCTGCTGGGTTTCATACCTGACAGTACCCTGCTGGGTTTCAGACCTGACTCTACCCTCCTGGGTTTCAGACCTGACAGAACCCTCCTGGGTTTCATACCTGACAGTACCCTGCTGGGTTTCAGACCTGACAGTACCCTCCTGGGTTTCAGACCTGACAGAACCCTACTGGGTTCCATACCTGACAGAACCCTGCTGGGTTTCAGAACTGACAGAACACTCCTGTCCCAAACCTGACAGAACCCTCCATTTCAATACCTGACTCTACCCTGCTGGGTTTCAAACCTGACAAAACCCTCCTGGGTTCCAGACCTGACAGAACCCTGCTGCGTTTCAGACCTGACAGAACCCTCCTGGGTTTCAGACCTGACAGAACCCTCCTGGGTTTCAGACCTGACAGAACCCTCCTGGGTTCCATACCTGACAGAAACCTGCTGGGTTTCAAACCTGACAGAACCCTGCTGGGTTTCACACCTGACAGAACCCTCCATTTCCATACCTGACAGAACCCTGCTGGGTTTCAGACCTGACAGAACCCTCCTGTTCCAGACCTGACAGTACCCTGCTGGGTCTCAAACCTGATAGAACCCTCCTGGGTTTCAGACCTGACAGAACACTCCTGTTCCAAACCTGACAGAACCCTCCATTTCAGTACCTGACAATACCCTGCTGGGTTTCAAACCTGACTTTACCCTCCTGGGTTTCAGACCTGGCAGAACCCTCCTGGGTTCCAAACCTGACAGAACCCTCCTGGGTTTCAGACCTGACAGAACACTCCTGTTCCAAACCTGACAGAACCCTCCATTTCAATACCTGACTGTACCCTGCTGGGTTTCAAACCTGACAAAATCCTCCTGGGTTTCAGACCTGACAGAACCCTCCTGGGTTTCAGACCTGACTGAAACCTCCTGGGTTCCATACCTGACAGAACACTGCTGGGGTTCAGACCTGACAGAACCCTGCTGGGTTCCAGACCTGACAGAACCCTGCTGGGTTACAGACCTGACAGAACCCTGCTGGATTTCAAACCTGACTGTACCCTCCTGGGTTTCAGACCTGACAGAACCCTGCTGGGTTTCAGACCTGACAGAACCCTGCTGGGTTTCAGACCTGACAGAACACTCCTGGGTTTCAGACCTGACAGAACCCTCATGGGTTTCAGACCTGACAGAACCCTCCTGGGTTTTAAAACTGACAGAAACCTCCTGGGTTCCATACTTGACAGAAACCTGCTGGGTTTCAGACCTGACAGAACCCTCCTGTTCCAGACCTGACAGAACCCTCCATTTCCAGACCTGACAGAACCCTGCTGGGTTTCAGACCTGACAGAACCCTACTGGGTTTCAGACCTGACAGTACCCTGCTGGGTTTCAGACCTGACAGAACCCTGCTGGGTTTCATACCTGACATAACCCTCATGGGTTTCAGAAATGACAGAACCCTGCTGGGTTTCAAACCTGACAGAACCTTCCATTTCCATACCTGACAGAACCCTCCTGGGTTTCAGACCTTACAGAACCCTCCATTTCCATACCTGACAGTACCCTGCTGGGTTTCAAACCTGACAGAACCCTGCTGGGTTTCAGACATGACAGAAACCTACTGTTCCAGACCTGACAGAACCCTCCTGTTCCAAACCTGACAGAACCCTCCATTTCAATATCTGACAGTACCCTGCTGGGTTTCAAACCTGACAAAACCGTCCTGGGTTTCAGACCTTACAGAACCCTCCTGGGTTCCAAACCTGACAGAACCCTCCTGGGTTTCAGACCTGACATAACCCTCCTGGGTTTCAGACCTGACAGAACCCTGCTGGGTTTTAGACCTGACAGAACCCTACTGGGTTCCATACCTGACAGAACCCTGCTGCGTTTCAGACCTGACAGAACCCTCCTGGGTTCCATACCTGACAGAAACCTCCATTTCAATACCTGACTCTACCCTGCTGGGTTTCAAACCTGACAAAACCCTCCCGGGTTTCAGACCTGACAGAACCCTGCTGCGTTTCAGACCTGACAGAACCGTCCTGGGTTCCATACCTGACAGAAACCTGCTGGGTTTCAAACCTGACAGAAACCTGTTGGGTTTCAAACCTGACAGAACCCTCCAATTCCATACCTGACAGAACCCTGCTGGGTTTCAGACCAGACTGAACCCTCCCGGGTTTCAGACCTGACAGAACACTCCATTTCCATAACCTGACAGTACCCTGCTGGGTCTCAAACCTGATAGAACCCTCCTGGGTTTCAGACCTGACAGAAACCTCCATCTCCATACCTGAAAGAACGCTGCTGGGTTTCAAACCTGACAGAACCGTCCTGGGTTTCAGACCTGACAGTACGCTGCTGAGTTTCAAACCTGATAGAACCCTCCTGGGTTTCAGGCCTGACAGAACACTCCTGTTCCAAACCTGACAGAACCCTGCTGGGTTCCAGACCTGACAGAACCCTGCTGGGTTACAGACCTGACAGAACCCTGCAGGGTTCCAGACCTGACAGAACCCTCCCGGGTTTCAGACCTGACAGAACACTCCATTTCCATAACCTGACAGTACCCTGCTGGGTCTCAAACCCGATAGAACCCTCCTGGGTTTCAGACCTGACAGAAACCTCCATCTCCATACCTGAAAGAACGCTGCTGGGTTTCAAACCTGACAGAACCGTCCTGGGTTTCAGACCTGACAGTACGCTGCTGAGTTTCAAACCTGATAGAACCCTCCTGGGTTTCAGGCCTGACAGAACACTCCTGTTCCAAACCTGACAGAACCCTGCTGGGTTTCAGACCTGACAGAACCCTCCTGGGTTTCATACCTGACAGTACCCTGCTGGGTTTCAGACCTGACAGTACCCTCCTGGGTTTCAGACCTGACAGAACCCTACTGGGTTCCATACCTGACAGAACCCTGCTGGGTTTCAGAACTGACAGAACACTCCTGTCCCAAACCTGACAGAACCCTCCATTTCAATACCTGACTCTACCCTGCTGGATTTCAAACCTGACAAAACCCTCCTGGGTTCCAGACCTGACAGAACCCTGCTGCGTTTCAGACCTGACAGAACCCTCCTGGGTTTCAGACCTGACAGAACCCTCCTGGGTTTCAGACCTGACAGAACCCTCCTGGGTTCCATACCTGACAGAAACCTGCTGGGTTTCAAACCTGACAGAACCCTGCTGGGTTTCACACCTGACAGAACCCTCCTGTTCCAGACCTGACAGTACCCTGCTGGGTCTCAAACCTGATAGAACCCTCCTGGGTTTCAGACCTGACAGAACACTCCTGTTCCAAACCTGACAGAACCCTCCATTTCAGTACCTGACAATACCCTGCTGGGTTTCAAACCTGACTTTACCCTCCTGGGTTTCAGACCTGGCAGAACCCTCCTGGGTTCCAAACCTGACAGAACCCTCCTGGGTTTCAGACCTGACAGAACACTCCTGTTCCAAACCTGACAGAACCCTCCATTTCAATACCTGACTGTACCCTGCTGGGTTTCAAACCTGACAAAATCCTCCTGGGTTTCAGACCTGACAGAACCCTCCTGGGTTTCAGACCTGACTGAAACCTCCTGGGTTCCATACCTGACAGAACACTGCTGGGGTTCAGACCTGACAGAACCCTGCTGGGTTCCAGACCTGACAGAACCCTGCTGGGTTACAGACCTGACAGAACCCTGCTGGATTTCAAACCTGACTGTACCCTCCTGGGTTTCAGACCTGACAGAACCCTGCTGGGTTTCAGACCTGACAGAACCCTGCTGGGTTTCAGACCTGACAGAACACTCCTGGGTTTCAGACCTGACAGAACCCTCATGGGTTTCAGACCTGACAGAACCCTCCTGGGTTTTAAAACTGACAGAAACCTCCTGGGTTCCATACTTGACAGAAACCTGCTGGGTTTCAGACCTGACAGAACCCTCCTGTTCCAGACCTGACAGAACCCTCCATTTCCAGACCTGACAGAACCCTGCTGGGTTTCAGACCTGACAGAACCCTACTGGGTTTCAGACCTGACAGTACCCTGCTGGGTTTCAGACCTGACAGAACCCTGCTGGGTTTCATACCTGACATAACCCTCATGGGTTTCAGAAATGACAGAACCCTGCTGGGTTTCAAACCTGACAGAACCTTCCATTTCCATACCTGACAGAACCCTCCTGGGTTTCAGACCTTACAGAACCCTCCATTTCCATACCTGACAGTACCCTGCTGGGTTTCAAACCTGACAGAACCCTGCTGGGTTTCAGACATGACAGAAACCTACTGTTCCAGACCTGACAGAACCCTCCTGTTCCAAACCTGACAGAACCCTCCATTTCAATATCTGACAGTACCCTGCTGGGTTTCAAACCTGACAAAACCGTCCTGGGTTTCAGACCTTACAGAACCCTCCTGGGTTCCAAACCTGACAGAACCCTCCTGGGTTTCAGACCTGACATAACCCTCCTGGGTTTCAGACCTGACAGAACCCTGCTGGGTTTTAGACCTGACAGAACCCTACTGGGTTCCATACCTGACAGAACCCTGCTGCGTTTCAGACCTGACAGAACCCTCCTGGGTTCCATACCTGACAGAAACCTCCATTTCAATACCTGACTCTACCCTGCTGGGTTTCAAACCTGACAAAACCCTCCCGGGTTTCAGACCTGACAGAACCCTGCTGCGTTTCAGACCTGACAGAACCGTCCTGGGTTCCATACCTGACAGAAACCTGCTGGGTTTCAAACCTGACAGAAACCTGTTGGGTTTCAAACCTGACAGAACCCTCCAATTCCATACCTGACAGAACCCTGCTGGGTTTCAGACCAGACTGAACCCTCCCGGGTTTCAGACCTGACAGAACACTCCATTTCCATAACCTGACAGTACCCTGCTGGGTCTCAAACCTGATAGAACCCTCCTGGGTTTCAGACCTGACAGAAACCTCCATCTCCATACCTGAAAGAACGCTGCTGGGTTTCAAACCTGACAGAACCGTCCTGGGTTTCAGACCTGACAGTACGCTGCTGAGTTTCAAACCTGATAGAACCCTCCTGGGTTTCAGGCCTGACAGAACACTCCTGTTCCAAACCTGACAGAACCCTGCTGGGTTCCAGACCTGACAGAACCCTGCTGGGTTACAGACCTGACAGAACCCTGCAGGGTTCCAGACCTGACAGAACCCTCCCGGGTTTCAGACCTGACAGAACACTCCATTTCCATAACCTGACAGTACCCTGCTGGGTCTCAAACCCGATAGAACCCTCCTGGGTTTCAGACCTGACAGAAACCTCCATCTCCATACCTGAAAGAACGCTGCTGGGTTTCAAACCTGACAGAACCGTCCTGGGTTTCAGACCTGACAGTACGCTGCTGAGTTTCAAACCTGATAGAACCCTCCTGGGTTTCAGGCCTGACAGAACACTCCTGTTCCAAACCTGACAGAACCCTGCTGGGTTCCAGACCTGACAGAACCCTGATGGGTTACAGACCTGACAGAACCCTTCAGGGTTCCAGACCTGACAGAACCCTCCCGGGTTTCAGACCTGACAGAACACTCCATTTCCATAACCTGACAGTACCCTGCTGGGTCTCAAACCCTATAGAACCCTCCTGGGTTTCAGACCTGACAGAAACCTCCATCTACATACCTGACAGTACCCTCCTGGGTTTCAAACCTGACAGAAGCCTCCTGGGTTCCAAACCTGACAGAACCCTCCTGGGTTCCAGACCTGACAGAACCCTCCTGGGTTCCATACCTGACAACCCTCCTGGGTTTTAAAACTGACAGAAACCTCCTGGGTTCCATACCTGACAGAAACCTGCTGGGTTTCAGACCTGACAGAACCCTCCATTTCCAGACCTGACAGAACCCTCCGGGGTTCCATACCTGACAGAACCCTGCTGGGTTTCAAATCTGACAGAACCCTGCTGGGTTTCAGACCTGACAGAACCCTACTGGGTTTCAGACCTGACAGAACCCTGCTGGGTTTCAGACCTGACAGAACCCTGCTGGGTTCATACCTGACATAACCCTCATGGGTTTCAGACCTGACAGAACCCTGCTGGGTTTCAAACCTGACAGAACCCTCCATTTCCATACCTGACAGAACCTGCTGGGTTTCAGACCTGACAGAACCCTCATTTGTTTCAGACCTGACAGAACCCTCCTGTTCTAGACCTGACAGAACCCTGCTGGGTTTCAGACCTGACAGAACCCTCCATTTCCAGACCTGACAGAACCCTCCGTGGTTCCATACCTGACAGAACCCTGCTGGGTTTCAAATCTGACAGAACCCTGCTGGGTTTCAGACCTGACAGAACCCTACTGGGTTTCAGACCTGACAGAACCCTGCTGGGTTTCAGACCTGACAGAACCCTGCTGGGTTCATACCTGACATAACCCTCATGGGTTTCAGACCTGACAGAACCCTGCTGGGTTTCAAACCTGACAGAACCCTCCATTTCCATACCTGACAGAACCTGCTGGGTTTCAGACCTGACAGAACCCTCATGGGTTTCAGACCTGACAGAACCCTCCTGTTCCAGACCTGACAGAACCCTGCTGGGTTTTAGACCTGACAGAACCCTCCCGGGTTTCAGAACTGACAGAACACTCCATTTCCATAACCTGACAGTACCCTGCTGGGTCTCAAACCTGATAGAACGCTCCTGGGTTTCAGACCTGACAGAAACCTCCATCTCCATACCTGACAGTACGCTGTTGGGTTTCAAACCTGACAGATCCGTCCTGGGTTTCAGACCTGACAGTACGCTGCTGGGTTTCAAACCTGACAGAACCCTCCTGGGTTTCAGACCTGACAGAACACTCCTGTTCCAAACCTGACAGAACCATCCATTTCAGGACCTGACAGAACCCTCCTGGGTTTCAGACCTGACAGAACCCTCCTGGGTTCCAAACGTGACAGAACCCTGCTGGGTTTCAGAACTGACAGAACCCTGCTTTGGTTTTAAAACTGACAGAAACCTCCTGGGTTTCAGACCTGACAGAACCCTCCTGGGTTCCATACCTGACAGAACCCTGCTGGGTTTCAGAACTGACAGAACCCTCCTTGGGTTTTAAAACTGACAGAAACCTCCTGGGTTCCATACCTGACAGAAACCTGCTCGGTTTCAGACCTGACAGAACCCTCTTGTTCCATACCTGACAGAACCTTGCTGGGTTTCAAATCTGATAGAACCCTGCTGGGTTTCAGACCTGACAGAACCCTGCTGGGTTTCATACCTGCATTAACCCTCATGGGTTTCAGACCTGACAGAACCCTGCTGTGTTTCAAACCTGACAGAACCCTCCATTTCCATACCTGACAGTACCCTCCTGGGTTTCAGACCTTACAGAACCCTCCATTTCCATACCTGACAGTACCCTGCTGGATTTCAGACCTGACAGAAACCTACTGTTCCAGACCTGACAGAACCCTGCTGGGTTCCAGACCTGACAGAACCCCACCGAACTCCGTACCTGACAGTACCCTGCTGGGTCTCAAACTTGACAGAACCCTCCTGGGTTTCAGACGTGACAGAAACCTCCATCCCCATACCTGACAGTACCCTGCTGGTGTTCAAACCTGAAAGAATGTTCCTGGGTTTCAGACCTGACAGAACCCTCCTTTTCCAAACCTGACAGAACCCTCCATTTCAATATCTGACAGTACCCTGCTGGGTTCCAAACCTGACAAGAACCCTCCTGGGTTTCAGACCTGACAGAACCCTCCTGGGTTCCATACCTGACTGAAACCTGCTGGGTTTCAGACTTGACAGAACCCTCCTGGGTTTTATACCTGACTGAACCCTGCTGGGTTCCATACCTGACAGAACCCTGCTGGGTTCCATACCTGACAGAAGCCTGCTGGGATTCAGACTTGACAGAACCCTGCTGGGTTTTATACCTGACAGAACCCTACTGGGTTCCATACCTGACAGAACCCTGATGGGTTTCAGAACTGACAGAACCCTCTTAGGTTTCAGACCTGACACAAACCTCCTGGGTTCCATACCTGACAGAAACCTGCTGTGTTTCATACCTGACAGAACCCTGCTGGGTTTTAGAACTGACAGAACCCTCTTGGGTTCCATACCTGACAGAACCCTCCTGGGTTTCAGAAGTGACAGAACCCTCCTGTGTTCCATACCTGACAGAAACCTGCTGGGTTTCAGACCTGACAGAACCCTCCTGGGTTCCAAACCTGACTGAACCTTGCTGGGTTTCAGACTTGACAGAACCCTCCTGGGTTCCATACCTGACAACCCTCCTGGGTTTTAAAACTGACAGAAACCTCCTGGGTTCCATACCTGACAGAAACCTGCTGGGTTTCAGACCTGACAGAACCCTCCATTTCCAGACCTGACAGAACCCTCCGGGGTTCCATACCTGACAGAACCCTGCTGGGTTTCAAATCTGACAGAACCCTGCTGGGTTTCAGACCTGACAGAACCCTACTGGGTTTCAGACCTGACAGAACCCTGCTGGGTTTCAGACCTGACAGAACACTCCATTTCCATAACCTGACAGTACCCTGCTGGGTCTCAAACCCTATAGAACCCTCCTGGGTTTCAGACCTGACAGAAACCTCCATCTACATACCTGACAGTACCCTCCTGGGTTTCAAACCTGACAGAAGCCTCCTGGGTTCCAAACCTGACAGAACCCTCCTGGGTTCCAGACCTGACAGAACCCTCCTGGGTTCCATACCTGACAACCCTCCTGGGTTTTAAAACTGACAGAAACCTCCTGGGTTCCATACCTGACAGAAACCTGCTGGGTTTCAGACCTGACAGAACCCTCCATTTCCAGACCTGACAGAACCCTCCGGGGTTCCATACCTGACAGAACCCTGCTGGGTTTCAAATCTGACAGAACCCTGCTGGGTTTCAGACCTGACAGAACCCTACTGGGTTTCAGACCTGACAGAACCCTGCTGGGTTTCAGACCTGACAGAACCCTGCTGGGTTCATACCTGACATAACCCTCATGGGTTTCAGACCTGACAGAACCCTGCTGGGTTTCAAACCTGACAGAACCCTCCATTTCCATACCTGACAGAACCTGCTGGGTTTCAGACCTGACAGAACCCTCATGTGTTTCAGACCTGACAGAACCCTCCTGTTCTAGACCTGACAGAACCCTGCTGGGTTTCAGACCTGACAGAACCCTCCATTTCCAGCCCTGACAGAACCCTCCGTGGTTCCATACCTGACAGAACCCTGCTGGGTTTCAAATCTGACAGAACCCTGCTTGGGTTTCAGACCTGACAGAACCCTACTGGGTTTCAGACCTGACAGAACCCTGCTGGGTTTCAGACCTGACAGAACCCTGCTGGGTTCATACCTGACATAACCCTCATGGGTTTCAGACCTGACAGAACCCTGCTGGGTTTCAAACCTGACAGAACCCTCCATTTCCATACCTGACAGAACCTGCTGGGTTTCAGACCTGACAGAACCCTCATGGGTTTCAGACCTGACAGAACCCTCCTGTTCCAGACCTGACAGAACCCTGCTGGGTTTTAGACCTGACAGAACCCTCCCGGGTTTCAGAACTGACAGAACACTCCATTTCCATAACCTGACAGTACCCTGCTGGGTCTCAAACCTGATAGAACGCTCCTGGGTTTCAGACCTGACAGAAACCTCCATCTCCATACCTGACAGTACGCTTTTGGGTTTCAAACCTGACAGATCCGTCCTGGGTTTCAGACCTGACAGTACGCTGCTGGGTTTCAAACCTGACAGAACCCTCCTGGGTTTCAGACCTGACAGAACACTCCTGTTCCAAACCTGACAGAACCATCCATTTCAGGACCTGACAGAACCCTCCTGGGTTTCAGACCTGACAGAACCCTCCTGGGTTCCAAACGTGACAGAACCCTGCTGGGTTTCAGAACTGACAGAACCCTGCTTTGGTTTTAAAACTGACAGAAACCTCCTGGGTTTCAGACCTGACAGAACCCTCCTGGGTTCCATACCTGACAGAACCCTGCTGGGTTTCAGAACTGACAGAACCCTCCTGGGTTTTAAAACTGACAGAAACCTCCTGGGTTCCATACCTGACAGAAACCTGCTCGGTTTCAGACCTGACAGAACCCTCTTGTTCCATACCTGACAGAACCTTGCTGGGTTTCAAATCTGATAGAACCCTGCTGGGTTTCAGACCTGACAGAACCCTGCTGGGTTTCATACCTGCATTAACCCTCATGGGTTTCAGACCTGACAGAACCCTGCTGTGTTTCAAACCTGACAGAACCCTCCATTTCCATACCTGACAGTACCCTCCTGGGTTTCAGACCTTACAGAACCCTCCATTTCCATACCTGACAGTACCCTGCTGGATTTCAGACCTGACAGAAACCTACTGTTCCAGACCTGACAGAACCCTGCTGGGTTCCAGACCTGACAGAACCCCACCGAACTCCGTACCTGACAGTACCCTGCTGGGTCTCAAACTTGACAGAACCCTCCTGGGTTTCAGACGTGACAGAAACCTCCATCCCCATACCTGACAGTACCCTGCTGGTGTTCAAACCTGAAAGAATGTTCCTGGGTTTCAGACCTGACAGAACCCTCCTTTTCCAAACCTGACAGAACCCTCCATTTCAATATCTGACCCTGCTGGGTTCCAAACCTGACAAGAACCCTCCTGGGTTTCAGACCTGACAGAACCCTCCTGGGTTCCATACCTGACAGAACCCTGCTGGGTTCCAGACTGACAGAACCCTCCTGGGTTTTATACCTGACAGAACCCTCCTGGGTTTTATACCTGACAGAACCCTGCTGGGTTCCATACCTGACAGAACCCTGCTGGGTTCCAGACCTGACAGACCCTGCTGGGTTTCAGACCTGACAGAACCCTACTGGGTTCCATACCTGACAGAACCCTGATGGGTTTCAGAACTGACAGAACCCTTGGGTTTCAGACCTGACAGAACCCTCCTGGGTTCCATACCTGACAGAAACCTGCTGGGTTTCATACCTGACAGAACCCTGCTGGGTTTCAGAACTGACAGAACCCTGCTGGGTTTTATACCTGACAGAACCCTCCTGGGTTCCATACCTGACAGAACCCTCCTGGGTTTCAGACCTGACAGAACCTGCTGGGTTCCATACCTGACAGAACCCTGCTGGGTTTCAAACCTGACAGAACCCTGCTGGGTTTCAGACTTGCTGGGTTTGACAGAACCCTCCTGGGTTCCATACCTGAAAGAACCCTGCTGGGGTTCAGACCTGACAGAACCCTGCTGGGTTACAGACCTGACAGAACCCTCCTGGGTTCAGACTTGACAGAACCCTGCTGGGTTTTATACCTGACAGAACCCTACTGGGTTCCATACCTGACAGAACACTGCTGGGTTTCAGAACTGACAGAACCCTCCTGGGTTTCAGACGTGACAGAAATCTCCATCCCCATACCTGACAGAACCCTGCTGGGTTTCAGAACTGACAGAACCCTCCTAGGTTTCAGAACTGACACAAACCTCCTGGGTTCCATACCTGACAGAAACCTGCTGTGTTTCATACCTGACAGAACCCTGCTGGGTTTTAGAACTGACAGAACCCTCCTGGGTTCCATACCTGACAGAACCCTCCTGGGTTTCAGAAGTGACAGAACCCTCCTGTGTTCCATACCTGACAGAAACCTGCTGGGTTTCAGACCTGACAGAACCCTCCTGGGTTCCAAACCTGACTGAACCCTGCTGGGTTTCAGACCTGACAGAACCCTCCTGGGTTCCATACCTGAAAGAACCCTGCTGGGGTTCAGACCTGACAGAACCCTGCTGGGTTACAGACCTGACAGAACCCTCCTGGGTTTCAGACCTGACAGAACCCTGCTGGGTTTTATACCTGACAGAACCCTACTGGGTTCCATACCTGACAGAACACTGCTGGGTTTCAGAACTGACAGAACCCTCCTGGGTTTCAGACGTGACAGAAACCTCCATCCCCATACCTGACAGAACCCTGCTGGGTTTCAGAACTGACAGAACCCTCCTAGGTTTCAGAACTGACACAAACCTCCTGGGTTCCATACCTGACAGAAACCTGCTGTGTTTCATACCTGACAGAACCCTGCTGGGTTTTAGAACTGACAGAACCCTCTTGGGTTCCATACCTGACAGAACCCTCCTGGGTTTCAGAAGTGACAGAACCCTCCTGTGTTCCATACCTGACAGAAACCTGCTGGGTTTTAGAACTGACAGAACCCTCTTGGGTTCCATACCTGACAGAACCCTCCTGGGTTTCAGAAGTGACAGAACCCTCCTGTGTTCCATACCTGACAGAAACCTGCTGGGTTTCAGACCTGACAGAACCCTCCTGGGTTCCATACCTGAAAGAACCCTGCTGGGGTTCAGACCTGACAGAACCCTGCTGGGTTACAGACCTGACAGAACCCTCCTGTTCCAGACCTGACAGAACCCTCCATTTCCATACCTGACAGAACCCTCCTGGGTTTCAGACCTTACAGAACCCTCCATTTCCATACCTGACAGTACTCTGCTGGGTTTTATACCTGACAGAACCCTGCTGGGTTTCATACCTGACAGAACCCTCCTTTTCCAGACCTGACAGAACCCTCCATTTCAATACCTGACAGAAACCTGCTGGGTTTCAGACCTGACAGAACCGTGCTGGGTTTTAGACCTGACAGAACCCTCCTGGGTTCCATACCTGACAGAACCCTGCTGGGTTTCAGAACTGACAGAACCCTCCTGGGTTTTAAAACTGACAGAAACCTACTTGGTTCCATACCTGACAGAAACCTCCTGGGTTCCATACCTGACAGAAACCTGCTGGGTTTCAGACCTGACAGGACCCTCTTGTTCCATACCTGACAGAACCCTGCTGGGTTTCAAATCTGACAGAACCCTGCTGGGTTCCATACCTGACAGAACCCTCCTGGGTTCCATACCTGACAGAACCCTGCTGGGTTTCAGATCTGACAGAACCCTCCTGGGTTTTAAAACTGACAGAAACCTACTTGGTTCCATACCTGACAGAAACCTCCTGGGTTCCATACCTGACAGAAACCTGCTGGGTTTCAGACCTGACAGGACCCTCTTGTTCCATACCTGACAGAACCCTGCTGGGTTTCAAATCTGACAGAACCCTACTGGGTTTCAGACCTGACAGAACCCTACTGGGTTTCAGACCTGACAGAACCCTGCTGGGTTTCATACCTGCATTAACCCTCATGGGTTTCAGACCTGACAGAACCCTACTGGGTTCCATACCTGACAGAAACCTGCTGGGTTTCAAATCTGACAGAACCCTGCTGGGTTTCAGACCTGACAGAACCCTGCTGGGTTTCAAACCTGACAGAACCCTCCATTTCCATACCTGACAGAACCCTCCTGGGTTTCAGACCTTACAGAACCCTCCATTTCCCTACTTGACAGTACCCTGCTGGGTTTCAAACCTGACAGAACCCCCCCATCTCCATACCTGACAGTACCCTGCTGGGTCTCAAACTTGACAGAACCCTCCTGGTTTTCAGATGTGACAGAAACCTCAATCCCCATACCTGACAGTACCCTGCTGGTATTCAAATCTGAAAGAACGGTCCTGGGATTCAGACCTGACAGAACCCTCCTGTTCCAAACCTGACAGAACCCTCCATTTCAATACCTGACAGTACCCTGCTGGGTCTCAAACTTGACAGAACCCTCCTGGGTTTCAGACCTGACAGAACCCTCCTGGGTTCCAAACCTGACAGAAAACTCCTGGGTTCCATACCTGACAGAACCCTGCTGGGTTTCAGACTTGACTGAACCCTGCTGGGTTTTATACCTGACAGAACCCTACTGGGTTCCATACCTGACAGAACCCTGCAAACAGCAAGTTACATGTGACCAAATCTTATTTGTGTGTGTGGGACTTAGAGAAGTTCCGGTTAGTGACTGCAGTGACTTCAGAACTGAAGACTGTGGATGTGTCAGTACACTAATCTAATCTAAGGGCCAGTCATTATTTAACAGAAATAATAATATGCAACTTAATATGTAATATAATATAAATGATTCATGTAAACCAGTCTAGAGATATATATAAGGTATATAGACTTTCTTTATTTTCTATTGTATTATTGTCACAACTTCCGCCGAGGTCGGTCCCTCTCCTTGTTCGGGCGACGTTCGGCGGTCGACGTCACCGGTCTCCTAGCCATCGCCGATCCACATTTCATTTTCTGTTTGTTTTGCCTTGCTTTCCCGCACACCTGGTTTACATTCCCTCATTACTCGTCTTGCATATAACCCCCTGTTTCCCCCCATGTCTGTATGTGGAATTGTTATATGCAAATGTATTTGTACTCCAGGCTGGTTTGCGCTGGGTTGTAACCCGTGTGTGTAACCCGTGTGTGTTTAGTTTTCTGAGTGCCGTGTTTTGTTCGCCTCAATAAAGGGCTCCGTTTGCTCCCAATTTCTGCTCTCCTGCGCCTGACTTCTCTGCAGCCAGTTACGCACTCCTTTACAATTATTGGCTGTATGTTTGTTTATTCCAGGTGTAACTCTGTGTTGTTGTTTGTGTCGAACTGCTTTGCTTTATCTTGGCCAGGTCGCAGTGTCACAACTTCCGCCGAAGTCGGTCCATCTCCTTGTTCGGGTGGCGTTCGGCGGTCGACGTCACCGGCCTTCTAGCCAATTACCTGTTCATTATTTAACCCTCTGTTCCCCCATGTTTGTTTGTGAGTGATTGTTTCTATGTAAGAAGGTCCGTTATTGCGGGCTCTGTTTTTGTATTGCATTTATATTATGTTGAGTAAAATATGTTTATTTACTCATATCTGCAGTCCTGCGCCTGACTCCTATACACCAGCTACATATAGACTTCTTGACACGCAATTGTAAATGAGAACTTGGTGTCAACTAGCCTACCTGGCTAAATAAAGGTAAAATAAAAAAATAAACACAATAAATGAATGTCTAGATTAGCTGAACGTGGTTTCAGATACAATTTTATCCAACTTTTGTTTTTATAAAACACCTGAAAAACATCTGAAAAACAACATTAAACAATGTACACCATATTGATTAAATCAAATGTTTGTCTGTCACTTATATACCACATATGTCACTCCAGGTTAATTTGAGTCCAATAAAACAAACAATCAGAAGTGTATTAATGTAAAGTTGGATCCTGTATCAGTTTCTCCTGTCAAACAGCAGAGACACATGGAAAGAGGGTGAGTATCCTGACAGCTTGGTAACCAACATGGTCCTGTATATGACCCATGGTCCTGTTTATGACCCATGGTCCTGTTTAGGACCCATGGTCCTGTATATGACCCATGACAGCTTGGTAACCAACATGTTCCTGTTTATGACCCATGGTCCTGTATATGACCCATGTTCCTGTATATGACCCATGGTCCTGTTTATGACCCATGGTCCTGTATATGACCAATGGTCCTGTTTATGACCCATGGTCCTGTATATGACCCATGTTCCTGTATATGACCCCTGGTCCTGTATATGACCCATGGTCCTGTATATGACCCATGGTCCTGTATATGACCCATGGTCCTGTTTATGACCCATGGTCCTGTATATGACCCATGGTCCTGTTTATGACCCATGGTCCTGTTTATGACCCATGGTCCTGTTTATGACCCATGGTCCTGTTTATGACCAATGGTCCTGTTTATGACCCATGGTCCTGTTTATGACCCATGGTCCTGTTTATGACCCATGGTCCTGTTTATGACCCATGGTCCTGTATATGACCCATGGTCCTGTTTATGACCCATGGTCCTGTATATGACCAATGGTCCTGTATATGACCCATGGTCCTGTTTATGACCCATGGTCCTGTTTATGACCCATGGTCCTGTTTATGACCCATGGTCCTGTATATGACCCATGGTCCTGTATATGACCCATGGTCCTGTATATGACCCATGGTCCTGTATATGACCCATGGTCCTGTATATGACCCATGACAGCTTGGTAACCAACATGTTCCTGTATATGACCCATGGTCCTGTATATGACCCATGGTCCTGTTTATGACCCATGGTCCTGTTTATGACCCATGGTCCTGTTTATGACCCATGGTCCTGTATATGACCCATGGTCCTGTTTATGACCCATGGTCCTGTTTATGACCCATGATCCTGTATATGACCCATGGTCCTGTTTATGACCCATGGTCCTGTATATGACCCATGGTCCTGTATATGACCCATGGTCCTGTATATGACCCATGGTCCTGTTTATGACCCATGGTCCTGTTTATGACCCATGGTCTCAATCTCCATGCGTTCCCCCACGTTAGTCAGTGTTCCTCAGGCCAGCTCCTCTTCTTCTCCTCCCCTCTTCATGTTCCTCTCCTCCTCCTCCCCTCTTCCACCTCCACATTCCCATCCACCTCCATCCTCCTTAGGTCTGCCAGAGGGATTCACTTCCTTTAAACAAGCTTGGAAAGAGGTCAAATTCCTGTAGGTTATTCCTCTTCTCCTCCCACCCTTCCTCTTCCCTTCCTCCATTCCTCTCCTCCCTTCACCATCTACCCTCCCCTCTTTTCCTCCCTCCCTCCCCCCCTTCTCTCCTCCTCCCCTCTTCCCCTCCTCCATTCCTCTCCTCCCTTCACCCTCCCCTTCTCTCCTCCCTCCTTCCCTCCTCTCCTGTCCTCCCTCCACCCCTTCTCTCCTCCACCCCTCTTCCAGCCTCCTCCATTCCTCTCCTCCCTTCACCCTCTACCCTCCCCTCCCTTCACCCTCTACCCTCCCCTTCTCTCCTCCCTCCCTCCCTCCTCTCCTGTCCTCCCTCTCCTCCCTCCACCCCTTCTCTCCTCCTTCCCTTCTCCCCTCTTCCAGTCTGTCTGTATTCCTATGTAGAAAATCTAACTCCTGTCTAAAGCTCAATAATCAGTTTCCCTTCATCATCACTACTGCTACTGTCCTCTTGGTCCTCCAGGCTACTACTCTGCACTCCCCCAACCCTGCTCACACAGTCTACTGTAGGGGCCCTAAACCTGCTCACACACTCTGTTGTAGGGGCCCTAAACCTGCTCACACACTGTGATGTAGGGAAGGGGTGTGTCTGTCCTGCCCTGCTGGTATCACTAAAGACTGGGGTGCTATGGCATACAGTGGGTTCAGGCTCATTTGAAGTGCTGGTCCGTGGTGGGGTCAGGGTGTTGGGGTCAAGGTCATTTGAAGAGCTGGTCCGTGGTGGGGTCAGGGTGGTGGGGTCAGGGTCATTTGAAGAGCTGGTCCGTGGTGGGGTCAGGGTGGTGGGGTCAGGGTCATTTGAAGAGCTGGTCCGTGGTGGGGTCAGGGTGGTGGGGTCAGGGTCATTTGAAGAGCTGGTCCGTGGTGGGGTCAGGGTGGTGGGGTCAGGGTCATTTGAAGAGCTGGTCCGTGGTGGGGTCAGGGTGGTGGGGTCAGGGTCATTTGAAGAGCTGGTCCGTGGTGGGGTCAGGGTGGTGGGTTCAGGGTCATTTGAAGAGCTGGTCCGTGGTGGGGTCAGGGTGGTGGGGTCAGGCTCATTTGAAGAGCTGGTCCGTGGTGGGGTCAGGGTGGTGGGTTCAGGGTCATTTGAAGAGCTGGTCCGTGGTGGGGTCAGGGTGGTGGGGTCAGGGTCATTTGAAGAGCTGGTCCGTGGTGGGGTCAGGGTGGTGGTGTCAGGGTCATTTGAAGAGCTGGTCCGTGGTGGGGTCAGGGTGGTGGGTTCAGGGTCATTTGAAGAGCTGGTCCGTGGTGGGGTCAGGGTGGTGGGGTCAGGGTCATTTGAAGAGCTGGTCTGTTGGTTATACGACGGGTCTTTTTCTGAAGGTAAGTTGATCTGCTGCTGAGGGTCCTTTGAAAGGTTGTGAGACACGTTGGTTGGCGTCTGATATAGATAACTGTAAAGTGGCAGCGATGTCCAGATGCTGTGACGGGAATCTGCTTCATCCTGCCATAGAGAGAAGTATCAGAGTTTTAGAGTTCCTATGTAAGCATGGGGAGGAAGGGCAACAGTTCCAGGTCATTCTAGTAGCCCCACAATGTCTTGGATAGTTTAAGAAGGAATGTCAGCAGCCCAAACAGACAGATCATCAGACAGACACATAGATAGTCTACCAACCCAGACTGACCCAGAGCTGTGTCCCACATAGCAAACATTTCTCTTTATCAAAATCACGTCAAAGTTTGTTGGTCATGTACACATATTTGCAGATGTTACCGCAGGGGCAGTGAAATGCTTGTGTTTCTAGCTCCAACACTGCAGGAATAATACCAAGAAAACAATACAAAACTATAGTAACATACAGTGGGGCAGAAAGGTATTTAGTCAGCCACCAATTGTGCAAGTTCTCCCAATTAAAAGATGAGAGGCCTGTAATTTTCATCATAGGTACACTTCAACTTTGACAGACAAAATGAGAAAAAAAATCCAGAAAATCACATTATAAGATTTTTAATGAATTTATTTGCAAATTATGGTGGAAAATAAGTATTTGGTGAATAACAAAAGTTTATCTCAATACTTTGTTATATACCCTTTGTTGGCAATGACAGAGGTCAAACGATTTCTGTAAGTCTTCAAGGTTTTCACACACTGTTGCTGGTATTTTGGCCCATTCCTCCATGCAGATCTCCTCTAGAGCATTGATGTTTTGGGGCTGTTGCTGAGCAACACAGACTTTCAACTCCCTCCAAACATTTTCTATGGGGTTGAAATCTGGAGACTGGCTAAGCCACTCCAGGACCTTGAAATGTTTCTTACGAAGCCACTCCTTCGTTGCCCAGGCGGTGTGTTTGGGATCATTGTCATGCTGAAAGACTCAGCCTCGTTTCATCTTCAATGCCCTTGCTGATGGAAGGAGGTTTTCACTCAAAATCTCACGATACATGGCCCCATTCATTCTTTCCTTTACATAGATCAGTCGTCCTGGTCCCTTTGCAGAAAAACAGTCCCAAAACATGATGTTTCCACCCCCATGCTTCACAGTAGGTATGGTGTTCTTTGGATGCAACTCAGCATTCTTTGTCCTCCAAACACGACGAGTTGAGTTTTTACCAAAAAGTTATATTTTGGTTTCATCTGACCATATGACATTCTCCCAATCTTCTTCTGGATCATCCAAATGCTCTCTAGCAAACTTCAGACGGGCCTGGACATGTACTGACTTAAGCAGGGAGACACGTCTGGCACTGCAGGATTTGAGTCCCTGGTGGCGTAGTGTGTTACTGATGGTAGGCTTTGTTACTTTGGTCCCAGCTCTCTGCAGGTCATTCACTAGGTCCCCCAGTGTGGTTCTGGGATTTTTGCTCACCGTTCTTGTGATCATTTTGACCCCACGGGGTGAGATCTTGCGTGGAGTCCCAGATCGAGGGAGATTATCAGTGGTCTTGTATGTCTTCCATTTCCTAATAATTGCTCCCACAGTTGATTTCTTCAAACCAAGCTGCTTACCTATTGCAGATTCAGTCTTCCCAGCCTAGTGCAGTCTACAATTTTGCTTCTGGTGTCCTTTGACAGCTCTTTGGTCTTGGCCATAGTAGAGTTTGGAGTGTGACTGTTTGAGGTTGTGGACAGGTGTCTTTTATACTGATAACAAGTTCAAACAGGTGCCATTAATACAGGCAACGAGTGGAGGACAGAGGAGCCTCTTAAAGAAGAAGTTACGGGTCTGTGAGAGCCAGAAATCTTGCTTGTTTGTAGGTGACCAAATACTTATTTTCCACCATAATTTGCAAATAAATTCATTAAAAAGCCTCTCTCATCCTTTTAAGTGGGAGAACTTGCACAATTGGTGGCTGACTAAATACTTTTTTGCCCCACTGTAATCCAAAAATAAAATGAAGAAATATCAGAACGGGTACAGTTTTATATCTTTATGTTTGAAGCCTGAAATGTGGCAAAAGGTCGCAAAGTTCAAGGGGGCCGAATACTTTCGCAAGGCACTGTAATTGACTAATCTTACCTAAGTCATTGTTTAGAGATGCGGCAAGGTTGTTACCTGGGCAGAGCCAGGTATCAAAGGGGGGATGTGTAAATTGTGGCCTAGGATAGGATGGGGCCTAGGGGGGCCTAGGATAGAACACTTTGTGGCCTATGCCCCCCCCCAAAGTTAATAAACCAGCTACTTTTAAAAATTTAAATTGGAGCTAACAAGTAGGCATAGAAGTTGAAGATAGAACAAATCAAAGGGAACCTGTATGCCCAAGAATTTAGGCATTACAGTGAATTATGGAGAAACAAATAGATGGGATGCCCAGCCCATTACAGGATGGGATTACTGGGAAGGTGATTACCAAGTACTCCTCAATTGTCCCTGAGGTGAGAATAGATGGGAAGGAGCTGTATTGGGAGGGGGCATCAGTAATCCTGGTGACAGAAGGTGAGAATAGCTGAAGGAGTTACCTAAGTCAATCACAGGTTGTTACCTGGGCAGAGCCAGGTATCAAAGGGGGGATGTGTAAATTGTGGCCTAGGATAGGATGGGGCCTAGGGGGGCCTAGGATAGAACACTTTGTGGCCTATTGGATAATAAACCAATTTAAAAAATTTAAATTCTAGCTAACAAGTAGGCATAGAAGTTGAAGATAGAACAAATAAGACGAACCTGTATGCCCAAGAATTTATGCATTACAGGTGAATTACTGGAGAAGGTGATTCACTCAATTCAGTCCCTGAGGAGAATAGATGGGAAGCAGCTCCGTTGGGAGGGGCCATACCAAGTACTCCTGGTGACAGCCTTCGCGGTGAGAATAGCTGAAGGAGCTACCTGGGTTCATATCACACATTCCGAGAGGGTAAGACACACTGACACTGTCAAACAATCACAGGGTTAGGAGCAGAACCGAAACCAACAAGGTTCGGGGGTTAACTCTCGAACGACGATTCCCTAAACCCGACCTTTCCTCCCTGTGTGTGTTCATAGAAGTGAACGTGTGGGTTGGCCTCTGGCTGATGATATGTTCTCTGGGAGGGGGTGAGGCTTTACAGGAGTGCTGATTGGTCTGAGCTGTCTTATTGTGGGAGCAATATTCCTAAATACAACATGACCCATCCGAGAATTCAGAAGGTAGTAACTTGACACATAGACGATGAGGATTTTGTATTAACCAAGCATAAGAGATCACTTGATCTGGATAAACAAGGAGTGTAGTGAAGGTAAAGGTTTCAGTTGACACCCTAGTGCCATTCCGGGTAGAAGAAGTTAGGGGAGATGATTGCTCTATAGTCCGCCAGAATACAAGCAGAGCCTCTGACAAAACAGAAAATGACAGCAGAGTCGTCCAGAGCCGGTGTGGATAGTGCAGACAAAAGATCTTTAGGAAGTGATTGAGGTGAAAACAGGTTAGAATGTATTCAGTAGCCAGATCAATAGGGAAAGAGAAGGTTAGGCCTGCGCCACAGCAAAACCTCAGTTGACAACCATTCCCTTTCCATTGGTTGGAATTTATGCACCCAGGGGAATGGCCTGAATGGTAAAGCTGTTCATGAAGGCAGGGAAGCCAGACAATGACAGTTGCATTGATCTGCATTATCTAAATCCCCATGTACCCAGGACATCCAGATTCCCCCTTTCACAGTTTCAGGAGGACATTATTATTGTATGGCTCGCTACATCACACACGGGTGGCACGTAGGGGAAGGAAGAACATGCAATAGGACAGAGAATTTTACAACCGGCAAGACAATGAGGGGCTCGACTGGCAGATGGAAAGGCCTCGAGTGGATGTCTAGTGGTTTGTGGAGGTATGAGACTGTGACCTAACCTGCCTACCAATTGGACCGGTAGTTGTGCACTAGTGCAGTTAGGCATGTCCTTCACCCTTACCCAGAGCCAGGTAGAAGAGAGAGAAGGAGTGCTCCGTAAGGATCTTTTGACCCTAGAGTTCACATTGATAGCATTGGAGTTACAAGGGGGTTACTTGATGAGTTCTGGATTGGAATCAAGCATCTTCTGGTGATAACAGCTACAACTTGGTTGATGGGATGTCAGGATAGAATAGCCTTGAATATGTTACTGGCTGAAAAGGGTGGGGGGGTGTATGAGGTTAGGAGCAGAATGTTGTACTTTCATCCCCGATAACACAGCTCCTGACGGATCAGTGACCAAGGCCCTGGCAGAGAACTCTGGGGTAGATAATGCTCTAACAAATTGGTTTGATAGTGTGTTTGGGAAATGAATAAATGTCATGATCACTGTGTTTTGGGTAACCTTCACCTGTGTGACTGTGTTAGTTTTGTGCGGATGTTGTGAGAAAGGTTCTCATTTCCACAACTCTGGAGAAGTTGATGAGACAACATCGCGACCGATCCCGAGTTCTGACCAGTGGAATGATGAATACATGACCCCAGACCTAGTGGATGGATCCGGCTCATTCACTTACGAGGAGCCTATGTTTGATGAGACCATTTTTGATGTTTAGGTGTTTTCTTGTATTGATGTTCAGACTGTTTCTTTGATGAAGATTATAACGAGAATCCTGATAAGAAGAGTTCTGATCCTGATGTAGACCTGGAACAGTCATTGTAAATATTGATTTGTTAGGTTGATTTTGGAGAACAGTACATACATCTAATACAAATAGACGTGTGATTTTTATATTTGGTCAAAGTGTGGATTGTTATGGGATTTATTATGAATAATGACTAAATGATGTATACATTTAACATAGAATTATAACTAACAGAATTCTACTCTGTCTTTCTAGTAGTGATAAATAATGTCTGTTCATTAGGAAAGGGTTGTGTAGCATAGACCTAGGAAGAAAAGAATGTATGTGTGTGTCGAAAGAGAACAAAGAGACGCATTAACCTATGTTTGAACCAACCTGGCTGTAACTCTGGGGAGATAAGTTAGGACAGGGAGGGCCCCTCCAGAGCTCTTGTATCTGGGGAAGACTGGAACTGTCAGCTGAGTGGTATTAAACTGGTGAGACTCATGAGAAAATCCCTATGTTGGTGTGTATGTGTGTAGGGTAAGAGAAACTTATAAAAGGAATGTCTTTGTATATGCACAGCAGCGCTCTCGTAAATAAACCTTACTGTCTATTGTAAACTGGCCTCTGAAGATTTCATTTCAATAAGAACCTTACACATTCTTAGTAACAGACAGAGTAATTTAAGTGAAGTTCAGTTTATGAACACTGAGAACATAACAGTTTCATACAGTTGTCAGCAGGATTAAGGTCTGGTTCTAGTGAAAGTATTCTTGATTGATAGATGTATAGACAGATAGACACATCGCTTGACTTACCTCTCCTCTAAACCCATCAGAGGTATTGCCAGGTGTTTCCGTTGTCTCCTCACTCTCCTCCGTCTCTTCCAAAACCTCTTCGCTCTCCTCCCTCTCTTCTCTCTCTTCCAACACCTCTTCCCTCTCTTCTCTCTCCTCCCTCTCCTTGAACACCTCCCTGTCCACCTCCCTGTCCTCCCTCTTTTCCCTCTCCTCCCTCTCTTCTCTCTCATCTCTCTCCTCCCTCTCTTCCAACCCCTCTTCTGACACCTCTTTCCTCTTCTCCCTCTTATCCCTCTCTTCTCTCTCATCTCTCTCCTCCCTCTCTTCCAACACCTCTTCCCTCTCCTCCCTCTCATCCCTCTCCACCCTGTCCTCCCACTCCTCACTCTCCTCCTTCTCCTCACTCTCTTCCAACACCTCTTCCCTCTCCTCCCTCTCATCCCACTCCACCCTCTCCTCCCACTCCTCACTCTCCTCCTTCTCCTTACTCTCTTCCAACACCTCTTCCCTCTCCTCTAACACCTCTTCATCTTTCAGACTCGTTCTTCTGGAGTCTTCCTCCTCCTCATCTCCTCCTCTCTTCTCCACCTCATCTCTTCCTCTGTCACAGCTCTTCTTGGTTCCTTTAGGACAAACCAGTTTAGTAAGACATTAGAGAAAGTATGATTAGATATTAGAGACAGTTTAATAAGACATTAGAGACAGTTTAATAAAACATACAGTTTCATAAGACATTAGAAACAGTAGGATTAGACATTAGAGACAGTTTAATACATTAGACAGTTTAATAAGACATTAGAGACAGTTTAATAAGACATTAGACAGTTTAGTAAGACATTAGTGACAGTTTAATAAAACAGAATGTTTAATAAGACATTAGAAACAGTAGGATTAGACATTAGAGACAGTTTAGTAAGACATTAGACAGTTTAGTAAGACATTAGAGACAGTTTAATAAGACATTAGAAACAGTAGGATTAGACATTAGAGACAGTTTAATAAAACATTAGACAGTTTAGTAAGACATTGGAAACAGTTGGATTAGACATTAGAGACAGTTTAGTAAAACATACAGTTTAATAAGACATTGGAAACAGTAGGATTAGACATTAGAGACAGTTTAATAAAACAGACAGTTTAATAAGACATTCGAGACAGTTTAATAAGACATTAGACAGTTTAGTAAGACATTAGTGACAGTTTAATAAAACAGAATGTTTAATAAGACATTAGAAACAGTAGGATTAGACATTAGAGACAGTTTAGTAAGACATTAGACAGTTTAGTAAGACATTAGAGACAGTTTAATAAGACATTAGAAACAGTAGGATTAGACATTAGAGACAGTTTAAAAAAACATTAGACAGTTTAGTAAGACATTGGAAACAGTTGGATTAGACATTAGAGACAGTTTAGTAAAACATACAGTTTAATAAGACATTGGAAACAGTAGGATTAGACAGTAGAGACAGTTTAATAAAACAGACAGTTTAATAAGACATTCGAGACAGTTTAATAAAACATTAGACAGTTTAATAAGACATTAGAAACAGTAGGATTAGACATTAGAGACAGTTTAATAAAACATTAGACAGTTTAATAAGACATTAGAAACAGTAGGATTAGACATTAGAGACAGTTTAATAAAACAGACAGTTTAATAAGACATTAGAAACAGTAGGATTAGACATTAGAGACAGTTTAATAAAACAGACAGTTTAATGAGACATTAGAGACAGTTTAATAAGACATTAGACAGTTTAGTAAGACATTAGAGACAGTTTAGTAAGACATTAGAGACAGTTTAATAAAACATTAGACAGTTTAATAAGACATTGGAAACCGTAGGATTAGACATTAGAGACAGTTTAATAAAACAGACAGTTTAATAAGACATTCGAGACAGTTTAATAAGACATTAGACAGTTCAGTAAGACATTAGAAACAGTAGGATTAGACAGAGACAGTTTAGTAAGACATTAGACAGTTTAGTAAGACATTAGAGACAGTTTAATAAGACATTAGAGACAGTTTAATAAAACATTAGACAGTTTAATAAGACATTAGAAACAGTAGGATTAGACAGAGACAGTTTAGTAAGACATTAGACAGTTTAGTAAGACATTAGAGACAGTTTAATAAGACATTAGAAACAGTAGGATTAGACATTAGAGACAGTTTAATAAAACAGACAGTTTAATAAGACATTAGAAACAGTAGGATTAGACATTAGAGACAGTTTAATAAAACAGACAGTGTAATGAGACATTAGAGACAGTTTAATAAGACATTAGACAGTTTAGTAAGACATTAGACAGTTTAGTAAGACATTAGAGACAGTTTAATAAAACATTAGACAGTTTAATAAGACATTGGAAACAGTAGGATTAGACATTAGAGACAGTTTAATAAAACATTAGACAGTTTAATAAGACATTCGAGACAGTTTAATAAGACATTAGACAGTTTAGTAAGACATTAGAAACAGTAGGATTAGACAGAGACAGTTTAGTAAGACATTAGACAGTTTAGTAAGACATTAGAGACAGTTTAATAAGACATTAGAGACAGTTTAATAAAACATTAGACAGTTTAATAAGACATTAGAAACAGTAGGATTAGACAGAGACAGTTTAGTAAGACATTAGTCAGTTTAGTAAGACATTAGAAACAGTAGGATTAGACATTAGAGACAGTTTAATAAAACATTAGACAGTTTAATAAGACATTAGAAACAGTAGGATTAGACATTAGAGACAGTTTAATAAAACATTAGACAGTTTAATAAGACATTAGAGACAGTAGGATTAGACATTAGAGACAGTTTAATAAAACATTAGACAGTTTAATAAGACATTAGACAGTTTAATAAGACATTAGAAACAGTAGGATTCGACAGAGACAGTTTAATAAGACATTAGAGACGGTTTAATAAAACATTAGACAGTTTAGTAAGACATTAGATACAGTTTAATAAAACATTAGACAGTTTAATAAGACATTAGAAACAGTAGGATTAGACATTAGAGACAGTTTAATAAAACAGACAGTTTAATGAGACATTAGAGACAGTTTAATAAGACAGACAGTTTAGTAAGACATTAGAGACAGTTTAATAAGACATTAGACAGTTTAGTAAGACATTAG
This sequence comes from Oncorhynchus masou masou, assembly GCF_036934945.1. Classification (NCBI taxonomy): domain Eukaryota; kingdom Metazoa; phylum Chordata; class Actinopteri; order Salmoniformes; family Salmonidae; genus Oncorhynchus; species Oncorhynchus masou. The sequence continues at coordinate 91,966,546 of NC_088216.1, forward strand.
AGATAGTTTAATAAAACATTAGACAGTTTAATAAGACATTGGAAATAGTAGGATTAGACATTAGAGACAGTTTAATAAAACATAAAACATTAGACAGTTTAATAAGACATTAGAAACAGTAGGATTAGACAGAGACAGTTTAGTAAGACATTAGACAGTTTAGTAAGACATTAGAGACAGTTTAATAAGACATTAGAGACAATTTAATAAAACATTAGACAGTTTAATAAGACATTAGAAAAAGTAGGATTAGACAGAGACAGTTTAGTAAGACGTTAGACAGTTTAGTAAGACATTGGAGACAGTTTAATAAGACATTAGAAACAGTAGGATTAGACATTAGAGACAGTTTAATAAAACAGACAGTTTAATAAGACATTAGAAACAGTAGGATTAGACATTAGAGACAGTTTAGTAAGACAGACAGTTTAGTAAGACATTAGAGACAGTTTAATAAAACATTAGACAGTTTAATAAGACATTAGAGACAGTAGGATTAGACATTAGAGACAGTTTAATAAAACATTCGACAGTTTAATAAGACATTTGAGACAGTTTAATAAAACATTAGACAGTTTAATAAGACATTAGAAACAGTAGGATTCGACAGAGACAGTTTAATAAGACATTAGACAGTTTAATAAGACAGAGACAGTTTAATAAAACATTAGACAGTTTAGTAAGACATTAGATACAGTTTAATAAAACATTAGACAGTTTAATAAGACATTAGAAACAGTAGGATTAGACATTAGAGACAGTTTAAAATAAGACATTAGAAACAGTTTAATAAGACATTCGAGACAGTTTAATAAGACATTTGAGACAGTTTAATAAGACAGACAGTTTAATAAGCCATTAGAGACAGTTTAATAAGACATTAGAAACAGTAGGATTAGACAATAGAGACAGTTTAATTAGACATTAGAGACAGTTTAATAAGACATTAGAGAGTTTAATAAGACATTAGAAACAGTAGGATTAGACAATAGACAGTTTAATTAGACATTAGAGAGTTTAATAAGACATTCAAGACAGTTTAATAAGACAGACAGTTTAATAAGACATTAGAAACAGTTTAATAAAACAGACAGTTTAATAAGACAGACAGTTTAATAAGACATTCGAGACAGTTTAATAAGACAGACAGTTTAATAAGCCATTAGAGACAGTTTAATAAGACATTAAAAACAGTAGGATTAGACCATAGAGACTGTTTAATTAGAAATTAGAGACAGTTTAATAAGACATTAGAGACAGTTTAATAAGACAGACAGTTTAATAAGACAGAGACAGTATAATAAAACATTAGACAGTTTAATAAGACATTAGAAACAGTTTAATAAAACAGACAGTTTAATAAGACAGACAGTTTAATAAGACATTAGAGACAGTTTAATAAGACATTAGAAACAGTAGGATTAGACAATAGAGACATTAGTTAGAGACATTTAATAAGACATTAGAAAAATATAAATACGACAATAGAGATAGTATGATTAGTCTTGTATTTCATATTAGTTTGAAAGAGCCCTATGGCCTTGGCTATACTGATATTATCAGCCATCTCCTGTCTCAACACGTAGGTTCACAGACAACTACTGTTACAGACTGCTACAGACTGCTACAGACAGCTACAGACATCTACAGACCGCTACAGACTGCTCCAGACAACAGTAGACAGCTACAGACTGCTACAGACAGCTACAGACTGCTACAGACTGCTGCAGACAGCTGCAGACAGCTACAGAAAGTTACGTACTGCTACAGACAGCTGCAGACAGCTACAGAAAGCTATGTACTGCTACAGACAGCTGCAGACAACTACAGACTGCTACAGACAGCTGCGGACAACAGTATACAGCTACAGACTGCTACAGACAGCTGCGGACAACAGTATACAGCTACAGACTGCTACAGACAACTACAGACTGCTACAGGCAGCTGCAGACAACAGTAGACAGCTACAGACTGCTACAGACTGCTACAGACAGCTGCAGACAACTACAGACTGCTACAGGCAGCTACGTACTGCTACAGACAGCTGCAGACAACTACAGACTGCTACAAACTGCTACAGACAACTACAGACAGCTACAGACAGCTACGTACTGCTGCAGACAGCAGTAGACAGCTACATACTGCTACAGACAGCAGTAGACAGCTACGTACTGCTACAGACAGCTGCAGACAGCAGTAGACAGCTACGTACTGCTACAGACAGCTGCAGACAACAGTAGACAGCTACAGACTGCTACAGACAGCTGCAGACAAAAGTAGACAGCTACAGACTGCTACAGACTGCTACAGACAGCAACGTACTGCTACAGACAGCTACAGACTGCTACAGACTGCTACAGACTACTACAGACTGCTACAGACTGCTACAGACAACAGTAGACAGCAACAGACTGCTACAGACTGCTACAGACAGCTGTAGACTGCTACAGACTGCTACAGACAGCAGTAGACAGCTACAGACTGCTACAGACAGCTATAGACTGCTACAGACTGCTACAGACATCTACAGACAGCAGTAGACATCTACAGACTGCAGTAGACAGCTACAGACTGCTACAGACAGCTGCAGACAACAGTAGACAGCTACAGACTGCTACAGACTGCTACAGACAGCTGCAGACAACTACAGACTGCTACAGGCAGCTACGTACTGCTACAGACAGCTGCAGACAACTACAGACTGCTACAAACTGCTACAGACAACTACAGACAGCTACAGACAGCTACGTACTGCTGCAGACAGCAGTAGACACCTACATACTGCTACAGACAGCAGTAGACAGCTACGTACTGCTACAGACAGCTGCAGACAGCAGTAGACAGCTACGTACTGCTACAGACAGCTGCAGACAACAGTAGACAGCTACAGACTGCTACAGACAGCTGCAGACAAAAGTAGACAGCTACAGACTGCTACAGACTGCTACAGACTGCTACAGACAGCAAGGTACTGCTACAGACAGCTACAGACTGCTACAGACTGTTACAGACTACTACAGACTGCTACAGACAACAGTAGACAGCAACAGACTGCTACAGACTGCTACAGACAGCTGTAGACTGCTACAGACTGCTACAGACAGCAGTAGACAGCTACAGACTGCTACAGACAGCTATAGACTGCTACAGACTGCTACAGACATCTACAGACAGCAGTAGACATCTACAGACTGCAGTAGACAGCTACAGACTGCTACAGACAGCTGCAGACAGCTGCAGACAGCTACAGACTGCAACAGACAGCAGTAGACAGTAGTAGACAGGAGTAGACAGTAGTAGACAGCTACAGACTGCTACAGACAGCTGCAGACAGCAGTAGACAGTAGTAGACAGCTACAGACTGCTACAGACAGCTACAGACTGCTACAGACAGCAGTAGACAGCTACAGACTGCTACAGACAGCAGTAGACAGCTACAGACTGCTACAGACAGCAGTAGACAGCTACAGACAGCAGTAGACTGCTACAGACAGCAGTAGACAGCTACAGACTGCTACAGACAGCAGTAGACAGCTACAGACAGCAGTAGACTGCTACAGACAGCAGTAGACAGCTACAGACTGCTACAGACAGCAGTAGACAGCTACAGACAGCTACAGACAGCTACAGACAGCTACAGACTGCTGCAGACAGCATTAGACAGCTACAGACAGCTACAGACAGCAGTAGACAGCAGTAGACAGCTACAGACAGCTACAGACAGCTACAGACAGCAGTAGACAGCTACAGACAGCTACAGACAGCAGTAGACTGCTACAGACAGCAGTAGACAGCTACAGACTGCTACAGACAGCAGTAGACAGCTACAGACAGCAGTAGACTGCTACAGACAGCAGTAGACAGCTACAGACTGCTACAGACAGCAGTAGACAGCTACAGACAGCTACAGACAGCTACAGACAGCTACAGACTGCTGCAGACAGCATTAGACAGCTACAGACAGCTACAGACAGCAGTAGACAGCAGTAGACAGCTACATACAGCTACAGACAGCTACAGACAGCAGTAGACAGCTACAGACAGCTACAGACAGCAGTAGACAGCTACAGACAGCAGTAGACAGCTACAGACAGCTACAGACAGCAGTAGACAGCTACAGACAGCTACAGACAGCAGTAGACAGCTACACACAGCTACAGACAGCAGTAGACAGCTACAGACTGCTACAGACTGCTGCAGACAGCAGTAGACAGCTACAGACTGCTACAGACAGCAGTAGACAGCTACAGACAGCTACAGGCAGCAGTAGACAGCTACAGACAGCAGTAGACAGCTACAGACTGCTACAGACTGCTACAGACTGCTGCAGACAGCTACAGACAGCTACAGACAGCTACAGACAGCAGTAGACAGCAGTAGACAGCTACAGACAGCTACAGACAGCTACAGACAGCTACAGACAGCTACAGACAGCAGTAGACAGCAGTAGACAGCTACAGACAGCAGTAGACAGCTACAGACAGCTACAGACAGCAGTAGACAGCTACAGACAGCAGTAGACAGCTACAGACAGCTACAGACAGCAGTAGACAGCTACAGACTGCTACAGACTGCTGCAGACAGCAGTGGACAGCTACAGACTGCTACAGACAGCAGTAGACAGCTACAGACAGCTACAGACAGCAGTAGACAGCTACAGACAGCAGTAGACAGCTACAGACTGCTACAGACTGCTACAGACTGCCAGCAACCCTTTAGGCACACTATTCCTTATTTACCAGGGCAAGACTGCTACAGACTACTACAGACAGCTACAGACTACTACAGACTGCTACAGACTGCTACAGACAACAGTAGACAGCTACAGACTGCTACAGACTGCTACAGACAGCTGTAGACTGCTACAGACTGCTACAGACAGCAGTAGACAGCTACAGACTGCTACAGACAGCTATCGACTGCTACAGACAGCAGTAGACATCTACAGACTGCAGTAGACAGCTACAGACTGCTACAGACAGCTGCAGACAGCTGCAGACAGCTACAGACTGCAACAGACAGCAGTAGACAGTAGTAGACAGGAGTAGACAGTAGTAGACAGCTACAGACTGCTACAGACTGCTACAGACTGCTGCAGACAGCAGTAGACAGCTACAGACTGCTACAGACAGCAGTAGACAGCTACAGACAGCTACAGACAGCAGTAGACAGCTACAGACAGCTACAGACAGCAGTAGACAGCTACAGACAGCTACAGACAGCAGTAGACAGCTACACACAGCTACAGACAGCAGTAGACAGCTACAGACTGCTACAGACTGCTGCAGACAGCAGTAGACAGCTACAGACTGCTACAGACAGCAGTAGACAGCTACAGACAGCTACAGGCAGCAGTAGACAGCTACAGACAGCAGTAGACAGCTACAGACTGCTACAGACTGCTACAGACTGCTGCAGACAGCTACAGACAGCTACAGACAGCTACAGACAGCAGTAGACAGCAGTAGACAGCTACAGACAGCTACAGACAGCTACAGACAGCTACAGACAGCTACAGACAGCAGTAGACAGCAGTAGACAGCTACAGACAGCAGTAGACAGCTACAGACAGCTACAGACAGCAGTAGACAGCTACAGACAGCAGTAGACAGCTACAGACAGCTACAGACAGCAGTAGACAGCTACAGACTGCTACAGACTGCTGCAGACAGCAGTGGACAGCTACAGACTGCTACAGACAGCAGTAGACAGCTACAGACAGCTACAGACAGCAGTAGACAGCTACAGACAGCAGTAGACAGCTACAGACTGCTACAGACTGCTACAGACTGCCAGCAACCCTTTAGGCACACTATTCCTTATTTACCAGGGCAAGACTGCTACAGACTACTACAGACAGCTACAGACTACTACAGACTGCTACAGACTGCTACAGACAACAGTAGACAGCTACAGACTGCTACAGACTGCTACAGACAGCTGTAGACTGCTACAGACTGCTACAGACAGCAGTAGACAGCTACAGACTGCTACAGACAGCTATCGACTGCTACAGACAGCAGTAGACATCTACAGACTGCAGTAGACATCTACAGACTGCAGTAGACAGCTACAGACTGCTACAGACAGCTGCAGACAGCTACAGACTGCAACAGACAGCAGTAGACAGTAGTAGACAGGAGTAGACAGCTACAGACTGCTACAGACAGCTGCAGACAGCAGTAGACAGCTACAGACTGCAGTAGACAGCTACAGACTGCTACAGACAGCTGCAGACAGCTGCAGACAGCTACAGACTGCAACAGACAGCAGTAGACAGTAGTAGACAGGAGTAGACAGTAGTAGACAGCTACAGACTGCTACAGACTGCTACAGACTGCTGCAGACAGCAGTAGACAGCTACAGACTGCTACAGACAGCAGTAGACAGCTACAGACAGCTACAGACAGCAGTAGACAGCTACAGACAGCAGTAGACAGCTACAGACTGCTACAGACTGCTACAGACTGCCAGCAACCCTTTAGGCACACTATTCCTTATTTACCAGGGCAAAACTCGTGCACAATACAGGGAATAGAGTGTCATTTAGGACATACGCTCAGCCAGGCCATGACATTTTCCTGCCGTGGCTGACTGCTCACCCACACACACTAACATATACACAGACACACACACTAACATATATACAGACACACAGACACACACACTAACACATATACAGACACACAGACACACACACTAACATATATACAGACACACAGACACACACACTAACACATAAACAGACACACAGACACACACACTAACATATATACAGACACACAGACACACACACTAACACATATACAGACACACACACTAACATATATACAGACACACACACTAACACATATACAGACACACAGACTAACATATACACAGACACACAGACACACACACACTAACATATATACAGACACACAGACACACACACGAACATATATACAGACACACACACTAACATGTATACAGACACACAGACTAACATATACATAGACACACACACTAACATACACGGACACACACACTAACTTATATACAGACACACAGACACACACACTAACATATATACAGACACACACACTGACATATACGTACTTCCGGCGCCGACAGAGATGGCCGCCTCGCTTCGCGTTCCTAGGAAACTATGCAGTTTTTTTTTTTTTTTTACGTGTTATTTCTTACATTAGTACCCCAGGTCATCTTAGGTTTCATTACATACAGCCGAGAAGAACTACTGTATATAAGATCAGCGTCAACTCACCATCAGTATGACCAAGAATATGTTTTTCGCGACGCGGATCCTGTGTTCTGCCTTACAAACAGGACAACGGAATGGATCGCATGCAGCGACCCAAAAAAACGACTCAGAAAAAGAGGGAAACGTAGCGGTCTTCTGGTCAGACTACGGAGACGGGCACATCGTGCCCCACTTCCTAGCATTCTTCTTGCCAATGTCCAGTCTCTTGACAACAAGGTTGATGAAATCCGAGCAAGGGTAGCATTCCAGAGGGACATCAGAGACTGTAACGTTCTGTGCTTCACGGAAACATGGCTCACTGGAGAGATGCTATCCGAAGCGGTGCAGCCAACGGGTTTCTCCACGCATCGCGCCGACAGAAACAAACACCTTTCTGGTAAGAAGAGGGGTGGGGGTGTATGCCTTATGGCTAACGAGGCATGGTGCGATGAAAGAAACATACAGGAACTCAAATCCTTCTGTTCACCTGATTTAGAATTCCTCACAATCAAATGTAGACCGCATTACCTACCAAGAGAATTCTCTTCGATTATAATCACATCCGTATATATTCCCCCCCAAGCAGACACATCGATGGCTCTGAACGAACTTTATTTAACTCTTTGCAAACTGGAAACCATTTATCCGGAGGCTGCATTCATCGTTGTTGGGGATTTCAACAAGGCTAATCTGAAAACAAGACTCCCTAAATTTTATCAGCATATCGATTGCGCAACCAGGGGCGGAAAAACCTTGGATCACTGTTACTCTAACTTCCGCGACGCATATAAGGCCCTGCCCCGCCCCCCTTTCGGAAAAGCTGACCATGACTCCATTTTGCTGATACCTGCCTACAGACAAAAGCTAAAAAAAGAAGCTCCCACGCTGAGGTCTGTCCAACGCTGGTCCGACCAAGCTGACTCCACACTCCAAGACTGCTTCCATCACGTGGACTGGGACATGTTTCGTATTGCGTCAAATAACAACATTGACGAATACGCTGATTCGGTGTGCGAGTTCATTAGAACGTGCGTTGAAGATGTCGTTCCCATAGCAACGATTAAAACATTCCCTAACCAGAAACCTTGGATTGATGACAGCATTCGCGTGAAACTGAAAGCGCGAACCACTGCTTTCAATCAGGGCAAGGTGTCTGGTTACATGACTGAATACAAACAATGCAGCTATTCTCTCCGTAAGGCTATCAAACAAGCTAAGCGTCAGTACAGAGACAAAGTAGAATCCCAATTCAACGGCTCAGACACAAGAGGCATGTGGCAGGGTCTACAGTCAATCACGGACTACAGGAAGAAATCCAGCCCAGTCACGGACCAGGATGTCTTGCTCCCAGGCAGACTAAATAACTTTTTTGCCCACTTTGAGGACAATACAGTGCCACTGACACTGCCTGCAACGGAAAAATGCGGTCTCTCCTTCACTGCAGCCGAGGTGAGTAAAACATTTAAACGTGTTAACCCTCGCAAGACTGCAGGCCCAGACGGCATCCCCAGCCGCGCCCTCAGAGCATGCGCAGACCAGCTGGCTGGTGTGTTTACGGACATATTCAATCAATCCCTATACCAGTCTGCTGTTCCCACATGCTTCAAGAGGGCCACCATCGTTCCTGTTCCCAAGAAAGCTAAGGTAACTGAGCTAAACGACTACCGCCCCGTAGCACTCACTTCCGTCATCATGAAGTGCTTTGAGAGACTAGTCAAGGACCATATCACCTCCACCCTACCTGACACCCTAGACCCACTCCAATTTGCTTACCACTCAAATAGGTCCACAGACGATGCAATCTCAACCACACTGCACACTGCCCTAACCCATCTGGACAAGAGGAATACCTATGTGAGAATGCTGTTCATCGACTACAGCTCGGCATTCAACACCATAGTACCCTCCAAGCTCGTCATCAAGCTCGAGACCCTGGGTCTCGACCCCGCCCTGTGCAACTGGGTACTGGACTTCCTGACGGGCCGCCCCCAGGTGGTGAGGGTAGGTAACAACATCTCCTCCCCGCTGATCCTCAACACTGGGGCCCCACAAGGGTGCGTTCTGAGCCCTCTCCTGTACTCCCTGTTCACCCACGACTGCGTGGCCACGCACGCCTCCAACTCAATCATCAAGTTTGCGGACGACACAACAGTGGTAGGCTTGATTACCAACAACGACGAGACGGCCTACAGGGAGGAGGTGAGGGCCCTCGGAGTGTGGTGTCAGGAAAATAACCTCACACTCAACGTCAACAAAACTAAGGAGATGATTGTGGACTTCAGGAAACAGCAGAGGGAACACAAGTTTTAAGTTCCTCGGCATACACATCACAGACAAACTGAATTGGTCCACTCACACAGACAGTATCGTGAAGAAGGCGCAGCAGCGCCTCTTCAACCTCAGGAGGCTGAAGAAATTCGGCTTGTCACCAAAAGCACTCACAAACTTCTACAGATGCACAATCGAGAGCATCCTGGCGGGCTGTATCACCGCCTGGTACGGCAACTGCTCCGCCCTCAACCGTAAGGCTCTCCAGAGGGTAGTGAGGTCTGCACAACGCATCATCGGGGGCAAACTACCTGCCCTCCAGGACACCTACACCACCCGATGTTACAGGAAGGCCATAAAGATCATCAAGGACATCTACCACCCGAGCCACTGCCTGTTCACCGCGCTATCATCCAGAAGGCGAGGTCAGTACAGGTGCATCAAAGCTGGGACCGAGAGACTGAAAAACAGCTTCTATCTCAAGGCCATCAGACTGTTAAACAGCCACCACTAACATTGAGTGGCTGCTGCCAACACACTGACACTGACTCAACTCCAGCCACTTTAATAATGGGAATTGATGGGAAATGATGTAAATATATCACTAGCCACTTTAAACAACGCTACCTTATGTAATGTTACTTACCCTACATTATTCATCTCATATGCATACGTATATACTGTACTCTATATCATCGACTGCATCCTTATGTAATACATGTATCACTACCCACTTTAACTATGCCACTTTGTTTACATACTCATCTCATATGTATATACTGTACTCGATACCATTTACTGTATCTTGTCTATGCTGTACCATCACTCATTCATATATCCTTATGTACATATTCTTTATCCCTTTACACTGTGTATAAGACAGTAGATTAGGAATTGTTAGTTAGATTACTTGTTGGTTATTACTGCATTGTCGGAACTAGAAGCACAAGCATTTCACTACACTCGCATTAACATCTGCTAACCATGTGTATGTGACAAATAAAATTTGATTTGATTTGATTTGATATACAGACACAGACACACACACACACACTAACATATACAGACACACACTAACACATATACAGACACACAGACACACACACACTAACATATATACAGACACACAGACACACACACACTAACATATACACAGACACACACACTAACATGTATACAGACACACAGACACACACACTAACATGGGGGCTAAGCTGGGGCTAAGCTGCCTGCCATCCAGGACCTCTATACCAGGCAGTGTCAGTTCAAGGCCCAGCCACCCCAGTCATAGACTGTTCTCTCTGCTACCACATAGCAAGCGGTACCGGAGTGCCAAGTATAGGTCCAAAAGGTTTCTTAACAGCTTCTACCACCAAGACATAAGACTACTGAACAGCTAATCAAATGGGTACACAGACCTCTCTTTTACGTTGCTGCAACTCTCTGTTTATTATCTATACATAGTCACTTTAACTCTACCTACATATGATCTTAATTACCTCGACTAACCGGTGCCCCCGCACATTGACTCTATACTGGTACCCCCTGTACATAGCCTCCACATTGACTCTATACTGGTAGCCCCTGTACATAGCCTCCACATTGACTCTATACTGGTAGCCCCTGTACATAGTCTCCACATTGACTCTAGACACCCATTCATACCCCACAAGACATGCCACCAGAGGTCTCTTCACAGTCCCAAGTCCAGAACAGACTATGGGAGGCACACAGTACTACATAGAGCCATGACTACATGGAACTCTATTCCACAGTACTACATAGAGCCATGACTACATGGAACTCTATTCCACAGTACTATATTGAGCCATGACAACATGGACCTCTATTCCACAGTACTACATAGAGCCATGACTACATGGAACTCTATTCCACAGTACTACATAGAGCCATGACTACATGGAACTCTATTCCACAGAACTACATAGAGCCATGACAACATGGAACTCTATTCCACAGTACTACATAGAGCCATGACTACATGGAACTCTATTCCACAGTACTACATAGAGCCATGACTACATGGAACTCTATTCCACAGTACTACATAGAGCCATGACTACATGGAACTCTATTCCACAGTACTACATAGAGCCATGACTACATGGAACTCTATTCCACAGTACTACATAGAGCCATGACTACATGGAACTCTATTCCACAGTACTACATAGAGCCATGACTACATGGAACTCTATTCCACAGTACTACATAGAGCCATGACTACATGGAACTCTATTCCACAGTACTACATAGAGCCATGACTACATGGAACTCTATTCCACAGTACTACATAGAGCCATGACAACATGGAACTCTATTCCACAGTACTACATAGAGCCATGACTACATGGAACTCTATTCCACAGTACTACATAGAGCCATGACAACATGGAACTCTATTCCACAGTACTACATAGAGCCATGACAACATGGAACTCTATTCCACAGTACTACATAGAGCCATGACTACATGGAACTCTATTCCACAGTACTACATAGAGCCATGACTACATGGAACTCTATTCCACAGTACTACATAGAGCCGTGACTACATGGAACTCTATTCCACAGTACTACATAGAGCCATGACAACATGGAACTCTATTCCACAGTACTACATAGAGCCATGACTACATGGAACTCTCTTCCACAGTACTACATAGAGCCATGACTACATGGAACTCTATTCCACAGTACTACATAGAGCCATGACTACATGGAACTCTATTCCACAGTACTACATAGAGCCATGACTACATGGAACTCTATTCCACAGTACTACATAGAGCCGTGACTACATGGATCTCTATTCCACAGTACTACATAGAGCCGTGACTACATGGAACTCTATTCCACAGTACTACATAGAGCCGTGACAACATGGAACTCTATTCCACAGTACTACATAGAGCCGTGACTACATGGAACTCTATTCCACAGTACTACATAGAGCCATGACTACATGGAACTCTATTCCACAGTACTACATAGAGCCATGACAACATGGAACTCTATTCCACAGTACTACATAGAGCCATGACTACATGGAACTCTATTCCACAGTACTGCATAGAGCCATGACTACATGGAACTCTATTCCACAGTACTACATAGAGCCGTGACTACATGGAACTCTATTCCACAGTACTACATAGAGCCGTGACTACATGGAACTCTATTCCACAGTACTACATAGAGCCGTGACTACATGGAACTCTATTCCACAGTACTACATAGAGCCGTGACTACATGGAACTATATTCCACAGTACTACATAGAGCCGTGACAACATGGAACTCTATTCCACAGTACTACATAGAGCCGTGACTACATGGAACTCTATTCCACAGTACTACATAGAGCCATGACTACATGGAACTCTATTCCACAGTACTACATAGAGCCATGACTACATGGAACTCTATTCCACAGTACTACATAGAGCCGTGACTACATGTAACTCTATTCCACAGTACTACATAGAGCCATGACAACATGGAACTCTATTCCACAGTACTGCATAGAGCCATGACTACATGGAACTCTATTCCACAGTACTACATAGAGCCATGACTACATGGAACTCTATTCCACAGTACTACATAGAGCCATGACTACATGGAACTCTATTCCACAGTACTACATAGAGCCATGACTACATGGAACTCTATTCCACAGTACTACATAGAGCCATGACAACATGGAACTCTATTCCACAGTACTACATAGAGCCATGACTACATGGAACTCTATTCCACAGTACTGCATAGAGCCATGACTACATGGAACTCTATTCCACAGTACTACATAGAGCCGTGACTACATGGAACTCTATTCCACAGTACTACATAGAGCCGTGACTACATGGAACTCTATTCCACAGTACTACATAGAGCCGTGACTACATGGAACTCTATTCCACAGTACTACATAGAGCCGTGACTACATGGAACTATATTCCACAGTACTACATAGAGCCGTGACAACATGGAACTCTATTCCACAGTACTACATAGAGCCATGACTACATGGAACTCTATTCCACAGTACTACATAGAGCCATGACTACATGGAACTCTATTCCACAGTACTACATAGAGCCATGACTACATGGAACTCTATTCCACAGTACTACATAGAGCCATGACTACATGGAACTCTATTCCACAGTACTACACAGAGCCATGACTACATGGAACTCTATTCTACAGTACTACATAGAGCCATGACAACATGGAACTCTATTCCACAGTACTACATAGAGCCATGACAACATGGAACTCTATTCCACAGTACTACATAGAGCCATGACTACATGGACCTCTATTCCACAGTACTACATAGAGCCATGACTAAATGGAACTCTATTCCATAGTACTACATAGAGCCATGACAACATGGAACTCTATTCCACAGTACTACATAGAGCCATGACAACATGGAACTCTATTACACAGTACTGCATACAGCCATGACTACATGGAACTCTATTCCACAGTACTACATAGAGCCATGACTACATGGACCTCTATTCCACAGTACTACATAGAGCCATGACAACATGGAACTCTATTCCACAGTACTACATAGAGCCATGACTACATGGAACTCTATTCCACAGTACTACATAGAGCCATGACTACATGGAACTCTATTCCACAGTACTACATAGAGCCATGACTACATGGAACTCTATTCCACAGTACTACATAGAGCCATGACTACATGGAACTCTATTCCACAGTACTGCATAGAGCCATGACAACATGGAACTCTATTCCACAGTACTACATAGAGCCGTGACTACATGGAACTCTATTCCACAGTACTGCATAGAGCCATGACTACATGGAACTCTATTCCACAGTACTACATAGAGCCATGACTACATGGAACTCTATTCCACAGTACTACATAGAGCCATGACTACATGGAACTCTATTCCACAGTACTACATAGAGCCATGACTACATGGAACTCTATTCCACAGTACTACATAGAGCCATGACTACATGGAACTCTATTCCACAGTACTACATAGAGCCATGACTACATGGAACTCTATTCCACAGTACTACATAGAGCCATGACTACATGGAACTCTATTCCACAGTACTACATAGAGCCATGACTACATGGAACTCTATTCCACAGTACTACATAGAGCCATGACAACATGGAACTCTATTCCACAGTACTACATAGAGCCATGACAACATGGAACTCTATTCCACAGTACTACATAGAGCCATGACTACATGGAACTCTATTCCACAGTACTACATAGAGCCATGACAACATGGAACTCTATTCCACAGTACTACATAGAGCCATGACAACATGGAACTCTATTCCACAGTACTACATAGAGCCATGACTACATGGAACTCTATTCCACAGTACTACATAGAGCCATGACTACATGGAACTCTATTCCACAGTACTACATAGAGCCGTGACTACATGGAACTCTATTCCACAGTACTACATAGAGCCGTGACTACATGGAACTATATTCCACAGTACTACATAGAGCCGTGACAACATGGAACTCTATTCCACAGTACTACATAGAGCCATGACTACATGGAACTCTATTCCACAGTACTACATAGAGCCATGACTACATGGAACTCTATTCCACAGTACTACATAGAGCCATGACTACATGGAACTCTATTCCACAGTACTACACAGAGCCATGACTACATGGAACTCTATTCTACAGTACTACATAGAGCCATGACAACATGGAACTCTATTCCACAGTACTACATAGAGCCATGACAACATGGAACTCTATTCCACAGTACTACATAGAGCCATGACTACATGGAACTCTATTCCACAGTACTACATAGAGCCATGACTACATGGAACTCTATTCCACAGTACTACATAGAGCCATGACTACAAGGAACTCTATTCCACAGTACTACATAGAGCCATGACTACATGGAACTCTATTCCACAGTACTACATAGAGCCATGACTACATGGAACTCTATTCCACAGTACTACATAGAGCCATGACTACATGGAACTCTATTCCACAGTACTACATAGAGCCATGACTACATGGAACTCTATTCCACAGTACTACATAGAGCCGTGACTACATGGAACTCTATTCCACAGTACTACATAGAGCCGTGACTACATGGAACTATATTCCACAGTACTACATAGAGCCGTGACAACATGGAACTCTATTCCACAGTACTACATAGAGCCATGACTACATGGAACTCTATTCCACAGTACTACATAGAGCCATGACTACATGGAACTCTATTCCACAGTACTACATAGAGCCATGACTACATGGAACTCTATTCCACAGTACTACATAGAGCCATGACTACATGGAACTCTATTCCACAGTACTACACAGAGCCATGACTACATGGAACTCTATTCTACAGTACTACATAGAGCCATGACAACATGGAACTCTATTCCACAGTACTACATAGAGCCATGACAACATGGAACTCTATTCCACAGTACTACATAGAGCCATGACTACATGGAACTCTATTCCACAGTACTACATAGAGCCATGACTACATGGAACTCTATTCCACAGTACTACATAGAGCCATGACTACAAGGAACTCTATTCCACAGTACTACATAGAGCCATGACTACATGGAACTCTATTCCACAGTACTACATAGAGCCATGACTACATGGAACTCTATTCCACAGTACTACATAGAGCCATGACTACATGGAACTCTATTCCACAGTACTACATAGAGCCATGACTACATGGAACTCTATTCCACAGTACTACATAGAGCCGTGACTACATGGAACTCTATTCCACAGTACTACATAGAGCCGTGACTACATGGAACTATATTCCACAGTACTACATAGCGCTGTGACAACATGGAACTCTATTCGACAGTACTACATAGAGCCATGACTACATGGAACTCTATTCCACAGTACTATATTGAGCCATGACAACATGGACCTCTATTCCACAGTACTACATAGAGCCATGACTACATGGAACTCTATTCCACAGTACTACATAGAGCCATGACTACATGGAACTCTCTTCCACAGTACTACATAGAGCCATGACTACATGGAACTCTATTCCACAGTACTGCATAGAGCCATGACTACATGGAACTCTATTCCACAGTACTACATAGAGCCATGACAACATGGAACTCTATTCCACAGTACTGCATAGAGCCGTGACTACATGGAACTCTATTCCACAGTACTGCATGGAGCCATGACTACATGGAACTCTATTCCACAGTACTGCATAGAGCCATGACTACATGGAACTCTATTCCACAGTACTACATAGAGCCATGACTACATGGAACTCTATTCCACAGTACTACATAGAGCCATGACTACATGGAACTCTATTCCACAGTACTACATAGAGCCATGACTACATGGAACTCTAATCCACAGTACTACAAAGAGCCATGACTACATGGAACTCTATTCCACAGTACTACATAGAGCCATGACTACATGGAACTCTATTACACAGTACTGCATACAGCCATGACTACATGGAACTCTATTCCACAGTACTACATAGAGCCATGACTACATGGACCTCTATTCCACAGTACTACATAGAGCCATGACTAAATGGAACTCTATTCCATAGTACTACATAGAGCCATGACAACATGGAACTCTATTCCACAGTACTACATAGAGCCATGACAACATGGAACTCTATTACACAGTACTGCATACAGCCATGACTACATGGAACTCTATTCCACAGTACTACATAGAGCCATGACTACATGGACCTCTATTCCACAGTACTACATAGAGCCATGACAACATGGAACTCTATTCCACAGTACTACATAGAGCCATGACTACATGGAACTCTATTCCACAGTACTACATAGAGCCATGACTACATGGAACTCTATTCCACAGTACTACATAGAGCCATGACTACATGGAACTCTATTCCACAGTACTACATAGAGCCATGACTACATGGAACTCTATTCCACAGTACTGCATAGAGCCATGACAACATGGAACTCTATTCCACAGTACTACATAGAGCCGTGACTACATGGAACTCTATTCCACAGTACTGCATAGAGCCATGACTACATGGAACTCTATTCCACAGTACTGCATAGAGCCATGACTACATGGAACTCTATTCCACAGTACTACATAGAGCCATGACTACATGGAACTCTATTCCACAGTACTACATAGAGCCATGACTACATGGAACTCTATTCCACAGTACTACATAGAGCCATGACTACATGGAACTCTATTCCACAGTACTACATAGAGCCATGACTACATGGAACTCTATTCCACAGTACTACATAGAGTCATGACTACATGGAACTCTATTCCACAGTACTACATAGAGCCATGACTACATGGAACTCTATTCCACAGTACTACATAGAGCCATGACAACATGGAACTCTATTCCACAGTACTACATAGAGCCATGACAACATGGAACTCTATTCCACAGTACTACATAGAGCCATGACTACATGGAACTCTATTCCACAGTACTACATAGAGCCATGACTACATGGAACTCTATTCCACAGTACTACATAGAGCCGTGACTACATGGAACTCTATTCCACAGTACTACATAGAGCCATGACAACATGGAACTCTATTCCACAGTACTACATAGAGCCATGACTACATGGAACTCTATTCCACAGTACTACATAGAGCCATGACTACATGGAACTCTATTCCACAGTACTACATAGAGCCATGACTACATGGAACTCTATTCCACAGTACTACATAGAGCCATGACTACATGGAACTCTATTCCACAGTACTACATAGAGCCGTGACTACATGGATCTCTATTCCACAGTACTACATAGAGCCGTGACTACATGGAACTCTATTCCACAGTACTACATAGAGCCGTGACAACATGGAACTCTATTCCACAGTACTACATAGAGCCATGACTACATGGAACTCTATTCCACAGTACTACATAGAGCCATGACTACATGGAACTCTATTCCACAGTACTACATAGAGCCATGACAACATGGAACTCTATTCCACAGTACTACATAGAGCCATGACTACATGGAACTCTATTCCACAGTACTGCACAGAGCCATGACTACATGGAACTCTATTCCACAGTACTACATAGAGCCATGACTACATGGAACTCTATTCCACAGTACTACATAGAGCCATGACAACATGGAACTCTATTCCACAGTACTACATAGAGCCATGACTACATGGAACTCTATTCCACAGTACTGCACAGAGCCATGACTACATGGAACTCTATTCCACAGTACTACATAGAGCCATGACTACATGGAACTCTATTCCACAGAACTACATAGAGCCGTGACTACATGGAACTCTATTCCACAGTACTACATAGAGCCGTGACTACATGGAACTCTATTCCACAGTACTGCATGGAGCCATGACTACATGGAACTCTATTCCACAGTACTGCATAGAGCCATGACTACATGGAACTCTATTCCACAGTACTACATAGAGCCATGACTACATGGAACTCTATTCCACAGTACTACATAGAGCCATGACTACATGGAACTCTAATCCACAGTACTACAAAGAGCCATGACTACATGGAACTCTATTCCACAGTACTACATAGAGCCATGACTAAATGGAACTCTATTCCACAGTACTACATAGAGCCATGACAACATGGAACTCTATTCCACAGTACTACATAGAGCCATGACAACATGGAACTCTATTACACAGTACTGCATACAGCCATGACTACATGGAACTCTATTCCACAGTACTACATAGAGCCATGACTACATGGACCTCTATTCCACAGTACTACATAGAGCCATGACAACATGGAACTCTATTCCACAGTACTACATAGAGCCATGACTACATGGAACTCTATTCCACAGTACTACATAGAGCCATGACTACATGGAACTCTATTCCACAGTACTACATAGAGCCATGACTACATGGAACTCTATTCCACAGTACTACATAGAGCCATGACTACATGGAACTCTATTCCACAGTACTGCATAGAGCCATGACAACATGGAACTCTATTCCACAGTACTACATAGAGCCGTGACTACATGGAACTCTATTCCACAGTACTGCATAGAGCCATGACTACATGGAACTCTATTCCACAGTACTACATAGAGCCGTGACTACATGGAACTCTATTCCACAGTACTACATAGAGCCATGACTACATGGAACTCTATTCCACAGTACTACATAGAGCCATGACTACATGGAACTCTATTCCACAGTACTACATAGAGCCATGACTACATGGAACTCTATTCCACAGTACTACATAGAGCCATGACTACATGGAACTCTATTCCACAGTACTACATAGAGTCATGACTACATGGAACTCTATTCCACAGTACTACATAGAGCCATGACTACATGGAACTCTATTCCACAGTACTACATAGAGCCATGACAACATGGAACTCTATTCCACAGTACTACATAGAGCCATGACAACATGGAACTCTATTCCACAGTACTACATAGAGCCATGACAACATGGAACTCTATTCCACAGTACTACATAGAGCCATGACAACATGGAACTCTATTCCACAGTACTACATAGAGCCATGACTACATGGAACTCTATTCCACAGTACTACATAGAGCCATGACTACATGGAACTCTATTCCACAGTACTACATAGAGCCGTGACTACATGGAACTCTATTCCACAGTACTACATAGAGCCATGACAACATGGAACTCTATTCCACAGTACTACATAGAGCCATGACAACATGGAACTCTATTCCACAGTACTACATAGAGCCATGACTACATGGAACTCTATTCCACAGTACTACATAGAGCCATGACTACATGGAACTCTATTCCACAGTACTACATAGAGCCATGACTACATGGAACTCTATTCCACAGTACTACATAGAGCCGTGACTACATGGATCTCTATTCCACAGTACTACATAGAGCCGTGACTACATGGAACTCTATTCCACAGTACTACATAGAGCCGTGACAACATGGAACTCTATTCCACAGTACTACATAGAGCCATGACTACATGGAACTCTATTCCACAGTACTACATAGAGCCATGACTACATGGAACTCTATTCCACAGTACTACATAGAGCCATGACAACATGGAACTCTATTCCACAGTACTACATAGAGCCATGACTACATGGAACTCTATTCCACAGTACTGCATAGAGCCATGACTACATGGAACTCTATTCCACAGTACTACATAGAGCCGTGACTACATGGAACTCTATTCCACAGTACTACATAGAGCCGTGACTACATGGAACTCTATTCCACAGTACTACATAGAGCCGTGACTACATGGAACTCTATTCCACAGTACTACATAGAGCCGTGACTACATGGAACTATATTCCACAGTACTACATAGAGCCGTGACAACATGGAACTCTATTCCACAGTACTACATAGAGCCGTGACTACATGGAACTCTATTCCACAGTACTACATAGAGCCATGACTACATGGAACTCTATTCCACAGTACTACATAGAGCCATGACTACATGGAACTCTATTCCACAGTACTACATAGAGCCGTGACTACATGTAACTCTATTCCACAGTACTACATAGAGCCATGACAACATGGAACTCTATTCCACAGTACTGCATAGAGCCATGACTACATGGAACTCTATTCCACAGTACTACATAGAGCCATGACTACATGGAACTCTATTCCACAGTACTACATAGAGCCATGACTACATGGAACTCTATTCCACAGTACTACATAGAGCCATGACTACATGGAACTCTATTCCACAGTACTACATAGAGCCATGACAACATGGAACTCTATTCCACAGTACTACATAGAGCCATGACTACATGGAACTCTATTCCACAGTACTGCATAGAGCCATGACTACATGGAACTCTATTCCACAGTACTACATAGAGCCGTGACTACATGGAACTCTATTCCACAGTACTACATAGAGCCGTGACTACATGGAACTCTATTCCACAGTACTACATAGAGCCGTGACTACATGGAACTCTATTCCACAGTACTACATAGAGCCGTGACTACATGGAACTATATTCCACAGTACTACATAGAGCCGTGACAACATGGAACTCTATTCCACAGTACTACATAGAGCCATGACTACATGGAACTCTATTCCACAGTACTACATAGAGCCATGACTACATGGAACTCTATTCCACAGTACTACATAGAGCCATGACTACATGGAACTCTATTCCACAGTACTACATAGAGCCATGACTACATGGAACTCTATTCTACAGTACTACATAGAGCCATGACAACATGGAACTCTATTCCACAGTACTACATAGAGCCATGACAACATGGAACTCTATTCCACAGTACTACATAGAGCCGTGACTACATGGAACTCTATTCCACAGTACTACATAGAGCCATGACTACATGGAACTCTATTCCACAGTACTACATAGAGCCATGACTACATGGAACTCTATTCCACAGTACTACATAGAGCCATGACTACATGGAACTCTATTCCACAGTACTACATAGAGCCATGACTACATGGAACTCTATTCCACAGTACTACATAGAGCCATGACTACATGGAACTCTATTCCACAGTACTACATAGAGCCGTGACTACATGGAACTCTATTCCACAGTACTACATAGAGCCGTGACTACATGGAACTATATTCCACAGTACTACATAGAGCTGTGACAACATGGAACTCTATTCGACAGTACTACATAGAGCCATGACTACATGGAACTCTATTCCACAGTACTACATTGAGCCATGACAACATGGACCTCTATTCCACAGTACTACATAGAGCCATGACTACATGGAACTCTATTCCACAGTACTACATAGAGCCATGACTACATGGAACTCTCTTCCACAGTACTACATAGAGCCATGACTACATGGAACTCTATTCCACAGTACTGCATAGAGCCATGACTACATGGAACTCTATTCCACAGTACTACATAGAGCCATGACAACATGGAACTCTATTCCACAGTACTGCATAGAGCCGTGACTACATGGAACTCTATTCCACAGTACTGCATGGAGCCATGACTACATGGAACTCTATTCCACAGTACTGCATAGAGCCATGACTACATGGAACTCTATTCCACAGTACTACATAGAGCCATGACTACATGGAACTCTATTCCACAGTACTACATAGAGCCATGACTACATGGAACTCTAATCCACAGTACTACAAAGAGCCATGACTACATGGAACTCTATTCCACAGTACTACATAGAGCCATGACTACATGGAACTCTATTACACAGTACTGCATACAGCCATGACTACATGGAACTCTATTCCACAGTACTACATAGAGCCATGACTACATGGACCTCTATTCCACAGTACTACATAGAGCCATGACTAAATGGAACTCTATTCCACAGTACTACATAGAGCCATGACAACATGGAACTCTATTCCACAGTACTACATAGAGCCATGACAACATGGAACTCTATTACACAGTACTGCATACAGCCATGACTACATGGAACTCTATTCCACAGTACTACATAGAGCCATGACTACATGGACCTCTATTCCACAGTACTACATAGAGCCATGACAACATGGAACTCTATTCCACAGTACTACATAGAGCCATGACTACATGGAACTCTATTCCACAGTACTACATAGAGCCATGACTACATGGAACTCTATTCCACAGTACTACATAGAGCCATGACTACATGGAACTCTATTCCACAGTACTACATAGAGCCATGACTACATGGAACTCTATTCCACAGTACTACATAGAGCCATGACAACATGGAACTCTATTCCACAGTACTACATAGAGCCGTGACTACATGGAACTCTATTCCACAGTACTGCATAGAGCCATGACTACATGGAACTCTATTCCACAGTACTACATAGAGCCATGACTACATGGACCTCTATTCCACAGTACTACATAGAGCCATGACTACATGGAACTCTATTCCACAGTACTACATAGAGCCATGACAACATGGAACTCTATTCCACAGTACTACATAGAGCCATGACTACATGGAACTCTATTCCACAGTACTACATAGAGCCATGACTACATGGAACTCTATTCCACAGTACTACATAGAGCCATGACTACATGGAACTCTATTCCACAGTACTACATAGAGCCATGACAACATGGAACTCTATTACACAGTACTGCATAGAGCCATGACTACATGGAACTCTATTCCACAGTACTACATAGAGCCATGACAACATGGAACTCTATTCCACAGTACTACATAGAGCCATGACTACATGGAACTCTATTCCACGGAACTACATAGAGCCATGACTACATGGAACTCTATTCCACAGTACTACATAGAGCCATGACAACATGGAACTCTATTCCACAGTACTGCATAGAGCCATGACTACATGGAACTCTATTCCACAGTACTACATAGAGCCATGACTACATGGAACTCTATTCCACAGTACTACATAGAGCCATGACTACATGGAACTCTATTCCACAGTACTATATTGAGCCATGACAACATGGACCTCTATTCCACAGTACTACATAGAGCCATGACTACATGGAACTCTATTCCACATCAGGTAACTGATGCAGGAGCAGATTCAGATTTAAAAAACAGATAAAAATACACCTTATGGAACAGCGGGGACTTTGAAGAGGCACACAAAACAAACACACATACAGTGCCTTGCGAAAGTACTCGGCCCCCTTGAACTTGCGACCTTTTGCCACATTTCAGGCTTCAAACATAAAGATATAAAACTGTATTTTTTTGTGAAGAATCAACAAGTGGGACACAATCATGAAGTGGAACGACATTTATTGGATATTTCAAACTTTTTTAACAAATCAAAAACTGAAAAATTGGGCGTGCAAAATTATTCAGCCCCTTTACTTTCAGTGCAGCAAACTCTCTCCAGCAGTTCAGTGAGGATCTCTGAATGATCCAATGTTGACCTAAATGACTAATGATGATAAATATAATCCACCTGTGTGTAATCAAGTCTCCGTATAAATGCACCTGCACTGTGATAGTCTCAGAGGTCCATTAAAAGCGCAGAGAGCATCATGAAGAACAAGGAACACACCAGGCAGGTCCGAGATACTGTTGTGAAGAAGTTTAAAGCCGGATTTGGATACAAAAAGATTTCCCAAGCTTTAAACATTCCAAGGAGCACTGTGCAAGCGATAATATTGGAGTGGAAAGAGTATCAGACCACTGCAAATCTACCAAGACCTGGCCGTCCCTCTAAACTTTCAGCTCATACAAGGAGAAGACTGATCAGAGATGCAGCCAAGAGGCCCATGATCACTCTGGATAAACTGCAGAGATCTACAGCTGAGGTGGGAGACTCTGTCCATAGGACAACAATCAGTCGTATATTGCACAAATCTGGCCTTTATGGAAGAGTGGCAAGAAGAAAGCCATTTCTTAAAGATATCCATAAAAAGTGTTGTTTAAAGTTTGCCACAAGCCACCTGGGAGACACACCAAACATGTGGAAGAAGGTGCTCTGGTCAGATGAAACCAAAATTGAACTTTTTGGCAACAATGCAAAACGTTATGTTTGGCGTAAAAGCAACACAGCTCATCACCCTGAACACACCATCCCCACTGTCAAACATGGTGGTGGCAGCATCATGGTTTGGGCCTGCTTTTCTTCAGCAGGGACAGGGAAGATGGTTAAAATTGATGGGAAGATGGATGGAGCCGAATACAGGACCATTCTGGAAGAAAACCTGATGGAGTCTGCAAAAGACCTGAGACTGGTACGGAGATTTGTCTTCCAACAAGACAATGATCCAAAACATAAAGCAAAATCTACAATGGAATGGTTCAAAAATAAACATATCCAGGTGTTAGAATGGCCAAGTCAAATTCCAGACCTGAATCCAATCGAGAATCTGTGGAAAGAACTGAAAACTGCTGTTCACAAATGCTCTCCATCCAACCTCACTGAGCTCGAGCTGTTTTGCAAGGAGGAATGGGAAGAAATGTCAGTCTCTCGATGTGCAAAACTGATAGAGACATACCCCAAGCGACTTACAGCTGTAATCGCAGCAAAAGGTGGCGCTACAAAGTATTAACTTTTGATTTGTTAAAAAAGTTTGAAATATCCAATAAATGTCGTTCCACTTCATGATTGTGTCCCACTTGTTGTTGATTCTTCACAAAAAAATACAGTTTTATATATTTATGTTTGAAGCCTGAAATGTGGCAAAAGGTTGCAAAGATCAAGGGGGCCAAATACTTTCGCAAGGCACTGTACACATGGATTTTGAATTGTACATATGTGGTAGTGGAGAAGGGGTCGAGGGAACAGTCTGCAGGTATTGTAATGTTGTTAAAATTGTATAAACGGCCTTAGTTTTGCTGGACCCCAGGAAAAGTAGCTGCTTCTTTGGCAGGAACTAATGGCGTTCCATAACAAATACAAAATAAACAAGCTTTGGACGAAGGACTTCCATATCTCCACAAACTCCTAAAAGTTCTGGGACACTAAAGTCCACTAGTAGGACCTAACCTGTAAAGTCCATGGAGAATAAGAGCACCTCCTACCAGCTGCCCACTGCACTGAGGCTAGGAAACACGGTCACCACCGATAAATCCATGATAATCAAGAATTTCAACAAGCATTTCTCTACGGCTGGTCATGCTTTCCTGCTGGCTATCCCAACCCCGACCAACAGCTCTGAACCCCCTAAAGCCACATGCCCAAGCCTCGCCAGCTTCTCCTTCACCAAAATCCAGATAGCTGATGTTCTGAAAGAGCTGCAAAACCTGGACCCATACAAATCAGCTGGGCTAGACGATCTGGACCCTCTCTTTCTAAAACTATCCACCGCCATTGTTGCAACCCCTATTACCAGCCTGTTCAACCTCTCTTTCGTATCGTCCGTGATTCCTAAAGATTGGAAAGCTGCCGCGGCCATCCCCCTCTTCAAAGCGGGTGACACTCTAGACCCAAACTGTTATAGACCTATATATATATCCACCTATATCCTATATATATATCCACCTATCCACCTATCCACCTATATCCTTTCTAAAGTCTTTGAAAGCCAAGTTAACAAACCGGTCACTGATTATTTGAATCCCACCGTACTTTCTCCGCTGTGCAATCCTGGTCAAGGCCTTCGACTCTGTCAATCACCGCATTCTTATCGGCAGACTCAACAGCCTTGGTTTCTCAAATGACTGCCTCGCCTGGTTCACCAACTGCTTCTCAGATAGAGTTCAGTGTGTCAAATCGGAAGGCCTGTTGTCTGAACCTCTGGCAGTCTCTATGGGGGTGCCACAGGGTTAAATTCTCGGGCCGACTCTTTTCTCTGTATACATCAATGATGTCGCTAATGCTGCGGGTGATTCCTTGATCCACCTCTACACAGACAAAACCATTCTGTATGCTTCTGGCCCTTCTTTGGACACTGTGTTAACAAACCTGCAAACTAGCTTCAATGCCATACACCACTCCTTCCGTGGCTTCCAACTGCTCTTAAATGCTAGTAAAGCCAAATGCATGCTCTTCAACCGTTCGCTGCCCGCACCCGCCCGCCCGACTAGCATCACTGCTCTGGACGGTTCTGACTTAGAATATGTGGACAACTACAAATACCTAGTTGTCTGGTTAGACTGTAAACTCTCCTTCTAGACTCCTATTCAGCATCTCCAATCCAAAATTAAATCTAGAATCGGCTTCCTATTTCGCAACAAAGCCTCCAAACATACCCTCGTAAAACTGACTATCCTGCCGATCCTTGGCTTTGGCGATGTCATTTACAAAATAGCCCTCAATACTCTACTCAGCAAACTGAATGCAATCTATCACAGTGCCATCGGTTAGTCCCCAAAGCCTCACATACCACCCACCACTACGACCTGTATGCTCTCGCCTTACCTCCTTACTCCATTTGCACACACTGTATAGATTGTTATATATTGTTATTGACTGTATGTTTGTTTATTCCATGTGTAACTCTGTGTTGTTGTTTGTGCCGCACTGCTTTGCTTTATCTTGGCCAGGTGGAAGTTTTAAGTGAGAACTTGTTCTCAACTAGCCTACCTGGTTAAATAAAGGTTAAGTAAATAAAAAAATCTACAAAGTTCACTCAAAATGGCAGTAGTCCTAAACTGGGATTTATTTCGTTTTTATGTAGTAATTTTGTTAATTATCTTTTAAACTTCCATTGATATATATTTTATTTTTAATTATGTTATGTAACCTTTATTTAACTAGTCAGTTAAGAACAAATTCTTATTTACAATGACATCCTCCTGGGTAACAGTGGGTTAACTGATTTTTACCTTTTCACATTTCAGTTACTGGCCCAACGATCTAACCCAGTTATCACATGGCTCAGGTAAATAATTCTGTAGTTTCCCTTTTAACATCCTAAGGTCAACATCCCCATAGTGTTCAAATTCATATCATGTAAATGTTGTAGCGACATAAAACGACTAAACCAGTTAGTTGAGAATATCTGGTCTTTGTGGCTCAGTCGGTAGAGCATGCAACGCCAAGCGTCGTGGGTTCGATTCGCGCTAGGGCCACCCATATGTAAAAGTAGTGGCCCCAGCCGACTTGTAAGTCGCTTTGGACAAAAGCGTCTGCTAAATGGGATATATTATTTATTATTATATTATTTGCTATTTTCTTCATTACCATGCTTATGATTTCAAGTTGAATTTATTTATATCTGTTAAAGACATTTAAAACATGTGGTTTAGTATATTCACTATGTTTAGTATGTTTAGTTTCTTTCTCTGTGAAGTCAGTTCATTTAAAGTTATGTGATTTGGTTTATATAGATACATTTCAATGTTGTTTAACACACAATAACCAAAATCCTGATCTAATTTGCATGTTCATGCTGAGTTTGCAGCAAATAGAATGTTCACCACCAGAATAGTTTGCCACAAAACTAATTTGCATGTGAAAATATGAGCTTGCCGCAAAACAGCTATGAGCTGAACATAACAGTCAGTGGAAGGGAGGACAGTAACAGGAGACACTATGAGCTAAACATAACAGGAGACACTATGAGCTGAACATAACAGTCAGTGGAAGAGAGGACAGTAGCAGGAGACACTATGAGCTGAACATAACATTCAGTGGAAGGGAGGACAGTAGCAGGAGACACTATGAGCTGAACATAACAGGAGACACTATGAGCTGAACATAACATTCAGTGGAAGGGAGGACAGTAACAGGAGACACTATGAGCTGAACATAACAGTCAGTGGAAGGGAGGACAGTAGCAGGAGACACTATGAGCTGAACATAACAGTCAGTGGAAGGGAGGACAGTAGCAGGAGACACTATGAGCTGAACATTACAGGAGACACTATGAGCTGAACATAACAGTCAGTGGAAGGGAGGACAGTAGCAGGAGACACTATGAGCTGAACATAACAGGAGACACTATGAGCTGAACATAACAGTCAGTGGAAGGGAGGACAGTAGCAGGAGACACTATGAGCTGAACATAACAGTCAGTGGAAGGGAGGACAGTAGCAGGAGACACTATGAGCTGAACATAACAGGAGACACTATGAGCTGAACATAACTGTTAGTGGAAGGGAGGACAGTAGCAGGAGACACTATGAGCTGAACATAACAGGAGACACTATGAGCTGAACATAACAGGAGACACTATGAGCTGAACATAACAGTCAGTAGAAGGGAGGACAGTAACAGGAGACACTATGAGCTGAACATAACAGTCAGTAGAAGGGAGGACAGTAGCAGGAGACACTATGAGCTGAACATAACAGGAGACACTATGAGCTGAACATAACAGTCAGTAGAAGGGAGGACAGTAGCAGGAGACACTATGAGCTGAACAGAACAGTCAGTAGAAGAGAGGACAGTAGCAGGAGACACTATGAGCTGAACATAACAGTCAGTAGAAGGGAGGACAGTAGCAGGAGACACTATGAGCTGAACATAACATTCAGTGGAAGAGAGGACAGTAGCAGGAGACACTATGAGCTGAACATAACAGGAGACACTATGAGCTGAACATAACAGTCAGTGGAAGGGAGGACAGTAGCAGGAGACACTATGAGCTGAACATAACAGGAGACACTATGAGCTGAACATAACAGTCAGTGGAAGGGAGGACAGTAGCAGGAGACACTATGAGCTGAACATAGCAGTCAGTGGAAGAGAGGACAGTAGCAGGAGACACTATGAGCTGAACATAACAGTCAGTAGAAGGGAGGACAGTAGCAGGAGACACTATGAGCTGAACATAACAGTCAGTGGAAGGGAGGACAGTAGCAGGAGACACTATGAGCTGAACATAACAGGAGACACTATGAGCTGAACATAACAGTCAGTGGAAGGGAGGACAGTAGCAGGAGACACTATGAGCTGAACATAACAGGAGACACTATGAGCTGAACATAACAGTCAGTGGAAGGGAGGACAGTAGCAGGAGACACTATGAGCTGAACATAACAGGAGACACTATGAGCTGAACATAACAGTCAGTGGAAGGGAGGACAGTAGCAGGAGACACTATGAGCTGAACATAACAGGAGACACTATGAGCTGAACATAGCAGTCAGTGGAAGAGAGGACAGTAGCAGGAGACACTATGAGCTGAACATAACAGTCAGTAGAAGGGAGGACAGTAGCAGGAGACACTATGAGCTGAACATAGCAGTCAGTGGAAGAGAGGACAGTAGCAGGAGACACTATGAGCTGAACATAACAGTTAGTGGAAGGGAGGACAGTAGCAGGAGACACTATGACCTGAACATTACAGTCAGTGGAAGGGAGGACAGTAACAGTATTTTGGTGGAAGAGAGGACAGTAGCAGGAGACCCAACTGTGGTTTGTGACTACTGTGATTTCCTTTTGTAGCCAATTCAGTTGCAGTGATTCTATTGCAGATTTTTTGGTAACTCTGTTACCAATTAGATAATGGAATTACGAGTTTTAATCATAAACAAAATGTATATCAGTAAAATCACTTTAACTAATTGGTAGGTCTACCATTGCCTGCACCTTCTGTAAATGTTCATTATCCTCCCACCTCATGAGGGAGAGCAACGAGACAATATCTTACAGATATGGGGGTTTTGGTAATGGAATGACAAGGAACAGCACATTCTCTTAAACATACAGAAGGTAAAACATTTATCCAAAACTAAAAAGGTTTTATATGAATTGGCAGGGTCTTTACTTTAACATGGTTGTGTTTTGTTGATTGTGATGGGCCCTTTTACATGGAAATGCCCATCTGAGAACATGTGATAACATCTAGAGAGGATCTGAAAGGAACCATGATATCTTACTGACACCTTGTGGCAACAAACAAAGATTTCAGAAATGTCTTCACAGTTCACAATAGTATTGATAATAATATTACATTTACAAAAATGAATATTAGACTTGACCAGGAATCAGTGTTACGTTAGAACATACTAATGAATAAGAGCTGTTCCTACCTGCTGTGAGGCTGTGGTTGACTGCAGGTGAGTTGGGTTCTCCAGCTGGCAGCCCAGTACAGACCAGTGGTCCAGCTGAGTTGGGTTCTCCAGCTGGCAGCCCAGTACAGACCAGTGGTCCAGCTGAGTTGGGTTCCCCAGGACTGTCCCAGACATGATTGTAGAGAGACGAAACAGCGTTGCTAGGGAGGATGACAACACTGTTCTCAGTGATATCAAGGCCCTGTTCAGACCAGACCTGATGAGAGGTGCTGACTACGTCACTGACTGTCCTGTCTGAAGAAAGGAGGAGGTGCAGAGGAAGGCCTTGTTCTTCTCCTCTGTGTGTCTGACTCCTGGCTGATTCCACACCTCCCAGAGAGGCAGAAGCTACACCACCGGGTGTCCTCGGCAGGAGAAATAGAGGCAGAGATAGACTGACTGGAGTCACATTGCTAGTGTCTATGTGGTTCTGAAGAAGCATTGTGACCGTGTTGGTGTCTGGGTGGTTCTGGAGAGTTCTAGACTGGGCACCCCAGTTGTGAGGCAGAGCTGGAGTCACGTTGCTAGTGTCTATGTGGTTCTGAAGAAGCATTGTGACCGTGTTGGTGTCTGGATGGTTCTGGAGAGTTCTAGACTGGGCACCCCAGTTGTGAGGCAGAGCTGGAGGCATGTTGACAGAGTCTGGGTGGTTCTGGAAAGATAGTCCTGTAGTCTCTAGGACGGTGTTGGTGTCTGGGTGGTTCTGGAAAGATAGTCCTGTAGTCTCTAGGACGGTGTTGGTGTCTGGGTGGTTCTGGAAAGATAGTCCTGTAGTCTCTAGGACGGTGTTGGTGTCTGGGTGGTTCTGGAAAGATAGTCCAGTAGTCTCTAGGACGGTGTTGGTGTCTGGGTGGTTCTGGAAAGATAGTCCAGTAGTCTCTAGGACGGTGTTGGTGTCTGGGTGGTTCTGGAAAGATAGTCCTGTAGTCTCTAGGACGGTGTTGGTGTCTGGGTGGTTCTGGAAAGATAGTCCTGTAGTCTCTAGGACGGTGTTGGTGTCTGGGTGGTTCTGGAAATATAGTCCAGTAGTCTCTAGGACGGTGTTGGTGTCTGGGTGGTTCTGGAAAGATAGTCCTGTAGTCTCTAGGACGGTGTTGGTGTCTGGGTGGTTCTGGAAAGATAGTCCAGTAGTCTCTAGGACGGTGTTGGTGTCTGGGTGGTTCTGGAAAGATAGTCCAGTAGTCTCTAGGACGGTGTTGGTGTCTGGGTGGTTCTGGAAAGATAGTCCTGGGTCAGGTGGTTCAAGTGAAACATAGCCATTACGAGACAGTTGCTGCTCTGTGTTGGTTAGAGGAGCAGCTTCCGTCATGTCTGATCTGTCCTTCTGAGTGAGAGGAGTTCCAGGACTACAGAGGGTATCTGTTGAGGGATGGTCCAGGTCATGACAACATACTGCTGCTGAATGCTGCCACTCCTTATCGCCAGAGAAACCTCTGTTGTTCTCATGTTGTGATGAAGAAGGTTCTACTGGATCCAAAGTTCCAGTGACTTCCTGTGTCACATGCTTTGCTGTCCTCCTGTGTGTTACATCCTTCACTGTCCCCCCCTGTGTTTCAGCGTCAGGTAGAATACATGAGCTGGTTTGGAGCACTTCCTTTTTCATTGTGGTTCCTACTGGATCCACCGCTACTCCCATCGCTCCATGGACGCCACCATGAGAAGGCTCTGTCTCTGATGTCATATCCTGTTCCTCTATCTGAGGCTCTGATGTCATATCCTGTCGTTCTATCTGAGGCTGTATGAGCGCCAGCTGTTCGTCTGAGATGAGCTGGAGACAGATGTGGAGGTCCGCTGTCCTCACGTGGAACACTTTCTGACCCTCTGACTGGCTGCTGTGACTAACAGTGAATGGTATAGCAGGGTATGCTGCTGATGTATGGTATGGTGATGACTGTGTTTTAGTGAACGGTATGGTATGGCATGCTAAAGCTGTTATCGTATGACACGGAGGGTTGACCTCTGTTGTAACATAAGTTAGAGGGTTGACATGGTCTGCTACTGTGAGAGCAGGGTGAAGGGTTGTTGTGGAAGTGGTGTTGGCTGTAGGGCACTGACCATGTACTGATGTTTTCCAGGGCATGCTCTGTACTAAGGCTGTGGGTGGTGTGGCAGATTGCTTCACCGCTGTGGCTGTGATGGTAGCAAACTGGCTTTGATCTAGAGCTGTCACAGGTGTAGCAGACTGGCTTTGATCTAGAGCTGTCACAGGTGTAGCAGACTGGCTTTGATCTAGAGTTCTCACAGGTGTAGCAGACTGGCTTTGATCTAGAGTTCTCACAGGTGTAGCAGACTGGCTTTGATCTAGATCTGTCACAGGTGTAGCAGACTGGCTTTGAACTAGAGCTGTCACAGGTGTAGCAGACTGGCTTTGATCTAGAGCTGTCACAGGTGTAGCAGACTGGCTTTGATCTAGAGTTCTCACAGCTGAAGCAGACCGGCTTTGAATTAGAGCTGTCACAGGTG
Source organism: Oncorhynchus masou masou (assembly GCF_036934945.1). Lineage (NCBI taxonomy): Eukaryota > Metazoa > Chordata > Actinopteri > Salmoniformes > Salmonidae > Oncorhynchus > Oncorhynchus masou. The sequence goes on from NC_088216.1 coordinate 92,000,150, forward strand.
TAGCAGACTGGCTTTGATCTAGAGCTGTCACAGGTGTAGCAGACTGGCTTTGATCTAGAGCTGTCACAGGTGTAGCAGACTGGCTTTGATCTAGAGCTGTCACAGCTGAAGCAGAGTGGCTTTGATCTAGAGCTGTCACAGGTGTAGCAGACTGGCTTTGATCTAGAGCTGTCACAGCTGAAGCAGAGTGGCTTTGATCTAGAGCTGTCACAGGTGTAGCAGACTGGCTTTGATCTAGAGCTATCACAGGTGTAGCAGACTGGCTTTGATCGAGAGCTGTCACAGGTGTAGCAGACTGGCTTTGATCTAGAGCTGTCACAGGTGTAGCAGACTGGCTTTGATCGAGAGCTGTCACAGGTGTAGCAGACTGGCTTTGATCTAAAGCTGTCACAGGTGTAGCAAACCTGCCCTGACCCTGTCCTACGCCTGTGACTGATGAAACGTTGACAGGGCCTCTAGGTTGTGTTTGGGTGAGGCCCGTAGGCCCTGAGTCTGTAGGAAGCCTCAACTGGTATTTAGGGAGGAAACTGATCTTGGCTGAATCAGAGGAGGAGGAGGGCTTGGCTATCCCACCTCTGACTGAGGATGAGAGTTGGTTCAGTTTACTGCTGCTGTGTAGGCCTCCTCCCTCCAGAAGACAGACGTTATTCTCAATCTTCTGCTTCTTCCTCTCTGAGGGAACATGGCTTCCACATCGTTGAGACACACAGTTGGTGTGTTTCTCCTGGTGGGTCACTGTCATAGACACACAGTCATTCCTGTTAGAAAACGCTTCTTTTGAGACTGACTGGGTTCTCTGGAGGGGATGTTTGAGAGAGGAAGTGGGTGTGGTATGAAGATGACCAGGTGAGAGACAGGAAGTGGGTGTGGTATGGTGATGACTGGGTTTGAGACAGGAAGTGGGTGTGGTATGGAGATGACTCTGTGTGAGACAGGAAGTGTGTGTGGTATGGAGATGACTGGGTGTGAGACAGGAAGTGGGTGTGTTATGGAGATGACTGGGCATTCGATATGAGTGGACATGATTGACAGGTGAAAGGTTGTCTTGGAGACAGGATGGAAGACACACAGTGGCACTACTTGAGACCAGTGATGTCACCAGGTCTCTGCTTACTGCTGGGCCTCTCTGAACCCCCAGGACCCTCTCTGGCTCCAGACCAGCTAATGACCTTTTAGCCTTCAACACACCAGGATCAGCTGCCTTCTCTGGGCTGTAGAGCTTTGTGAACGTCCCTCCTCCTCCTCCTCCATACTTGTACCACTTACTGTAGGCAAACTTCTGGGACTTCTTCCTACCACTCTTTCTACTCAGCTCTCCATCCACGCCTCCGTCTCCATCTGAGCCAAGACCGCAGGGAATGACATTGTCGCCGGCTGCTAACGTCAATGGTCCCTCCGTCGGGAGGTTGTCCACGGCCGCCTGTCTGACCAGCATGCGGTGGCCTGATGCGCGACGGTCAACAGACTTGGTGGCAAAGCCTACTGGGTAAAGTAGTCCAGAGCTGCCCTTACGGCCCAGGTATAGCCAGTCTCTTTGGTGAGGATGGGGGTTGTGAGGAGAGGCCGAGCTGGCTCTGACTGTACCCTGAAGGCCCACACAGTGGGGCAGGGAGCTACTGCGGGTCAGGGGGGCATGATGCCCCTGCTCCAGGCTGGTGGAGGTCTGGGTAGGTACCGAACTATACAGACCTGGCCACCCTCCTCCCCATTCCCCTCTCTGCCAGGCCATCCCAGCGCTGGCTGTAGGAGGCCTGTTGCTGGTCTTCATATCGAAGTGGAAGGAATCTTTGTAGGTGTAGGGCATTGGCAGGTCGATGCTGCCCTGTTTGGACAAGAGGGTCTTCCTGGGTCGGACTGTGTTCAGATGTTTGTCCTCCACCACTGCATCGTTCTCTGAGATCAGCTTGGAGATTCTCTCTTCAAGACTCTGCTGGGCCTGGACTGAAACTGTGCTCCTGGGCTGAGACACGGTGAGTTCTGGCTGTGTGGGTGTGTGTGTGGCGTTTAGCTGTGTGGGTGTGTGTGAAGGCTGTGTGGGTGTGGCGTTTAGCTGTGTGGGTGTGGCGTGTAGCTGTGTGGGTGTGTGTGCGGCGTTTAGCTGTGTGGGTGTGTGTGCGGCGTTTAGCTGTGTGGGTGTGTGTGCGGCGTTTAGCTGTGTGGGTGTGTGTGTGGCGTTTAGCTGTGTGGGTGTGTGTGTGGTGTTTAGCTGTGTGGGTGTGTGTGCGGCGTTTAGCTGTGTGGGTGTGTGTGTGGCGTTTAGCTGTGTGGGTGTGTGTGTGGCGTTTAGCTGTGTGGGTGTGTGTGCGGCGTTTAGCTGTGTGGGTGTGTGTGAAGGCTGTGTGAGTGTATGTGTGTGTGTGGTGTTAGTTTGATCAGGCTGTGTGTGGAAGGTGTCCTGCTGGTCCATACTAGACTCTGCCACTGACTCCATGCTTTGGTTGTGTGGTCCAGACCCAGGGTTGTGTGGTCCAGACCCAGGTTTGTGTGGTCCAGACCCAGGGTTCTGTGGTCCAGACCCAGGGTTGTGTGGTCCAGACCCAGGGCTGTGTGGTCCAGACCCAGGGTTGTTTTTGTGTGGTCCAGACCCAGGGTTGTGTGGTCCAGACCCAGAGTTGTGGGGTCCAGACCCAGGGTTGTGGTTGTGTAGTCCAGACCCAGGATTGTGTAGTCCAGACCCAGGGTTGTGGTTGTGTAGGCCAGACCCAGGGTTGTATGGTCCAGACCCAGGGCTGGAGGTCTCGCTGTAGCCGGAGTCTGTGCTGTCGTGGCTCTGGGACTTCCCTCTAGACAGGAAGTTGTCTTGGTTCTGGGCCATCCCCCTAGCCAGAGAACCCTCCCACTGAGACAAGATGGCAGCCTGCTGTCTCCGCAGCGGGAGGTGGCGGGACAGGGTCAACACTGACTTCTCTCTATCTTTATCCTTCCTGCTCTCTCTCAGTTCATCCCTCGTATCCTCCGCTTCTCTCCTCCTCTTGGATAACTCTATACTCTGGCTCCCCCCAGCAGCCAGGAGGAGACCCTCTAACCCAGCCTGCTGCAGGGCCCAGCCTGTGTCTCTACCTGTTTCTGTCCCACTCCTCTGGCCAGGGCTGGGGGAGAGGGTGGTGGTAGCAGACAGAGAGCTGCCATTCTCCAGACTACCTGGGTCCTGGCTGAGGGTATCTAGAGAGGGGCTGGAGGTGAGGGTATCCCTGGAACCCTGTAAACTTAATAGACTGTCCTGGTGACCTTGCAGACGGTGTCCCTGCAGACTGTCCTGACTGCCCAGGGAGGAATAGCCCTGTAGACTGTCCAAGCTGCTCACTGAGGAATGGCCCTGTAGACTGCCCAGACTGTCCATCGATCCCAGGGATGAGTGACCTTGCAGACTGGCTTGGTGTCCCTGCAGAGTGTCCATGCTGCTCAGGGAGGAGTGACCTTGTAAACTGCCCAGAGATCCGAGCGACCTCTGACCTGACCCGGAGCTGAGGCGTGCGTGGGCCTGTGTGCGACGGTGCTTGTAGAGGTTGCTCTGGGTCTTGAAGGAGATGCCGCAGGTGGTGCAGGGGTAGGGCCGCTCCCCGGTGTGGCAGCGCAGGTGTTTCTCCAGGACACTGGGCTTCATGCAGTCCCGGCCGCAGTGAGGACACAGGTGCTTCCCAGCGGACCTAGAGGGTCTGGCTGCAGACACAGAGGCCCTCAGGGACACATGCGCCCCCAGGCCTGATTGTGGGGCCTGCTGGTGCAGTTGCAGCCTGGCTGGTAGGTGGAGAGTCAGGAAGGGTAGGGAGTCTGTGGAGCACTGCTGAGGGATGGACAGACGAAGGGTCGTGGAGTCCAAGGAGGCAGCTGGCTGTGCTTGGGGGTGTGAAGAAAGGCCTGGCACTGTGTGGAGGAACAAGGTGGTTAGAGGAGCCCGGAGTGGCATGCTGTTGTTGATGCTGTTCTCTCTCTGCTCTGACACGGAGCTGCTGCCAGGCGCTATCACATTCACCAAGCCTCGCTTGCCAGTCTCCATGGTAACAGCACTGCCAATGTTCTGACACAAGGTCTGTTGTTTAATTACCTGGAAAAGAAACAGTTTTCAGGATCACAGGATCTACTCAGCATTCTACGGATGATTACCAAGATCACAGCATAACTAGCTTACCGGTTGGCTGGCTGAGTGACCAACCAGCATGTTAGAATAACGACACTCATGCTGTCCAGAGTCGCAGCGTAACCCTGTAGCCAGGATAACAAGATACATTGGCTAACCAGGATCAACTCTAAGGTGTCTCTAAAGGAGTGCTGCAACTGGCTAGCTGCTAGCTTACTATGTTGATGATTAAAGGGGACATCATTTTCTGAAGAGAGTGGTGTGGAATATACAGATAGATGGAGATGAAATCACATGCAGAGCAGAGAGAGGGAAGAGAATGAGAGAGAGAGAATGAGAGTGAGAGAGAGAGAATGAGTGAGAGAGAAAGAAAGAGAACGAGAGAGTGAGATAGAGAGAGAATGAGAGAGAGAGAATGAGAGAGAGAGAATGAGAGAGAGAGAGAGAGAGAGTGAGAGAGAGAGAGAGAGAGAAAGACAGAAGAACAGATCACTAGAGAGAGAGAATGAAAGAGAGAGAAAGAGAAAGAGAGAGAAAGAAAAAGAATGAGAGAGAGAAAGAGAGCGAGGTAAGAGCATGACACACCCAAGACACAGAGTCAACCACCCTGATAGCCCTCCTGACAACCCCCCCCTCCCCCCACACCCACTGAGGACAAACACAAGACACAGATTGTACTCCTTATGGACTCAAACTGGAAATATATACAAGAAAACGTGTGTCCAAACTCAGTGTGTCCAAACACCCAGCGTGCCCTAGACCTTCTTTCTGTCTGAGGACCAAATAGGGTCACTCAGCATAACATAATAATACACACAGGCACAAATGACCTGAGAGCACAGCAATGAAGGAAGTGATTGAAAAAGCTTCTTCTACTTTCATCAATGCACAAGTGGTTATCTCCACCCTGCTACCATAAAAAGCAAGTACAGTGCCTTGCGAAAGTATTCGGCCCTCTTGAACTTTGCGACCTTTTGCCACATTGCAGGCTTCAAACATAAAGATATAAAACTGTATTTTTTTGTGAAGAATCAAAAACAAGTGGGACACAATCATGAAGTGGAACGACATTTATTGGATATTTCAAACTTTTTTAACAAATCAAAAACTGAAAAATTGGGCATGCAAAATTATTCAGCCCCCTTAAGTTAATACTTTGTAGCGCCACCTTTTGCTGCGATTACAGCTGTAAGTCGCTTGGGGTATGTCTCTATCAGTTTTGCACATCGAGAGACTGACATTTTTTCCCATTCCTCCTTGCAAAACAGCTCGAGCTCAGTGAGGTTGGATGGAGAGCATTTGTGAACAGCAGTTTTCAGTTCTTTCCACAGATTCTCGATTTGATTCAGGTCTGGACTTTGACTTGGCCATTCTAACACCTGGATATGTTTACTTTTGAACCATTCCATTGTAGATTTTGCTTTATGTTTTGGATCATTGTCTTGTTGGAAGACAAATCTCCGTCCCAGTCTCAGGTCTTTTGCAGACTCCATCAGGTTTTCTTCCAGAATGGTCCTGTATTTGGCTCCATCCATCTTCCCATCAATTTTAACCATCTTCCCTGTCCCTGCTGAAGAAAAGCAGGCCCAAACCATGATGCTGCCACCACCACCACCACCTGTGTTCAGGGTGATGAGCTGTGTTGCTTTTACGCCAAACATAACGTTTTGCATTGTTGCCAAAAAGTTCCATTTTGGTTTCATCTGACCAGAGCACCTTCTTCCACATGTTTGGTGTGTCTCCCAGGTGGCTTGTGGCAAACTTTAAACAACACTTTTTATGGATATCTTTAAGAAATGGCTTTCTTCTTGCACTCTTCCATAAAGGCCAGATTTGTGCAATATACGACTGATTGTTGTCCTATAGAGAGAGTCTCCCACCTCAGCTGTAGATCTCTGCAGTTCATCCAGAGTGATCATGGGCCTCTTGGCTGCATCTCTGATCAGTCTTCTCTTTGTATGAGCTGAAGGTTTAGAGGGACGGCCAGGTCTTGGTAGATTTGCAGTGGTCTGATACTCCTTCCATTTCAATATTATCGCTTGCACAGTGCTCCTTGTGATGTTTAAAGCTTGGGAAATCTTTTTGTATCCAAATCCGGCTTTAAACTTCTTCACAACAGTATCTCGGACCTGCCTGGTGTGTTCCTTGTTCTTCAAGATGCTCTCTGCGCTTTTAACGGACCTCTGAGACTATTACAGTGCAGGTGCATTTATACGGAGACTTGATTACACACAGGTGGATTGTATTTATCATCATTAGTCATTTAGGTCAACATTGGATCATTCAGAGATCCTCACTGAACTGCTGGAGAGAGTTTGCTGCACTGAAAGTAAAGGGGCTGAATAATTTTGCATGCCCAATTTTTCAGTTTTTGATTTGTTAAAAAAGTTTGAAATATCCAATAAATGTCGTTCCACTTCATGATTGTGTCCCACTTGTTGTTGATTCTTCACAAAAAAATACATTTTTATATCTTTATGTTTGAATCCTGAAATGTGTCAAAAGGTCGCAAAGTTCAAGGGGACCGAATACTTTCGCAAGGCACTGTATTTCCTGTGACTGTGCCTCAAAACCAAATGTTTTCCTGGCCAACCACTCCATCCTGGACTAGAACAGCCTTCACGACCAGGTCTACCTATACAAAGCAGCAGTGCCCACCACTCCATCCTGGACTAGAACAGCCTCTATGACCAGGTCTACCTATACAAAGCAGCAGTGCCCACCACTCCATCCTGGACTTGAACAGCCTTCACGACCAGGTCTACCTATACAAAGCAGCAGTGCCCACCACTCCATCCTGGACTAGAACAGCCTTCAAGACCAGGTCTACCTATACAAAGCAGCAGTGCCCACCACTCCATCCTGGACTTGAACAGCCTCTATGACCAGGTCCACCCTGGACTAGAACAGCCTCTATGACCAGGTCCACCCTGGACTAGAACAGCCTCTATGACCAGGTCCATCCTGGACTAGAACAGCCTCTATGACCAGGTCCATCCTGGACTAGAACAGCCTCTATGACCAGGTCCATCCTGGACTTGAACAGCCTCTATGACCAGGTCCACCCTGGACAAGAACAGCCTCTATGACCAGATCAACCCTGGACTAGAACAGCCTCTATGACCAGGTCCACCCTGGACTAGAACAGCCTCTATGACCAGATCAACCCTGGACTAGAACAGCCTCTATGACCAGGTCCATCCTGGACTAGAACAGCCTCTATGACCAGGACTACCCTGGACTAGAACAGCTTCTATGACCAGGTCCATCCTGGACTAGAACAGCCTCTATGACCAGGTCCACCCTGGACTTGAACAGCCTCTATGACCAGGTCCACCCTGGACTAGAACAGCCTCTATGACCAGGTCTACCTATACAAAGCCTCTGACCAGATCCACCTCTACAAACAGTGCCCACCACTCCACCCTGGACAAGAACAGCAGTGCACATCACTGACCCATCCTGGACTAGAACAGCCTCTATGACCACCACTCCACCCTGGACTAGAACAGCCTCTATGACCAGGTCCACCCTGGACTTGAGCAGCCTCTATGACCAGGTCCACCCTAGACTAGAACAGCCTCTATGACCAGGTCCACCTATAGGCAGCAGTGCCCACCAGGTCCACCCTGGACCTAGAACAGCCTCTATGTCCAGGTCCACCTCTACAAGGCAGCAGTGCCCACCACTCCACCCTTGACTCTTGTCCAGGACCTCAAGGTCCACCTCTACAAGGCAGCAGTGCCCACCACTCCACCCTGGACTTTATGACAAAGTCCACCTCTACAAGGCAGTAGTGCCCACCACTCCACCCTGGACTTTACGACCAGGTCCACCTCTACAAGGCTGCAGTGCCCACCACTCCACCCTGGACTAGAACAGCCTCTATGACCAGATCCACCTCTACAAGGCAGCAGTGCCTACCACTCCACCCTGGACAAGAACAGCCTCTATGACCAGATCCACCTCTACAAGGCAGCAGTGCCCACCACTCCACCCTGGACAAGAACAGCCTCTATGACCAGATCCACCTCTACACGGCAGCAGTGCCCACCACTCCACCCTGGACAAGAACAGCCTCTATGACCAGGTTCACCTCTTCAAGGCAGTAGTGCCCACCACTCCACCCTGGACAAGAACAGCCTCTATGACCAGGACCACCCTGGACTTGAACAGCCTCTATGACCAGGTCCACCCTGGACTAGAACAGCCTCTATGTCCAGGTCTACCTATACAAAGCAGCAGTGCACATCACTCCATCCTGGACTAGAACAGCCTCTATGACCAGGTCCACCCTGGACTAGAACAGCCTCTATGACCAGGTCCACCCTGGACTTGAGCAGCCTCTATGACCAGGTCCACCCTAGACTAGAACAGCCTCTATGACCAGGTCCACCTATAGGCAGCAGTGCCCACCACTCCACCCTGGACCTGAACAGCCTCTATGTCCAGGTCCACCTCTACAAGGCAGTAGTGCCCACCACTCCACCCTTGACTTTACGACAAGGTCCACCTCTACAAGGCAGCAGTGCCCACCACTCCACCCTGGACTTTATGACAAAGTCCACCTCTACAAGGCAGTAGTGCCCACCACTCCACCCTGGACTTTACGACCAGGTCCACCTCTACAAGGCTGCAGTGCCCACCACTCCACCCTGGACTAGAACAGCCTCTATGACCAGATCCACCTCTACAAGGCAGCAGTGCCTACCACTCCACCCTGGACAAGAACAGCCTCTATGACCAGATCCACCTCTACAAGGCAGCAGTGCCCACCACTCCACCCTGGACAAGAACAGCCTCTATGACCAGATCCACCTCTACAAGGCAGTAGTGCCCACCACTCCACCCTGGACAAGAACAGCCTCTATGACCAGATCCACCTCTACACGGCAGCAGTGCCCACCACTCCACCCTGGACAAGAACAGCCTCTACACGGCATGACCAGGTTCACCTCTTCAAGGCAGTAGTGCCCACCACTCCACCCTGGACAAGAACAGCCTCTATGACCAGGACCACCCTGGACTTGGACTAGAACAGCCTCTATGACCAGGTCCACCCTGGACTAGAACAGCCTCTATGACCAGGTCCACCCTGGACTTGAACAGCCTCTATGACCAGGTCTACCTATACAAAGCAGCAGTGCACACCACTCCATCCTGGACTAGAACAGCCTCTATGACGAGATCCACCTATACAAGGCAGCAGTGCCCAACACTCCACCCTGGACCTGAACAGCCTCTATGACCAGGTCCACCTCTACAAGGCAGTAGTGCCCACCACTCCACCCTGGACTAGAACAGCCTCTATGACCAGGCCCACCAAAAAAAGGCAGCAGTGCCCACCACTCCACCCTGGACTTTATGACAAAGTCCACCTCTACAAGGCAGTAGTGCCCACCACTCCACCCTGGACTTTACGACCAGGTCCACCTCTACAAGGCTGCAGTGCCCACCACTCCACCCTGGACTAGAACAGCCTCTATGACCAGATCCACCTCTACAAGGCAGCAGTGCCTACCACTCCACCCTGGACAAGAACAGCCTCTATGACCAGATCCACCTCTACAAGGCAGCAGTGCCCACCACTCCACCCTGGACAAGAACAGCCTCTATGACCAGATCCACCTCTACACGGCAGCAGTGCCCACCACTCCACCCTGGACAAGAACAGCCTCTATGACCAGGTTCACCTCTTCAAGGCAGTAGTGCCCACCACTCCACCCTGGACAAGAACAGCCTCTATGACCAGGACCACCCTGGACTTGAACAGCCTCTATGACCAGGTCCACCCTAGACTAGAACAGCCTCTATGACCAGGTCCACCTATAGGCAGCAGTGCCCACCACTCCACCCTGGACCTGAACAGCCTCTATGTCCAGGTCCACCTCTACAAGGCAGTAGTGCCCACCACTCCACCCTTGACTTTACGACAAGGTCCACCTCTACAAGGCAGCAGTGCCCACCACTCCACCCTGGACTTTATGACAAAGTCCACCTCTACAAGGCAGTAGTGCCCACCACTCCACCCTGGACTTTACGACCAGGTCCACCTCTACAAGGCTGCAGTGCCCACCACTCCACCCTGGACTAGAACAGCCTCTATGACCAGATCCACCTCTACAAGGCAGCAGTGCCTACCACTCCACCCTGGACAAGAACAGCCTCTATGACCAGATCCACCTCTACAAGGCAGCAGTGCCCACCACTCCACCCTGGACAAGAACAGCCTCTATGACCAGATCCACCTCTACAAGGCAGTAGTGCCTACCACTCCACCCTGGACAAGAACAGCCTCTATGACCAGATCCACCTCTACACGGCAGCAGTGCCCACCACTCCACCCTGGACAAGAACAGCCTCTATGACCAGGTTCACCTCTTCAAGGCAGTAGTGCCCACCACTCCACCCTGGACAAGAACAGCCTCTATGACCAGGACCACCCTGGACTTGAACAGCCTCTATGAACAGGTCCACCCTGGACTAGAACAGCCTCTATGACCAGGTCCACCCTGGACGAGAACAGCCTCTATGACCAGGTCCACCCTGGACTAGAACAGCCTCTATGACCAGGTCCACCCTGGACTTGAACAGCCTCTATGATCAGGTCCACCCTGGACTAGAACAGCCTCTATGACCAGGTCCACCCTGGACTTGAACAGCCTCTATGACCAGGTCTACCTATACAAAGCAGCAGTGCACACCACTCCATCCTGGACTAGAACAGCCTCTATGACGAGATCCACCTATACAAGGCAGCAGTGCCCAACACTCCACCCTGGACCTGAACAGCCTCTATGACCAGGTCCACCTCTACAAGGCAGTAGTGCCCACCACTCCACCCTGGACTAGAACAGCCTCTATGACCAGGCCCACCAAAAAAAGGCAGCAGTGCCCAACACTCCACCCTGGACTGTACGACAAGGTCCACCTCTACAAGGCAGCAGTGCCCACCACTGCAACCTGGACCTGAACAGCCTCTATGACCAGGTCCACCTCTACAAGGCAGTAGTGCCCACCACTCCACCCTGGACTTCACGACCAGGTCCACCTCTACAAGGCAGTAGTGCCCACCACTCCACCCTGGACAAGAACAGCCTCTATGACCAGGTCCACCTCTACAAGGCAGCAGTGCCCACCACTCCACCCTGGACTAGAACAGCCTCTATGACCAGGTCCACCTATACAAGACAGCAGTGCCCACCTCCTCCATGACCCCAAAGGACATCACTCTCAACTGCAGCCCAAACACCTCACACAGGAGCAACAGATCAATAGAAACCCCGCCCAGACCAGCGAGACACTCCCAGACCTGCGGGACCCCCTGGAGCCACGCCGAGAGGACCTACATCCACACCACAACACCACCAGCCACATACACATCCCCACCCCAGCCAATGAACACCCCCCAGGTCAACCATGCCCACACCCCATTTAGGCAACCTCAGATCAGACCTATGCCCCTCCTGCCCACCCCATGCCCCCAAAGAGGGCCTCAACACGAAAGTCACATATCCGCCCTGGCCGTGAGCAGGCAAACAGGCCCAACCCCCACTCTTACACTAGCCCAAGCCAATGGCAAGTAACAGATGCTCAGCAGGCTCTGCTCACACTTACTGGTCTGAGGCCAAACCACACGACCAACAACATTGGACACTTTATGGAACACAAAGCCTTCACTATCTCATCCTGGAATATCCAAGGCCTGAGGTCATCTGCCTTTGGCCTAAAGAGGAACCTGAACTTCATCAAAGAAATCAGAAATACAGACATTGTCATCCTACAAGAAACCTGGTATAGAGGAGACGGACCCACTGGTTGCCCTCTAAGTTACAGAGAGCTGGTAGTCCCATCCACCAAACTCCCAAGTGTGAAACAGGGAAGAGACTCAGGGGGTATGCTAATTTGGTATAGAGCAGCCCTAGACCCACTCTATCTATCTTGCTACGTAAGCTTAACTTTCTGAACATTCGAGACGTGTAGTCCACTTGTCATTCCAATCTCCTTTGCATTAGCGTAGCCTCTTCTGTACCCTGTCAACTATGTGTCTATCTATCCCTGTTCTCTCCTCTCTGCACAGACCATACAAACGCTCCACACCGCGTGGCCGCGGCCACCCTAATCTGGTGGTCCCAGCGCGCACGACCCACGTGGAGTTCCTGGTCTCCGGTAGCCTCTGGAACTGCCGATCTGCGGCCAACAAGGCAGAGTTCATCTCAGCCTATGCCTCCCTCCAGTCCCTCGACTTCCTGGCACTGACGGAAACATGGATCACCACAGATAACACTGCTACTCCTACTGCTCTCTCTTCGTCCGCCCACGTGTTCTCGCACACCCCGAGAGCTTCTGGTCAGCGGGGTGGTGGCACCGGGATCCTCATCTCTCCCAAGTGGTCATTCTCTCTCTCTCCCCTTACCCATCTATCTATCGCCTCCTTTGAATTCCATGCTGTCACAGTTACCAGCCCTTTCAAGCTTAACATCCTTATCATTTATCGCCCTCCAGGTTCCCTCGGAGAGTTCATCAATGAGCTTGATGCCTTGATAAGCTCCTTTCCTGAGGACGGCTCACCTCTCACAGTCCTGGGCGACTTTAACCTCCCCACGTCTACCTTTGACTCATTCCTCTCTGCCTCCTTCTTTCCACTCCTCTCCTCTTTTGACCTCACCCTCTCACCTTCCCCCCTACTCACAAGGCAGGCAATACGCTCGACCTCATCTTTACTAGATGCTGTTCTTCCACTAACCTCATTGCAACTCCCCTCCAAGTCTCCGACCACTACCTTGTATCCTTTTCCCTCTCGCTCTCATCCAACACTTCCCACACTGCCCCTACTCGGATGGTATCGCGCCGTCCCAACCTTCGCTCTCTCTCCCCCGCTACTCTCTCCTCTTCCATCCTATCATCTCTTCCCTCTGCTCATACCTTCTCCAACCTTTCTCCTGAGTCTGCCTCCTCAACCCTCCTCTCTTCCCTTTCTGCATCCTTTGACTCTCTATGTCCCCTATCCTCCAGGCCGGCTCGGTCCTCCCCTCCCGCTCCGTGGCTCGATGACTCATTGCGAGCTCACAGAACAGAGCTCCGGGCAGCCGAGCGGAAATGGAGGAAAACTCGCCTCCTGCGGACCTGGCATCCTTTCACTCCCTCCTCTCTACATTTTCCTCCTCTGTCTCTGCTGCTAAAGCCACTTTCTACCACTCTAAATTCCAAGCATCTGCCTCTAACCCTAGGAAGCTCTTTGCCACCTTCTCCTCCCTCCTGAATCCTCCTCCCCCCCCCCCCTCCTCCCTCTCTGCAGATGACTTCGTCAACCATTTTGAAAAGAAGGTCGACGACATCCGATCCTCGTTTGCTAAGTCAAACGACACCGCTGGTTCTGCTCACACTGCCCTACCCTGTGCTCTGACCTCTTTCTCCCCTCTCTCTCCAGATGAAATCTCGCTTCTTGTGACGGCCGGCCGCCCAACAACCTGCCCGCTTGACCCTATCCCCTCCTCTCTTCTCCAGACCATTTCCGGGGACCTTCTCCCTTACCTCACCTCGCTCATCAACTCATCCCTGACCGCTGGCTACGTCCCTTCCGTCTTCAAGAGAGCGAGAGTTGCACCCCTTCTGAAAAAACCTACACTCGATCCCTCCGATGTCAACAACTACAGACCAGTATCCCTTCTTTCTTTTCTCTCCAAAACTCTTGAACGTGCCGTCCTTGGCCAGCTCTCCCACTATCTCTCTCAGAATGACCTTCGTGATCCAAATCAGTCAGGTTTCAAGACTAGTCATTCAACTGAGACTGCTCTTCTCTGTATCACGGAGGCGCTCCGCACTGCTAAAGCTAACTCTCTCTCCTCTGCTCTCATCCTTCTAGACCTATCGGCTGCCTTCGATACTGTGAACCATCAGATCCTCCTCTCCACCCTCTCCGAGTTGGGCATCTCCGGCGCGGCCCACGCTTGGATTGCGTCCTACCTGACAGGTCGCTCCTACCAGGTGGCGTGGCGAGAATCTGTCTCCTCGCCACGCGCTCTCACCACTGGTGTCCCCCAGGGCTCTGTTCTAGGCCCTCTCCTATTCTCGCTATACACCAAGTCACTTGGCTCTGTCATAACCTCACATGGTCTCTCCTATCATTGCTATGCAGACGACACACAATTAATCTTCTCCTTTCCCCCTTCTGATGACCAGGTGGCGAATCGCATCTCTGCATGTCTGGCAGACATATCAGTGTGGATGACGGATCACCACCTCAAGCTGAACCTCGGCAAGACGGAGCTGCTCTTCCTCCCGGGGAAGGACTGCCCGTTCCATGACCTCGCCATCACGGTTGACAACTCCATTGTGTCCTCCTCCCAGAGCGCTAAGAACCTTGGCGTGATCCTGGACAACACCCTGTCGTTCTCAACCAACATCATGGCGGTGGCCCGTTCCTGTAGGTTCATGCTCTACAACATCCGCAGAGTACGACCCTGCCTCACACAGGAAGCGGCGCAGGTCCTAATCCAGGCACTTGTCATCTCCCGTCTGGATTACTGCAACTCGCTGTTGGCTGGGCTCCCTGCCTGTGCCATTAAACCCCTACAACTCATCCAGAACGCCACAGCCCGTCTGGTGTTCAACCTTCCCAAGTTCTCTCACGTCACCCCGCTCCTCCGCTCTCTCCACTGGCTTCCAGTTGAAGCTCGCATCCGCTACAAGACCATGGTGCTTGCCTACGGAGCTGTGAGGGGAACGGCACCGCAGTACCTCCAGGCTCTGATCAGGCCCTACACCCAAGCAAGGGCACTGCGTTCATCCACCTCTGGCCTGCTCGCCTCCCTACCATTGAGGAAGTACAGTTCCCGCTCAGCCCAGTCAAAACTGTTCGCTGCTCTGGCCCCCCAATGGTGGAACAAACTCCCTCACGACGCCAGGACAGCGGAGTCAATCACCACCTTCCGGAGACACCTGAAACCCCACCTCTTCAAGGAATACCTAGGATAAGATAAGTAATCCTTCTCACCACCCCCCCCCTTAATGATTTAGATGCACTATTGTAAAGTGGCTGTTCCACTGGATGTCAGAAGGTGAATTCACCAATTTGTAAGTCGCTCTGGATAAGAGCGTCTGCTAAATGACTTAAATGTAATGTAAATGTAGATTAATAAAAATAGGACATTTTTTACATTTGACTAGAAATTCAAAAGGAAATGATCTTAACAGAGGAAAATGTCCTCCTGTGTGCTACCTATATCCCCCCACTAGATTCCCCATACTTTAATGAAGACAGCTTCTCCATCCTTGAGGGGGAAATCAATCTTTTCGGGCCCAGGGACATGTACTAGTCTGTGGCGACCTAAATGCCAGAACCGGACAAGAACCTGACACCCTCAGCAAACAGGGGGACAAACACCTGCCTGGAGGTGACAGCATTCCCTCCCACATATGCCCCCCTAGGCACAACTATGACAACATAATCAACAAAAACGGGTCACAACTCCTGCAGCTCTGTCGCACGCTGGGTATGTACATAGTCAATGGTAGGCTTCGAGGGGACTCCTATGGTAGGTACACATATAGCTCATCTCTTGGCAGTAGTACTGTAGTACTACTGTAGTGCTGTAGTACTGACACCCCTAACAGACCACAGCAAAATCACAGTCTACTTAAACAGAGCAATACTCAATCATGAGGCATCAAAGCCAAAGGAACTGAGTAACATTAAAAAATGCTGTAGATGGAAGGAATGCAGTTTGGAAACCTACCAAAAAACAATTAGGCAACAACAAATTCAATCCATTTTAGACAATTTCCTGAGTAAAACGTTCCACTGTAATAGTGAAGGTGTAAACTTGTCAGTAGAAAATCTCAACAGTATATTTGACCTCTCAGCTTCCCTATCAGATCTAAAAATCTCAAATAGAAAACCGAAGAAAATTAACAACAATGACAAATGGTTTGATGAAGAATGCAAAAATCTAAGAAAGAAATTGAGAAACCTGTCCAACCAAAAACATAGAGACCAGGAAAACCTGAGTCTACGCCTTCACTATGGTGAATCACTAAAACAATACAGAAATACACTACGGAAAAAGAAGGAACAGCATGTCAGAAATCAGCTCAATGTAATTGAAGAATCCATAGACTCTAACCACTTCTGGGAAAATTGGAAAACACTAAACAAATAACAACACGAAGAATTATCTATCCAAAATGGAGATGTATGGGTAAACCACTTCTCCAATCTTTTTGGCTCTATAACAAAGAATAAAGAGCAAAAATATATACATGATCAAATACAGGTCTTAAAATCAACTATTAAAGACTACCAGGACCCACTGGATTCTCCAATTACCTTGAATGAGTTACAGGACAAAATAAAAACCCTCCAACCCAAAAAGGCCTGTGGTGTTGATGGTATCCTCAATGAAATGATCAAATATACAGACAACAAATTCCAATTGGCTATACTAAAACTCTTTAACATCATCCTTAGCTCTGGCATCTTCCCCAATATTTGGAACCAAGGACTGATCACCCCAATCCACAAAAGTGGAGACAAATTTGACCCCAATAACTACCGTGGAATATGCGTCAACAGTAACCTTGGGAAAAACCTCTGCATTATCATTAACAGCAGACTCGTACATTTCCTCAATGAAAACAATGTACTGAGCAAATGTCAAATTGGCTTTTTACCAAATTTCCATACAACAGACCACGTATTCACCCGGCACACCCTAATTGACAACCAAACAAACCAAAAACAAAGGCAAAGTCTTTTCATGCTTTGTTGATTTCAAAAAAGCCTTCGACTCAATTTGGCATGAGGGTCTGCTATACAAACTGATGGAAAGTGGTGTTGGGGGTAAAACATACGATATTATAAAATCCATGTACACAAACAACAAGTGTGCGGTTAAAATTGGCAAAAAACACACACATTTCTTCACACAGGGTCGTGGGGTGAGACAGGGATGCAGCTTAAGCCCCACCCTCTTCAACATATATATCAACGAATTGGCACGGTCACTAGAAAAGTCTGCAGCACCCGGCCTCACCCTACTAGAATCCGAAGTCAAATGTCTGCTGTTTGCTGATGATCTGGTGCTTATGTCACCAACCAAGGAGGGCCTACAGCAGCACCTAGATCTTATGCACAGATTCTGTCAGACCTGGGCCCTGACAGTAAATCTCAGTAAGACCAAAATAATGGTGTTCCAAAAACGGTCCAGTGACCAAGACCACAAATACAAATTCCATCTAGACACTGTTGCCCTAGAGCACACAAAAAACTATACATACCTTGGCCTAAACATCAGCGCCACAGGTAACTTCCACAAAGCTGTGAACGATCTGAGAGACAAGGCAAGAAGGGCATTCTATGCCATCAAAAGGAATATAAATTTCAACATACCAATTAGGATTTGGCTAAAAATACTTGAATCAGTCATAGAGCCCATTGCCTTTTATGGTTGTGAGGTCTGGGGTCCGCTCACCAAACAAGACTTCACAAAATGGGACAAACACCAAATTGAGACTCTGCACGCAGAATTCTGCAAAAATATCCTTCGTGTACAACGTAGAACACCAAATAATGCATGCAGAGCAGAATTAGGCTGATACCCACTAATTATCAAAATCCAGAAAAGAGACGTTAAATTCTATAACCACCTAAAAGGAAGCGATTCCCAAACCTTCCATAACAAAGCCATCACCTACAGAGAGAGGAACCTGGAGAAGAGTCCCCTAAGCAAGCTGGTCCTGGGGCTCTGTTCACAAACACAAACACACCCTACAGAGCCCCAGGACAGCAACACAATTAGATCCAACCAAATCATGAGAAAACAAAAAGATAATTACTTGACACATTGGAAAGAATTAACAAAAAAACAGATCAAACGAGAATGCTATTTGGCCCTACACAGAGAGTACACAGCGGCAGAATACCTGACCACTGTGACTGACCCAAAATTAAGGAAAGCTTTGACTATGTACAGACTCAGTGAGCATAGCATTGCTATTGAGAAAGGCCACCATATGCAGACATGGCTCTCAAGAGAAAGACAGGCTATGTGCTCACTGCCCACAAAATGAGGTGGAAACTGAGCTGCACTTCCTAACCTCCTGCCCAATGTATGACCATATTAGAGAGACATATTT